>NW_027362763.1:521892379-522501308 GCF_046119375.1 Phyllobates terribilis | reverse complement strand
TGCCTTATATAGGAGAAGTGTTCCGGCTATTGGTCGGGGACTCTTTAGGATGGTGCGTGCGGCCCCTTTAAGAGGGAGGGAGTGCTCGCCCTAAGCACAGTGCCCGGGAAGCTGCGCGCAGTGCACGCCACAGCAGCAGGGGAGCCGGAAGATGCCGGACCAGGACCGCGGCGGTGAGGGGAACGGCGTCTCTGCCCGGCAGGAGGCAGAGTCGCCGATGCTACAGCCATCTAACTCCCTCCTCATCGGCCATATGATTGTCCAATTGATCTATTGCCTGGAGCAGCAATACCCTTTGGAAGCGTTTACCCACTGGCAGAGCCGGAGTTAAAAACACTCAAGGAATACATCGATGAAAATTTAGCTAAAGGGTTTATTCGTCCATCTTCATCACCAGAAGGTGCGCCTATATTTTTTGCTAAAAAGAAAGACTGTTCCTTAAGACCCTGCGTTGATTACAGATAATTGAATAAAATTACTGTAAAGAATCGTTACCCTCTGCCTTTGATCCCTGAATTCCTGGACAGAGTTTGTCATGCAAAGTTTCTCACAAGACTGGATCTTCGAGGGGCATTCAACTTGGTTGATGTTAGACAAGGTGATGAATGGAAAACGACATTCAGATCACATTATGGACACTATGAGTGCTTTGTAATGGCGTTTGAACTGTGCAATGCTCCTGCAACGTTTCAGCATTGTGTTAATGACATTTTCCGGGAATTGCTTGATCAATTTGTATTCATTTATCTAGATCAGGGGTAGGCAAACTATGGCCTGTGGGCCACATCCGGCCCTTTGGATGTGCCTGTGCGTCCTGCGGACAGGCATAGACAAAGAGACTGGAATGAATGCTCCAGCAGTCAAAGATCTCTGGAGTGTGTGGGTGGCAATGTGGCGTGTAGTGAGGAGTCTGAGAAGGGCAGAGAGGAGGAGGAGCGGCTATGGTGCCGCCAGCATAAAAGTTATGAGGGTGGAGAGGAGGCGGGGCAGTGGATGGAGTAGCCACAGTGAGGCCAGCATAAGGAATATGAGGAGGGCGGAGAGGAGGTGGGGCAGAGGGCGAAGAAGCAGCAGGGGTGAGGCCAGCATAAGGGTTATGAAGAGGGTGGAGCGGAGGTGGGGCGGTGGGCAGAGAAACCAGCATAGGGATTCTAAGGAGTGAGGAGAGGAGGTGGAGTGGCAGGTGGTGCTGTCCAAGGTCTTGAACTTCTATAGCTGTGTGCATCTGACCTGCGTAGAGATACATAGTGACGCAGGTCAGATGACCACAGCACACTGCCCTGACTTCTTCTCACAGTGAGCATGCCAGACTCAGTTGACCCCTACTACATAACTTTGCAGTTTTATTAAATACATGTCCCAGGTAAGAATAGAGTAAGATATTGGGCTTCATACACATGTGACATGTGAAATGCATGGATCCACATGTGCATGAAACCATATATCTTTTAATACAAATTAAAGGGGTTGTCCAGAGTTGGGATTAAAGGGGTTGTCCGTTACTTGGACAACCCCTTGTTAAACTAAATGTTCATCCCTGATAAAATAAACCTGTACTCACCTCCTGTGCTGGTTCTCTTCCAGTGGTGTCGGCACTCGCGGTCCCGAGGCTGTGATGCGGTGGAAAGACACATGATGCCCGGCGCCAAATCAGCACTGGTATCACTGGCCCCGCCTTCGTAGAAACTGAACATGAATAGGAAGTCCGGGATCAGCTGTAGCCCTGGCTTCCTCTTCATGATCAGTTTGTCCGAAGGCGGAGACAGTGATTCCAGTGCTGATTGGGCTCCGGTGTCAGATGTCATTTCGACGTACAAGGCTTATTGTGGATAACCCCAATGCTGGCAAACCCCTCTACATGTCACTAGACAGCTGCATTAAACGTAAAATATTTTATATATATACACATCTCTTGCAAAAATTAAGAGGTCACTGCACAGTTTTCTAAAAATCACCATCTCTATATGTCTGACAGCCATTCCATTCCAGTGTCAGTTGAATTCCAACCAAAGTACACCTCATTCTACTTAATGTGCTTCTGATTAGGTGATCACCTGAACCAAATCCTATGTAAAGAGGGAAAGTATAAAAAACACTGCTGTGGTCTTCACAATCCTCTTGCATTAGTACAAGCTGGATGGAAAAACAAGTGCTAGGAATAGCCTGAAAGTAATTTGAATGAAAAAATAACTTTTAACCATGCCAAAGGAGTTAAAAAGAAAAATATTGAGTGAGGAAAAGAAGGGCTCAATTCTGGCTTTCCTAGCAGAGTTATACAGTGAGCGTCATGTTGCCTTCATCCTTAAAATTTCAAAGACGGCAGTCCATTACAACAAGGTCAAGCTGCAGACATTGGGGACAACAAAGCTACAGACCAGCAGAGGGCGAAAGCGACTCTCCACTGACCGGGATGACTGTCATCTTATTCGAATGTCACTCAGCAACTGCAGGATGACATCAAGTGACCTACAAAAGGAATGGCAAGTGGCAGCTGGTGCACGACAAGAACAGTTCGTAACAGGCTCCTAGAGGCAGGCCTCAAGTCATGTAAAGCTAGAAAAAGCCTTTCATCAATGAGAAGCAAAGGAGATCCAGGCTGAAGTTTGCCACAGACCATAAGGATTGGACCATAGAGGACTGGAGTAAGGTAATTTTCTCTGATGAGTCTAATTTTCAGCTTTGCCCAACACCTGGTCATATAATGGTTAGATGGAGACCTGGAGAAGCCAAGAAGACCAAGAAGAAAGCAACTAAGTAAAGAAATACGAGTGGCTATCATTACTTTAAGAAATGAAGGACAGTCAGTGCGAAAAATTGGGCAAACTTTGAAAGTGTCCCCAAGTGCAATTGCAAAAACCATCAAGCGCTACAAAGAAACTGGCTCACATGAGGACCGCCCCAGGAAAGGAAGACCAAGAGTCGCCTCTGCTTCTGAGGATAAGTTTATCCGAGTCACCAGCCTCAGAAATCACAGGTTAACAGCAGCTCAGATTGGAGACAAGGTCAATGCCACACAGAGTTCTAGCAGCAGACACATCTCTACAACAACTGTTAAGAGGAGACTTTGTGCAGCAAGCCTTCATGGTTAAGTAGCTTCTAGGAAACCAATGCTAAGGACAGGCAACAAGAAGAAGAGACTTGTTTGGGCTAAAGAACACAAGGAATGAACATTAGACCAGTGGAAATCTGTGCTTTGGTCTGATGAGTCCAAATTTGAGATCTTTGGTTCCAACCACCATGTCTTTGTGCGACGCAGAAAAGGTGAACGGATGGACTCTACATGCCTGGTTCCCACCGTGAAGCATGGAGGACGAGGTGTGATGGTGTGGGGGTGCTTTGCTGGTGACACTGTTGGGGATTTATTCAAAATTGAAGGCATACTGAACCAGCATGGCTACCACAGCATCTTGCAGTGGCATGCTATTCCATCCGGTTTGCGTTTAGTTGGACCATCATTTATTTTTCAACAGGACAATGACCCCAAACACAGCTCCAGGCTGTGTTTGGGCTATTTGACCAAGAAGGAGAGTGATGGGGTGCTACGCCAGATGACCTGGCCTCCACAGTCACCAGACCTAAACCCAATCGAGATGGTTTGGGGTGAGCTGGACTGCAGAGTGAAGGCAAAAGGTCCAACAAGTGCTAAGCATCTCTGGGAACTCCTTCAAGATTGTTAGAAGACCATTTCCGGTGACTACCTCTTGAAGCTCATCAAGAGAATGTCAAGAGTGTGCAAAGCAGTCATCAAAGCAAAAGGTGGCTACTTTGAAGAACCTAGAATATAAGACATATTTCAGTTGTTTCACACTTTTTTGTTAAATATATAATTCCACATGTGTTAATTCATAGTTTTGATGCCTTCAGTGTGAATGTACAATTTTCATAGTCATGAAAATACAGAAAAATCTATAAATGAGAAGGTGTGTCCAAACTTTTGGTCTGTACTGTATATATATTGTGAGGTAGCGCTATCGATCATGTTGAGGGGCACTCACTTCACCGGGTCAATTAAAGCACACATGCAACATTTTCCAGTAATCAGAAGTCCAGCAGTTAATTACACATCATAAACTTCTTATAACATAGTCCATCTCGGTGGCTCGCAGGAATGTTACACATGTAATATCCTAGAGCCTTTTTTAGTGGCAGCTATGCCCGCTTGGTTTCAGATACAGTCTTCGGCAAGGTAACAACATCAATGTCCATTTTAAGCACCGTATTTACTTTTGCCGGGTCTAGCCGCTTCCATCAGCTCTGTTCTGCTAAAGCTGTGGCTTAAGGTGTGGCCTCCAGGCCTCGTGCCCCCCAGGGCTAATGGTGTTCCAGACACAGGGATCAGGTCTCTTGCCTCCTGTGTTTCACAACCACACGGATATATATATCCCTCCGAGTGCACAGGACCTGTGATGATGTCACAGTCATGTGATCAGTCACCTGAAGGGGAGGTATGTGGTCAGCCAGAACACACACCCTCTGACATTTTGGCAATGCAGCAAGCTTCTGAATAGAGATGAGCGTTGTTCTACTCGAACTGTTCGCCAATCTCAAATTCGAGCTGTTTTGGGCGGTGTTCGAGCCGGTCGGCGAACACGAACAATTTGAGAAAAATTCGGCTGTTCGAGGTTATGTTCGATAACTGTTCGTGCACCAAAATCATAACTGGATTTTTTCTCAGTAATGATGAAAATTAATGTTAATACGCAGTTTGAGTGTACAGCGGGGCGGGGGGAGGGGCAGGGGATGGATCTCTGCAGGAACAATGAAGATCTCCATTTTTTTTTCTCTTTCCCGCATTTGCAGTGGGGAGGTGCAATCTGTCAGCCTATCAGCAGCGCACACACGGAGCGAAGTGCTTTTTTTCACACAAGCAAGGGCATGTGTGATTGGCAGTGTATGTCACATGTCCTTGCCCTATAAGACCAAGCCATTTTCCCCGTCGCCACCATTTTCTCACTGCTGCAGCTGCGTGTTAGACGGCACCGCTGTTGCTGTGTGCGCTATACCTTGTTAATTTCAAGCCAATTTTCGCACAAATATACAGATAGCTTGGGAGTAGGGAATAGTTGTGATTGCAGTCCTTTTAAGGACTAGGTTACAGCATTTCCTACGACTTTTATCAGGCAGGTCTGTGCTCTTAAATAGATAGATTGTGGGAGTAAAGACTAATTGTAATTGGAGTCCTTTTCAGGACTAGGTTACATCAGTTCCTATCAGTTTTTGCCAGGCAGGTCTGTGCCAGTGCTGTGCAAGTTCTTTTCACAGCATTTGGCTGAATCTAGCAAAGCTAATCCTTTTTGGCCTATTGCAGAGTGTGTTAGTCAGTGGAGTAGCCTATCTGTGTTGCAAGATATACCACCTGTGTATAGAATACCAATTTTTTTACTGCACCTAGTGAAGTAAAATCTTTTGGGCATAGCATCATTCTATTAGTCCATCTATACTGACCTCCATCAGGTTGCAAACTGAATATAATTTTTTTCTGCATCTAGCTCTGAAAAAATATTTGGGCTTCTAGCAGTGTGTGGGACTTGTTCTATTAATCCTTCTATACTGACCTCCAGCAGGTTGCAAATTGAATATAATTTTTTTCTGCATCTAGCTCTGAAAAAATATTTGGGCTTCTAGCGGTGTGTGGGACTTGGTCTATTAGTCCATCTATACTGACCTCCATCAGGTTGCAAATTAAAAATAATTTTTTTCTGCATCTAGCTCTGAAAAAATATTTGGGCTTCTAGCGGTGTGTGGGACTTGGTCTATTAGTCCATCTATACTGACCTCCATCAGGTTGCAAATTAAAAATAATTTTTTTCTGCATCTAGCTCTGAAAAAATATTTGGGCTTCTAGCAGTGTGTGGGACTTGGTCTATTAGTCCATCTATACTGACCTCCATCAGGTTGCAAATTGAATAAAAAAATTTTCTGCATCTAGCTCTGAAAAAATATTTGGGCTTCTAGCGGTGTGTGGGACTTGGTCTATAAGTCCATCTATACTGACCTCCATCAGGTTGCAAATTAAAAATAATTTTTTTCTGCATCTAGCTCTGAAAAAATATTTGGGCTTCTAGCAGTGTGTGGGACTTGATCTATTAGTCCATCTATACTGACCTCCATCAGGTTGCAAATTAAAAATAATTTTTTTCTTCATTTAGCTCTGAAAAAATATTTGGGCTTCTAGCAGTGTGTGGGACTTGTTCTATTAGTCCTTCTATACTGACGTCCAGCAGGTTGCAAATTGAATATAATTTTTTTCTGCATCTAGCTCTGAAAAAATATTTGGGCTTCTAGCGGTGTGTGGGACTTGGTCTATTAGTCCATCTATACTGACCTCCATCAGGTTGCAAATTAAAAATAATTTTTTTCTGCATCTAGCTCTGAAAAAATATTTGGGCTTCTAGCAGTGTGTGGGACTTGGTCTATTAGTCCATCTATACTGACCTCCATCAGGTTGCAAATTGCATAAAAAAATTTTCTGCATCTAGCTCTGAAAAAATATTTGGGCTTCTAGCGGTGTGTGGGACTTGGTCTATTAGTCCATCTATACTGACCTCCATCAGGTTGCAAATTAAAAATAATTTTTTTCTGCATCTAGCTCTGAAAAAATATTTGGGCTTCTAGCAGTGTGTGGGACTTGGTCTATTAGTCCATCTATACTGACCTCCATCAGGTTGCAAATTGAATAAAAAAAATTTCTGCATCTAGCTCTGAAAAAATATTTGGGCTTCTAGCGGTGTGTGGGACTTGGTCTATTAGTCCATCTATACTGACCTCCATCAGGTTGCAAATTAAAAATAATTTTTTTCTGCATCTAACCCAGCCAATAGTTTTGGCCTAATACCACAGTTTGGCCACTCAGCTCTGCTCGGTTACCATCCATTGTTTTTTTGTGCAAACAACTCCAGAGTTGTGAATTAGTTAACCACCAAAATGAGTGGAAAAAGGCCTGCTGCTGGTGGAAAGGGGAATAGGCGTGTTGGGAAGGGGAAAAAAGGTTGTGTCCGTGGGGTAGGTGCAGAAGAAAGACCATCTTCCAGCCAAACTAAAATGTCTACTTCTTTTAGCGGACAATGTGATAAGATCCCTTTCTTACGGCCACGCCAATCGCTACAAATTCCAGATGAGGCACAAAAACAGCAGGTGCTTCAACGGATATCAAGTGCTCCTTTAAGTGGGCTCTCCTCCACATCAACTTCAACATCACAAATACTCCAGTCCTCAAAGGTGTCACCCAAATCGCACTTGCTTCCTCACAGCTCCCAAATCTCCAGCTGCCCGTCTGAGTATGAGGTAGAACAGATGGTTGAGTCTGCAGAGCTGTTTACTCATACTATAGCCTGGGAATCAGAGGTCGACTCCAGCGCTTCTGTGAATCCAGACGAGGAAATGATCTGCACTGATGCCCAGAATCTTTATGAGTCGGATCCAGGACCAGACGCAGAAGGTTCTGACCATAATGTAGACCCTCATTCCCAAACTGTAACTCCTGTTGGTGGAGACAATGAGGAAGACGATGATAAGACTCAAATACCTGATTGGAGCGACAACTTTAGTTTTTTGTCAGGGCAGGAACAGGTTGGCTCTGAGGACGACGGGTGTGATAACGCACAGGGTGATGATGATGAGGTCGGAGATCCCACTTACTGTCAACCCACAGTCAGCCAAGAGATGAGGTCAGCAGAGGAGGTGGAGGAAGATGCTAGTGACGACGAGGTCAGGTTGCGCCTTCCTGGACAGAGACGTAGTACTGGAAGCACGTCAACAACTGCATCCTCAAACACAACTCTGCCTCTCACCACAAGTCGTGGTGGCTCTTCAGGTCGCATGGGTGCTAAGCCTTGCATAGCCTGGGCATTTTTTCAGATCGATAAAGATGACCCAACTCGTGTTATCTGTAACATTTGTCAGCAAAAGCTAAGTAGAGGCCAAAAAATACATAGTTTGAGTACTTCATGCATGAACCGGCACATGGACATGAAGCATAAGTTGCAGTGGGAAGCTCAGTGTGCTACAATGCGGTCTAGCCGGCCGGGCCAACCACCGTCTGCCATATCTTGTGCATCCGCGGCCTCTTCATCCTCTGTGACTGGGGGGACAGCAGTCACACCTGTTTTGGGGCGCAGACCTGCCACCTCTTTACCCGCAACAGCCAGCGTGATTGGCAGGTCATCATTTTCTTTGGAGGTGGTAACACCAGCTGGTCTTGAGCGCTGTCCGACATCGATAGCACCACCTTTGGATCAAGGCAACCTAACATGTCCGCCTGCATCTTCCTCACAGACCGGCAGTTTGCCGGGGACACCCTTATCAACCCCGTCTAAGCACAATAGCCAGCCCTCGGTCCCTCAGATGTGGACAAGTAAAAGACCATTTCCTCCTAGCCATGAGAAAGCTAAGAGGTGGAATTTCACCATCTGCAAGCTCTTGGCTACAGAAATGCTGCCTTTCCGCCTGGTGGACACAGAGGATTTTCGAGACCTTATGTCCGTCGCAGTGCCCCAGTACCAGATGCCCAGTCGGCACTACTTCTCAAAGAAAGGTGTGCCTGCGCTCCACCAGCATGTCGCACACAACATCACCGCTTCTTTGAGAAACTCTGTGTGTGACAGGGTGCATTTCACCACAGACACTTGGACGAGTAGGCATGGACAGGGGCGTTACATGTCGCTGACTGGGCACTGGGTAACTATGGTGACAGCAGGACAAGGGGCTGCTGTCCAAGTCTTGCCGTCCCCACGAGTTGTGCGTCAATCCTCTTTATGTCAAAGTTCCTCCACTGCTTCTGCCTCCTCAACCTCCTCTCGGTCTTCCACCTGCACCCAAAGCCTGTCTGGTCATGCCACAAGCTTTCTAACTGTGCAGAAGGGATCCTGCACACCTCCTTACTATGCTGGCAGTAGGGCTCAACGTCATCAGGCGGTTTTTACATTGAAATGTCTGGGAAATGTGAGTCACACAGCTGAGGAGTTGTGGTCAGCTCTGGAGAACCAATTTCATGAATGGTTGTCTCCACTGGACCTGAAACCAGGGAAGGCCGTGTGCGACAATGCTGCAAACCTGGGTGCGGCCCTTCGCCGGGGCAATGTCACACACGTGCCTTGTATGGCTCACGTGTTGAACCTGGTTGTCCAGCAATTTTTAGCCCACTATCCCAGACTAGATGGCCTTCTGCAGAGGGCACGGTCGCTGTGTGCTCACTTCCGCCGTTCGCAACCAGCAGCTCAGCGACTTACAACTCTACAGAAGTCGTTGGGCCTGCCACTTCACCGGCTAAAATGCGATGTGCCTACCCGGTGGAATTCAACTCTGCACATGTTGCAGCGACTGTGGCAGCACCGACAAGCCCTGGTGCAATACGTTCTGACGTATAGCCTGGGCCAACGAGATTCAGAGGTGGGGCAAATCACGCTGGAGGAGTGGTCTCAGATCAGGGACCTATGCACCCTTCTGCACAGTTTTGAAATGGCGACGAAGATGTTTAGTGCTGACGATGCCATTATCAGCATGACTATTCCGGTGATTTACATGCTGGAGCACATGTTAAACAGAATTCGGAGTCAGGTGGTGGCACAAGAGGAGGTGGAGGAAGTAGAGGAGGAGGAGTTGTATGCGGAAGGGCTAACATCTGCAAGGTCTAGACGGTCGGCAGCACCAGGGCGGCAGGCATGTGAGGGTGGGGGAGATGATTTTACCAGGGCGCATGGTAGCAGCCAAACTAGTGAGGAAGGTGCAGGAGCCCAGGAAGAAGTGGAGGACGAACTGATGGAAGACTCATCAGATGAGGGAGACCTTGATCACATTTCTGTTGTGCGAGGTTGGGGGGAGAGGACAGAGGAAGGAAGCATGATTGTTACCTCGCCACCAACACAATAGGGACTTGGTGCTCCTGGATGCGCAACACACATGAGTGCCTTCTTGCTGCACTACCTGCAACATGACCCTCGAATTGTGAGAATTAGAAATAATCCTGACTACTGGGTTGCCACACTGTTAGATCCCCGGTACAAAAGTAAATTTGCAGAAATTATTCCTGCCATAGAAAGGGATGCACGCATGCAGGAGTATCAGCAGAGACTGTTGCAGAATCTTACATGTGCTTTTCCACAAAATACCAGTGGTGCACGTAGTGAATCTCACAGTTCCAACTTGCCAACCGTGGGACCGTCAAGTGTTCAGCACTCAAACCGTAACAGAACCACAGTATCTGCTGGTAACATCAATTTTGCGGAATCATTTCACCACTTTTTTAGCCCATCCTTTGCAAGGCCACAGGAGACAAGAAGTCTGACACATAGTCAACGCCTAGAGACGATGGTACAGGAGTATCTCCAAGTAAACATTGAAGCCACGACTGTGTCACTGGACCCTTGCTCTTTTTGGGCTTCCAATCTGGATAAATGGCCGGAGCTAGCCACTTACGCCTTGGAGATCTTGTCATGCCCCGCAGCCAGCGTTCTGTCTGAACGTGTGTTCAGCGCTGCTGGTGGTGTGCTGACAGATAAGCGCACGCGGCTCTCCACTGATAATGTAGACAGACTCACGTTCATAAAGATGAACAAATCATGGATCCGAAACGACTTTTCTACCCCTGTGTCATCCTGGGGAGAGTAAAAGCTTGATGATTGGTTAAAATCACCCTACCAACCGTTTTAAGCTTTCAAATTACTAATCATGTTTATCTGTATCTTGACTGGAAAATAATTTGGGCTTTGTAGCAGTGTGCAGCACTGATCCTATTAGGCCATCTATAATAAGCTTCACCAGATTTAAAATTAAAAATAATTTTTAGCTGCATCTAGCCCGGAAAATAATTTTGGGGCTCCGAGATGTGCAAGACACATAAGTGCCTTCTTGCTGCACTACCTGCAGCATGACCCTCATATTGTCAGAATTCGAAGTAATCATGACTACTGGGTTGCCACACTCTTAGATCCCCCAAACTTTTCGATCAACCTTTTCATTTTAATAAAGACCAAAAAAATGGTCATTTTTGAAATTATAAGCATTAGCAGGTTGTTAGAAACTGAAATCAAACAGTTTTCAACTCAAAACTTTATTCTAGGTGATGTAACATTTTCACATAGGACCCCTTGTTCGAAAGGAGCTTCTGAACTCTCTCGTCCATTGAATTTGTCAGGTTTTGGATTGTTTCTGCTTCAATTGTTTTGCATGAGGACAGAATACCCTCCCAGAGCTGTTGCTTAGATGTGAACTGCCTCCCGCCATCATAGACACTCCTTTTAATGATGCTCCAAAGGTTCTGAATGGGGTAGAGGTCAGGGGAGCATGGGGGTCACACCATAAGTTTGTCCCCTTTTATGCCCATATCAGCCAGAGATGCAGATGTTTTATGTGCAGCATGAGATGGTGCATTATCATGCAGAAAAATGATCTTGCTGTGAAATACACGGTTCTTCTTCTTGAACCATGGCAGGAAGTGCTGTTTGAGAAAATCCACATACATTATGGAGTTCATCTTTAGCGCCTTCAGGGATCCTAAAGGGGCCGACAATCTCTCTCCCCATGATTCCAGCCCAAAACATTACTCCACCTCCTCCTTGTTGGCGCTGTAGCCGTGTTTGCGTGGGGTGTCCATCAACCAGCCATCCTCCACTCCATTCATCTGGACCATCGAGCGCTGCACGGCACTCATCCGTGAACAAAACAGTTTTGAAATCAGTCTTCATGTAATGTTTGGCCCACTGGAGCCGTTTCTGCTTGTGTGAAGTGGATAGAGGAGGTCAACAGGATGGCGTATGCACAGCTGCAAACCTCTGAAGGACCCTGCATCTTGTTGTTCGGGGGACGTTGGAGGCACAAGCAGCTTCAAAAACTTGTCTGCTGCTATGACAAGGCTTTTTTGCCGCTGCTGTTTCAACCTGACGTAATTGCCTGTAGGAAAGAGTCCTCAATTTGCCCTTATCAGCACGCACACGTGTGTACTGTGAATCAGCTACATACTTCTTGATTGCCAAGACACTTCATCCTGATCATCGCACAATGTTGATTGTAGTCATGCCTTGACCTAAACACTCCACAATTTGTTGCTTCTCAGCAGCCGACACATCCTTTTTCTTTCCCATTTTGGCAGAAAATGTAGGCTGCTTAATAATGTGAGAGAGCCTTCTTAAGTAGTCTTGCCTTTCATTGGACACACCTGCCAAACTAATTAGCACAGGTGTCTGCAATTGCTTACAGTGATATAAAGAGCCCTGACACACATCACCATCAATGAGTTTAACTGACAAACAAACAAATTCTTCCCTTATCACTCCTAAACACTTTTTGCATAATAATTTGGAACGCGGTGTACATGTGCTTTTCCACAAAACACCAGTGGTTCACGTAGTGAATCTTACAGTTCTAACTTGCCAACCGTGGTCTGTATGGAATTGTTCAATAAAGGGCCCAAAATTAAGATAACATAGATGGGAGAGGTCTCTATGAATAGGAATTCCTAAGTATTTGATACCCTGTGAGGGCCAGGCAAAGGGAAAGTTGGACTGGATGGAATCCTATATGGATTTAGGGAGGGAGACATCGAGGGCCTCAGACTTCGCTGCATTGATTTTAAAATTTTACCATGTAACAAAGTGATCTATTTCAGCCATAACAGCAGGGATGGATATATGTGATTGAGTGATATATACTAGGACATCATCAGCAAATAGAGAGCACTTGTACTCGGTGCCTCCCACCTCAATCCACCTAATATTGGGGTTATGGCGAATTGATGAGAGCAGGTGCTCCGTCACTAGGATGTATAAGAGAGGGGACAGAGGACATCCCTGCCTTGTCCCATTGGTGATTGTGAAAGGTGATGAAAATGTTCTGACGCACCCCCTGGGCCTTGGGACACCCGGAGCCGGACCCTTTTTGGTGGATGCTGGTGGTTGTAGTCTTCGTGGCGGCGATCCGGTTCCGTGGCTCAGGGCGGTCAAACCAGTGGCGGAACTATTTATGTGGTTTTGATGTTTAAATGTCCGACTACGCCACCCGTGGATTGTGGTCAGAGTGAACCGCCGCTACAGGGCAGACCGCTAAGGCTGGTGTTGTGGGTGCAGCAGAGCGTAGCATAACTCCCCACGGGAGGAGTATAGCCTCAGGGCAGTGTATGCGGAGGATGGGGGTGATGGTGCAGGGCAGCAGCAGTAACGACACGGAGTCAGTGATGCAGTTCAGGGCCTTTACTCACAGTTCTTATTATCCAGACCACGTCTGCAGGTAACGGCTGCCCACGTCGTACTGTGCTCACCAGGTGAGGGGCTCAGACAACTCCCAGATAACTTTGGAGCGCTTCACAGGACCCCCTTTGTGTGTCCTTTGTCTGGCCTTTCTTACCAACACTTCTGTCCGGCTGCCTCGGGCCTCCTCTTGGTAAACTTGGCGCCAGTTTCCCTGACCCTATGTGGTGCCTTCCTAGCGGGTGGAGCAAGGGGCTGCGCCACATAAAATGTCAGAGCCTCCGGTTTCTAGCTGAGGGTCGTTTCCTGCCTCCACTAGTTCGGGGACCGGTCTCCCCCTTTGGCCTGACCCCTCCACGCAGGTGGATTCGGGCGTGCGGTGGCGACTCGCCCGTCCGCACCCCTGGGATCCCTTCATTCCTCGTTCCTGGAGCCTTCTCCGCTCCTCTTCCTTCCTTCTCCCTCTTGCAGGCCTGGGCCTCTGTTACTAGGCCCGCCTCCGGAGCAGAGCTCATGCAGAGCCCCTGCTCCCTGCCACTTCTGCTCAGACTTCTCTGCACTGAACTAAGATGGTGCCCACCTTTTATACTCCCTTCTCAATGCACCCAGGAACTGCTTCCTCCCTGCTCCTGCACTGCAGGGTTCCCTTTCCTCAGTGTTCCCTCCCCCCACTCCAGCCAGGGACAGGGACTGTCGTGCCCATCTCAGGGGCATATTGGTCGCCCTGCCCCACGGCAATGTGGTGTAATGCATGCAGGTGACGGGTCCTGATCCACACTCCATCCTTATCTGAGAGTGAGATATCACACCTCTGGGTGAGGTGCAATACGTCTGTAGCAACCGAGCCCTCGGTGCTACAGTTCCATTTATCTTCAGCCTAGGTGACGTATTGTGATACAGGGCCGTGATTTTGGCTATAAAAGGGTCCCCTAGACCCCTACCCCAAGCTTTTTAAGAGAATCATATATGGCGTGCCAGGAGACTCTATGGAATGCTTTCTCAGCATCCAACGAGAGTATCTACTTACAAATTTTTAACTGCATCTAGCCCAGGAAATACTTTGTGCCTAGTAGCAGTGTCTGCTAGTCAGCGGATTATCCCGGCTGTTAAGCAAGCTACACCACCTGTAGTTTGGACACTTAATTTTTTCAAAGGAAATGCTTCGAGACCACGGGATACTTAGTGAAGAGCATCAGGAGGCACCCCAAGGCATAGGGGCTGGGACTGGCACTAGGATGCCTTGCGGTGGACAGCCGAGCTCGATCCTTATAAAAGCTTTTTAACTGCAGAAGCTTTAGTGGACGCTACTGGAGCTGGAATTACGCGGCTGCTGGCATGAGACTTGCCCTCCAATAGATCATTGTAAATGGATTTAAAGTGTATTCATTCAAATTAGAGGGACAATTTAAATTAAAAAGCTTAGAGCTGCCTCCACCACAGGGGGGCTCTCTCGACCCACCAGCGGACAGGCACCAGTATTGGGAGAGGGGGGCTGGCCGTCAGGGTTCACCGCGGCTCTGGCACAAACCCGGCGACACGGAGGTGGCACGGGCAGGAGCGGACTGGCCGTCTCGGCTTCTCACTTTTTGGATTTTAGAAGGGCATGACATGCCTATATCTGTGTCTCCCCCTCCTTTTACTCCTCCACCTCTTTTCTTTTCGCATGACTATATGTACTTGTCACTTTTCCATGTGTTAGTTGTGTCTTCTGAGCAGTTTGTCAGCTTTTGGACACCTTTGAAGGTGTTTTCTATGTGTTTCTATGTGTTTTTGTTTGCCTGCCATTGGTTTTAACGGTGTTCGAAGGTGTTCGACGAACAGTTCGACGAACAGTTCGGTGAACACACGGGTGTTCGACGAACCGAACCGAACTCGAACACTACGGGGGTGGCTCAACACTACTTCTGAATTACATATCCCCCCCCTCTTGTTCAAGCCCATGGTATTGAACATATGATATATACAATCACATTATAACCCACGGTTCACACAGAGTCCATGTACTTGACGTTTGTGCTGCTCAGCTCCTGGAACATTAGTCATAAACATTAGCCCATTCCTTAGGGACCTACCATCTGTCATTGCCACTAACTTCGTCATTTTTAATATAGATAGTATAGGTACCGTCCCAATTTAAGGTCACCTTGCCGCTGGTGGGACAGCTTGTATACTTTTTTTGATCAAAAATAGTTCACTAAGTACCCTATATTTATTATGCAACTTTGCTTTACATTTAAATATAATGATGGTAGGGTAGGAGATATATTTTTTGTCTTTTGTAGGTTTTGCTTCTTTTTGCTAGTGTGAACATGCTCCTATTTCTTGCATGTCTACCATCTTAGACCTCAGTTCACATTGCTTGGTTTCTTGTCTAGTTTGCATTCTGTGCAATTTAAGGGTGTGGCATCCCCTTTGTTGAGCTGATTAGTATATATGTAGCTTACCACGGGCCTAGGTGGTCTGGAGTTGGGACCCGGTCCTATTTGTCTACCCTTTTATATGCATTACTTCAACCTTGATATACAGTAAGGTTTTTAATATAGACAGTATAGGTACCGTCCCAATTTAAGGTCACCTTGCCGCTGGTGGGACGGCTTGTATACTTTTTTTGATCAAAAATAGTTCACTAAGTACCCTATATTTATTATGCAACTTTGCTTTACATTTATATATAATGATGGTAGGGTATGAGATATATTTTTTGTCTTTTGTAGGTTTTGCTTCTTTTTGCTAGTGTGAACATGCTCCTATTTCTTCCATGTCTACCATCTTAGACCTCAGTTCACATTGCTTGGTTTTTTGTCTAGTTTGCATTCTGTGCAATTTAAGGGTGTGGCATCCCCTTTGTTGAGCTGATTAGTATATATGTAGCTTACCACGGGCCTAGGTGGTCTGGAGTTGGGACCCGGTCCTATTTGTCTACCCTTTTATATGCATTACTTCAACCTTGATATACAGTAAGGTTTTTAATATAGACAGTATAGGTACCGTCCCAATTTAGGGTCACCTTGCCGCTGGTGGGACGGCTTGTATACTTTTTTTGATCAAAAATAGTTCACTAAGTACCCTATATTTATTATGCAACTTTGCTTTACATTTATATATAATGATGGTAGGGTATGAGATATATTTTTTGTCTTTTGTAGGTTTTGCTTCTTTTTGCTAGTGTGAACATGCTCCTATTTCTTGCATGTCTACCATCTTAGACCTCAGTTCACATTGCTTGGTTTTTTGTCTTGTTTGCATTCTGTGCAATTTAAGGGTGTGGCATCCCCTTTGTTGAGCTGATTAGTATATATGTAGCTTACCACGGGCCTAGGTGGTCTGGAGTTGGGACCCGGTCCTATTTGTCTACCCTTTTATATGCATTACTTCAACTTTGATATACAGTAAGGTTTTTAATATAGACAGTATAGGTACCGTCCCAATTTAGGGTCACCTTGCCGCTGGTGGGACGGCTTGTATACTTTTTTTGATCAAAAATAGTTCACTAAGTACCCTATATTTATTATGCAACTTTGCTTTACATTTATATATAATGATGGTAGGGTATGAGATATACTTTTTGTCTTTTGTAGGTTTTGCTTCTTTTTGCTAGTGTGAACATGCTCCTATTTCTTCCATGTCTACCATCTTAGACCTCAGTTCACATTGCTTGGTTTTTTGTCTTGTTTGCATTCTGTGCAATTTAAGGGTGTGGCATCCCCTTTGTTGAGCTGATTAGTATATATGTAGCTTACCACGGGCCTGGGTGGTCTGGAGTTGGGACCCGGTCCTATTACATTTATATATAATGATGGTAGGGTATGAGATATATTTTTTGTCTTTTGTAGGTTTTGTTACTAACTTCGTCAAGTCACATTTCCGAGTCGTAACATTGCCAGACCTCCCCCGCTCCCAGCGGTCAATACAGCAGTGCGACTCACTTGCCCTTGTATCTAAGGTCAGGTCCGACTCCGCACTGTCTCGTACTCTATTGGGTCGTTTGTATGGGCCTCTCAGACCTGAGTTACTGGAGGTCTCACTACCTCTAAACCCACGCCCACTATCCTCAGGACATCTTGAAAGGTCTCTAACTTCTGCTGTAGCCATTCTATTATTTGGAGGGCCCTTTCTCTGTCTGGTCTCACAATTTATAGATGGCTGCCATCTTCTGCTGCTCAGGCGACGCTGTCTTTCCATTCGCAGTCTGGCGAGATTCAACTGTTCTACCTCTCACTTGTAGGTCACTCGGTACTCCATTAGCATTCGTATATATGCAAGATTTTCTTACGTTCCTAAAGCGGAGAATGACACCATGCTGTCTTCATCCGGTATCCAGTCCTGATGATCACGTGGACTGCTTACTTTCATCACACCAGACTTCTTTACCATCATTTGCATGGCTTGGCCATTTCTCCCAATGAGCTTTCTTACCAGAGCATGCGGCACCCAGATGACTTCTTCCCGCAGACTTTGAGCTTTTCTAATAAGCTCCAGTTGTCTAATGGCTTGTTCCGTCTTCAAACGGACAATCCGCTTCATGCGAACACATCGCCAGTGCATGTCACTTAGGACAGCCACCCTCTTCACTGTGACTTCGGTTGTGGACAGGACCACCAACTGTTTAGCTTTTGAGGTCATGTACACCTTACAGGCTCCCACGGCCTTCTTAAACTCTTCATGCACTGACTCTCTGGTGCATTCTTCTCTCAAATCTTCGGGTACATCTATGAGGCACTTGTACCGAGAAGTTTCTGTCTCACCAGTGGTCTCCAAACGATCATCTGGCTCAGGTTTCAGGGACAACTGACTTTCAGATTCTTCACCCTGTATGCTTCCCCTGAGCTGACTCACAGCTATGAACTCAAGATTTCTCCTCTTGACATTTTCCATCCCATACTGATCTTCTTTTAACACTTCCTCAGCTCACTTCAGGTCCACCTTCTCATAGTATAGAGGATTAAGCGCAACTTGTTTGCCCTTTTATTTCTCCAAGGCGACCTCGTTCACTGATTGGTACTTTACCAGGCGACCTTTGAGCTCGAAAACTTCTTCCTCTAGCTCAGTTACTCGCCTCTCTGACTCCAATGTGCCCACTCGGCGCTCGACAGCCAGTCTCTCAAGCTTCTCTTGCTTCAAATGGGCTTGTAGAGTCTCCATGAGCTCCTTGATCTCGGCTCTTACATCCACCGAATCATCCAAGCTTGCATTATTCGAGGAGGTATTTGCTTCATACCTCCCTTCTCCAGTGACAAACTCCTGACCCTGGTCTGTGGCTTCTCCGATAGACTCCTCCATCTTTTTCTGCTCAGCTTCCATCCTGCTGATTCTATTCTTAAGGCATGTCTCTGCCCTCTGGAGATCATCACAGAACATCCTCAGCTCCTTCACCTGAGCTTCCAGTCCTAGGATCTTTCTGCGGAGATCATCATTCTCATCACGGATTTCCTGCAGAGTGGTCTCAACCACTTGGCGCATGTGCTCTGCATCTGCCTTATCATCCTCTAGTTTTTTCTTAACCTTGAGGAGATTCTCATAGTCCCTTTTGGTTTGTTGCAGGTCCCTATTGTGTTCCTCATACTCCTTCTTGGATTCACGCAGCTCCCGGTTGAACTGTTCGCGCAGTTGTTCTAGGTCTTGATCGTGTCCAGAAACTTCATCCTTCAGTGCCCCTTTTAAGGCAGATAGCTCCCTATCCCGCTGGTTTAGACCCTCATCCAGCCTTTGCTTCTCCTGCATCAGCTGCTTCACCTGCTCCTGGAAACTCTGCACTTCCTTTCTTGTGACCTCTGCTTCCTCAGCATCCACAGAGCCTTTCTTCACTTGGTTCAGCTCTGACTGTACCAGGGAGAAATGATTTTTCATCTCATTCAGCTCATCTTCAGACTCCTCTTTCTCAAGCTTCAACTGCAAAACCTCCTCCTTGGTTTTGCGGAGGCCCTCTTTACTTTTCTGGAACATTTCCATCCATTGGTTGATTTCCTCACTGCTTTTCTCCAGTTCTCGCTGCAAGTTCTTCACAACCTGGTTTATTTTCTGCCGTTCAGACACCAGACTCAGCTGGTCCTGGAACACGTTCTCCATGTTTTTCCTTAGTTGCTGCACATCACTCTGATACTGCTGCCTGACAGGTTCCAGCTCTTGGTCATGATTGGCCACCTCCTCTTTCAGCGCCCCCTTCGGGGCAGTCAGTTCCTGATCCTTCTATCTCAGAAGATTATCCTGCTTGTACCGAATCTGCAGAACTGCCTCCAACTCTTCCTCCTGGTCTTCTTTGATGTCAACCCCTTCTACTGGAGCTACCCAGTTATCAACAGTCTAATTGACATTTTTAGGCGGTACCAGTGACCAGTACCATGAATAGTAACCAATTCTGGTTTTGTATGCTCCACCCCTTTTTGGACAACCATACCTGTAGGGGGTACGCTAAAAAAAAACCCGCAATAGTCCTAGGACCCAATTCACAACATATCTTACTACCTAGTAATATAAAACCCAGATACATGATGGCTGGAGGCACATCAACACCCATAGGCGGGAGTGTGACACAACAGCAGCATAACTCCAAAATACATGTGAAAGCAGGAGACAACTGAAGCTTTTTAAATGCAAGTAAAAAAATTCTTTATTGAATACATATTTAAATCATAAAAAGTCATATAAAGTACATTAAAATATGATGTGCTCAGGACAGAAGCAGACACCCTGACGAGTATCCAGCCCAGGGAAGTAAAGATATCAAAGTGCAAAGCAATAGAAAAGTTTTAAAGTGTACAAATCCACATGTCCACACATAACAAGCTGGCACAGAAAAAGAATAAAGTCTATGAAGAGTGGCAGACAATGCTGCTATAATGCCCCACAGATGGCCTGAGCCAAGGAGCAAAAAATAGTGACCCTCATAAGGTATGGTGCCAAGGGTGTAGCTAAAATTGGACTTGTAGTAAGACACTTACCCAGAGGCTGGAAACCCCCCAATGGAGTAGAAAGGTGCTGTTTACAGCTTCCCAACGCGCATTTCGCGTTGACCGTGCGTTGCTTTTTCAAGGGAAGGTACTAAAATCGCCCCTCCAGGACCTTTAAGTAACCGTGGCAACCGGTCACATGAATTGTCACGTGACCGGTAACAGGCCAATGGCGCTGCTTGAGGTGGCGCATGCGGGTCCAGCAGGCCACAGCCACCCGCCGCACTCCCGGCAGTCAAGCCCGTGGGGTGCGCGCACCGCAGACAGCCAGTAAAGCCGGCTGGCGCAGTGCACGCGCGGGCATGGAGACACCAAGAGGCGGCAGCCTTGACTTTGAGGCGGTTCATAAATCATTCTTCAAGATTGATACCTATCTCCTCCCCCTTCTGTGGAAAAAACTAAGAATTGATGCTCTTTATTATTTATTTTTTATTTTGCATTTCTTTCTATTTATTTGTTCCACTTTCAATATAAATGGTGTTTTTGTCTGGTTATGCACTGTCAGTGCAACTATATTGTATGTATAATGTTTTTGTTTACCATTGGTGGTGCTGTGGAGCACATGCGCCTCCTGGGGTCCCGTCCCCCTGCCGCCTCTTGGTGTCTCCATGCCCGCGCATGCACTGTGCCAGCCGGCTTTGCTGGCTGTCTGCGGTGCGTGCACCCCACGGGCTTGACTGCCGGGAGTGCGGCGGGTGAGCGTGGCAAGCCGGACGCGCATGCGCCACCTCAAGCAGCGCCATTGGCCTGTTACCGGTCATGTGACAATTCATGTGACCGGTTGCCACGGTTACTTAAGGGTCCTGGAGGGGCGATTTTAGTACCTTCCCTTGAAAAAGCAACGCGCGGTCAACACGAAACGCGCGTTGGGAAGCTGTAAACAGCACCTTTCTATCCCATTGGGGGGGTTTCCAGCCTCTGGGTAAGTGTCTTACTACAAGTCCAATTTTAGCTACACCCTTGGCACCATACCTTATGAGGGTCACTATTTTTTGCTCCTTGGCTCTGGCCATCTGTGGGGCATTATAGCAGCATTGTCTGCCACTCTTCATAGACTTTATTCTTTTTCTGTGCCAGCTTGTTATGTGTGGACATGTGGACTTGTACACTTTAAAATTTTTCTATTGCTTTGCACTTTGATATCTTTACTTTGCCGGGCTGGATACTCGTCAGGGTGTCTGCTTCTGTCCTGAGCACATCACATTTTAATGTACTTTATATGACTTTTTATGATTTAAATATGTATTCAATAAAGATTTTTTTTACTTGCATTTAAAAAGCTCCAGTTGTCTCCAGCTTTCACATCTCTTACTACCTCCCTGGGCACTCTGGGATAGTACCGGTGCCACAGGAGAGCTCAAGGAATGGTCCGCTGCCTCCATTCTCTAAGGGGCTGCTGCTCCATTCATAGCCAATCACGGTACGCTGCTCACACCGCTCTCCCTTGAAAAATTTTCGTGGCCCCACCAAGCCATAGCAAACCAGTTTTGAGTGTGCGACGACAATTTTCGCAACTCCGCCGAGTTACAGCCAGATGCTTTAATCTTCGTGTCCCCGCTGAGCCACAGCAAATCACGTTTGAGTGCGACGACAATTTTTGTAACCCCGCCGAGTTACAGCCAGATGCTTTAATCTTCGTGGCCCCGCCGAGCCACAGCAAGATGCTTGCATCCACATTCGTAGCCCTGTGCCATTACCCCTTGCAACCAGGCTGCAGTTGCCCGCATTCTCTAACCAATTGTGAGGTATCGCTATCGATCATTTTGAGGGGCACTCACTTCACCGGGTCAATTAAAGCACACATGCAACGTTTTCCGGTAATCGGAAATCCAGCAGTTTATTACACATCATAAACTGCTTATAACATAGTCCACTCTCGGTGGCTCGCAGGAATGTTACACATGTAATATCCTAGAGCCTTTTCAGTGGCAGCTATGCCCGCTTTGCTTCAGATACAGTCTTCAGCAAGGTAACAACATCAATGTCCATTTTAAGCACCGTATTTACCTTTGCCGGGTCTAGTCACTTCCATCAGCTCTGCTCTGCTAAAGCTGTGGCTTAAGGCTCACCAGGTGTGACCTCCAGGCTTCGTGCCCCCCAGGGCTAATGGTGTCCCAGGCACAGAGATCAGGTCTCTTGCCTCCTGTGTTTCACAACCACCCGGATATATATATCCCTCTGTGCCCACAGGACCGTACAATGATGTCACAGTCATGTGATCAGTCACCTGAAGGGGAGGTACGTGGTCAGCCAAAACACACCCCCTCTGACATTTTGGCAATGCAGCAAGCCGCTGCATTACAGTATATATATATACTGTATATATATATATATATATATATATATATATATATATATACAGTATATATATATATACACTTAACTTGTGCACTGGCGTTATTCAGCTGCTCTCAACCATGTGTCTCTTGTGGATGTGGATAACTGCATCCTTCTTGTGACAATGACATGGGACACAGGGCTCAGAGTTGCAGAACGGTGCAAGTGCAGGAAGTATTAGTGTACTTTATTATTTAATGATATTTTCCAGTTATAAGTAGTGTTGAGCCACCCCCGTAGTGTTCGGGTTCGGTTCGGTTCGTCGAACACCGGGATGTTCGAGGAACTGTTCGTCGAACTGTTCGTCGAACACCTTAGAACACCGTCGAACACCGTTAAAACCAATGGCAGGCAAACAAAAACACATAGAAACACATAGAAAACACCTGCAAAGGTGTCCAAAAGCTGACAAACTGCTTAGAAGACACTCTCTTTAAAAAAGCCGGCCGGCAAATTCAGCAGCGGCATACACCGGTACCCGACAATTTAGACAAGAAGGAATAGAGCATCACACATAGATTAGATAGATAGAAACATGTCAGTCACACATATAAGAAGCACAGTGACAGTGTTGGTTACTGCACTTGTCATTTAGTGTAAAGGATTTATTAAAAAAAATATTAGTGTTTTCATGCACCGTCTCTTTAAAAAAGCCGGCCGGCAATTCAGCATCTGTACCCGAAAATTTAGAACAGAAAGAATAGAGCTTCACACATAGATTAGATAGATAGAAACATGTCAGTCACATATATAATAAGTACAGTGATAGTGTTGCTTACTGTACTTGTCATTTAGTGTAAAGGATTTATTTAAAAAAATAATAGTGTTTTCATGCACTGTCTCTTTAAAAAAGCCGGCCGGCAATTCAGCAGCGGTACCCGACAATTTAGAACAGAAAGATAGAGCATCACACATAGATTAGATAGATAGAAACATGTCAGTCACATATATATGAAGTACAGTGATAGTGTTGGTTACTGTACTTGTCATTTAGTATTAAAATAAAGGATTTATTATTAAAAAAATTGGCGTGGGGTTCCCCTTAATTTTAGGCTCTAGCGGAGGTTAAGCAGACGGCTGGGGCAGATGTTTGAAGCCTGGGAAGGGGGTAATACCCACGGAGCTTCCCAGGCTACTAATATCAGCCCCCAGCTGAATACATAGCCTTTACTAGCTATTAAAATGGGGGACCCCCCAAAAAAAATGACGTGGGTCCCCCCTAATTTAATAGCTAGCAAAGGCTAGGCAGACAGCTGGGGGCTGATATTAATAGCCCAGGAAGGGAGCCATGAATATTGGCCCCCTCCCAGGCTAGAAACACCAGCCGTCAGCCGCCCCAGAAATGGCGCATTCATAGGATGCGCCAATTCTGGCACTTAGCCTCGCTCTTCCACGCTGCCCTGGTGCGGTGGCAGGGGGTAATAGGGTTGGGGTTGATGTCAGCTTATAATGCCAGCTGACATCAAGCCCAGGTTAGTAATGGAGAGGCGTCTATAAGACACCCCCATTACTAACCCCATAGTCAAAGTTAAAAAAAACACAAACACCCAGAATAAAGTCCTTTAATTGAAATAAAGACACAATCCTTTATTGTTCTAAATTAAACCATACTTACCATCACGCCCATTCCAGCTGAAGCCAACGATCTCCTGCAATAAAAGAAAAATAATAAAGCAACCTCATCCTTACCTTTCCATGGTTCCCACGACAGCTTCAGCTCTGCTACATCGAGATGACAGGCTGGACCGCAGCAGAACGCTGCCATCCAGCCTGTCATCCCGCAGACACTGAGAAGCGCAGGCTTGCTTGCGCTGCTCAGCGTCTCTCTGTGACGACATCCAGATGAGCCGAGTTCATGTCCAATGAACTCGGCTCACCTCATGCACGTCACTGACAGCGTGGGAAAATTCTCACGCTGAAGCGCTGATTGCAGGAGAATTTTCCCACGCTGTCAGTGACGTGCAGGAGGTGAGCTGAGTTCATTGGACATGAGCTCACCTCATGCACATCACTGACAGCGTGGGAGAATTCTCCTGCACTCAGCACTTCAGCGTGAGAATTTTCCCACGCTGTCAGTGACGTGCATGAGGTGAGCCGAGTTCATTGGACATGACCTCGGCTCATCTGGATGCCGTCACAGCGAGACAGTGAGGAGCGCAAGCATGCCTGCGCTTCTCAGTGTCTGCGGGATGACAGACTGGATGGCAGCGTTCTGCTGCGGTCCAGCCAGTCATCTCGATGTAGCAGAGCTGAAGCTGTCGTGGGAACCATGGAAAGGTAAGGATGAGGTTGGTTTATTATTTTTCTTTTATTGCAGGAGATCGTTGGCTTCAGCTGGAATGGGTGTGATGGTAAGTATGGTTTAATTTAGAACAATAAAGAATTGTGTCTTTATTTCAATTAAAGGGCTTTATTCTGGGTGTTGTGTTTTTTTTAAATACTTTACTAGAAATTCATGGCGGTCATGTCTAATACTGGCGTGACCCCATGAATTTTGGGCTTGGGGCCAGCTGATAATACCAAGCTGGCCCTAACCCCTTTATTACCCAGTGAGCCACCGCACCAGGGCCCTGGATGAGTTGGGTACAGCGCCAGAAGATGGCGCTTCTATGAACGCGCCATTTTCCGGGGTGGCTGCGGACTGCAATTTGTAGCGGGGGGGGGCCCAGAAAGCTTGGGCCTCCCTGCGCTGCAGATTCCAGCCCCCAGCTGCCTAGTTGTACCTGGCTGGACACAAAAATAGGGCGAAGCCCCACGTACTTTTTTTTTAATTATTTCATGAAATTCATGAAATAATTAAGAAAAAAAGGGCTTCCCTATATTGTTGTGTCCGGCCAGGTACAAATAGGCAGCTGGTGGATGGGGGCAGCCCGTTCCTGCCTGCTGTACCTGGCTGGACACAAATATAGTGCGAAGCCCCACTTCAATTTTTTTTAATTATTTCAGGAAATTCATGAAATAATTTAAAAAAAATTGACGTGGGGCTTCGCACTATATTTGTGTCCACCCAGGTACAGCAGGCAGGAACGGGCTGCCCCCATCCACCAGCTGCCTATTTGTACCTGGCCGGACACAACAATATAGGGAAGCCCTTTTTTTCTTAATTATTTCATGAAATAATTTAAAGAAAATTGACGTGGGGCTTCGCCCTGTTTTTGTGTCCAGCCAGGTACAACTAGGCAGCTGGGGGCTGGAATCCGCAGCGCAGGGAGGCCCAAGCTTTCTGGGCCACCCCCGCTGCAAATTGCAGTCCGCAGCCACCCCGGAAAATGGCGCGTTCATAGAAGCTCCATCTTCTGGCGCTGTACCCAACTCATCCAGGGCCCTGATGCGGTGGCTCACTGGGTAATAAAGGGGTTAGGGCCAGCTTGGCATTATCAGCTGGCCCTAAGCCCGAAATTCATGGGGTCACGCCAATATTAGACATGACCACCATGAATTTCTAGTAAAGTATTTAAAAAAAACACAACACCCAGAAAAAAGTCCTTTAATTGAAATAAACACACAATTCTTTATTGTTCTAAATTAAACCATACTTACCATCACGCCCATTCCAGCTGAAGCCAACGATCTCCTGAAATAAAAGAAAAATAATAAAGCAACATCATCCTTACCTTTCCATGGTTCCCATGACAGCTTCAGCTCTGCTACATCGAGATGACAGGCTGGACCGCAGCAGAACGCTGCCATCCAGCCTGTCATCCCGCAGACACTGAGAAGCGCAGGCTTGCTTGCGCTCCACAGTGTCTCTCTGTGAGGGCATCCAGATGAGCCGAGTTAATGTCCAATGAACTCGGCTCACCTCATGCACGTCACTGACAGCGTGGGAAAATTCTCCTGCACTCAGCGCTTCAGCGTGGGAGAATTCTCACACTGAAGCGCTGAGTGCAGGAGAATTCTCCCACGCTGTCAGTGACGTGCAGGAGGTGAGCTGAGTTCATTGGACATGAGCTCACCTTATGCACGTCACTGACAGCGTGGGAAAATTCTCCTGCACTCAGCGCTTCAGCGGGAGAATTCTCACGCTGAAGCGCTGAGTGCAGGAGAATTCTCCCACGCTGTCAGTGACGTGCAGGAGGTGAGCTGAGTTCATTGGACATGAGCTCACCTTATGCACGTCACTGACAGCGTGGGAGAATTCTCCTGCACTCACCGCTTCAGCTTGAGAATTTTCCCACGCTGTCAGTGACGTGCATGAGGTGAGCCGAGTTCATTGGACATGAACTCGGCTCATCTGGATGTCGTCACAGAGAGACGCTGAGCAGCGCAAGCAAGCCTGCGCTTCTCAGTGTCTGCGGGATGAGAGGCTGGATGGCAGAGTTCTGCTGCGGTCCAGCCTGTCATCTCGATGTAGCAGAGCTGAAGCTGTCGTGGGAACAATGGAAAGGTAAGGATGAGGTTGCTTTATTATTTTTCTTTTATTGCAGGAGATCGTTGGCTTCAGCTGGAATGGGCGTGACGGTAAGTATGGTTTAATTTAGAACAATAAAGGATTGTGTCTTTATTTCAATTAAAGGACTTTATTCTGGGTGTTTGTGTTTTTTTTAACTTTGACTATGGGGTTAGTAATGGGGGTGTCTTATAGACGCCTCTCCATTACTAACCTGGGCTTGATGTCAGCTGGCATTATAAGCTGACATCAACCCCAACCCTATTACCCCCTGCCACCGCACCAGGGCAGCATGAAAGAGCGAGGCTAAGTGCCAGAATTGGCGCATCCTATGAATGCGCCATTTCTGGGGCGGCTGACGGCTGGTGTTTCTAGCCTGGGAGGGGGCCAATATTCATGGCTCCCTTCCTGGGCTATTAATATCAGCCCCCAGCTGTCTGCCTAGCCTTTGCTAGCTATTAAATTAGGGGGGACCCCACGTCATTTTTTTTGGGGGGTCCCCCATTTTAATAGCTAGTAAAGGCTATGTATTCAGCTGGGGGCTGATATTAGTAGCCTGGGAAGCTCCGTGGGTATTACCCCCTTCCCAGGCTTCAAACATCTGCCCCAGCCGTCTGCTTAACCTCCGCTAGAGCCTAAAATTAAGGGGAACCCCACGCCAATTTTTTTAATAATAAATCCTTTATTTTAATACTAAATGACAAGTACAGAACCAACACTATCACTGTACTTCATATATATGTGACTGACATGTTTCTATCTATCTAATCTATGTGTGAAGCTCTATTCTGTCTGTTATAAATTGTCGGGTACCGCTGCTGAATTGCCGGCCGGCTTTTTTAAAGAGACGGTGCATGAAAACACTATTATTTTTTTTGATAAATCCTTTACGCTAAATGACAAGTACAGTAAGCAGCATTGTCACTGTACTTCGTATATATGTGGCTGACATGTTTCTATCTATCTAATCTATGTATGATGCTCTATTCTGTCTGTTATAAATTGTCGGGTACCGCTGCTGAATTGCCGGCCGGCTTTTTTAAAGAGACAGTGCATGAAAACACTATTATTTTTTTAAATAAATCCTTTACACTAAATGACAAGTACAGTAATCAACACTGTCACTGCACTTCTTATATATGTGACTGACATGTTTCTATCTATCTAATCTATGTGTGATTCTCTATTCCTTCTATTCTAAATTGTCGGGTACAGATGCTGAATTGCCGGCCGGCTTTTTTAAAGAGACGGTGCATGAAAACACTATTATTTTTTTTGATAAATCCTTTACGCTAAATGACAAGTACAGTAAGCAGCACTTTCACTGTACTTCGTATATATGTGGCTGACATGTTTATATCTATCTAATCTATGTGTGATGCTCTATTCTTTCGGTTCTAAATTGTCGGGTACAGGTGTATGCCGCTGCTGAATTGCCGGCTTTTCATGTTTCACTGTTGGCACTGTTTCCATCGATTTGGGCAATCACTGTAATGCCACAACCACCATGGCTGTGGCATTACAGTGAGTGGCAGACAATCCCTGCATGATTGGTGCTCTAAATAGCGCCAGACATGCAGGACACGCTTTTGGTGCACGAACAGTTATCGAACATAACCTCGAACAGCCGAATTTTTTGCAAATCGTTCGGGTTCGTCGAACAACTCGAACACCGCCCAAAACAGCTCGAATTTGAGATTGGCGAACAGTTCAAGTCGAACACCGCTCATCTCTAGTTATAAGTTTTTGGCCTCTAATAGCCACTAGTAGGTTAAAATAATAAAATGGGATGTTATGCACTCTTCCCGATTCCAAGGCTACCTCTCTACCTCCACTATTGTCTGTTTACTGACTGCAGACATCACCTACATAACGACTCTGCTCAGCAAATTTTGGCAGCAGCAGTGATATGAGCTGTAGTTAGGATGTCACTGCTGCAGCCAGTAAATAGAGATCAGAGCAGTGGAGAAAAGCTTGAGGAAAATTTGGGGTGCGTAACATCTGATTTTCCTATTTTAATCCAGCACTGGCCATTAAATATTAGAAACTAATAACTGGAAAACATCATGAAAGAGGTTGTATGGCCTTTTGGTTAAAAGTTTACAGACACTCTATGTGACTGCAGACTTGTGAATCCTCACAGCTTGTGCACTACATGCTGTGATTATTCTCCAATGCTGGTGCAGGGCGGAAACATGACAGCAAGTATGCAATATGCTTTCAACCTCATTCCAACTAGACGTGTCCGGCATCACTCAAGTCACTTGTATTGAGTGAGGCAGCACACGTCAAGTCAGCACCTGACTGCGTGTATGCCAATTACATACTTGTGGTTAAGTGCCAGGTGTGCTGCGGAATATGCTGGTGTTATAGAAATAAAAATTATTATTATAATAAATTGTGGGGATGGAGGGAATGTTATCTGCCGGATGATTGCTATTGCAATTAGGATTACTGTGATAATAGCTAGGATGACGATTATAAATGTTACTACTAGTGTTGAGTGAACATGCTCGACACTGCGCGCTACTCGGGATGGTTGGCGAGCACCGAGCATTTCTGGGTTACTCGGGCAGGAGCTCGGGTCTCCACCCTGCATGTTTGGCTCTCTTTACAGACCCAATGAACATGCAGGGATTGCCAGCCAGTCACTGTAATGCCGCAGCCATGTTGGTTGTGGGCATTACATTGATTAGCTGGCCGCACAGCGTCACCTCGAGTATTTAAAACCGGGTGCCGCCATCTTGGACACAGACGGATGGGAGCAGACAGCGCTGCTGATTTAGGGAGAGATATATACTGCAAAATAGTTAGTGTAGGGTCTGTAAAGGCTGGCAGATCAAACAAACAGCCCTTCTCAGGACTAATATCCATCCCAGATATCAGGCAGGCAGGCTGTATAGGAGATGCAGTGGTTATACCAGCAAACGCTGCATTACAGTCCTGTGTGCTCCTGTTGCTGAAATTGCTGGACTTAGCTCCAGGTCTCGGGGGCCAGGAAAAATCCTTTTTTTTTCATCTAAATCCTCTTTTTTTTTTTCCCTCCTTCACACTGTACAAATACCCGTCTTATTAACCTTTTGGTGTCCACACCCCCCCCCCAAAAAAAAAAAAGTGTGTCTGTGACAGTTCAGACACAAATATATCTGTTGAAAATAGTCTGGTGTAGGCCAGAGAAACAGAAGTGTGGTTTTGCAGTTCCACGGTTCAAACCTCTGTATTATCCACTTTTGGGCCATTTGTATCTAAAAAAAAAACAATATGAGTGTGTTGCTCACTGTTCAGCCGCAAAAATATTTATTTAAAAAAGTCTGGTATACACCAGTAAATTATAACTGTGGTTTTGCTGTTCCACGGTAAAAAATGTCTATTATCTTATCCTGCTTTTGGCATTTTTTGCCGTAAAAAAAAACAAATAGTGTCATCCTGATTTTTCAGACACAAATATATCTGTTGAAAATAGTCTGGTGTAGGCCAGAGAAACAGAAGTGTGGTTTTGCAGTTCCACGGTTCAAACCTCTGTATTATCCACTTTTGGGCCATTTGTATCTAAAAAAATACAGTTTGTCTGTGTCGCTCACTGTTCAGCCACAAATATATAAATTTATAAAAGTCTGGTATACACCAGTAAATTATAACTGTGGTTTTGCAGTTCCACGGCTCAAACCTTTGTATTATCCACTTTTGGGCTATTTGTATCTAAAAAAAAAAGCAGTTTGAGTGTGTCGCTCACTGTTCAGCCGCAAATATACAGTATATATTTAAAAATGTCTGGTATACACCAGTAAATTCTAACTGTGGTTTTGCTGTTCCATGGTAAAAAAAATCTATATTATCCTGCTTTTGGCATTTTTTGCCGTAAAAAAAACTAATAGTGTCTTCCTGATTTTTCAGACACAAATATATCTGTTGAAAATAGTCTGGTGTAGGCCAGAGAAACAGAAGTGTGGTTTTGCAGTTCCACGGGTCAAACCTCTGTATTATCCACTTTTGGGTCATTTGTATCTAAAAAAAAAACAGTTTGAGTGTGTCGCTCACTGTTCAGCCGCAAATATATATATTTAAAAAAGTCTGGTATACACCAGTAAATAATAACTGTGGTTTTGCCGTTCCACGGTAAAAAATCTCTATTATCCAGCTTTTGGTATTTTTTCCGTAAAAAAAAACAGTAATAGTTTCTCCATGACTGTTCAGATTGTTTAAAAGAGTCGGGTGTAGGCCAGAGAAATAGAACTGTGGTTTTCCTCTTCCACTGTTCTAATCTACTTTTTATTACCCTTTTTCCATTGATAGTGCGAGTGTAAGCTATTTTACTTCCTTTACATTGGGCAAGGCGTGTTGCAAGGGATGTGGAACTGGACATTCTGGTGATGGTGCGTGCAGAGGACGGGGCCATGGCCAAGGTTAAAATGTGCCATAACCAACAGCCACATCTTCTCGCTCCCACTTCTTGACCGAATTACTATGGAAGCACAGAACAACACCAGTATTGCGAACTGATCAGTGTGAACAGGTTATTAATTGGATAGCAGATAATTCTTCCAGTTACCTGGGCACCACCACCTCCAGTCTGTCTTCCACACGGTCAAATCTTAGTAGCCGTGAGTCTCGACCGCATACTCCTCCTCACCCTGATGCTCCTTCCTCCCACCATGCCGAGTGTCATCAGACGACAACTGATCCCACACTTGGACACTCTGAAGAGCTGTACACTGGTCCATTTCAAGATTTGAGCCCCTCGCCTGCTCCGCTTGAAGTGGTGGAAGAGGAGATCCCATGTAGCGATGCCCAAATATTTGAACATCCACGGCCACAGGAAGTCGACGCTGGCAATTTGTCACAAGAGGTGGACGATGACGAGACACAATTGCCAAGAAGTGAGGAGGAGGATCGTGGTGCGCAACTGGAAGAGGAGGAGGTGATGGATGATCTAGTAACTGACCCAACGTGGCAGGAGGACATGCAGAGTGAGGCCAGCAGCACACAGGTTGAGGGAGGCAGAGTACCCCAACAGGCAGGAAGAAGCAGTGTGGTGGCCACACACAGAAGGCGGGCAACAGTTCCCCGTAACACCAACACGAGGGACGTTGCCAGTACAACCTGTAGGTCTCCCAGAGTCTGGAATTTTTTTAAAGACTCTGCTGATAACCCCAAAAAGGCCATTTGTACCACCTGCCATGCTAGCATCAGCAGGGGTGACAAAACTACCAGCCTGACCAGAACCAGCATGATCAGGCACATGGCAGCAAAGCACCCGACTTTGTGGGGCGAACCCCAGGGTCCACGACCAGTGTCAGCGGGTGTCACCACTGCTTCTTCCGCTGTTGTACGTGCATTAGAATACCCTGTTGTGTGTGTGCAAGGCAATTCCCTGTCCATACTGCATGCAAAGATGCCCCCTCCTCTCAGTCTTCACTTGTTATGGCAGTTTCTCAAGAAACAGCATCAACGTCCACGTCCACGTCCCACCGCAGCGTTCAACTGTCCATATCCCTGACCTTTGAATGAAAGCGGAAATTCGCAGCTAACGCCCCACAGGCCACAGTCCTAAATTCGCACATTTCACGACTGCTTGTGTTGGAAATGCTGCCTTTTAGGATGGTGGAGACGGAATCCTTCCGCAACCTTATGGCGGTGGCCGTCCCTCGGTACTCGGTCCCCAGCCGACACTATTTTGCCCGGTGTGCCATCCCCACACTACACAAGCACGTGTCCCAAACCATCTGCCGTGCCCTCAACAACGCAGTTACTGGGAGAGTCCACCTGACAACAGACACGTGGACAAATGCTTGTGGCCAGGGATGGTACATCTCCCTGACGGCACATTGGGTAAACATAGTGGAAGCCGGGACCCAGTCGGACCTTATGACGGAACACATCCTCCCCACACCGAGGATTGCGGGCCCTATGTCAGTCAGAGTTGCCCCCACAGTGTACTGCTCCTACGCATCATCCTCCTCATATTCAGCCTCCATCTCAGATATCACCATATCAGTTGCAAGCTGGAAGCACTGCAGTACTGCCTCCGGCAAGCGGCAACAGGCTGTGCTGAAACTCATAAGCTTAGGTGAGAAACCTCACACTTCTTGTGAGTTGTGAACAGCTGTGAAAGAGCAGGCAGATCTGTGGCTGACACCGCTGAACCTACATCCAGGCATGGTCATGTGTGACAATGGCCGTAACCTGGTGGCGGCTCTGAGGCGAGGCGAGATCACAAACGTACCATGCCTGGCTCATGTGCTTAACCTCATGGTTCAGCGGTTTCTTAAATCGTACCCCGAGTTGCCAGATCTGCTCGTTAAAGAGCGCCGCCTATCAGCTCATTTTCGCAAGTCGGCTACAGCTTCCGCCACTCTTGCTGTGTTGCAGCAGCGTTTGCAGCTTCCGTCACACCGACTGGTGTGTGATGTCCCCACACGTTAGAACTCTACCCTCCACATGTTGCAAAGGATTTGTGAGCAGAAGAGAGCAGTTGTGGAATACCAGCTGCAACAAGGCCGTCGATATTCAGGTCAGACTCCACACATAAGACCTCAGGAGTGGACCTGGATGTCTGACATATGTACCATCTTGACAAACTTTGAGGAGTCCACCAAGATGGTGAGTGGCGATGACGCCATCATTAGCGTCAGCATTCCACTTGTCTGTCTTTTGCAACGCTCTCTGCAGAGAATTAAAGAGGAGGCATTGCAGCCAGAGTATGATGAGATGGATCAAGAAGCCGTAGCGGTCAATTACACACAGCCCAGCTTCATCTCATCCCAATGTGCATTGGTGGACAATGAGGGAGAGGAGGAGGAGGAGGAGGCAGAACAGGAGCTTGTATCATGCTCTGTAGATGGTAGTACCTGAACAACTGTCATACCGTCGGTTCAGCGTGGGTGGCCTGAGGACAGGGAGGAGGAGTAGGAGGAGGATAGCATGGTCAGTCGTCATCTTGGTGAGGACATGGAAGTCTTGCCCGTTACCAGTCTGGCACGCATGGCTGACTTTATGTTACGCTGCCTTAACCGTAACCCTCGCATTGTCAAAATGTTGGGTGACAGTCATTACTGGTTGGTGATACTTTTAGACCCCCACTACAAGGAGAACTTTCACTCTCTTATTCCTGAGATGGAGAGGTCTACAAAAATGGGGCAGTACCAGAAGGCCCTTGCTGCAGAACTGTTAAATAAATTCCCATCTGAACACGCTAGCAGCACAGGTCACAGTTTGTTGCCCAACCAATGCGTACATGCGAGAAAGACACAACTCCAATCCAGCAGAGGCGGGGGAACACTGTCAACGTTCTGGGACAGTTTTCTCAGACCCTCCCTTCGGACAGACCCTGAGGCGCGGGGTACTCTCACTAGGAGTGGAAAGTTTCAAAAGATGGTGAGGGAGTACTTTGCCGACCGTACCAGCATCCTCCGTGATTCCTCTGTGCCTTTTAATTATTGGGTATCCAAGCTGGACACTTGGAATGAACTCGCTCTGTACGCCTTGGAGGTCCTGGCCTGCCCTGCCTCTAGCATGTTATCGGAGCATGTTTTTAGTGCCGCTGGGGGAATTATAACTAATAAGAGCACTCGCCTGTCAACTGACACTGCTGACAAGCTGACCCTTATCAAAATGAACAAGTGCTCGACTGGGCCAGACTACTCATCACCACCAAATGACAGCAGAGTAACATAAAGTTAAATCCACTGTGTTATTTCAGGAGGTGTATTCACATGCACCGCTTCACACCCACACATGGGTATATGCTTCCTCAATTCAGCTGTTTTATATTCTTGTCCTTTTCCTCAGCCTCCACCACCACTATACCACCAGGGTGACTATGGTCCGTGTTGCCATTATTGAAAGTTCCTCCGTCCTTATTTTTGTCACCTTTTGCTTGGAAGGCATAAGCAGAGACTGTGGGAGACCCACTCCCCAATAATGGGAATAATATTTTTAAGATGTTGTACTGTATGGCTCTTGTAAGGGGCATTAAAACCATCTTGTTAAGCTACTGCGACCTCCACCACTTTTCCAAGGGGCATTAAAACCATCTTGTTAAGCTACTGTGACCTCCACCACTTTTCCAAGGGGCATTAAAACCGTCTTGTTAAGCTACTGGGACCTCCACGTCTCTTCCGAGGGACATTAAAACCGTCTTGTTAAGCTACTGCGACCTCCACCACTCTTCCAAGGGGCATTAAAACCATCTTGTTAAGCTACTGGGACCTCCACGTCTCTTCCGAGGGACATTAAAACCGTCTTGTTAAGCTACTGCGACCTCCACCACTCTTCCAAGGGGCATTAAAACAGTCTTGCTAAGCTACTGCGACCTCCACCACTTTTCCAAGGGGCATTAAAACCGTCTTGTTAAGCTACTGCGACCTCCACCACTTTTCCAAGGGGCATTAAAACCGTCTTGTTAAGCTACTGTGACCGCCACCACTTTTCCAAGGGGCATTAAAACCGTCTTGTTAAGCTACTGTGACCTCCACCACTTTTCCAAGGGGCATTAAAACAGTCTTGTTAAGCTACTGTGACCTCCACGTCTCTTCAAAGGGGCATTGAAAGCATGTTCTTAAACCACTCTGAACTCCACAGCTCTTCCAAGGGGCAATGAAATGTTGTTTTTAATTACCTCTAACCTTCACGACTCTTCCAACGGGCATTGCATTTCCTCCTAATTTTAGCCAGCTTTTGCTTTTCAATGCAAAGGTGAAAACTAAGGGAGACCCACTCCCCAATAATGGGTAGAAGGTTTTTAGCACACTATAATCCACGTCTGTTTCAAGTGCCATTGCAGTTCCTCATAATTTTTGGAAAGCCTTCCATTCACTGCTTAGGCCAACAGTGTACAGGAGACCCAGTTGCTATAAATGGAAAAAACGGTTTAGTTAAGGCCCTCTGACCTCCATGTCATTTCCAAGGGGCATTGGAGTGCCTCGAAATTTTTGGTAGGCATTGCACTCACTGTATGCCCTATAACTGTGGAGCCGAACCGCTCCTTTTGTTACAAAAACATATCCTACAAGACATATTTGGTTGACTGGCCTGATATTGATGTGAATGGTCCCTGTTCCTCCTGCTCTTTCACCTTTGCCACCACCTCATTTATCATTTATCACCTGAAGCTTTGTTTTAACGGGAGTCATAGAACTGGGATAGTAGCAGGAAAACATCCAGCAATCCTCAGAGGAGGTAGGATATTCGCCAAAACGCTAACCACCTCAGGCCTAGCCGCTACTACATACATGCGCTTGCATTCCAAGAAAACAAAGCAGATGCTAACTTCTATCATCATCATCATGCTCCTCATCTTGGTACTCTCAACTTCCCTGATGGAGAAGCCAGGGCCCACCGGAGGAGTCTGGTTCTCTGGTGGGCTCGTAAATGCTGCCCTAAAGCAGGCCAGGCTAAGAAAAGTGTGTGAGAAGGTGACAGGAGTAATAGGGGCAGCTGGGGACCGTTTATGGACACCTTGCCACCCCAGGCGGCTGGGGACCGTGTGTGGACAACCGGCCGCGGGGCGGCTGGGGACCGAGTATGGACACCCGGCCGCCAGGCGGCTGGGGACTGAGTACGGATACCAGGCCGCCAACGCAGCCATGACGTGGTGGCCAAATTCCGCCTCCACATGCCTAAAAGGCCCAATTTAAAGTGCAAGCAAGTAGTATGGTATTGCAGCCTGGGGGAGGGTGGCAGGCTGCACACTTGCACTTGCATTGCAAGGAATGGGAGAGGTACAATTAAACACTGCCCTTGGACAAGGACTTGAATGGGGATAGTTGCAAGTCTGCAACGACAGGTGCAGGGTGGGAGGCATCTTCGCATGTACCATGAACAGGGGTTTGGCATGCACACACTACAGTGGAAAAGGCTGTCCTTCCCTCTAAATGCACTGGGGAGGGCACAGGTAATGTTTTGGTATGCCCGCTTAATCTTATGTATAAGGCACACCGGGACAAATTGGGGCGGCTGGGGACTGAGTATGGATACCTCGCTATGGAAGCAGCCATGAGGTAGTGGCCAGCTACGGCCTCCTCCAAACTAAAAGGCCCAATTTCAAGTGCAAGCTAGCAGTATGGTATTGCAGCCTGGGGGGGGGAGGGTGGGTGGCAGGCTTCACACTTATGCTTGCATTCCAAGAAAACAAAGCAGATGCTAACTTCTATCATCATCATCATGCTCTTCACCTCGGCACTCTCAACTCCCCTGATGGAGAAGCCAGGGCCCACCGGAGGAGTCTGGTTCTCTGGTGGGCTCGTCCAATGCTGCCCTAAAGCAGGCCAGGCTAAGAAAAGAGTGTGGGAAGGTGACAGGAGAAATAGGGGCGGCTGGGCACCGTTTATGGACACCCGACCTCCCCCTGGCGGCTGGGGACCGTGTGTGGACACCCGGCCGTGGGGCGGGTGGGGACCGAGTATGGACACCCGGCCGCCCCCTGGCGGCTGAGGACCAAGCGTGGACACCCGGCCGCCAGGTGGCTGGGGACTGAGTATGGATACCTTGCTGCCGAAGCAGCCCTGAGTTAGTGGCCAGCTTTGGCCTCCTCCAAACTAAAAGGCCCCATTTCAAGTGCAAGCTAGCAGTATAGTATTGCAACCTGGGGGTGGGTGGGTGGTTGGCAGCATATTTGCGCTTGCATTGCAAGGAATGGGGGAGGTACAATTGAACACTGCCCTGTTACAAGGACTTGAACCGGGATAGTTGCAAGTCTGCATCTTCTGATGCGGCAAGGATCACTTCTGATGGGCACACTTTTAGGCAGTGACCTGGGTCTCAGAGATGCTTCCAGGGGTCTGTTCCCATGTCTTTTCAGCACTTTATGCATATGTCACACCGCACATAGCCAGATAAGGTTGTAAAATGTTAAAATGACATTTCCCGGTGAATGCATTTGTCACGGTTGAAAGCAATACAAAAGTGCAAAAACGCATAAAAAATGCTACTTGTGAACATAGCCCAAGGTGTGGAGGAGTATTTTTGGTTTTGGTTATTTATTTTACCTTATACACAAGTCTTTACCCTGGAAAGGAACTTCATTAACATGTTTCAGTTTCATTTTTGAATGTTTTATTGTGAGCCCTTAAAAGTGGCTTAATACCTCTGACCACATTGTTGACAGCAGTGACCTGGGGGTCAGAAATGCTTCCTGGGGCGATCCCCATGCTGTCCCCATGTCATTTGAGCACTGGCACTATCGTTTTGGGCACTTGTTAGGCTTTTAAAAGACTGCCGGGGGTGCTGCCGTAAAAATGATCGGGTCTCCCATAGACTAACATTGGGCTCGTTGCTCGGGTCGAGCACCCGAGTATCACGGCGAGCTCGGCCCGAGCTTCGAGCACCCGAGCATTTTAGTGCTCGCTCAACACTAGTTACTACCAATTTTATACCATTATTGTTTTCCATTTTAGTTTCTCTGAGGAAGGTCAAATAAGTCACGAGATACTGATTTTGCTGAAAAATGTCAGCTCATGCTAAAAAAAGAAAGGTTGAGGCAGAATGTAGAGTTTTTAACAAGATCTGGACTACAAAGCATTTATTTACTGAAATAAGTTAAAGCTGTGAGCTTAGTTTGTGGAGAACAGGTTGCCGTGTTTAAAGATTACAATTTGAATCTCCACTACATAATGAAACATGCTGACAAATACAGCAACTTGAGTGATGCAGAGTGGGCACGGGCATCAGATGTTTTGCTAGCCAAGCTGCAAAACCAGCAAGAAATTTTTACCAGGCATTCAGGGATGGGGCAGTCAAAAAGCGTTTTTTTTCAGCTAACCCCTGTGAAAGACTTCAATTGCAGTTCAGTGTTGGAGTGCAGAATCCCGTTCCTGCCAAACGTGGAATGAACTTGCACAAAAGAAAAAGGTTGATCCAGCTCCAGTTTAAAATATATAAAAAATCTTTATTTAGTCATTTAAATATACAGTACAAACCAAAAGTTTGGACACGCCTTCTCATTTAAAGATTTTTCTGTATTTTCATGGCTTTGAAAATTGTCCATTCACACTGAAGGCATCAAAACTATGAATTAACACATGTGGAATTATATACTCAACAAAAAAGTGTGAAACAACTGAAAATATGTCTTATATTCTAGGTTCTTCAAAGTTGCCACCTTTTGCTTTGATGACTGCTTTGCACACTATTGACATTCTCTTGATGAGCTTCAAGAGGTAGTCACCGGAAATGGCTTTCACTTCACAGGTGTGCCCTTTCAGGTTTAATAAGTGGGATTTCTTGCCTTATAAATGGGGTTGAGACCATCAGTTGTGTTGTGCAGAAGTCAGGTGGATACACAGCTGATAGTCCTAAAGAATAGACTGTTAGAATTTGTATTATGGCAAGAAAAAAGCAGCTAAGTAAAGAAAAACAAGTGGCCATCATTACTTTAAGAAATGAAGGTCAGTCGGTCCAAAAAATTGGGAAAACTTTGAATTACAGTCCTGTGTGCTCCTGTTGGTCAAATTGCTAGACTTATCACCCTGGTCTCAGGGGCCAGGAAAAATCCTTTTTTTTTCCATCTAAATCCTGTATTTTTTTTTCCTTCAGTCAGACTGTACAAATATGCGTCTTATTAACCTTTTGGTATTTCCCCCCCCCCAAAAAAAAAAAATAATTGAGTGTGTCTGTGACTGTTCAGACACCAATATATCTGTTTAAAAGAGTCTGGTGTAGGCCAGATAACTAGAACTGTGGTTTTGCAGTTCCACGGGTCAAATCTCTGTATTATCCTGCTTTTGCCATTTTTTCCGTAAAAAAAACAGTAATAGTGTCTCGCTGACTGTTCAGACACCAATATATCTGTTTAAAAGAGTCTGGTGTAAGCTAGATAACTAGAACTGTGGTTTTGCAGTTCCACGGGTCAAATCTCTGTATTATCCTGCTTTTGGCATTTTTTCCGTAAAAAAAAACTGTAATAGTTGACTGTTCAGACACAAATATATCTGTTTAAAAGAGTCAGGTGTAGGCCAGATAACTAGAACTGTGGTTTTGCAGTTCCACGGGTCAAATCTCTGTATTATCCTGCTTTTGGCATTTTTTCCATGAAAAAAACTGTAATAGTGTCTCCCTGACTGTTCAGACACCAATATATCTGTTTAAAAGAGTCTGGTGTAGGCCAGATAAATAGAACTGTGGTTTTGCAGTTCCACGGGTCAAATCTCTGTATTATCCTGCTTTTGGCATTTTTTCTCATAAAAAAACAGTAATAGTGTCTCCCTAACTGTTCAGACACAAATATATCTGTTTAAAAGAGTCTGGTGTAGGCCAGATAGCTAGAACTGTGGTTTTGCAGTTCCACGGGTCAAATCTCTGTATTATCCTGCTTTTGGCATTTTTTCCGTAAATAAAAACAGTAATAGTGTCTCCCTGACTCTTCAGACACAAATATATCTGTTTAAAAGAGTCTGGTGTAGGCCAGAGAAATAGAACTGTGGTTTTCCTCTTCCACGGTTCTAATCTCCTTTTTATTACCCTTTTTCCATTGATAGTGCGAGTGTAAGCTATTTTACTTCATTTACAATGGGCAAGGCGCATGGCAAGAGACGTGGAACTGGACGTACTTGTGATGGTGCGTGTAGAGGACGGGGCCGTGGCCAAGGTGAAAATGTGCCGCAGCCAACAGCCACATCTTCTCGCTCCCACTTCTTGACCGAATTACTAGGGAAGCACACTACAACACCAGTATTGCGAACTGATTAGTGTGAACAGGTTATTAATTGGATAGCAGATAATACTTCCAGTTATCTGGACACCACCTCCTCCGGCGTGTCTTCCACATGGTAAAGTTTTAGTAGCCGTGAGTCTCGACCGCAAACTTTGAGGAGTCCACCAAGATGGTGAGTAGCGATGATGCCATCATTAGCGTCAGCATCCCACTTGTCTGTCTTTTGCAACGCTCTCTGCAGAGAATTAAAGAAGAGGCATTGAAGCTAGAGTAGGATGAGATGCATCAAGAAGCCGTAATGGGCGATTACACACAGCCCAGCTTCATCTCATCCCAATGTGCATTGGGGGACAATGAGGGAGAGGAGGAGGAGGAAGAACAGGAGCTGGTATCATGCGCTGTAGACGGTAGTACCTGTACAACTGTCATACCGTCGGTTCAGCGTGGGTGGCCTGTGGACAGGGGGGAGGAGGAGGAGGAGAGCATGGTCAGTCGTCATTTTGGTGAGGATACGGAAGTCTTGCCCGTTACCAGTCTGGCACGCATGGCAGACTTTATCTTACGCTGCCTTAACCGTGACCTTCGCGTTGTCAAAATGTTGGGTGACAGTCATTACTGGTTGGTGACACTTTTAGACCCACGCTACAAGGAGAACTTTCACTCTCTTATCCCTGAGGTGGAGAGGTCTACAAAAATGTGGCAGTACCAGAAGGCCCTTGCTGCAGAACTGTTAAAAAAAATCCCATCTGAACACGCTAGCGGCAGAGGTCACAGTTCGTTGACCAAGCAAGGCGTACAGGCGAGAGAGACGCAACTCCAATCCAGCAGAGGCAGGGGAACACTGTCCACATTCTCGGACAGTTTTCTGAGACCCACCCAGCTTACAGGCCCTGAGGTGCGGGGTACTCTCACAAGGAGTGGAAAGTTTCAAAAATGGTGAGGGAGTACCTTGCCGACCGTACAAGTTTCCTCCTTGATTCCTATGTGCCTTTTAATTATTGGGTATCCAAGCTGTACACTTGGAATGAACTCGCTCTGTACGCCTTGGAGGTCCTGGCCTGCCCTGCTGCTAGCGTGTTATCGGAGCGTGTTTTTAGTGCCGCTTGGGGAATTATAACTGATAAGCGCACTCGCCTGTCAATGGGCAATGCTGACAAGCTGACCCTTATCAAAATGAACAAGGGCTGGATTGGGCCAGACTTCTCATCACCACCAAATTACAGCAGAATAACATAAAGTTAAATCCACTGTGCTATTACGGGAGGTGTATTCCCATGCACCGCTTCACACCCACACATGGGTATACGCTTCCTCATTTCGGCTGTTTTCTGCTCTTCTCCTTATCCTCAGCCTCCACCACCATTATACCACCAGGGTGACTGTGGTCCATGTTGCCAGCATTGCAAGTTCCTCCATCCTAATTTTTGGCAGCTTTTGCTGGGAAGGCATAGTCAAAAACTATGGGAGACCCACTCCCCAATAATGGGAATAATGATTTCAACATGATGCACTGCATGGCTCTTATAAGGGGCATTAAAACCGTCTTGTTAAGCTACTGCGGCCTCCACCACTTTTCCAAGGGGCATTGATATTGTCTTTTTATTCGACTGGGACCTCCACGTCTCTTCCAAGGGACATTAAAACCGCCTTGTTAAGCTACTGCGACCACCACGAACTTACCAAGGGGCATTAAAACCGTCTTGTTAAGCTACTGCGACCTCCACGTCTCTTCCAAGGGGCATTTAAACCGTCTTGTTATGCTACTGCGACCTCCACCACTTTTCCAAGGGGCATTGATATTGTCTTTTTATTCCACTACAACCTCCACCATTCTTCCAAGGGGCATTAAAACCATATTGTTAAGCTACTGCGACCTCCACCACTTTTCCAAGGGGCATTAAAACCATCTTGTTAAGCTACTGCAACCTCCACCACTTTTCCAAGGAGCATTAAAACTGTCTTGTTAAGCTACTCCGACCTCCACGTCTCTTCCAAGGGGCATTAAAACCATCTTGCTAAGCTACTGCGACCGCCAACACTTTTCCAAAAGTTATTAAAACCGTCTTGTTAAGCTACTGCGACCTCCATGTCTCTTCCAAGGGGCATTAAAACCATCTTGTTAAGCTACTGCAACCTCCACCACTTTTCCAAGGGGCAATAAAACCATCTTGTTAAGCTACTGCGACCTCCACGTCTCTTCCAAGGGGCATTAAAACCGTCTTGTTAAGCTACTGCGACCTCCACCACTATGCTAAGGGGCATTAAAACCGTCTAGTTAAGCTACTGCGACCTCCACGTCTTTTCCAAGGGGCATTAAAACCATCTTGTTAAGCTACTGCGACCTCCACCACTTTTCCAAGGGGCATGAAAACCATCTTGGTAAGCTGCTGCGACCTCCACGTCTCTTCCAAGGGGCATTAAAACCATCTTGTTAAGCCACTGCGACCTCCACCACTTTTCCAAGGGGCATTGATATTGTTTTTTTATTCCACTGCGACCTCCACCATTCTTCCAAGGGGCATTAAAACCATCTTGTTAAGCTACTGCAACCTCCACCATTCTTCCAAGGGGCATTAAAACCGTCTTGTTAAGCTGCTGCGACCTCCACCACTTCTCCAAGGGGCATTAAAACCGTCTTGTTAAGCTACTGTGACCTCCACATCTCTTCCAAATGGCATTAAAACCGTCTTGTTAAGCTACTGCGACCTCCACGTCTCTTCCAAGGGGCATTAAAACCGTCTTATTAAGCTACTGCGACCTCCACCACTTTAGCAAGGGGCATTAAAACCGTCTTGTTATGCTACTGCGACCTCCACCACTTTTCCATGGGGCATAAAAACCGTCTTGTTAAGCTACTGCGACCTCCACGTCTCTTCCAAGGGGCATTAAAACCCTCTTGTTAAGCTACTGTGACCTCCACCACTATGCCAAGGGGCATTAAAACCGTCTTGTTAAGCTACTGCGACCTCCATGTCTCTTCCATGGGGCATTAAAACCATCTTGTTAAGCTACTGCGACCTCCACCACTTTTCCAAGGGGCAGTGATATTGTCTTTTTATTCCACTGCGACCTCCACCATTCTTCCAAGGGGCCTTAAAATCATCTTGCTAAGCTAATGCGACATCCACCATTCTTCTACGGGGCATTAAAACCGTCTTGTTAAGCTTCTGCGACCTCCACCACTTTTCCAAGGGGCATTTAAACCGTCTTGTTAAGCTACTGCAACCTCCACCACTCTTCCAAGGGGCATTACAACAGTCTTGTTAAACCACTCTGAACTTCACAGCTTCTCCAAGGGGCATTGAAGTGTTGTTTTTAATTACCTCTAACCTCCACGACTCTTCCAACGGGCATTGCGTTTCCTCCTAATTTTAGTCAGCTTTTGCTTTTCAATGCATAGGCAAACAGTAAGGGAGACCCACTCCCCAATAATGGGTAAAAGGTTTTTAGTATGCTGTAATCCTTGTCTGTTTCAAGGGGCATTGCAATTCCTCATAATTTTTGGAAAGCCTTCCTTTCACTGCTTAGGCCAACAGTGTACAGGAGACCCAGTTGCTATAAATGGAAAAAAACGGTTTAGCTAAGGCCCTCTGACCTCCATGTCACTTCCAAGGGGCATTGGAGTGCCTCGAAATTTTTGGTAGGCATTGCACTCACTGTAAGCCCTATAACTGTGTAGCCGAACCGCTCCTTTTGGTACAGTTACATATCCTACCAGACATGTGTGATTGACTGGCCTAATATTGATGTGAATCGTCCCTGTTCCTCCTGCTCTTTCTCCTTTGCCACCACCTCATCCATCATTCATCACCTGAAGCTTTGTTTTAATGGGAGTCATAGAACTGAGATAGTGGCAGGAAAACATCCAGCAATCCTCAGAGGAGGTAGGATATGCACCAAAACCCTGACCACGTGAGGCCTAGCCGCTACTACATACATGCGCTTGCATTCCAAGGAACAGAAAGCTAAGGAGATGGATGGCCTTATGATCATGAATAATTTACTCGTTGTGTAGGAGGCCGACCACTGCTGCTGTCTACCTTCTGAACTTTGTGTTGAATCCTGATTGACCCAGGACCCGCAATCCTCTGTCTGGAGGACGTGTTGCATCCCAGTGTCCAACTGTGTCCCGGCTTCCACAATATTAACCTAGTGTGAAGGCGTCAGTCAGATGGACCATCCCTGACCACATTCACTTGTACACGTGTTTGTGGTTAGGCTGTCCTTCAAATAGGGGTGGCTGGGGACCGTTTATGGACACCCGGACGCCTCCTGGCGCCTCGGGACCGAGCATGGACACCCGGCCGCCGGGTGGCTGGGGACTGAGTATGGATACCAGGCCGCCGATGCAGCCATGACGTGGTGGCCAGATTCCGTCTCCACATGCCTAAAAGGCCCAATTTCAAGTGCAAGCAAACAAGTAGTATGGTATTGCAGCCTGGGGGTGGGTGGCAGGCTGCATACTTGTGCTTGCATTGCAAGGAATGGGGGAGGTACAATTCAACACTGCCCTGGGACAAGGACTTGCACGGGGATAGTTGCAAGTCTGCATCTTCTGATGCGGCAAGGATCACTTCTGATGGGCACACTTTTAGGCAGTGACCTGGGTGTCAGAGATGCTTCCAGAAGTCTTCCCCATGCTGTTCCCATGTCTTTTCAGCACTGTATGCGTGTGTCACTCAGCACATGGCCAGATAAGGTTGTAAAATGTTAAAATGAAATTTCCTGGTGAATGCAGTTGTCACGGTTGAAAGCAATACAAAAGTGCAAAAACGCATAAAAAATGCTACTTGTGAACATAGCCCAAGATGTGGAGGAGTATTTTTGTTTTTGGTTATTTATTTTACCTTATACGCAAGTCTTTACCCTGGAAAGGAAGTTCCTTAACATATTTCACAGGAAAACCGTTTCAGTTTCGTTTTTGAACGTTTTATTGTGAGCCAGTAAAAGTGGTTTAATACCTCTGACCACATTGTTGACAGCAGTGACCTGGGGGTCAAATGTTTCCTGGGGCAATCCCCATGCTGTCCGCATGTCATTTGAACACTGTCACTATCGTTTTGGGCACTTTTTAGGCTTTCTACAGCCTGCCGGGGGTGCCTCTGCAAAAATGCTCAGGTCTCCCATAAACTAACATTGGGCTCGTTGCTCGGGTCGAGCATTCGAGTATCACGGTGAGCTCGGCCCGAGCTTCGAGCACCCGAGCATTTTAGTGCTGGCTCAACACTAGAACTTAGCATTATCATAGCCCCATGCCAAAACTTACAGCAAATTGAGAGCAATATTTACTAATAGCATCATTGTGCCATTTACAGTATATAAGCGGATATCAGCAAGAGTGTAAAGCACAATGTAATATATTTTCTTGTCACGTTCAGGCCTATGGACTTGGATTAAAGTGTTAAAGTGCTTTAATCACCATGTTTTAGAAACTTTACAGCTAATCTACTACATCAGCAAAAAAAAAACATACAATGCTGTTTGTGAAATCTCTTATTGCATCACATAATGTTCTATTAGTTGAGAGTGAATCAGAGATTATATTTTCACATATGGCAATGAAAACTAATTGTTTCAAGTCTGATATGCTATTGTTTTATTTTCTTTCATCTTTCTCCTTACAGCTGTCATCACTAATATTTTAAAGAGCAAAATGCATGCGAGTATGAGAAAGTTGCACTGCTAACACAAAATTAAAAAAAAACACGCTTTAAAGAAAGAATCCAAAGAAATGTTCCTGGAACAGTTTGAAAAAAAAATAGCTTTATGATTTTGCATATAAAATTATTTTTTTTTGCATGCTGTTTTTGATATTATTTAAGTATGTTTGGACTGCCAAGCATTTTATAACATCAGGATGGTCTGAATATAAATCTAAAAATCACATAAACATTTAACCAAATGTATCGTGAAAAAATTAGGTAAAAAATTATTATATAGACAAAGACATTTTAGAGCGTCTTCACAGAATCAGCAGCTGCACTGCCTATAGAGAATGCAATGACTAGTACTCCCCATAGAGAATGCAATGGCAGGCACTCCCCATAGAGAATGCAATGACAGGTACTCCCCATGGAGAATGCAATGGCAGGCACTCCCCATAGAGGATGCAATGACAAGCGCTCCCAAAGCTCAAAATGGCTTTGTCAAACAGACCTGGTGTTTGAGACTCCATCTGGCTGATCACAGAGGAACTTTGACCTTCACCCTTTAAGCCCTAATCTGGATTTACAGTTGGACCCTCTGCGTTGTTTCCACAGAGTGGCTGTTGGACGCAGGAGCGGGTCTAAGGCTATGTGCCCACGTTGCGGACCTGAAGCATATTTTTTACGCTTCTCCCTGGCGGGAAAATCGCATGCGGATATTACATGCGGTTTTCCCGCCAGGTAGAAGCGTTTGTGAGGCGTCTTTGCATGCATTTCCGCATGCTGGTTATCAAGCACTTCTCCAAGCATCACTTGGAAAAGTGCTTGACAACTTGTTCAGAATGGTAAAAAATAAAAAAAAAAAGTTTATACTCACCTTCTGATGCATTCTCTGCCCCATCCGGAGTCTTGAGCGGCTCACGCTGTTGTGTGCAGGACCTGCGGTGACGTCATTGAGTCATGTGGTGGGTCACATGACCCAATGACGTGGCAGGTCCTTCAGACAACAGCGCGACGGAGGGAAAACATCAGAAGATAAGTATAAACTTTATTTTATTCTTTTTTTTACAGGTTCTTTGGTACCCAGGTCTGGATGAGAGTCTCCTCTCATCCAGACTTGGTGTAACATACCTGGCGGCGTCCTTGCATGGTGGTCCATCTCCCACTGTGCAAGAGGGCGCACTTGATCTCCTGTCCAGAATGTCTCTCTGGCTTCCCTCCATGCTGTCTGTTTGTGTCTGTTTCTGCTGCTTAAGGGCGGCGCCCGATCACTTCCTGCCTTTTGTACCTGCTGTGGGTCACACCCCTTGTGCGTCCTCAGCCTATTGCTGTCTGTCACTTGGTATATAGCTCAGCAGCTCCCTTCTATCCCTGCCTGAGCATAGTGTTTCCTTCAGTGTGTGCTTGCACTCTGAGGGTGCCAGGTCCCGTCTCTTGTCTCCTGCTTTTTGTATCAGTTCCCGTGTCTGAACTGAGTCCTTTCTGTGTTCTCTTGTCTGACCTGTCTGAACACGCTCCTAGCCTGTTCCTCCTGCCTTCTAGGGGCCGATTACCTAGACCCGTTCCTGTATCTTGTCTGACCTGTCTGAACTCGCTCCTAGCCTGTTCCTCTCGCCTTCTAGTGGCTGATTTCCTAGACCCGCTCCTGTGTCTGGTCTGTCCTGTCTGAACACGCTCCTTGCCTGTTCGTTCCGCCTTTTAGTGGCCGATTTCCTAGACCCGCTCCTGTGTCTGGTCTGTCCTGTCTGAACACGCTCCTTGCCTGTTCGTTCCGCCTCTCTGGGGGCCGTATTCCCAGACCCGCTCCTGTATCCCTCTGCAGTGTCGGTCTCCTCCGTACACTCAGTTCCAGTCTGAACTCTCTCCTGTCCTTTACCTGTTTTACCTCTATGTCCGTTCCCTTCCTTTTTCTGCAGAGTCTGAACTCGTACCTAACTCCTGCTTGTTGTCTCTGCAAGTACTGTGTGAGTATCTGGCTCTGTCTTTCCCTTCCTGTCTGTTCCGTGTGAACAGAGCCCTGTCCTCCCTGCTCAGCCTTGTCTGCACTCTAGCTGTGCTTGCCTGTAACCCTCTGCCTGTATTGTTCCTGAGTCCCGGTGTGTACTGGGTCCTATCCCGCCTGTGTTCCTACCTGCTAGTGCCTCCCTGTCTGCACTCTAGCTGTGCTTGCCTTTACCCCCCTGCCTGCATACCCGCCTGCCTGCATACCAGTCGTGCCTGCCTATACCCTCCAGTCTGTGTGCCAGCCTACCAGCCTGTTCCTGTATTCCCCTGTGTGGGTCAACAGCCGTGTCCGGGGTCTGTCCTGGAGTAGCACCTGGTCCCTCTGCTCGGTTCCTCCTTGGTGCACTGGCGTCGTATGCCGTCGTGCGACCCTGGTCGGATCGGGTGAATACTTAGTCACGCCCCTCCAGGCATTCACTCTCCGGCACGGTCCAGTGGAATCACTACCAATCACACGCACACGCCGCTTAGCCCGGGCGTGTGCATAACAGCATGCTCAGGCCATGGTTCCCGTTGAGCCCCACGGCCTTCGCTCTTTGAGAAGTTTTTCCAGCGAATACATGCATTAAAATAAAATAAATAAATTTTTTTTCCCCCTTTAGCTGAGTTCCAGGCGAGTTACGCACCCGTCCAGATGGATCTATCAGCCCTCATTCCTGCGGATCCGCCACGTTACTATGGGGATCCAAGACAGTGTCGTGCATTTGTGGAGCAATGCATGCTACACTTTAAGGCCTACCCTCTCTATTTTCCTTCCGATTGGGCTAAAGTGGCCTTTATGATTGACTACCTAGCGGGTGATGCCTTGAAATGGGTCACCCCCCTATGGGAAGCATGGGATCCTGTCATCCTTGACCTGCAGGCCTTCCTGGTGGCCTTTCGTATGGTCTTCGAGGACCCTAACTCTGAAGCCCCTGCTGAAGCTTCACTTCCCAATATCCCGGAGCAGCCCCGACGGGTAATGTGTGTGGGTAGCGCAATAGTCCTCCAGCCCAATGAGACTACTGCCCACCCAGAATCCTCACAGGGTGACTACGCTTTCCGGAATACTTCTCTCAACCTCAAGAGGCAGTCCAGACGTGCTAGACTTAGAGGCAAGCCGTCACGCCAGGGTCTGTCCTCCCTGAGACCTCCTGACCCCAACCTTGAAGTCCCTACTGAAGCTTCATCTCCCTGTATCCCGGAGAAACCCCAATGGGTAATGTGCGTGGGTAGTGCACCAGTTCTCCTGGCCGAAGAGACTTCTGCCCATCCAGACTCCACACAGGAGAACTTCCTGCACCCGGCATCAGATGCTTCTTTCTCTTTAACCGGTGTGCATGTCCAAGGATGCTCCAAAGCTGTGGTTACCTCAGAGTCTGTGCACCTCTACTACCTGGCGGAGGATCCCCTGTTGCCTCCTGAACCCTCCGGGATACCACTCGATGACAAATGGAGAGAGACTTCTCTACACCCGGTACTCAATACTTTGTCCGCTTCGTCCTGTGAGCCTGACAATGGGTACCCCAAAGTGGTAGTTACCTCCGAGTCTCTACACCCCTCCGACCAGGCGGAGGATCTCCAGTTGTCTCCTGAACCCTTCGGGGTGCTACCTGGTAGCGAAAGGACAGAGACTCTCTCATACTCTGTACCTGATACCTCGCTCGCTTCGTCCAGTGAGTCCAACCTAGTGTACTCCGAAGCAGAGGTTACTCCTGAGTCTCTACACCCCTCCGACCAGGCGGAGGACCTCCAGTTGTGTTCAGAATCCTTCGGGGTGCCACCTGGTGGTGAATGGACAGAGACTTTCCTATATCCTGGATCTGATACCTCGCTTGCTTCGTCCAGTGAGTCCGACCTAGTGTACTCTGAAGCAGAGGTTACCCGTGAGTCTCTACACCCCTCTGACCAGGCGGAGGACCGCCAGCTGTCTCCAGAACCCTTCGGGGTGCCACCTGGTGGTGAATGGACAGAGACTTTCCTATACTCGGTACCCGATACCTCGCCTGCTTCCTCCAGTGAGTCCGACCTAGTGTACTCTGAAGCAGAGGTTACCCGTGAGTCTCTACACCCCTCTGACCAGGCGGAGGACCGCCAGCTGTCTCCAGAACCCTTCGGGGTGCCACCTGGTGGTGAATGGACAGAGACTTTCCTATACTCGGTACCCGATACCTCGCCTGCTTCCTCCAGTGAGTCCGACCTAGTGTACTCTGAAGCAGTTGTTTTCTCTGAGCCTCTGCACTCTTCTGACCCGGCGGAGGACCTCCAGTTGTTTCCTGAATCCTCCGGGATACCACCAGATAACAAAGAGACAGTGACTTTTCCTCATTATGTACCTGATAACCCGTCTATTTCTTCCTGTGAGCTTGACAAGATGTACCTCGAAGCAGAGATTACCCTTAAGTCTCTGTCCCCCTCCAACCCAGTGAACGACTGGCCCTCGAATTCCCTGCGGAAGATTCTGGCAGGCCTGAAGAAGAGGGGGCGTAAGGGGGGAGGTACTGTAACATACCTGGCGGCGTCCTTGCATGGTGGTCCATCTCCCACTGTGCAAGAGGGCGCACTTGATCTCCTGTCCAGAATGTCTCTCTGGCTTCCCTCCATGCTGTCTGTTTGTGTCTGTTTCTGCTGCTTAAGGGCGGCGCCCGATCACTTCCTGCCTTTTGTACCTGCTGTGGGTCACACCCCTTGTGCGTCCTCAGCCTATTGCTGTCTGTCACTTGGTATATAGCTCAGCAGCTCCCTTCTATCCCTGCCTGAGCATAGTGTTTCCTTCAGTGTGTGCTTGCACTCTGAGGGTGCCAGGTCCCGTCTCTTGTCTCCTGCTTTTTGTATCAGTTCCCGTGTCTGAACTGAGTCCTTTCTGTGTTCTCTTGTCTGACCTGTCTGAACACGCTCCTAGCCTGTTCCTCCTGCCTTCTAGGGGCCGATTACCTAGACCCGTTCCTGTATCTTGTCTGACCTGTCTGAACTCGCTCCTAGCCTGTTCCTCTCGCCTTCTAGTGGCTGATTTCCTAGACCCGCTCCTGTGTCTGGTCTGTCCTGTCTGAACACGCTCCTTGCCTGTTTGTTCCGCCTTTTAGTGGCCGATTTCCTAGACCCGCTCCTGTGTCTGGTCTGTCCTGTCTGAACACGCTCCTTGCCTGTTCGTTCCGCCTCTCTGGGGGCCGTATTCCCAGACCCGCTCCTGTATCCCTCTGCAGTGTCGGTCTCCTCCGTACACTCAGTTCCAGTCTGAACTCTCTCCTGTCCTTTACCTGTTTTACCTCTATGTCCGTTCCCTTCCTTTTTCTGCAGAGTCTGAACTCGTACCTAACTCCTGCTTGTTGTCTCTGCAAGTACTGTGTGAGTATCTGGCTCTGTCTTTCCCTTCCTGTCTGTTCCGAGTGAACAGAGCCCTGTCCTCCCTGCTCAGCCTTGTCTGCACTCTAGCTGTGCTTGCCTGTAACCCTCTGCCTGTATTGTTCCTGAGTCCCGGTGTGTACTGGGTCCTATCCCGCCTGTGTTCCTACCTGCTAGTGCCTCCCTGTCTGCACTCTAGCTGTGCTTGCCTTTACCCCCCTGCCTGCATACCCGCCTGCCTGCATACCAGTCGTGCCTGCCTATACCCTCCAGTCTGTGTGCCAGCCTACCAGCCTGTTCCTGTATTCCCCTGTGTGGGTCAACAGCCGTGTCCGGGGTCTGTCCTGGAGTAGCACCTGGTCCCTCTGCTCGGTTCCTCCTTGGTGCACTGGCGTCGTATGCCGTCGTGCGACCCTGGTCGGATCGGGTGAATACTTAGTCACGCCCCTCCAGGCATTCACTCTCCGGCACGGTCCAGTGGAATCACTACCAATCACACGCACACGCCGCTTAGCCCGGGCGTGTGCATAACACTTGGGTACCATCCGCACATTGATTCCGCTGCGCTTCCGCAAAAATAATGAACATGCTGCAGATTTTTGACCGCAGCATATACGCTGCGGAAAAATCCGCAGCATGGGCATTGACATTGCGGAATGCCATTGGGGACCATGGGGTGCGGATATACATGCGTTTTTCAAGCGTTTACGCTGCGGAAATTCCGCAGCATATACGCTTGAAAAATGCTACGTGGGCACACAGCCTAAGGCTTAGTGCCCACGATGCAGAAATGAAGCAGAAATTTTCCTGAGCATTTCTGCATCTCCTTGGCAGAAAAACGCATGTGTTTTTTACTTGCGTTTTTGACGCGTATTTGACGCGTATTTGCATGCGTATTTGCCATGCGTTTTTCCAATGCATTCTATAGGCAAATACGCATGCAGAAACGCACAAGAATTGGTCATGTCCATATTTTTTCTGCGAGTAAAATCTGCGCAGAAAAAATACGGACCATGTGAACGGAATGTTATAGGAAGTCATGGGATAAGGTATGCAATGCGTTTCTGGAGCGTTTAAGCGCTGCAAATACGCAGCAAAATACGCACCAAAAACTCATCGTGGGCACACAGCAAAAGGAGTGAAGCAAAGCCAAGTCAGTATGAGAAGGGACAAAACTGGGACAAAAATCATAAAACTAAACCATAGTCAGTATAATCGTCAAAACAAGCCAGGGTCAAAGTGAGGAGGGCTCACAGGTCAGACAAGGTCAAGATAATGCCTTGTCAGTAAAAGTTAAATTAGATAAGCAAAAGTCCAGGGAGCTTCCAGGCACAATATCTGGCAACTACCAGTAGAATGCTGAGGGCTTAAGGAAACCTGTTACCATGATTTAGCCCTATAAACTAAGGGCATGGCTATAATGGTGCTGTGGTGTTGATTGATATGATACCTATTGTGAAAGGATCCCCTGATTGGTTGTTTAATACTCACCTTATGAAGTTTTCAGAAGATGATGTCTCGTGTGCTTCGGGGTGGGACGTGGAGACAGGGTCCTCTTCTCCATCTCCACCCCTTACCAGTCTTCTCTGTTTCTTGTTCAGGTCACTGATTATTCATTATTATTAATTCATTATATTAATAAGTCATTATTATTCAGTGACCTGCCTCCTTTCTAAAATTCAGCGCCGTCACCGCCATCATTGTTTGGGCGGCGCATGCGCAATAGGAGCCGGTGTCCTGTGTGCAGGACTTCAATAAAATGGCTACGGAGGCGGCGCATGTGCACTTAATTGAGGTCCTGCACACAGGATGTCGGCGCCTGAATAATCAGTGACCCTCAAAAGAAACAGAAGAGACTGGTGGTGGGGGGGTGGAGAAGGCAAAGAGGACGCTGCCCCCTTTTCCCAACTCGAAACACACAGCAGCACAGAAGACGTCATCTTCTTAAGGTGAGTATTAAACAACCATTCAGCGGATCCCTTCACATCAGGTATCATATTAATCAGCATCCCAGCGCCATTATAGCCAAGCCTTTTGTTTATAGGACTAAATCCTGATGACAGGTTTCCTTTAAATGGGCCGTGGTACTGCCCCTTTGGCCGCAGTAGGGAGAAGATTACACATGATGGGCTACTGGACAGCAGACACACCCAGTAGCCTGGCTGAGCTTAACAGGTCTAAGCTAGACTAATCCCTGGATGGTGAGTGCCTGTGGACTATAGAGGACATAGCTGATCTGGGTAGAGATGTTACAACTATTGAAACCAGGGATCACAACTTGAACAACTGAGAATTGCTTGTAGTCCTGGGGCCATCAGTTGCCTGTCTGCTATACTGAAGTTTTGTGAAATAGAACAATAACACAACAACTAACAAGAAACACAGCAAAGTATCTTGAACGTATTTCTGTAATAACAGCTGAAATACCTATAACAAGATAAAATAAGACAGTCAAGATAAACAATGACACAATCCACATGATATTTCTCAAGCCACTGCATGCTTTAACACAGTGTGATCGTGTGACTTTATGAATGTAAGATTTAACCAGCATGCTGGTCGTTTACTGTATATTCTACTTTAGTGTTATGTTGAGTAAGATGTATTAAAAGAAGTATTGTTTCTGCAAGGCCAATAAAATCGAAATTTGCACTATTGCCAATTCATACATTGATCACCCATGACATTAAAGGCACAGCCTTTAAATCCTGGAAGTTTAATGCCTCAAACTCAGTATTCCAGTATTCCAGCACATCCCACAAACACTCAACTGGTTTTGGATATTGAGAATTTGTAGACCAGGTTAATATCTTATACTTTGTATTATGATCCTCAAATCATTCTTGAATCATTTTTGTAGTGTGGTAGGTAAATGAAAGAATCCACTGCTTTAGATAATTCCATTGTAATGAGCAAATGTACTTGAGCAGCAACAATGTTTAGTTACATTATGAAAGTAAGGTCCACGTGAATGTTAAGACACAAGATTATCCCACAGCACATCACTCAGAGCATCACACTACCTCCATTGGGTTCCCTTCTTCTTGGGTAACCCAGAAAGAGAATTTTATGACTGGTATGTAATACACATATACAGTATGTATGCAGTTCATTGGAAAGTAGTTAATAGTGTGTAGTTCATACTAAACTGCTTTTTATTACTATTTTTTTACTGGTGGTTCTCCACTCTATTTAGCTAGCCTGACATCCTATTTCTCCTAGGTGTGAAGTGGAGGGTAAGAGCTGCAGATCTTGGACTGCTACACTACTACATAAAATGAATGACAATGTAAAATGAAAAACAATGAATAGACACCCTGCAGTAAGTAAATAATTAGTACTAATACATGTAAAAAACATTGGGTACTTAGTTGACACGTTGACACCCTTTTGATCAAGAAAGCATAATAGTCATCCCACTGTGACAAGGTTTACCCAATCAGGATGGTACTTAACTCTAGTATCTCATATGTACAGAATACAAGGAACATAAGCAAAACCTAAAATATGGGCCAGCACACCTGTTGGTATATGTGCAATGTGTAGGTGCACCACACCACATGACCCAGAAAACAGTACTTTTGGTGTAATCCATTAATTTCACTGTTTAGGGAAGCATGGAGGGTATCCTAGAGGTGGATTATGCATGGCATCACATGAAAACACTGCTTTGCCTTATTGTGCTAACTCTCCAATCCCTTACACTTATCATAGTCTATCCTGCTCCCATCTCTATCCAGCTGTCCATATGAAGTAAAATGAAATGATTCTTTAGACCAGGCCACCTTCTTATTTTGCTCCATAGTCGAGTTATGAAGTTCAGGTAGCCATAGCTACTTTATCCAGTTGACAATGCTAGCAATGGGCAGTCTGTCAGGAAACACTTGGGTAGCTTTGATGATCACAACTTAAACCCTTCTCCCCAAGCCAGTTTCCCCTTCATGACCAGGCCAAATATTACAATTCTGACCAGTGTCACTTTATGTGGTAATAACGCTGGAACGCTTCAACGGATCCCACTGATTCTGAGATTGTTTTCTCATGACATATTGTACTTCATGATAGTGGTAAAATTTGTTTGACATGACTTGAATTTATTTGTTAAAAAATCGTAAATTTGGTGAAAAGCTCAAAATGGAAGGAGCGCCGTATTATAGTGCAAGTTTTACTGTGATGGTTTGCAGGTACCATGACCCACTGAACCGCCCCTGAGGTGCCAGAACAGCAGAACCCCACCCCATAAGTGACCCTATGTTACAAACTATACCTCTCAATAAATTCATCTAAGGGAGCAGTGATCATATTGACATCACATGTGTATCACAGAATTTTATTCCATTGTGCAGTAAAGGAAAAAATCTATATATTTTTTTGTTTTAGCCCAAGATTTTACATTTTCACACTGGGAAATGAGTAAAAATGTCACCAAAATTTGTCGATCAAATTCTGCTGAATGTGGAAATGCCCATATCTGGCTGTACAGTACTGCTTAGCCACATGGCGAGACTCAGGAGGGACAGAGTGCTATTTGACTCTTGGTGAACAAATTTTCATAGAATAGTTTGTGGACTCTATAGTGCTAGAAAAGCAGAATACCACCCTCAAGTGACCCCATTTTAGAAATTATACCCCTTTAGGAATTTATCTACAGGTGTAGTGATGATTTGACTCCATGGGTGTTTTCCAGAAACAAGCAGAAGTGAATGTTGCTGAGTGAAAATTGCAAATCTGCTATTGTAGTCCCTGTGCATTGTAGTGTCCATACATTGTAGTGCCCAGTATGTTGTAGTGAGCTGTATATTATGCCCAGCTCATGCTTCTGGAGACATACACCCATAAATTAGGCAGGATCTCATCGCTACAGAAATGCCAAACATGTGGACACTAAATGTGGCTTAGGCACACTGTAGGGCTCCAAAAGGAAAGGGGCATTTGGATTTGGGAACACCGTATTTCCTGGATATCCTTTAGGGATGGGAAGCCATAGCACTTTTTCAGAGCCTTTTTACTACCAGTAACATGGAAGCCCCAATATGTCCATTGACAGACGACGGACCTGAGTTGGGACTTGCTTTTTTTTTCATAACATTCCCTAACACTGAGCACTTACATCGGGGTTTCCATCTAAGTCTCCGAGTGACGTGATTTAAATGAAACCCACGAGGGATCCATTCACTATAATGAGGCAGCAGAGTTACGCAGGACTCCATGTGGCTCTCTTCAGTGGTGTCCTTCTCTTCAGAGGTGCACAAAACTGTGGCGGACCACGCTTTTATGCACGCCTAAAAAGACGGACACCTCCGGATCACAGGTCAGATGGCATCCACAGTGCCCCCATCTGTCTCATTATAAAGAATCTTCCATTGAGTGTTCTATCTGAACCACGTATGTCAGAGATTTACACAGAAACCCCGGTATAAGCGCTCAGTGTAGAGCGCAGGATAAAGGTGAGCCGAGGCTTACTGCGATCTTTGAGAGGCAGAATTGGTTTTATTTATTTATAACGCCGCTACTCATGTGGTATAAGTGATTAGTCAACTTTATTTTTCGGTATGATTACAGTGATACCAGATTTATAGCGTTTTTTTTATTTTTGGCTGCTGTAACACACTAAAAGATGCTTTTTATGCAAAAAATAGTTTTTGCATCACCATATTTTGAGGCTTATAATTTTTCCATATTTCTGCCAACATGGTCGTGTGAGGGGATATTTTTTGAGGGACAATTTATTATTTTTTTAGGTACCATTTTTGGGCACATGACATTTTTTGATCACTTTCTATTCTGATTTTTGGGAGGCAGAATAAACAAAAAACATCAATTCAGGAATAGTTTTTGCTTTGTTTTTTTTTTATTTCATTACACGTGTCGTAAAACTGATAAGGAAGCTTTATTCTTCGGATTAGTACGATTACAGCAATACCACATTTATATAATTTTTTATGTTTTTTTTGCTTTTACACAATAAAAACTATTTTATAGAAAAAATAATTATTTTTTCATCGCTGTATTCTGAGAGCTATAACTTTTGGATTTTTACACTGATGGAGCTGTATGGCAGTTTTTTTTGTGGGACAAGATGCTGTTTTCATCGATACCATTTTTATTTACATTTGTCTTTTTGTTCGCGTTTTTTTCCACTTTTAGTTTGATGGTATGATGAAAAAGCATAGTTTTTCTGCCTTGTTTTTTATTTATATTTTTCATAGTGTTCACTGAAGGGGTTAACTAGTGTGACAGTTTTATAGGTCGGGTTGTTCTGGACAAGGTGATACCAAATATGTGTACTTTTTTTGTTTATTTTTTTGTATATAAAAAATACTTATTTATGGGTACAATATATATATATATATATATATTTATTATTATTTTGTGATTTTTATTAAATATTTTTTTTCTTTTTTTTTACTTCTTGATGTTTTTTTTCACTTAGTCCCTCTATGGGAATTTCAGTTTCAGCAGTCTGATTGATGTTCTAAAGCATTGCAATGCAGAAGTGAAGTAGCCGCGGGCAAGACCGTGCGTTGGTATCTATGATCTGGCCCAGCAAGATCCCCACACACAGACTCTATCTTGATAACCGTATCTTTACTTGTATACATTTTTGACACAGCAGAACACAATAAATGACAACCGTAAATATGCACAGCAATAACGTGTACTTATAAGCTGACCCTCACTGTCCCTACTCACACGTTACCAGTCCTTTACTCCAGAAGGATGTGTCCCCCGTCGCAGGCCTGTCTGTCTTCGCAGGAAGGCGTCCCAGCCGAAGAAAAAAAACAGGAACAACAAATTTCGCTGAAAGGAGGGAATACTTCGGCCTCTCGCCAGAGGTCCCGCTTACAGTCTCTCTGATCCGGATAGCAGCTTTGGTGGATCCCTTATGTAGTCCACACTCCAGTAGCAGGGAGTGTAACAGCTGAATCCTTCAGCAGTGCAGAAGCTGGGGAAGGCTCTGAGGATAAGGTGTCAGATAAAAGAAATCACGTTGAGAGTCTCTTCTGCGCCACACACGAGGACCTGCACACCGTCCTGGCTCTTTTCACAGACAACAACAGACTCTTCGCGCGCTTTTTTCTGCTTCCCACTTTGGTCACGTGACTCTCTAGGGCGGGACACAGGAGGCTCAGTCTTTTTCTCTGTCATCACACCCTGCGCAGGTGCAACCTCTGGCCACAAGGTGGCAACACCATCCTGCGTAATCATTTCTGTAACAGGCTCTATTTCAATTATCACAGAACAGCCAGAGTCTGCCAGCTCACTACACAAGCATGCTAACATGCTACATAGAGGTTAGAGGGATTCAGCTAATCAGTTTTTAATCATGTGATGTCATAGACAAAATGGAAAACAGAAGAATTATCTTGGTAGAAAGGCAAAATGAGCAATTGTAAGTACATAGTGCTATATAATATGATAACTGCAATATATTAAGAGGATAAAAATTTTGATGGGAGTGCTTATTTAATCAGGAACATCTGAAAGAAAGAAACTGATACACAAAGTATCTTAGAAATGTGTATAATTTTTCAGTATACATAACATAAGATTTAATTCCTGAATCTAAAATAATCCCGTAAAGCTGCTTTCTTATATCTTTCGATTTGTAAATTTTGCCCTGGATTATTATATAAGCAGATTTACTTGTCTCCATTGAACTGATATATTAGCTGAATATTAATGTAAGGAAACATAGCTGTTATAGAATTTTGGTCATATGGGGAGACCATTCATAACCTGAATAGCTTCCACATGATGTGCTGCTGGGATCATTCCTAATCTCTGGCATAAGAAACTGATTAAGTACTTTTACGTCAATCACACTTTATGCAAAAAGTATCCAATTGAACAAATAATTCTTCTTAGCTGAAGCCAGGAAGTTTGTTAATGGATCTGTAAATCGAATGCCACTAAGTAACCATTATTGTATTTCACAGTGAATTAATTGGTTAAAGACGGCTAATTAGGAATGGTATCCTATTAAATTAAAAATACATAGCAATTTTAGAAGCAGAAGTTTTGGCTCAGCAAAGGTGCTGACTGTATTAACAGTTGCTCACTGCAAAAGCAAATAACATGGCATTTTTACTTATTGTGGCAAAGTGAATTTTAGAACTGCTTCATCCTCAGGTACACAAACATATTTGCCATTAACACTAAATGCATTTATGACCTATCCACAGGGATCCTAAAGTCCCCTATGTAAATGAAGCACTTAGGTGCACGCTTAAGTATCATTCCTTCATTCTCAAAAGCAGTGAACGGAATGGTGGTCAAGTATACACACTACCACTTCAATACTACAGATGACTTCAGGACCCTAATTCCTTGGATCTGTGGGGGTCCAAGTAGCATCATTAGTCAGATTTCAATGTTCATATATTTATCAGCTTTCCTATTGGCATACAAATACTGATGAAATACTAAACCAATATACTGATGCGTGAATAAAGCCTTTAATTCTGGATTTTTTTCACGCAGTCTTTGTGGCAATCATTGGAAAAAACACTGAAGTGGATACAAAGAAGAGGAAAATTATTACTGTAATTCTTTCTTTATATTATTTATCCACTCCTGCGTTGTTTAAAAAAATGACACAAAATCTTCATTTATGATTCCAGTCTACCACCCATAGACATGTGAAAAATAAAGAAGAATAAGTAGAGCCTTATGGGCCCCATAGCAAGCTCTTGACAGGGTTTTCTCCAGTCTGCCCATGCCTAGATTAATGACTTTATTTTAATGCCTTCTACAAGCACAGTATACAGTGAATCTGCCAACATACTTTATTTAAAACAGCAGCTTTGATTTCATACACAGTGGTCGTGCCTGTTAATGTGAGCAAAACAAGAATGCTTGGCTATGACTTAAAGGGAACACGTCAGAAACGTCTATGTCTAAAAACCATTTGAATGACTGTGCAGCCCTTTAAGAGCTCGGCAAGTTGATCCATTTTTTAACCCTAAGCGATGTTCCAGCAGTAAGAAACTGCCCGTTTTGAAGTTCTTTATAGAATCACAGAATGTTAGAGTTGAAAGGGGCCACCAGGTTCATCTGGTCCAACCCCCTGCTCAATGCAGGATTCACTAAACCATCTCAGACAGATGTCTGTCCAGCCTCTGTTTGAAGACGTCCATTGAAGGAGAACTCACCACGTCTCGTGGCAGCCTGTTCCACTCATTGATCACCCTCTCTGTCAAAAGTTGTTTCTAATATCTAATCTATATAGGTGTCTAGAAGAGCATTGGGGCATACAGTAACTATTCTCTTACAGCTTCAGAGCCTCAAATTGTATTCCCTGCTTTGCATCAAAGCCAATGACCTCTCAATCAATCAGATGAGGGTGGCGCTAGGCAGACAACACAGCAAGAGGCTGAGATGCTGTAAGTATATCATCACTCCCAACGCACTTCAAAACACATCATATACATAACTTCAAAACAAGCTGTCTGGCAATTTTCTCACTGGAGCATCACTTTGGGGTCTTTAGTAGTGTTGAGCCACCCCCGTAGTGTTCGAGTTCGGTTCGGTTCGTCGAACACCCGTGTGTTCGCCGAACTGTTTGTCGAACTGTTCGTCGAACACCTTCGAACACCGTTAAAACCAATGGCAGGCAAACAAAAACACATAGAAACACATAGAAAACACCTTCAAAGGTGTCCAAAAGCTGACAAACTGCTCAGAAGACATAACTAACACATGGAAAAGTGACAAGTACATATAGTCATGCGAAAATAAAAGAGGTGGAGGAGTAAAAGGAGGGGGAGACACAGATATAGGCATGTCATGCCCTTCTAAAATCCAAAAAGTGAGAAGCCGACACGGCCAGTCCGCTCCTGCCCGTGCCACCTCCGTGTCGCCGGGTTTGTGCCAGAGCCGCGGTGAACCCTGACGGCCAGCCCCCCTCTCCCAATACTGGTGCCTGTCCGCTGGTGGGTCGAGCGAGCCCCCCTGTGGTGGAGGCAGCTCTAAGCTTTTTAATTTAAATTGTCTCTCTAATTTGAATGAATACACTTTAAATCCATTTACAAGGATCTATTGGAGGGCAAGTCTCATGCCAGCAGCCGCGGTAATTCCAGCTCCAGTAGCGTCCACTAAAGCTGCTGCAGTTAAAAAGCTTTTATAAGGATCGAGCTCGGCTGTCCACCGCAAGGCATCCTACTGCCAGTCCCAGCCCCTATGCCTTGGGGTGCCTCCTGATGCTCTTCACTAAGTATCCCATGGTCCTGAAGCATTTCCTTTGAAAAAATTAAGTGTCTAAACTACAGGTGGTGCAGCTTGCTTAACAGCCGGGATAATCCGCTCACTAGCAGACACTGCTACTAGGCACAAAGTATTTCCTGGGCTAGATGCAGTTAAAAATTTGTAATTAGATACTCTCGTTGGATGCTGAGAAAGCATTCCATAGAGTCTCCTGGCACGCCATATATGATTCTCTTAAAAAGCTTGGGGTAGGGGTCTAGGGGACCCTTTTATAGCCAAAATCACGGCCCTGTATCGCAATACGTCACCTAGGCTGAAGATAAATGGAACTGTAGCACCCTGAGGGCTCGGTTGCTACAGAGGTATTGCACCTCACCCAGAGGTGTGATATCTCACTCTCAGGTTAGGATGGAGTGTGGATCAGGACCCGACACCTGCATGCATTACACCACATTGCCGTGGGGCAGGGCGACCAATATGCCCCTGAGATGGGCACGACAGTCCCTGTCCCTGGCTGGAGTGGGGGGAGGGAACACTGAGGAAGGGGAACCCTGTAGTGCAGGAGCAGGGAGGAAGCAGTTCCTGGGTGCATTGAGAAGGGAGTATAAAAGGTGGGCACCATCTTAGTTCAGTGCAGAGAAGTCTGAGCAGAAGTGGCAGGGGCTCTGCATGAGCTCTGCTCCGGAGGCGGGCCTAGTAACAGAGGCCCAGGCCTGGAAGAGGGAGAAGGAAGGAAGAGGAGCGGAGAAGGCTCCAGGAATGAGGAATGAAGGGATCCCAGGGGTGCGGACGGGCGAGTCGCCACCGCACGCCCGAATCCACCTGCGTGGAGGGGTCAGGCCAAAGGGGGAGACCGGTCCCCGAACTAGTGGAGGCAGGAAACGACCCTCAGCTAGAAACCGGAGGCTCTGACATTTTATGTGGCGCAGCCCCTCGCTACACCCGCTAGGAAGGCACCACATAGGGTCAGGGAAACTGGCGCCAAGTTTACCAAGAGGAGGCCCGAGGCAGCCGGACAGAAGTGTTGGTAAGAAAGGCCAGACAAAGGACACACAAAGGGGGTCCTGTGAAGTGCTCCAAAGTTATCTGGGAGTTGTCTGAGCCCCTCACCTGGTGAGCACAGTACGACGTGGGCAGCCGTTACCTGCAGACGTGGTCTGGATAATAAGAACTGTGAGTAAAGGCCCTGAACTGCATCACTGACTCCGTGTCGTTACTGCTGCTGCCCTGCACCATCACCCCCATCCTCCGCATACACTGCCCTGAGGCTATACTCCTCCCGTGGGGAGTTATGCTACGCTCTGCTGCACCCACAACACCAGCCTCAGTGGTCTGCCCTGTAGCGGCGGTTCACTCTGACCGCAATCCACGGGTGGCGTAGTCGGACATTTAAACATGAAAACCACATAAATAGTTCCGCCACTGGTTTGACCGCCCTGAGCCACGGAACTGGGTCGCCGCCACGAAGACTACAACCACCAGCATCCACCAAAAAGGGTCCGGCTCCGGGTGTCCCAAGGCCCAGGGGGTGCGTCAGAACATTTTCATCACCTTTCACAATCACCAATGGGACAAGGCAGTGATGTCCTCTGTCCCCTCTGTTATACATCCTAGTGACGGAGCACCTGCTCTCATCAATTCGCCATAACCCCAATATTAGGTGGATTGAGGTGGGAGGCACCGAGTACAAGTGCTCTCTATTTGCTGATGATGTCCTAGTATATATCACTCAATCACATATATCCATCCATGCTGTTATGGCTGAAATAGATCACTTTGTTACATGGTAAAATTTTAAAATCAATGCAGCGAAGTCTGAGGCCCTCGATGTCTCCCTCCCCAAATCCATATAGGATTCCATCCAGTCCAACTTTCCCTTTGCCTGGCCCTCACAGGGTATCAAATACTTAGGAATTCCTATTCATAGAGACCTCTCCCATCTATGTTATCTTAATTTTGGGCCCTTTATTGAACAACTCCATACAGACCACGGTTGGCAAGTTAGAACTGTAAGATTCACTACGTGAACCACTGGTGTTTTGTGGAAAAGCACATGTACACTGCGTTCCAAATTATTATACAAAAAGTGTTTAGGAGTGATAAGGGAAGAATTTGTTTGTTTGTCAGTTAAACTCATTGATGGTGATGTGTGTCAGGGCTCTTTATATCACTGTAAGCAATTGCAGACACCTGTGCTAATTAGTTTGGCAGGTGTGTCCAATGAAAGGCAAGACTACTTAAGAAGGCTCTCTCACATTATTAAGCAGCCTACATTTTCTGCCAAAATGGGAAAGAAAAAGGATGTGTCGGCTGCTGAGAAGCAACAAATTGTGGAGTGTTTAGGTCAAGGCATGACTACAATCAACATTGTGCGATGATCAGGATGAAGTGTCTTGGCAATCAAGAAGTATGTAGCTGATTCACAGTACACACGTGTGCGTGCTGATAAGGGCAAATTGAGGACTCTTTCCTACAGGCAATTACGTCAGGTTGAAAGAGCAGCGGCAAAAAAGCCTTGTCATAGCAGCAGACAAGTTTTTGAAGCTGCTTGTGCCTCCAACGTCCCCCGAACAACAAGATGCAGGGTCCTTCAGAGGTTTGCAGCTGTGCATGCGCCATCCTGTCGACCTCCTCTATCCACTTCACACAAGCAGAAACGGCTCCAGTGGGCCAAACATTACATGAAGACTGATTTCAAAACTGTTTTGTTCACGGATGAGTGCCGTGCAGCGCTCGATGGTCCAGATGGATGGAGTGGAGGATGGCTGGTTGATGGACACCCCACGCAAACACGGCTACAGCGCCAACAAGGAGGAGGTGGAGTAATGTTTTGGGCTGGAATCATGGGGAGAGAGATTGTCGGCCCCTTTAGGATCCCTGAAGGCGCTAAAGATGAACTCCATAATGTATGTGGATTTTCTCAAACAGCACTTCCTGCCATGGTTCAAGAAGAAGAACCGTGTATTTCACAGCAAGATCATTTTTCTGCATGATAATGCACCATCTCATGCTGCACATAAAACATCTGCATCTCTGGCTGATATGGGCATAAAAGGGGACAAACTTATGGTGTGACCCCCATGCTCCCCTGACCTCTACCCCATTCAGAACCTTTGGAGCATCATTAAAAGGAGTGTCTATGATAGCGGGAGGCAGTTCACATCTAAGCAACAGCTCTGGGAGGGTATTCTGTCCTCATGCAAAACAATTGAAGCAGAAACCATCCAAAACCTGACAAATTCAATGGACGAGAGAGTTCAGAAGCTCCTTTCGAACAAGGGGTCCTATGTGAAAATGTAACATCACCTAGAATAAAGTTTTGAGTTGAAAACTGTTTGATTTCAGTTTCTAACAACCTGCTAATGCTTATAATTTCAAAAATGACCATTTTTTTGGTCTTTATTAAAATGAAAAGGTTGATCGAAAAGTTTGGGGGATCTAAGAGTGTGGCAACCCAGTAGTCATGATTACTTCGAATTCTAACAATATGAGGGTCATGCTGCAGGTAGTGCAGCAAGAAGGCACTTATGTGCCTTGCGCATCTCGGAGCCCCAAAATTATTTTCCGGGCTAGATGCAGCTAAAAATTATTTTTAATTTTAAATCTGGTGAAGCTTTAGTATAGATGGCCTAATAGGATCAGTGCTGCACACTGCTACAAAGCCCAAATTATTTTCCAGTCAAGATACAGATAAACATGATTAGTAATTTGAAAGCTTAAAACGGTTGGTAGGGTGATTTTAACCAATCATCAAGCTTTTACTCTCCCCAGGATGACACAGGGGTAGAAAAGTCGTTTCGGATCCATGATTTGTTCATCTTTATGAACGTGAGTCTGTCTACATTATCAGTGGAGAGCCGCGTGCGCTTATCTGTCAGCACACCACCAGCAGCGCTGAACACACGTTCAGACAGAACGCTGGCTGCGGGGCATGACAAGATCTCCAAGGCGTAAGTGGCTAGCTCCGGCCATTTATCCAGATTGGAAGCCCAAAAAGAGCAAGGGTCCAGTGACACAGTCGTGGCTTCAATGTTTACTTGGAGATACTCCTGTACCATCGTCTCTAGGCGTTGACTATGTGTCAGACTTCTTGTCTCCTGTGGCCTTGCAAAGGATGGGCTAAAAAAGTGGTGAAATGATTCCGCAAAATTGATGTTACCAGCAGATACTGTGGTTCTGTTACGGTTTGAGTGCTGAACACTTGACGGTCCCACGGTTGGCAAGTTGGAACTGTGAGATTCACTACGTGCACCACTGGTATTTTGTGGAAAAGCACATGTAAGATTCTGCAACAGTCTCTGCTGATACTCCTGCATGCGTGCATCCCTTTCTATGGCAGGAATAATTTCTGCAAATTTACTTTTGTACCGGGGATCTAACAGTGTGGCAACCCAGTAGTCAGGATTATTTCTAATTCTCACAATTCGAGGGTCATGTTGCAGGTAGTGCAGCAAGAAGGCACTCATGTGTGTTGCGCATCCAGGAGCACCAAGTCTCTGTTGTGTTGGTGGCGAGGTAACAATCATGCTTCCTTCCTCTGTCCTCTCCCCCCAACCTCGCACAACAGAAATGTGATCAAGGTCTCCCTCATCTGATGAGTCTTCCATCAGTTCGTCCTCCACTTCTTCCTGGGCTCCTGCACCTTCCTCACTAGTTTGGCTGCTACCATGCGCCCTGGTAAAACCATCTCCCCCACCCTCACATGCCTGCCGCCTTGGTGCTGCCGACCGTCTGGACCTTGCAGATGTTAGCCCTTCCGCATACAACTCCTCCTCCTCTACTTCCTCCACCTCCTCTTGTGCCACCACCTGACTCCGAATTCTGTTTAACATGTGCTCTAGCATGTAAATCACCGGAATAGTCATGCTGATAATGGCATCGTCAGCACTAAACATCTTCGTCGCCATTTCAAAACTGTGCAGAAGGGTGCATAGGTCCCTGATCTGAGACCACTCCTCCAGCGTGATTTGCCCCACCTCTGAATCTCGTTGGCCCAGGCTATACGTCAGAACGTATTGCACCAGGGCTTGTCGGTGCTGCCACAGTCGCTGCAACATGTGCAGAGTTGAATTCCACCGGGTAGGCACATCGCATTTTAGCCGGTGAAGTGGCAGGCCCAACGACTTCTGTAGAGATGTAAGTCGCTGAGCTGCGGGATGCGAACGGCGGAAGTGAGCACACAGCGACCGTGCCCTCTGCAGAAGGCCATCTAGTCTGGGATAGTGGGCTAAAAATTGCTGGACAACCAGGTTCAACACGTGAGCCATACAAGGCACGTGTGTGACATTGCCCCGGCGAAGGGCCGCACCCAGGTTTGCAGCATTGTCGCACACGGCCTTCCCTGGTTTCAGGTCCAGTGGAGACAACCATTCATGAAATTGGTTCTCCAGAGCTGACCACAACTCCTCAGCTGTGTGACTCACATTTCCCAGACATTTCAATGTAAAAACCGCCTGATGACGTTGAGCCCTACTGCCAGCATAGTAAGGAGGTGTGCAGGATCCCTTCTGCGCAGTTAGAAAGCTTGTGGCATGACCAGACAGGCTTTGGGTGCAGGTGGAAGACCGAGAGGAGGTTGAGGAGGCAGAAGCAGTGGAGGAACTTTGACATAAAGAGGATTGACGCACAACTCGTGGGGACGGCAAGACTTGGACAGCAGCCCCTTGTCCTGCTGTCACCATAGTTACCCAGTGCCCAGTCAGCGACATGTAACGCCCCTGTCCATGCCTACTCGTCCAAGTGTCTGTGGTGAAATGCACCCTGTCACACACAGAGTTTCTCAAAGAAGCGGTGATGTTGTGTGCGACATGCTGGTGGAGCGCAGGCACACCTTTCTTTGAGAAGTAGTGCCGACTGGGCATCTGGTACTGGGGCACTGCGACGGACATAAGGTCTCGAAAATCCTCTGTGTCCACCAGGCGGAAAGGCAGCATTTCTGTAGCCAAGAGCTTGCAGATGGTGAAATTCAACCTCTTAGCTTTCTCATGGCTAGGAGGAAATCGTCTTTTACTTGTCCACATCTGAGGGACCGAGGGCTGGCTATTGTGCTTAGACGGGGTTGATAAGGGTGTCCCCGGCAAACTGCCGGTCTGTGAGGAAGATGCAGGCGGACATGTTAGGTTGCCTTGATCCAAAGGTGGTGCTATCGATGTCGGACAGCGCTCAAGACCAGCTGGTGTTACCACCTCCAAAGAAAATGATGACCTGCCAATCACGCTGGCTGTTGCGGGTAAAGAGGTGGCAGGTCTGCGCCCCAAAACAGGTGTGACTGCTGTCCCCCCAGTCACAGAGGATGAAGAGGCCGCGGATGCACAAGATATGGCAGACGGTGGTTGGCCCGGCCGGCTAAGCCGCATTGTAGCACACTGAGCTTCCCACTGCAACTTATGCTTCATGTCCATGTGCCGGTTCATGCATGAAGTACTCAAACTATGTATTTTTTGGCCTCTACTTAGCTTTTGCTGACAAATGTTACAGATAACACGAGTTGGGTCATCTTTATCGATCTGAAAAAATGCCCAGGCTATGCAAGGCTTAGCACCCATGCGACCTGAAGAGCCACCACGACTTGTGGTGAGAGGCAGAGTTGTGTTTGAGGATGCAGTTGTTGACGTGCTTTCAGTACTACGTCTCTGTCCAGGAAGGCGCAACCTGACCTCGTCGTCACTAGCATCTTCCTCCACCTCCTCTGCTGACCTCATCTCTTGGCTGACTGTGGGTTGACAGTAAGTGGGATCTCCGACCTCATCATCATCACCCTGTGCGTTATCACACCCGTCGTCCTCAGAGCCAACCTGTTCCTGCCCTGACAAAAAACTAAAGTTGTCGCTCCAATCAGGTATTTGAGTCTTATCATCGTCTTCCTCATTGTCTCCACCAACAGGAGTTACAGTTTGGGAATGAGGGTCTACATTATGGTCAGAACCTTCTGCGTCTGGTCCTGGATCCGACTCATAAAGATTCTGGGCATCAGTGCAGATCATTTCCTCGTCTGGATTCACAGAAGCGCTGGAGTCGACCTCTGATTCCCAGGCTATAGTATGAGTAAACAGCTCTGCAGACTCAACCATCTGTTCTACCTCATACTCAGACGGGCAGCTGGAGATTTGGGAGCTGTGAGGAAGCAAGTGCGATTTGGGTGACACCTTTGAGGACTGGAGTATTTGTGATGTTGAAGTTGATGTGGAGGAGAGCCCACTTAAAGGAGCACTTGATATCCGTTGAAGCACCTGCTGTTTTTGTGCCTCATCTGGAATTTGTAGCGATTGGCGTGGCCGTAAGAAAGGGATCTTATCACATTGTCCGCTAAAAGAAGTAGACATTTTAGTTTGGCTGGAAGATGGTCTTTCTTCTGCACCTACCCCACGGACACAACCTTTTTTCCCCTTCCCAACACGCCTATTCCCCTTTCCACCAGCAGCAGGCCTTTTTCCACTCATTTTGGTGGTTAACTAATTCACAACTCTGGAGTTGTTTGCACAAAAAAACAATGGATGGTAACCGAGCAGAGCTGAGTGGCCAAACTGTGGTATTAGGCCAAAACTATTGGCTGGGTTAGATGCAGAAAAAAATTATTTTTAATTTGCAACCTGATGGAGGTCAGTATGGATGGACTAATAGACCAAGTCCCACACACCGCTAGAAGCCCAAATATTTTTTCAGAGCTAGATGCAGAAAATTTTTTTATTCAATTTGCAACCTGATGGAGGTCAGTATAGATGGACTAATAGACCAAGTCCCACACACTGCTAGAAGCCCAAATATTTTTTCAGAGCTAGATGCAGAAAAAAAATATTTTTAATTTGCAACCTGATGGAGGTCAGTATAGATGGACTAATAGACCAAGTCCCACACCGCTAGAAGCCCAACTATTTTTTCAGAGCTAGATGCAGAAAAAAATTATATTCAATTTGCAACCTGCTGGAGGTCAGTATAGAAGGACTAATAGAACAAGTCCCACACACTGCTAGAAGCCCAAATATTTTTTCAGAGCTAAATGAAGAAAAAAATTATTTTTAATTTGCAACCTGATGGAGGTCAGTATAGATGGACTAATAGACCAAGTCCCACACACTGCTAGAAGCCCAAATATTTTTTCAGAGCTAGATGCAGAAAAAAATTATTTTTAATTTGCAACCTGATGGATGTCAGTATAGATGGACTAATAGACCAAGTCCCACACACCGCTAGAAGCCCAAATATTTTTTCAGAGCTAGATGCAGAAAAAAATTATTTTTAATTTGCAACCTGATGGAGGTCAGTATAGATGGACTAATAGACCAAGTCCCACACACTGCTAGAAGCCCAAATATTTTTTCAGAGCTAGATGCAGAAAAAAATTATTTTTAATTTGCAACCTGATGGAGGTCAGTATAGATGGACTAATAGACCAAGTCACACACACCGCTAGAAGCCCAAATATTTTTTCAGAGCTAGATGCAGAAAAAAATTATTTTTAATTTGCAACCTGATGGAGGTCAGTATAGATGGACTAATAGACCAAGTCCCACACACTGCTAGAAGCCCAAATATTTTTTCAGAGCTAGATGCAGAAAAAAATTATTTTTAATTTGCAACCTGATGGAGGTCAGTATAGATGGACTAATAGACCAAGTCCCACACACCGCTAGAAGCCCAACTATTTTTTCAGAGCTAGATGCAGAAAAAAATTATATTCAATTTGCAATCTGCTGGAGGTCAGTATAGAAGGACTAATAGAACAAGTCCCACACACTGCTAGAAGCCCAAATATTTTTTCAGAGCTAAATGAAGAAAAAAATTATTTTTAATTTGCAACCTGATGGAGGTCAGTATAGATGGACTAATAGACCAAGTCCCACACACTGCTAGAAGCCCAAATATTTTTTCAGAGCTAGATGCAGAAAAAAATTATTTTTAATTTGCAACCTGATGGAGGTCAGTATAGATGGACTAATAGACCAAGTCCCACACACTGCTAGAAGCCCAAATATTTTTTCAGAGCTAGATGCAGAAAAAAATTATTTTTAATTTGCAACCTGATGGAGGTCAGTATAGATGGACTAATAGACCAAGTCCCACACACTGCTAGAAGCCCAAATATTTTTTCAGAGCTAGATGCAGAAAAAAATTATTTTTAATTTGCAACCTGATGGAGGTCAGTATAGATGGACTAATAGACCAAGTCCCACACACCGCTAGAAGCCCAACTATTTTTTCAGAGCTAGATGCAGAAAAAAATTATATTCAATTTGCAACCTGCTGGAGGTCAGTATAGAAGGACTAATAGAACAAGTCCCACACACTGCTAGAAGCCCAAATATTTTTTCAGAGCTAAATGAAGAAAAAAATTATTTTTAATTTGCAACCTGATGGAGGTCAGTATAGATGGACTAATAGGCCAAGTCCCACACACCGCTAGAAGCCCAACTATTTTTTCAGAGCTAGATGCAGAAAAAAATTATATTCAATTTGCAACCTGCTGGAGGTCAGTATAGAAGGACTAATAGAACAAGTCCCACACACTGCTAGAAGCCCAAATATTTTTTCAGAGCTAAATGAAGAAAAAAATTATTTTTAATTTGCAACCTGATGGAGGTCAGTATAGATGGACTAATAGACCAAGTCCCACACACTGCTAGAAGCCCAAATATTTTTTCAGAGCTAGATGCAGAAAAAAATTATTTTTAATTTGCAACCTGATGGAGGTCAGTATAGATGGACTAATAGACCAAGTCCCACACACCGCTAGAAGCCCAAATATTTTTTCAGAGCTAGATGCAGAAAAAAATTATTTTTAATTTGCAACCTGATGGAGGTCAGTATAGATGGACTAATAGACCAAGTCCCACACACTGCTAGAAGCCCAAATATTTTTTCAGAGCTAGATGCAGAAAAAAATTATTTTTAATTTGCAACCTGATGGAGGTCAGTATAGATGGACTAATAGACCAAGTCCCACACACCGCTAGAAGCCCAAATATTTTTTCAGAGCTAGATGCAGAAAAAAATTATTTTTAATTTGCAACCTGATGGAGGTCAGTATAGATGGACTAATAGACCAAGTCCCACACACTGCTAGAAGCCCAAATATTTTTTCAGAGCTAGATGCAGAAAAAAATTATTTTTAATTTGCAACCTGATGGAGGTCAGTATAGATGGACTAATAGACCAAGTCCCACACACCGCTAGAAGCCCAACTATTTTTTCAGAGCTAGATGCAGAAAAAAATTATATTCAATTTGCAACCTGCTGGAGGTCAGTATAGAAGGACTAATAGAACAAGTCCCACACACTGCTAGAAGCCCAAATATTTTTTCAGAGCTAAATGAAGAAAAAAATTATTTTTAATTTGCAACCTGATGGAGGTCAGTATAGATGGACTAATAGACCAAGTCCCACACACTGCTAGAAGCCCAAATATTTTTTCAGAGCTAGATGCAGAAAAAAATTATATTCAATTTGCAACCTGCTGGAGGTCAGTATAGAAGGACTAATAGAACAAGTCCCACACACTGCTAGAAGCCCAAATATTTTTTCAGAGCTAAATGAAGAAAAAAATTATTTTTAATTTGCAACCTGATGGAGGTCAGTATAGATGGACTAATAGACCAAGTCCCACACACTGCTAGAAGCCCAAATATTTTTTCAGAGCTATATGCAGAAAAAAATTATATTCAGTTTGCAACCTGATGGAGGTCAGTATAGATGGACTAATAGAATGATGCTATGCCCAAAAGATTTTACTTCACTAGGTAAAAAAATTGGTATTCTATACACAGGTGTTATATCTTGCAACACAGATAGGCTACTCCACTGACTAACACACTCTGCAATAGGCCAAAAAGGATTAGCTTTGCTAGATTCAGCCAAATGCTGTGAAAAAAACTTGCACAGCACTGGCACAGACCTGCCTGGCAAAAACTGATAGGAACTCATGTAACCTAGTCCTGAAAAGGACTCCAATTACAATTAGTCTTTACTCCCACAACCTATCTATTTAAGAGCACAGACCTCCCTGATAAAAGTCATAGGAAATGCTGTAACCTAGTCCTTAAAAGGACTGCAATCACAACTATTCCCTACTCCCAAGCTATCTGTATATTTGTGCGAAAATTGGCTTGAAATTAACAAGGTATAGCGCACACAGCAACAGCGGTGCCGTCTAACACGCAGCTGCAGCAGTGAGAAAATGGTGGCGACGGGGAAAATGGCTTGGTCTTATAGGGCAAGGACATGTGACATACACTGCCAATGACACATGCCCTTGCTTGTGTGAAAAAAAGCACTTCGCTCCGTGTGTGCGCTGCTGATAGGCTGACAGATTGCACCTCCCCACTGCAAATGCGGGAAAGAGAAAAAAAAATGGAGATCTTCATTGTTCCTGCAGAGATCCATCCCCTGCCCCTCCCCCCACCCCGCTGTACACTCAAACTGTGTATTAACATTAATTTTCATCATTACTGAGAAAAAATCCAGTTATGATTTTGGTGCACGAACAGTTATCGAACATAACCTCGAACAGCCGAATTTTTCTCAAATTGTTCGTGTTCGCCGAACGGCTCGAACACCGCCCAAAACAGCTCGAATTTGAGATTGGCGAACAGTTCGAGTAGAACAACGCTCATCTCTAGTCTTTAGGAGATCAACTAGACAGAGCTACACAGATATTTAAATTGTTTGAGGGTGTTGAAGCTTGTAACAGGTTCCGTTTAAGTGAGATGTTCCTTCTCTTTTAGCAATAGATCGATATGCAGCATTCAACATGCAGCAATTATGGTTCCAAACCTAGTGTAACCAGGTTTAGCTTAATAGTTGTACTTTATTCATGGAGCACGGTGGACCACCACATGAGTCACATGCTGCGCAAACGTTGTATAGGATAAGAACAGACAATCTAGATGTGGGCAACATGACATGGTTCTAGTCATTGTGTTTTCCTGCTATTTTTATAAAGTTTCCTGCAAAAATATGATAAAAAAATATATGTGACCCCTTTAGCAGGGTTATTGGTCCTAATCTTTCTTGGGAGAATCAATGGTTATCGCATATACAATACACTGATAGACTTCAACCATGTGCTGTCATGTCAGGAAAGTCAGCAGTCCATCTACTGCTATAGCAACCCATAGATGACCCATGATCATGTGGCGACCATGTCTGCAGTGCCACAAAATGCCTGCATGTGTGATATACTTTTATATGCACTGCCAGCTATGGTGAGGGCTGGTTTCTCTGATGAGAAAACTGCATCCACACATTGTACCCGATCCCTTACTGGAGAATTGTGCACTTTTGCCTGAACCAGGAGGTGTGCATGATCCCTCAGGGGAGAGGAGGTGATTCTGAGCAGTGAAGATGTGAGGAGAAGTAGCAACATGGAGGTCCGGATAAGGAGGAGCAGCGTGCTCTCTTCAAGGACAAGTTGCTTGAGGCAGGGTACCAGTCCCTAGAGTCACAGAGACTTCCAGGGTCCATGGTGAAACTGAGAGACTGCTCGCTCTTCATATAACGAGCAGTAAAGTACTTTGCCCAGGAGCTCAGCAGCGCATAGAATCAGGGACACTGCTGCAAAAGAAAGTAAGTGTTCACCACAGGATTCGAGCTGCCTGCTCGTTGGAAGGGATCACGGATTCAGTACCTGTCTATTCTGGATCCCTGAGGTTCAAGGAGTCTTTTACCAGAGATATGATTAGCAGCAGCAAGGCTACACTACATCACAGTAGAGAAATTGAACTCTCCCCATGCAGGTCCAAATAAAACTCTGTGTGTGAGTTGTATGGAATCATATGGAACTGTTTGCAGACCTTCAGTAAAAGGTACAAATTGATTACTACCCTGTCTAACGCTGATTATTCTCTGCAGCACCATTCCTGCTCAAACTCCCCTGGGAGCAAACCCTGGTTGGGAAGAGTTAATCATCTGGCACTGTCCATCACCACCTAGCTCCCAAGGACCTCCATCAGTGCCCTGCCATATCAGGCCGAACATGCCAACTGGCATCACGAACCTTTTAACTATTTTATTTTTACCCAACAATTGACAAAGACTGGCCCGCACTCAGAACACCGTGCACCAGTACTGTGACCACAGCGGATGGCCAGGGCAGCACAATCACATCACGGCGGTCTGATGAGCGCATAGAACAGCTGCGCACTGTAAATGCTGCTATTGAAATTTGACAGCAAAATTTAAGGAGTTAACATCAGCAGGCAGAGCTCAGACCCGCTCCCTGTTGTTGGGGTATGTGCACACTGAGTCTTTCTTCTGAATTTTTGGAGTGTAAACCTAGCAAACTTCAAGTTTTTGAGGAGCTTTGAGTTTTTTGAGGGAGATGATGGCTTAATAACACAGCCATCATTTGACAGAAAATATGTGGGTTTAGTACGTCAATGTCGGGATGGAATTAAAAATTTGTTTATTAAGCAGACAAATCCTGAGATGATTATTTTGCTCTTTTGAAAATAGCATTTTGAGCATGTGCAAATATTACAATGCAGGAAGTGGAAGGAGGTGAGCTGTAATCTCAGCTATTGGCCATGATATAACACAGTGTTATCTGCTTTCAATTAGATTTATTTCACTCAAAGTAGAGAGCTGCTACTGAGACCTTGTGACATTTTTTATAGGGACTTTTGCTTGATTTGGCACTATATAAAAGTGCTTCTTACTAAATTAGTATATCATCAAAAAGTTAATTTATTTCAGTTCTTCAATACAAAAAGTGAAACTCATATATTATATAGATTCATTAACAGAGTGATCTATTTCAAGTGTTTATTTCTGCTGATGTTGATGATGGTTTACAGCCAATGAAAATACAAAATTCATTATCTCAGTAAATTAGAATACTTTATAACACCAGCTTGAAAAATATTTTTAAAATCCAAAATGTTGGCCCACTGAAATGTATGTTCAATAGTGATGAGCGAACGTGCTCGCCACTACTTGATACTCGCCCTAGTATCTCACTGCTCGAGATGCTCGGCGCTCGATGAGTATTTCCGAGTTGCTCAGGCGGGAGCTCGGGTCTCCTCCCTGCATGTTTGGCGCTCTTTAGAGCGCCAATGAACATGCAGGGATTGCCTGTCATACACTGTAATGATGTAGCCATGTTAGTTGTGGCAATACAGTGATTGGCTGGCTGCAGAGCATCATCAGGTGTATATAAGATCTGGCGCTACTATGCTCGTCACAGTCTACCCCGGAGTCAGGCAGAGTAGGGAGAGGTGTTGCTGCGTCAGGGAGATATTTGCTTGTTTAGAGTTAGTATAGGTATTCCACAACATATATCTATAATATCCATCTGAACTAACAGTCCGTCTGAGGACTAATCCAGCTGCATATAATCAGTGGTGATAGCAGGAATTAGGTAGGCAGGCAGTGTATGTGGCAGGCTGCAGTGCATATAGCAAGAGGGTCCATTGAACGTCCTGTTAGTCTAGGTATTCCACAACATATATACAGTACAGACCAAAAGTTTGGACACACCTTCTCATTTAAAGATTTTTCTTAATTTTCATGACTATGAAAATTGTACATTCACACTGAAAGCATCAAAACTATGTATTAACACATGTGGAATTATATACTTAACAAAAAAGTGTGAAACAACTGAAAATATGTCTTATATTCTAGGTTCTTCAAAGTAGCCACCTTTTGCTTTGATGACTTCTTTGCACACCCTTGGCATTCTATTGATGAGCTTCAAGAGGTAGTCACCGGAAATGGTCTTCTAGCAATTTTGAAGGAGTTCCCAGAGATGCTTAGCACTTGTTGGCCCTTTTGCCTTCACTCTGCGGTCCAGCTCTCACCAAACCATCTCGATTGGGTTCAGGTTTGGTGACTGTGGAGGCCAGGTTATCTGGCGTAGCGCCCCATCACTCTCCTTCTTGGTCAAATAGCCCTTACACAGCCTGGAGGTGTGTTTGGGGTCATTGTCCTGTTGAAAAATAAATGATTGTCCAACTAAACGCAAACCGAATGGAATAGCTTGCCGCTGCAAGATGCTGTGGTAGCCATGCTGGTTCAGTATGCCTTCAATGTTGAATAAATCCCCAACACTGTCACCAGCAAAGCACCCCACACCATCACACCTCCTCCTCCATGCTTCACAGTGGGAACCAGGCATGTAGAGTCCATCCGTTCACCTTTTCTGCGTTGCACAAAGACACGGTGGTTGGAACCAAAGATCTCAAATTTGGACTCATCAGACCAAAGCACAGATCTCCACTGGTCTAATGTCCATTCCTTGTGTTCTTTAGCCCAAACAAGTCTCTTCTGCTTGTTGCCTGTCCTTAGCAGTGGTTTCCTAGCAGCTATTTTACCATGAAGGCCTGCTGCACAAAGTTTCCTCTTAACAGTTGTTGTAGAGATGTGTCTGCTGCTAAAACTCTGTGTGGCATTGACCTGGTCTCTAATCTGAGCTGCTGTTAACCTGCAATTTCTGAGGCTGGTGACTCGGATAATCTTATCCTCAGAAGCAGAGGTGACTCTTGGTCTTCCTTTCCTGGGGCGGTCCTCATGTGAGCCAGATTCTTTGTAGCGCTTGATGGTTTTTGCATCTGCACTTGGGAACACTTTCAAAGTTTGCCAAATTTTTCACACTGACTGACCTTCATTTCTAAAAGTAATGATGGCCACTGGTTTTTCTTTGCTTAGCTGCTTTTCTCTTGCCATAATACAAATTCGAACAGTCTATTCAGTAGGACTATCAGCTGTGTATTATCCACCTGACTTCTGCACAACACAACTGATGGTCCCAACCCCATTTATAAGGCAAGAAATCCCACTTGTTAAACCTGACAGGGCACACCTGTGAAGTGAAAACCATTTCCGGTGACTACCTCTTGAAGCTCATCAAGAGAATGCCAAGAGTGTGCAAAGCAGTCATCAAAGCAAAAGGTGGCTACTTTGAAGAACTTAGAATATAAGACATATTTTCAGTTGTTTCACACTTTTTTGTTAAGTATATAATTCTACTTGTGTTAATTCATAGTTTTGAAGCCTTCAGTGTGAATGTACAATTTTCATAGTCATGAAAATACAGAAAAATCTTTAAATGAGAAGGTGTGTCCAAACTTTTGGTCTGTACTGGATATATATATATATATATATATATATATATATATATATCAGAGCTAGGCAGGCAGGTAATGTATGTGACAGATTTCAGTGTATAATACAGCACGAGAGGCTCCATTCCAGTTCTGTCTGCTGCTGCTGCTGCTGCTTGCTGTTACAGATATTTCTACAAATAGCCCCAGGTATCAGAGGCCAGGGATAATTATTTTTTTTATCTTAATTCTGATTATTTGGTTAAAAAGCAATCCAGAGAACACCGTTTTTCTGCTCCATTTGCTTGTTGCCACAGCAGAATACAGCCAAATTCTTTCCATATTACAGCTATAAAAATCCAGAAATTTGTAGTGAACGTGGAAAATATTGGCCTCTATTTAAATTTTTTTACAGTGTGTCAGTGAAGTTATTGACACTAGGTCGCTGTGAAAAATAGTAACCTACAGGCCAGCTATTTAAAACTGGTTTTCCGTCACACATATCACATATAAGTTCGCTCCAAATTCAGCCATTTCTGGCCTCGATTTAAATTTTGTTGCAGTGTGTCAGTAAAGTTATTGACATCAGGTGACTCTGAAAAATAGTAACCTACAGGCCAGCTATTTAAAACTGTGGTTTTCCGTCACACATATCACATATAAGTTCGCTCCAAATTCAGCCATTTCTGGCCTCGATTTAAATTTTGTTGCTGTGTGTTAGTAAAGTTATTGACACCAGGTTGCTGTGAAAAATAGTAACCTACGGGCCAGCTATTTAAATCTGTGGTTTTTCGTCACACGTATCACATATCACTGCGGTTTAATTCCAGCCATTTGTAGTGAACGTGAAAAATATTGTCCTCCATTTAAAATGGGCAATGCGTGTGGCAAGGAATGGGGAAGTGGACATGATGGTGATGAGGGTGCATGCAGAGGACGAGGCCGTGGGCAAGCTGAAATTGTGCCAAAACAAACACCCACATCTTCTCGCTTGACCTTCCTGTCCCAATTAATAGGGGACCGCAGAACACCACTATTGAACACAGAGCAGTGTGAAAAGGTTATTGGTTGGATAGCAGATAATGCTTCCAGTCACTTAGCCACCACCACCACCCTGTCTTCCACATGGTCAAGTCTCAGTAGTCGTGAGTCTAGACTGCATATTCCTCACCCTGATCCTCCTTCCTCCCACCATGCCGAGTGCCAGGAAACAACTGATCCCACACTTGGACACTCCGAAGAGCTGTTCACTTTTCCATTTATAGATTCGGGCCTCTCGCCCGGTCCACTTGAAGCGGGGCAAGAGGAGATCGCATGCAGCGATGCCCAAATATTTGAGCAGTCACGGTCACATGAAGGCGACAGTGGGAAACTGTCACAAGAGGTGGATGATGATGAGACACAATTGCCGAAAAGCCAGGAGGAGAACCAGGGTGCGGAAGTGGAAGATGAGGTGATGGACGATGAAGTAACGGACCGAACCTGGCAAGGTGACATTCAGAGCAAGGACAGCAGCACACAGGTGGAGGGAGGAGTAGCACCACAAAAGGAAAGAACAAGCAGTGTGGTAGCCGCAGACAGAAGGCGGGCAACTGTTCCCTGTAACATCAACATGACAGAAGTTTGCCAGTACTACTTTTAAGTCTTCCCAAGTCTGGTTGTTTTTTAAAGACTCTGCCGATAACCCCAAAAAGGCCATTTGCACCACCTGCCAGGCCAGCATCAGCAGGGGTAGCAAAACTACCAGCCTGACCATCACCAGCATGATAAGGCACATGGCAGTAAAGCACCCGACTAAATGGGCCGAACCCCAGGGTCCAGCAACAGTGTCTGCGGGTGACACCACAGCTTGTTCCGCTGTTGTGCTTCCATGCCAATCCCCTGTCCATGGCGCATGCCAAGATGCCTCCCACTCTGCACCTGTCGTTGAACACTCTCAACTAGCACCATCAGCAAGCACATCCACGTCCTTGTCCCAGTGCAGCATTCAGTTGTCCCTACCCATGTCTTTGGAACGCAAGTGCAAATACGCAGCTAACGCCCCACCGGCCACACTACTAAATTCACACATTTTGCGAATGCTTGCACTCAGAATGTTGCCTTTTAGGCTCGTGGAGACGGAAGCTTTCCGCAACCTGATGGTGGAGGCCATCCCTCGGTACTCAATCCCCAGCCACCACTATTTCTCCCAGTGTGCCGTCCCCGCATTACACAAGCAGTGTCCCACAACATTAGCCGTGCCCTCAACAATGCAGTTACTGGGAAAATCCACCTAACCATGGACATGTGGACAAGTGCTTGTGGGCAGGAACGGTATATCTCTCTGACGGCATACTGGGTTAACATAGTGGAAGCCCAGTCTGACCTTGGGATGGAACACGTCCTCCCGACGCCAAGGATTGCGAGCCCTGGGTCAATCAGGGTTGCCCAGACATTCTACAGCCCCAGCACCTCCTCTTCCTCTTCTGCATCCATCTTCGAAATGACCATATCAGTCACAAGCTGGAAGCACTGCAGCACTGCCTCGGACAAGCGGCACTAGGCTGTGCTGGAGCTAATAATATGCTTAGGTGACAAACCACACAAGGCTGAAGAGTTGTGGACAGCTCTGAAAGAGCAGGCAGATCTGTGGCTGACACCTCTGAAACTACAGCTAGGCATGGTCGTGTGTGACAATGGCCAGAACCTGGTGGCGGCTCTGAGGCGAGGCGAGCTCACACACGTACCATGCCTGGCCCATGTGCTTAACCTCGTGGTTCAACATTTCCTCAAAGCCTACCCGGATCTGTCGGATCTGCTTGTCAAAGTACGCTGCCTGTGTGCCCATTTTAGAAAGTCAGCTACAGCTTCCACCGATCTTTAAGTGCTTCAGCAGCATTTGCAGCTTCCAGATCAAAGACTGGTGTGTGATGTTCCAACGCAATGGAACTCTACATTGCAGATGTTGGGAATTATTTGTGAGCAGAAGAGGGCAGTTGACTACCTGCATCAACAAAGCCATCCGTATTCAGGTCAGACTCCACACATAAAACCATCTGTTTTAGACATCTGTACCATCCTCCAAAACTTTGAGGACTCCACCAAGATGGTGAGCGGCGATGACGCCATAATTAGCGTCACCATCCCACTTCTCTGTCTTCTGAAATGCTGTCTGCTCTTAATTAAAGAGGATGCATTGCAGGCGAAGCACGATGAGATGGAGCAAGGAACCATACATGGTGATTACACACAGCCCAGCCTCATCTCATCCCAAAGTGGATTGGATGACAACGATGAAAAGGAGGAGGAAGAGGAGGAAGAACAGGAGCTAGTTTCCTGTGCTATAGACGGTACTACCTGCACAACTGCCATAATGTCTGTTCAGAGTGGATGGCCTGAGGACAGGGAGAAGGAGGAAGAAGAGGAGGTTGAGGAGGAGAGCATGGCCAGTCATCCTCTTGGTGAGGACACGGAAGTCTTGCCTCTTTGCAGCCTGGCACAAATGGCTGAGTTTATGTTACTCTGCCTTTCCCGTGACCCTCGCATTGTCCAAATTTTGCGTGACAGTCATTACTGGTTGGTGACGCTTCTAGACCCATGCTACAGGGAGAACTTTATGTCTCTTATTCCTTTGCAGGACAGGCCTAATAAAATGGGGCAGTACAGGAAAGACCTTGTTGCGGAATTAGTGAAAAAATTCTCACCTGAAAACGCTGGCGGCAGAGGTCACAGTTCGCCAGGAGTACAGGCGAGAGAGCCACAAATGCAAATGCAATCCAGCTGATGCAGGAGAACACTGTCAAAATTCTAGGACAGTTTTCTCAGACCCTCCCGTCGCACAGGCCCTGAGGCACGGGGTACTCTCACAAGGAGTGCAAAGTACCAACGTCCTCCGTGATTCCTCTGTGCCTTATAATTATTGGGTATCCAAGCTGGACACGTGGCATGAACTCGCTCTCTACGCCTTGGAGGTCCTGGCCTGCTGTGCCGCTAGCATTTTCTCAAAGCGAGTTTTTAGTGCCGTCGGTGGAATTTAAACCGATAGGCGCATTCGCCTGCAAACTGAAAATGCTGACAGGCTGACTCTTATAAAAATGAGCAAAGGCTGGATTGGGCCAGACATCTCAACACCACCGAATGATAGCAGCGTAACATAAAGTCAAATACAGTGTCTTTTTTTGGGGAGGTCTAACTCTATTCCCATGCTCCTCTGTCTTCACACGCAGACATGGGTATACGCTCCTGATTTTGTCTATTTGCTCTTGTCCTCCTCCTTCTCCGCATCTTCATCCTCCACCACCATATCACCACCATATGCTCCATGTCAACATATCTACGTCTCTTGCATGGGGCATTGGAGTTCCTCTCAATTATTGGCAGCCGTTGCTTCACTGCATAGGCAAACAGTATGGGAGACTCACTTCCTAATAATGGGAACATTGTTTTTAGGAGGCTCTCTGACCTCTACATCTCTTGCAAGGGGCATTGGAGTTCCTCCAAATTTTTGGCAGCCATTGCTTCACTGCATAGGCAAACACTATGGGAGACCCACTTTCTAATAATGGGAACATTGTTTTTAGGAGGCTCTCTGACCTCTGATGATGTGTCACACACCACATGGCCAGATTAGGTTGTAAAATGTTAAAATGACATTTCCCGGTGAATGCATTTGTCTTAAAAAATTACATAAAAGAAAAAAACACAGTAGGCCCTTTCTTTAGTATAAAAACCAGAATCGCCAATGTAACCTCAATGTAATCACATTGTTCATCTCCTGCACCTACTCCTCCAGTTTGGCCTCTATCTCCAAAAGACCATATCAGTCACAAGCTGAAACACTGCAGCACTGCCTTGGCCAAGCGGCAACAGGCTGTGCTGAAGATATCATGCTTAATGCTGAGGTAACAAACCGCAAACCGCTGCAGAGTTGTTGAAAGCTGTAACACAGCAGCCTGATCTGTGGCTCTCACCGCTGAATATACAGCCAAGCATAGTCGTGTGTGACAATGGGCGGAACTTGGTGATGGAGAAATGACAGCTGGAGTAGATGCGGTTTCCCAAAAGTCAGTCCTTTCACCGATCTAAAAAATATGGCTGTGGTAAAATACAACTCATGGACAAGCTGTGGAATGGCTCCGTACTGTTCCTGGTCACATTCACTTGTCCACTTGTTTGTGGTTAGGCAGTTCTTCCCAGTAAGTGCACTGGGGAGGGCATGGGTAATGTTGTGGGACCTGTGCTTGTGGAAGGTGGAGACGGCACTGGGAGAAATAGTGGCAGCTGGGGACTACGTATGGACACCTGGCCGCCTCCATGAGGTTGTGGACAGCCTCCACCTCCACAAGCCTAAAAAGCCACATTTCAAGTGCAAGCAGTTTTAGAGGACTTCCTGGGAGAAATGACAGCTGGAGTAGATACGGTTTCACAAGTCCTTTCGCCGAACTAAGGAATATGGCTGTGGTGAGCTACAACTCTGAGAAAATAAAAAGCTGTGGACTGGCTCCGTACCAACCGTGGCCACATTCACTTGACCACGTGTTTGTGGTTAGGCGGTCCTTCCCAGTAAGTGCACTGGGGAGGGCATGGGTAATGTTGTGGGACCCATGCTTGTGGACGACACCGGGAGAAATAGTGGCGACTGGGGACCGAGTATGGACGCCGCCATGAGGTTGGGAACAGCTTCCGCCTCCACAAGCCTAAAAGGCCACATTTCAACTGCAAGCAGCTGTCAAAAATTTGGCAGTAAAGTATTGCAGCCTGTGTGTGGGTGGGTGGCTGGCTGCATACTTGCGCTTGCATTCCAAGGAATGAGGTAGGGACAACATAACACTGCGCTGGGAAAAGGATGTGGACAATGATTGTTGCAAGTCTGAAATGACAGGTGCATGGTGGGAGGCATCTTAGCATGTGCCAAGGATCACTTATGATGGGCATACTTTTAGGCAGTGACCTGGGAGTCAGAGATGATTCCAGGGGTCTTCCCCATGCTGTTCCCACCATGTCTTTTCAGCACTGTATGCATGTTTCTGATGATGTGTCACACACCACATGGCTAGATAAGGTTGTAAAATGTTAAAATAACATTTCCCAGTGAATGCATTTGTCTTGGTTGAAAGCAATGCAAAAGTGCAAAAATGCATCAAAAACTCTATGCGTGAACAAAGCCCAAGGTGTGAAGGAGCATTTTTGTTTTTAGTTATTTATTTTGCCTTATATACAAGTCATTACCCTGGAAAGGATGTTCTTTAACATATTTCCCAGGAAAATCCATTTTGGTTTCCTTTTTGCATGTTTTATTGTGAGTCCGTAAAAGTGGCGTAATACCTCTGACAACGTTGATGACAGCAGTGACCTGGGGGTCAGAAATGCTTCCAGGGGTCTTCTCCATGCTGTTCCCTTGTCATTTGAGCACTGTTCCCATTGATTTTGGCAATTTTTAGGCCCTCTGCAGACCAACGGGAGGAGCCGCCGGAAAAATGCTGAAGTTTCCCATAGACTTACATTGGGCTCGTTACTCGGACCGAGCACTCGAGCATTCCAATTAGCTCGACCCGAGCTACGAGTACCCGAGCATTTTAGTGCTCGCTCATCACTAATGTTCAATAAATGCACTCAATACTTGATCAGGGCTCCTTTTGCATCAATTACTGCATCAATGCGGCGTGGCATGGAGGCGATCAGCCTGTGGCACTGTTGAGGTGTTATGGAAGCTCAGGTTGCTTTGATAGCAGCCTTCAGCTCATCTGCATTTTGGGTCTGGTGTCTCTCATCTTCCTCTTGACAATACCCCATAGATACTCTATTGGGTTAAGGTCAGGCGAGTTTGCTGGCCAATCAAGCACAGTGATTCTGTTGTTTTTAACCAGGTATTGGTACTTTTGGCAGTGTGGACAGGTGCCAAGACCTGCTGGAGAATGAAATTTCCATCTCCAAAAAGCTTGTCGGCAGAGGGAAGCATAAAGTTCTCTAAAATTTCCCTGTAGACGGCTGCGCTGACTTTGGTCTTGATAAAACACAGTGGACCTACATCAGCAGATGACATGACTCCCCAAACCATTACTGATTATGGAAACTTCACACTAGACCTCAAACAGCTTGGATTGTGTGCCTCTCCACTCTTCCTCCAGACTGTGACCTTGATTTCCAAATGAAATGTAAAATTTACTTTCAACCAAAAACAACACCTTGGACCACTCAGCAACAGTCCAGGTATTTTTCTCCTTTGCCCAGGTAAGACTCTTCTGGCGTTGTCTATTGGTCATGAGCGGCTTGACACAAGGACTCTAGCAGCAGTCCACTTCCTGTGAATCTCCCTCATATTTTTGAATGGCCTTTTATTAACAATTCTTTCAAGGCTACAGTTATGCCGGTTGCTTGTACACCTTTTTCTACCACACTTTTGCCTTCCACTCAATTTCAATTAATATGCTTGGATACAGCACTCTGTGAACAGCCAGCTTCTTTAGCAATGACCTTTTGTGGCTTACCCTCCTTGTGGAGTGTGTCAATGACTGCCTTCTGGACATCTGTTAAGTCAGCAGTCTTCTCCATGATCGTGGAGCCTACTGAAACAGACTAAGAGACCTTTTTAAATGCTTAAAAAGCCTTGGCAGGTGTTTTTTGTTAATTATTCTAATTTACTGCGATAATGACTTCTGTGTTTTCATTGGCTGTAAGCCATAATCATCAACATTAACAGAAATAAACAATTGAAATAGTTTGTAATGACTCTATATAATATATGAGTTTCACTTTTTGTATTGATTGAAGAACTGAAATAAATTAACTTTTTGATGATATTCTAATTTAGAGAGAAGCACTTATATTGGCGCTATAGCTGAATCCATATGTGGCTGAATATAGCTTGCAAGCTTGCACTGATAATGAACACTAAGATGCCAAAATGTTAACCCCCTACCTCATCTGTAACTTATTTGGTAGCAGTGTGACATATTGGCACAGCAGACATTGATTATGCCTAAAAATCGGTACTCTAAGGTGTAAAAGTGAGGCAGTTGAGATCTGGTTAAAATAGTCAGAAAAATCAATATCATAATCGTTCTTTTGTTAATGTTCAAAGGTTAAAGTTGAAGAAATTACGCTTTAGTTTCCTCATTCCCTCAATTATGTAAGACCTATGTCTATATTGTATATAATTATGTTATAGCAATTTCCATGTTAATAAGCTTCTACTCTGAACATAATTTTTCTACTAACCTAACAAACATATAGGACGTGAATCAAGTTGACTTAGATGTAAACTTTCTTAAATTCTATATTCCGACATGTTAACATGATAGCGTTCTCAACATATTTTTTCCATCTTATGTGGATGGAAATGTTCCCAATGTACACTATGTAGAGGAATTATTATATTAATACAAGTACATTAGAGCAAGCACTAGAGGGAGACATGCTCTCATCTGTATTGCATTGACAGAGTCTAATCTATAATAAGAATTATGTAAAATTGCAATGTTTTAATCATCATGCTTACTCTATGAATTATGTGCTTTTTCAAAAACAAAAATATCTATGAAATGAAATTAAAATTGTCAAATTCTAGAAAATGAATTGAGATTGCCAATTCACACTGCAGAAATATTTAATGAAATATATGATTTATATTATATGATATATATTTAATAAAATAGGACTATCAAATCTAATGATTAAAATAGAACTCATTAAATCTTCCAAACTGCAGGGCAAGAATATCCAAAGTGATAGATCTACTTGAAAATGGGCATGCTATTGTAAAAAATATGCTTATAAAAATTGATGGAAGTAGATGACAGTAAAGCTATGTTTCCACTGCTCCAAACTGTGCTATAGTAAGGTCTAGAAATATTTGAACAGTGGCACAAGTTTTGGCATTTTAGCTGTTTACCAAAACATATTCAAGATATAGTTATATAATCAATGGGCTTAAAGTGCAGACTTTCAGATTTAACTTGAGAGTATTCACATCCTAATTGGAGAAAGGGTTTAAGAATTACAGCTGTTTAATATGTAGCTATGTCTTTTTAATGGGACCAAAAGTAATTGGACAATTATCTCAAAAGCTCCTTAATGGGATGCATGAGTTATTCCCTTGTCTTCCACGTCGTTAATTAGCAGGTAAATGGTCTTGAGCTGATTTCAGGTGTGGCATTTGCATTTGGAAGCTGTTGCTGTGAACCCACAATATGTGGTCAAAGCAGCTATCAATGGAAGAGAAACAGACCATCCTTAGGCTTAGAGAAAATATGAAATCCATCAGAGTGATAATAGAAATGTTAGGAGTGACCAAATCAACAATTTGCTATAAATTTGAAAAAAACAAGCACTGTTGTGCTTGGGAACTCAAAAAGGCCTGGATGTCCACTGAAGACAAAAAAAAACATGGTTAAAAAAAACCCTTCACAACATTTACCCAAGTGGGAATCTCGAGGGGGGCAAAGACAGTTTACACACTTAGGCAACGAATAGCTGAGTTAGGAAGGATGACGATTATTTTGTGATAAACCAAATTGGGAAGATGAAGAGGTGATGTCATAGGAGAAGTCAGGTGGTGACTTTGGCGATAAAGAAAGGAGCCGATATCTGGCCAAAAGATCTTTAGGAAAATCATAGTGTGTACTCAGCCTCAAGGGATGACACCCAGAATTCAACAATTTGCTATCATTTTGAAAAAAAAGAGCGCACTGGAGAGCTTGGGAACAGAAAAAGGCCTGGATATCCACCAAAGACAACAGTGGTGAATGATGTCAGAATCCTTTCCATGGCAAAGAAAAACCCCTTCACAACATTTACCCAAGTGAAGAACAATCTCCCGGAAGTAGGTATTCCAGTATCTAAGTCTACCATTAAGAGAAGAATCACTTTTTTTACATGGCCCTGTAGGTTTGGATTTCTTTTTCCCTTAACAATAAAGACCTTCATTTAAAAACTGATTTTTTTGTTTACTTGTGCTATTTTTGTCTAATATTTAAATTTATTTGTGATCTGAAACATTTAAGTGTGACAAACATGCAAAAGAATAAGAAATCAAGACGTGGGCAAGCACTTTTTCACACCACTGTATATTCCAACAATAAAGTTCACCATATTTTTATAAAATGGAATTAATCCTTGATATTGCTTTACATCTGGTGTTCCTGTGTTATATGAGGGCATACAGCCTGAGTGGGAAACATCTGAAGGGAATAACATGACACACACTCAGTGGAACCCATTTCCCTAGTGCCAATGGTTCAGACAGAATACTGCAGCCCATGAAACCCTTACAGTGGCAATGGCCATCAAGTTATTAGTGACAATCTGTGTCATGGCAAATGTAAAGGTGGGAATCTGGAGGGGGGCAAGGACATTTTACACACTTAGGCAACTAATAGCTGAGTTAGGGATGATGATGATTATTTCGTGATAGACAGGATCTGAAAACCAAATTGGGACGAGGAGGAGGTGATGTCATAAGAGGAGTGTGGTGGCTTTGGCGATGAAGTGGAGCTGATATCTGGCCAAAAGATCTTCCAGGGGCAGATCTGCTTTTTCTGTGGTAAACTATGGAACTAATAATTCTGCAACTGCTGTTAGTGGAAGAGGATAAACAGTGCCTGAAAGCTCTGATAGTGGTCATGGAGAGTTCTATGTGTGGTCATCTTGGGAGTAGGAATTGTTTTCCATGTTCCTGTCTGGCAATTCCTTTGCAGTGTGCAATCTCTAATGGAGGAAAAGAATCTATGGACATTCAGGTACAAATCGACTAGGAACCTTCAACTCACCATTAGCACATGAACTGCATCACCTGCTCTCATGGGAAAAGCAAACTTACCAGCAATATAAGCAAGGTTCAATTGCCCCCCCTTTCCCTTCTTCTTGTGATTGTCTATCAGCATCCAAGTAGTGTCTGGTTATGTCTCTTATTATTATCATCTACTACATACTCCTACTACTACTTCTACTCCTCCTCTTTTCCATTGCAGCACCTGATATCCATATCTGATAGTTTGGCCAGTAAACAACAACATACTCAGTCATCCACTTGTATGTCAACCGAACTCACTCCAGGTCAAGATGCTGATAAGGCAGTTGTTGCCATACCACATAGTGAATTCCACCGACTTTAGGAAAATGATAGTGTGCACTCAGCCTTAATGGAAGACACCCAGAATTGGGTGCCCACTAGTGATGAGCGAAAGTGCTCGCCACTGTTTGGTACTCGCCCGAGCATCACGGTGCTCCACAAGCTCGGCCCTCTGCGAGTATTTCCAGGCCAGTACACCAGGAGACGTGGAGGGGGCCGTAGGAGGGCAACAACCCAGCAGCAAGACCGCTATCTCTGCCTTTGTGCAAGGAAGAACAGGAGGAGCACTGCCAGAGCCCTGCAAAATGACCCCCAACAGGCCACAAATGTGCATGTGTCTGCGCAAACTGTTAGAAACTGACTCCATGAGGGTGGTATGAGGGCCCGACGTCCACAGATGGGGGTTGTGCTCACAGCCCAACACCGTGCAGGACGCTTGGCATTTGCCACAGAACACCAGGATTGGCAAAGTCACCACTGGCGCCCTGTGCTCTTTACAGATGAAAGCAGGTTCACACTGAGCACAAGTGACAGATGTGACAGAGTCTGGAGACGCCGTGGAGAGTGATCTGCTGCCTGCAACATCCTTCAGCATGACCGGTTTGGCAATGGGTCAGTAATGGTGTGGTGTGGCATTTCTTTAGAGGGCCGCACAGCCCTCCATGTGCTCGCCAGAGGTAGACTGACTGCCATTAGGTACTGAGATGAGATCCTCAGACCCCTTGTGAGACCATATGCTGGTGCTGTTTGCCCTGGGTTCGTCCTAATGCAGGACAATGCCAGACCTCATGTGGCTTGAGTGTGTCAGCTGTTCCTGCAAGATGAAGGCATTGAAGCTATGGACTGGCTCGCCCGTTCCCCAGACCTGAATCCGATTGAGCACATCTGGGACATCATGTCTCGCTCCATCCACCAACGTCACGTTGCACCTCAGACTGTACAGGATTCGGCGGATGCTTTAGTCCAGGTCTGGGAGGAGATCCCAGAGGAGACCATCCGCAACCTAATCAGGAGCATGCCCAGGCGTTGTAGGGAGGTCATACAGGCACATGGTGGCCACACACAATACTGAGCCTCATTTTGACTTCTTTTAAGGACATTACATCAAAGTTGGATCAGCCTGTAGTGTGTTTTTCCACGTTAATTTTGGGGGTGACTACAAATCCAGGCCTCCATTGGTTAATAAATTTGATTTCCATTGATGATTTTTGTGTGATTTTGTTGTCAGCACATTCAACTTTGTACAGAACAAAGTATTCAATGAGAATATTTCATTCATTTAGATCTAGGATGTGTTATTTGAGTGTTCCCTTTATTTTTTTGAGCAGTGTATATATCCATCTGAACAAACAGTCCTTCTGAGGACTAATCCAGCTGCATATATTCAGTGATGATAGCAAGAGGCAGTGTATCTGGCAGACTGCAGTACATGATACAGCACAACGGGTCCATTGAATGTCCTGTTAGTATAGGTATTCCACAACATATTATATATATACGTCCTCCTCCTCTTCAGCCTCCATCTCCGAAATGATCACATCAGTCGCAAGCTGGAAGCACTGCAACACTGCCTTCGCCAAGCGGCAACAGGCTGTGCTGAAAAACCGCATAATGCTGAAGGGTTGTGGACAGCTCTGAAAGAGCAGGCAGATCTGTTGCTGACACCGCTGACTCTACAGCCAGGCATGGTCGTGTGTGACAATGGGCGGAACCTGGTGGCTTCTCTGAGGCGAGGTGAGCTCACACACGTACCATGCCTGGCCCATGTGCTTAACCTCGTAGTTCAGCTGTTTCTCAAAACCTACCAGGATCCGCCGGATCTGCTTGTCAAAGTACACCGCCTGTGTGCCCATTTTAGAAAGCCAGCTACAGCTTCCGCCGCCCTTGCCGTGCTTCAGCAGCATTTGCAGCTTCCAGCTCACTGACTGATCTGCGATGTCCCCACGCATTGGAACCATACATTTCAGATTTTTGGAAGGATTTGTGAGCAGAAGAGGGCAGTTCTTGACTACCAGCATCAATAAGGCCTTCGGTATTAAGTTCAGACTCCACACATAAGACCTCAGGAGTGGACATGGATGTCAGACATATGTACCATCCTCCAAAACTTTGAGGACTCCACCAAGATGGTGAGCGGCGATGACACCATAATTAGCGTCACCATCCCGCTTCTCTGTCTTCTGAAACGCTCTATGGTCACTAGAGATGAGCGTTGTTCTACTCGAACTGTTCGCCAATCTCAAATTCGAGCTGTTTTGGGCGGTGTTCGAGCCGTTCGGCGAACACGAACAATTTGAGAAAAATTCGGCTGTTCGAGGTTATGTTCGATAACTGTTCGTGCACCAAAATCATAACTGGATTTTTTCTCAGTAATGATGAAAATTAATGTTAATACGCAGTTTGAGTGTACAGCGGGGTGGGGGGAGGGGCAGGGGATGGATCTCTGCAGGAACAATGAAGATCTCCATTTTTTTTTTCTCTTTCCCGCATTTACAGTGGGGAGGTGCAATCTGTCAGCCTATCAGCAGCGCACACACGGAGCGAAGTGCTTTTTTTCACACAAGCAAGGGCATGTGTCATTGGCAGTGTATGTCACATGTCCTTGCCCTATAAGACCAAGCCATTTTCCCCGTCGCCACCATTTTCTCACTGCTGCAGCTGCGTGTTAGACGGCACCGCTGTTGCTGTGTGCGCTATACCTTGTTAATTTCAAGCCAATTTTCGCACAAATCTACAGATAGCTTGGGAGTAGGGAATAGTTGTGATTGCAGTCCTTTTAAGGACTAGGTTACAGCATTTCCTACGACTTTTATCAGGCAGGTCTGTGTTCTTAAATAGATAGATTGTGGGAGTAAAGACTAATTGTAATTGGAGTCATTTTCAGGACTAGGTTACATCAGTTCCTATCAGTTTTTGCCAGGCAGGTCTGTGCCAGTGCTGTGCAAGTTTTTTTCACAGCATTTGGCTGAATCTAGCAAAGCTAATTCTTTTTGGCCTATTGCAGAGTGTGTTAGTCAGTGGAGTAGCCTATCTGTGTTGCAAGATATACCACCTGTGTATAGAATACCAATTTTTTTACTGCACCTAGTGAAGTAAAATCTTTTGGGCATAGCATCATTCTATTAGTCCATCTATACTGACCTCCATCAGGTTGCAAATTGAATATAATTTTTTTCTGCATCTAGCTCTGAAAAAATATTGGGCTTCTAGCTGTGTGTGGGACTTGTTGTATTAGTCCATCTATACAGACCTCCATCAGGTTGCAAACTGAATATATTTTTTTCTGCATCTACCTCTGAAAAAATATTGGGCTTCTAGCTGTGTGTGGGACTTGTTGTATTAGTCCATCTATACTGACCTCCATCAGGTTGCAAACTGAATATATTTTTTTCTGCATCTACCTCTGAAAAAATATTGGGCTTCTAGCTGTGTGTGGGACTTGTTCTATTAATCCATCTATACAGACCTCCATCAGGTTGCAAACTGAATATATTTTTTTCTGCATCTACCTCTGAAAAAATATTGGGCTTCTAGCTGTGTGTGGGACTTGTTGTATTAGTCCATCTATACTGACCTCCATCAGGTTGCAAACTGAATATATTTTTTTTTGCATCTACCTCTGAAAAAATATTGGGCTTCTAGCTGTGTGTGGGACTTGTTCTATTAATCCATCTATACAGACCTCCATCAGGTTGCAAACTGAATATATTTTTTTCTGCATCTACCTCTGAAAAAATTTTGGCCTTCTAGCAGTGTGTGGGACTTTCTCTATTAGTCCATCTATACTGACCTCCATCAGGTTGCAAATTAAAAATAATTTTTATCTGCATCTAGCTCTGAAAAAATATTTGGCCTTCTAGCAGTGTGTGGGACTTTCTCTATTAGTCCATCTATACTGACCTCCATCAGGTTGCAAATTGAATATAATTTTTTTCTGCATCTAACCCAGCCAATAGTTTTGGCCTAATACCACAGTTTGGCCACTCAGCTTTGCTCGGTTCCCATCCATTGTTTTTTTGTGCAAACAACTCCAGAGTTGTTAATTAGTTAACCACCAAAATGAGTGGAAAAAGGCCTGCTGCTGGTGGAAAGGGGAATAGGCGTGTTGGGAAGGGGAAAAAAGGTTGTGTCTTTGGGGTAGGTGTTAAAGCAACAGTAACATCTGCAGAAGAAAGACCATCTTCCAGCCAAACTAAAATGTCTACTTCTTTTAGCGGACAATGTGATAAGATCCCTTTCTTACGGCCACGCCAATCGCTACAAATTCCAGATGAGGCACAAAAACAGCAGGTGCTTCAACGGATATCAAGTGCTCCTTTAAGTGGGCTCTCCTCCACATCAACTTCAACATCACAAATACTCCAGTCCTCAAAGGTGTCACCCCAATCGCACTTGCTTCCTCACAGCTCCCAAATCTCCAGCTGCCCGTCTGAGTATGAGGTAGAACAGATGGTTGAGTCTGCAGAGCTGTTTACTCATACTATAGCGTGGGAATCAGAGGTCGTCTCCAGCGCTTCTGTGAATCCAGACGAGGAAATGATCTGCACTGATGCCCAGAATCTTTATGAGTCGGATCCAGGACCAGACGCAGAAGGTTCTGACCATAATGTAGACCCTCATTCCCAAACTGTAACTCCTGTTGGTGGAGACAATGAGGAAGACGATGATAAGACTCAAATACCTGATTGGAGCGACAACTTTAGTTTTTTGTCAGGGCAGGAACAGGTTGGCTCTGAGGACGACGGGTGTGATAACGCACAGGGTGATGATGATGAGGTTGGAGATCCCACTTACTGTCAACCCACAGTCAGCCAAGAGATGAGGTCAGCAGAGGAGGTGGAGGAAGATGCTAGTGACGACGAGGTCAGGTTGCGCCTTCCTGGACAGAGACGTAGTACTGGAAGCACGTCAACATCTGCATCCTCAAACACAACTCTGCCTCTCACCACAAGTCGTGGTGGCTCTTCAGGTCGCATGGGTGCTAAGCCTTGCATAGCCTGGGCATTTTTTCAGATCGATAAAGATGACCCAACTCGTGTTATCTGTAACATTTGTCAGCAAAAGCTAAGTAGAGGCCAAAAAATACATAGTTTGAGTACTTCATGCATGAACCGGCACATGGACATAAAGCATAAGTTGCAGTGGGAAGCTCAGTGTGCTACAATGCGGCCTAGCCGGCCGGGCCAACCACCGTCTGCCATATCTTGTGCATCCGCGGCCTCTTCATCCTCTGTGACTGGGGGGACAGCAGTCACACCTGTTTTGGGGCGCAGACCTGCCACCTCTTTACCCGCAACAGCCAGCGTGATTGGCAGGTCATCATTTTCTTTGGAGGTGGTAACACCAGCTGGTGTTGAGCGCTGTCCGACATCGATAGCACCACCTTTGGATCAAGGCAACCTAACATGTCGGCCTGCATCTTCCTCACAGACCGGCAGTTTGCCGGGGACACCCTTATCAACCCCGTCTAAGCACAATAGCCAGCCCTCGGTCCCTCAGATGTGGACAAGTAAAAGACCATTTCCTCCTAGCCATGAGAAAGCTAAGAGGTTGAATTTCACCATCTGCAAGTTCTTGGCTACAGAAATGCTGCCTTTCCTCCTGGTGGACACAGAGGATTTTCGAGACCTTATGTCCGTCGCAGTGCCCCAGTACCAGATGCCCAGTCGGCACTACTTCTCAAAGAAAGGTGTGCCTGCGCTCCACCAGCATGTCGCACACAACATCACCGCTTCTTTGAGAAACTCTGTGTGTGACAGGGTGCATTTCACCACAGACACTTGGACGAGTAGGCATGGACAGGGGCGTTACATGTCGCTGACTGGGCACTGGGTAACTATGGTGACAGCAGGACAAGGGGCTGCTGTCCAAGTCTTGCCGTCCCCACGAGTTGTGCGTCAATCCTCTTTATGTCAAAGTTCCTCCACTGCTTCTGCCTCCTCAACCTCCTCTCGGTCTTCCACCTGCACCCAAAGCCTGTCTGGTCATGCCACAAGCTTTCTAACTGCGCAGAAGGGATCCTGCACACCTCCTTACTATGCTGGCAGTAGGGCTCAACGTCATCAGGCGGTTTTTACATTGAAATGTCTGGGAAATGTGAGTCACGCAGCTGAGGAGTTGTGGTCAGCTCTGGAGAAACAATTTCATGAATGGTTGTCTCCACTGGACCTGAAACCAGGGAAGGCCGTGTGCGACAATGCTGCAAACCTGGGTGCGGCCCTTCGCCGGGGCAATGTCACACACGTGCCTTGTATGGCTCACGTGTTGAACCTGGTTGTCCAGCAATTTTTAGCCCACTATCCCAGACTAGATGGCCTTCTGCAGAGGGCACGGTCGCTGTGTGCTCACTTTCGCCGTTCGCATCCCGCAGCTCAGCGACTTACATCTCTACAGAAGTCGTTGGGCCTGCCACTTCACCGGCTAAAATGCGATGTGCCTACCCGGTGGAATTCAACTCTGCACATGTTGCAGCGACTGTGGCAGCACCGACAAGCCCTGGTGCAATACGTTCTGACGTATAGCCTGGGCCAATGAGATCCAGAGGTGGGGCAAATCACGCTGGAGGAGTGGTCTCAGATCAGGGACCTATGCACCCTTCTGCACAGTTTTGAAATGGCGACGAAGATGTTTAGTGCTGACGATGCCATTATCAGCATGACTATTCCGGTGATTTACATGCTGGAGCACATGTTAAACAGAATTCGGAGTCAGGTGGTGGCACAAGAGGAGGTGGAGGAAGTAGAGGAGGAGGAGTTGTATGCGGAAGGGCTAACATCTGCAAGGTCCAGACTCCAGACGGTCGGCAGCACCAAGGCGGCAGGCATGTGAGGGTGGGGGAGATGGTTTTACCAGGGCGCATGGTAGCAGCCAAACTAGTGAGGAAGGTGCAGGAGCCCAGGAAGAAGTGGAGGACGAACTGATGGAAGACTCATCAGATGAGGGAGACCTTGATCACATTTCTGTTGTGCGAGGTTGGGGGGAGAGGACAGAGGAAGGAAGCATGATTGTTACCTCGCCACCAACACAACAGGGACTTGGTGCTCCTGGATGCGCAACACACATGAGTGCCTTCTTGCTGCACTACCTGCAACATGACCCTCGAATTGTGAGAATTAGAAATAATCCTGACTACTGGGTTGCCACACTGTTAGATCCCCGATACAAAAGTAAATTTGCAGAAATTATTCCTGCCATAGAAAGGGATGCACGCATGCAGGAGTATCAGCAGAGACTGTTGCAGAATCTTACATGTGCTTTTCCACAAAATACCAGTGGTGCACGTAGTGAATCTCACAGTTCCAACTTGCCAACCGTGGGACCGTCAAGTGTTCAGCACTCAAACCGTAACAGAACCACAGTATCTGCTGGTAACATCAATTTTGCGGAATCATTTCACCACTTTTTTAGCCCATCCTTTGCAAGGCCACAGGAGACAAGAAGTCTGACACATAGTCAATGCCTAGAGACGATGGTACAGGAGTATCTCCAAGTAAACATTGAAGCCACGACTGTGTCACTGGACCCTTGCTCTTTTTGGGCTTCCAATCTGGATAAATGGCCGGAGCTAGCCACTTACGCCTTGGAGATCTTGTCATGCCCCGCAGCCAGCGTTCTGTCTGAACGTGTGTTCAGCGCTGCTGGTGGTGTGCTGACAGATAAGCGCACGCGGCTCTCCACTGATAATGGAGACAGACTCACGTTCATAAAGATGAACAAATCATGGATCCGAAACGACTTTTCTACCCCTGTGTCATCCTGGGGAGAGTAAAAGCTTGATGATTGGTTAAAATCACCCTACCAACCGTTTTAAGCTTTCAAATTACTAATCATGTTTATCTGTATCTTGGCTGGAAAATAATTTGGGCTTTGTAGCAGTGTGCAGCACTGATTCTATTAGGCCATCTATAATAAGCTCCACTAGATTTAAAATTACTAATCATGTTTATCTGTATCTTGACTGGAAAATAATTTGGGCTTTGTAGCAGTGTGCAGCACTGATCCTATTAGGCCATCTATACTAAAGCTTCACCAGATTTAAAATTAATAATAATTTTTAGCTGCATCTAGCCCGGAAAATAATTTTGGGGCTCCGAGATGCGCAAGACACATAAGTGCCTTCTTGCTGCACTACCTGCAGCATGACCCTCATATTGTCAGAATTCGAAGTAATCATGACTACTGGGTTGCCACACTCTTAGATCCCCCAAACTTTTCGATCAACCTTTTCATTTTAATAAAGACCAAAAAAATGGTCATTTTTGAAATTATAAGCATTAGCAGGTTGTTAGAAACTGAAATCAAACAGTTTTCAACTCAAAACTTTATTCTAGGTGATGTTACATCTTCACATAGGACCCCTTGTTCGAAAGGAGCTTCTGAACTCTCTCGTCCATTGAATTTGTCAGGTTTTGGATGGTTTCTGCTTCAATTGTTTTGCATGAGGACAGAATACCCTCCCAGAGCTGTTGCTTAGATGTGAACTGCCTCCCGCCATCATAGACACTACTTTTAATGATGCTCCAAAGGTTCTGAATGGGGTAGAGGTCAGGGGAGCATGGGGGTCACACCATAAGTTTGTCCCCTTTTATGCCCATATCAGCCAGAGATGCAGATGTTTTATGTGCAGCATGAGATGGTGCATTATCATGCAGAAAAATGATCTTGCTGTGAAATACACGGTTCTTCTTCTTGAACCATGGCAGGAAGTGCTGTTTGAGAAAATCCACATACATTATGGAGTTCATCTTTAGCGCCTTCAGGGATCCTAAAGGGGCCGATAATCTCTCTCCCCATGATTCCAGCCCAAAACATTACTCCACCTCCTCCTTGTTGGCGCTGTAGCCGTGTTTGCGTGGGGTGTCCATCAACCAGCCATCCTCCACTCCATCCATCTGGACCATCGAGCGCTGCACGGCACTCATCCGTGAACAAAACAGTTTTGAAATCAGTCTTCATGTAATGTTTGGCCCACTGGAGCCGTTTCTGCTTGTGTGAAGTGGATAGAGGAGGTCGACAGGATGGCGTATGCACAGCTGCAAACCTCTGAAGGACCCTGCATCTTGTTGTTCGGGGGACGTTGGAGGCACCAGCAGCTTCAAAAACTTGTCTGCTGCTATGACAAGGCTGTAGGAAAGAGTCCTCAATTTGCCCTCATCAGCACGCACACGTGTGTACTGTGAATCAGTTACATACTTCTTGATTGCCAAGACACTTCATCCTGATCATCGCACAATGTTGATTGTAGTCATGCCTTGACCTAAACACTCCACAATTTGTTGCTTCTCAGCAGCCGACACATCCTTTTTCTTTCCCATTTTGGCAGAAAATGTAGGCTGCTTAATAATGTGAGACAGCCTTCTTAAGTAGTCTTGCCTTTCATTGGACACACCTGCCAAACTAATTAGCACAGGTGTCTGCAATTGCTTACAGTGATATAAAGAGCCCTGACACACATCACCATCAATGAGTTTAACTGACAAACAAACAAATTCTTCCCTTATCACTCCTAAACACTTTTTGCATAATAATTTGGAACACAGTGTACATGTGCTTTTCCACAAAACACCAGTGGTTCACGTAGTGAATCTTACAGTTCTAACTTGCCAACCGTGGTCTGTTTGGAGTTGTTCAATAAAGGGCCCAAAATTAAGATAACATAGATGGGAGAGGTCTCTATGAATAGGAATTCCTAAGTATTTGATACCCTGTGAGGGCCAGGCAAAGGGAAAGTTGGACTGGATGGAATCCTATATGGATTTGGGGAGGGAGACATCGAGGGCCTCAGACTTCGCTGCATTGATTTTAAAATTTGACCATGTAACAAAGTGATCTATTTCAGCCATAACAGCATGGATGGATATATGTGATTGAGTGATATATACTAGGACATCATCAGCAAATAGAGAGCACTTGTACTCGGTGCATCCCACCTCAATCCACCTAATATTGGGGTTATGGCGAATTGATGAGAGCAGGTGCTCCGTCACTAGGATGTATAAGAGAGGGGACAGAGAACATCCCTGCCTTGTCCCATTGGTGATTGTGAAAGGTGATGAAAATGTTCTGACGCGCCCCCTGGGCCTTGGGACACCCGGAGCCGGACCCTTTTTGGTGGATGCTGGTGGTTGTAGTCTCCGTGGCGGCAACCCGGTTCCGTGGCTCAGGGCGGTCAAACCAGTGGCGGAACTATTTATGTGGTTTTGATGTTTAAATGTCCGACTACGCCACCCGTGGATTGCGGTCAGAGTGAACCGCCGCTCCAGGGCAGACCGCTGAGGCTGGTGTTGTGGGTGCAGCAGAGCGTAGCATAACTCCCCATGGGAGGAGTATAGCCTCAGGGCAGTGTATGCGGAGGATGGGGGTGATGGTGCAGGGCAGCAGCAGTAATGACACGGAGTCAGTGATGCAGTCCAGGGCCTTTACTCACAGTTCTTATTATCCAGACCACGTCTGCAGGTAACGGCTGCCCACGTCGTACTGTGCTCACCAGGTGAGGGGCTCAGACAACTGCCAGATAACTTTGGAGTGCTTCACAGGACCCCCTTTATGTGTCCTTTGTCTGGCCTTTCTTACCAACCCTTCTGTCCGGCTGCCTCGGGCCTCCTCTTGGTAAACTTGGCGCCAGTTTCCCTGACCCTATGTGGTGACTTCCTAGCGGGTGTAGCGAGGGGCTGCGCCACATAAAATGTCACAGCCTCCTGTTTCTAGCTGAGGGTCGTTTCCTGCCTCCACTAGTTTCGGGGACCGGTCTCCCCTTTTGGCCTGACCCCTCCACGCAGGTGGATTCGGGCGTGCGGTGGCGACTCGCCCGTCCGCACCCCTGAGATCCCTTCGTTCCTCGTTCCTGGAGCCTTCTCCGCTCCTCTTCCTTCCTTCTCCCTCTTCCAGGCCTGGGCCTCTGTTACTAGGCCCGCCTCCGGAGCAGAGCTCATGCAGAGCCCCTGCTCCCTGCCACTTCTGCTCAGACTTCTCTGCACTGAACTAAGATGGTGCCCACCTTTTATACTCCCTTCTCAATGCACCCAGGAACTGCTTCCTCCCTGCTCCTGCACTACAGGGTTCCCCTTCCTCAGTGTTCCCTCCCCCCACTCCAGCCAGGGACAGGGACTGTCGTGCCCATCTCAGGGGCATGTTGGTCGCCCTGTCCCACGGCAATGTGGTGTGATGCATGCAGGTGTCGGGTCCTGATCCACACTACATCCTTACCTGAGAGTGAGATATCACACCTCTGGGTGAGGTGCAATACCTCTGTAGCAACCGAGCCCTCAGGGTGCTACAGTTCCATTTATCTTCAGCCTAGGTGACGTATTGCGATACAGGGCCGTGATTTTGGCTATAAAAGGGTCCCCTAGACCCCTACCCCAAGCTTTTTAAGAGAATCATATATGGCGTGCCAGGAGACTCTATGGAATGCTTTCTCAGCATCCAACGAGAGTATCTAATTACAAATTTTTAACTACATCTAGCCCAGGAAATACTTTGTGCCTAGTAGCAGGGTCTGCTAGTCAGCGGATTATCCCGGCTGTTAAGCAAGCTACACCACCTGTAGTTTGGACACTTCATTTTTTCAAAGGAAATGCTTCGGGACCACGGGATACTCAGTGAAGAGCATCAGGAGGCACCCCAAGGCATAGGGGCTCGGACTGGCAGTAGGATGCCTTGCGGTGGACAGCCGAGCTCGATCCTTATAAAAGCTTTTTAACTGCAGCAGCTTTAGTGGACGCTACTGGAGCTGGAATTACGCGGCTGCTGGCATGAGACTTGCCCTCCAATAGATCCTTATAAATGGATTTAAAGTGTATTTATTCAAATTAGAGAGACAATTTAAATTAAAAAGCTTAGAGCTGCCTCCACCACAGGGGGGCTCGCTCGACCCACCAGCGGACAGGCACCAGTATTGGGAGAGGGGGGCTGGCCGTCAGGGTTCACCGCGGCTCTGGCACAAACCCGGCGACACAGAGGTGGCACGGGCAGGAGCGGACTGAGCGTGTCGGCTTCTCACTTTTTGGATTTTAGAAGGGCATGACATGCCTATATCTGTGTCTCCCCCTCCTTTTACTCCTCCACCTCTTTTCTTTTCGCATGACTATATGTACTTGTCACTTTTCCATGTGTTAGTTGTGTCTCTTGAGCAGTTTGTCAGCTTTTGGACACCTTTGAAGGTGTTTTCTATGTGTTTCTATGTGTTTTTGTTTGCCTGCCATTGGTTTTAACGGTGTTCGAAGGTGTTCGACGAACAGTTCGACGAACAGTTCGGCGAACACACGGGTGTTCGACGAACCGAACCGAACTCGAACACTACGGGGGTGGCTCAACACTAATGGTCACAATTAAAGATGATGCATTGCAAGCGGAGCACAATGAGAGGGAGCAAAGAACCATACAGGGTGATTCCACACAGCCCAGCCTCATCTCAACCCAATGTGGATTGGGTGACAATGAGGAAGAGGAGAGGGAAGAACAGGAGCTAGTTTCCTGGGCTATAGACGGTTCTACCTGCACAACTGTCATAACATCTGTTCAGTGTTGATGGCCTGAGGACAGGGAGTAGGAGGAGGTCAGAGTCCGAGGTTCCAAGGGATCACTAAGGGTCTTTCAAAAGCAGCTGGGAAAAACTTGATCTGCTGGAGGTGTCACAGTCCTGGACACATAGACACCCATTGTCCTACGTCCTCCAAGCAGATGGACTGCAGTCTAGGAAAACGTTGTTCATACTATGTCTACCCCCCCTGCAGAGTGGCCTATCAGCCATTTGAGGGACCACAGTCATGTCCCGTGACCATAAATGGAGTGTTAATTTTGGGACTCCTGGTCTCAGGAACTTTGGTGACCCTGGTAAAGGCCACACTCCCCCATCAGTTGATCCCAGGGAAGTACGTGTGCGTCCGCCGTATCCACATTGACACCAAGTACTACCCCGTCGCTCGAGTGACAATAATAACTAACTGTATGGCTGAATACCATGAAGACTGGGTGGTTGCTGGCCTGCTACACCTGATAATAATAGGGTGGGACTTTAGCCTGTTCTGGAACTTATGGTGGAAAACAGGCATACCATATGACGCAGACAAGAGGCAGTTCCACCATGTTGAATCTTCATTGCAGTCGAAGGCAAATTAAATCCCCCTATGTGTCCTTGCCGGTGACGAGGACAAGATGGTGACCCAAGAGGCCGAGATTCCTGAGTTGGGAGTTTCTGGGGGGAATTTTGAGACTGCTCAAATGGAGGATCTTGCGTTAAAAGGGGCATGGGACAATGTGACTGTGATAAATGGGGTTGCCCAAGAGCCGGGGGCTGACACAAGGTTTCCTTATTTGTCAGTTAATGAGGATTTGCCATATCAGGTTAACAGTGGTGAGCGAGCATGCTCGACACTGCTCGTTACTCGCCCGAGCATCTCACTACTTGGGATGTTCGGCGAGCACCGAGCATTTCCGGGTTACTCGGGCGGGAGCTCGGGTCTCCGCCCTGCATATTTGGCGCTCTTTACAGAGCCAATGAACATGCAGGGATTGCCAGCCAGTCACTGTAATGCCGCAGCCATGTTGTTTGTGGGCATTACAGTGATTGGCTGGCCGCACAGCGTCACCTCGAGTATTTAAAACCGGGCGCCGCCATCTTGGACACAGTCGCTCCGGATCAGACAGTGTAGTGTCAGTGCTGCCGAACTAGGGAGAGATTTATCCTGCGAAATAGTTAGTGTAGGGTCTCTAAAGCCTGCCTAATCAAACAAACAGTCCTTCTCAGGACTAATATCCATCCCAGATATCAGGCAGGCAGGCTGTATAGGAAACGCAGTTGTTATACCAGCAAACGGTGCGTTACAGTCCTGTGTGCTCCTGTTGGTCAAATTGTTAGACTTATCCCCCGGTCTCAGGGGCCAGGAAAAATCCTTTTTTTTTTCATCTAAATCCTTTTTTTTTTTTTCCTCAGTCAGACTGTACAAATACGCATCTTATTAACCTTTTGGTATTTCCCCACCCCAAAAAAAAAAATTGAGTGTGTCTGTGACTGTTTAGACACCAATATATCTGTTTAAAAAAGTCTGGTGTAGGCCAGAAAAATAGAACTGTGGTTTTGCAGTTCCACGGGTCAAATCTCTGTATTATCCTGCTTTTGGCATTTTTTGCCGTAAATAAAAACTGTAATAGTGTCTCCCTGACTGGTCAGACACCAATATATCTGTTTAAAAGAGTCTGGTGTACGCCACATAACTATAACTGTGCTTATGCAGTTCCACGGGTCAAATCTCTGTATTATCCTGCTTTTGGCATTTTTTGCCGTAAAAAAAAAAACTGTATTAGAGTCTCCCTGACTGGTCAGACGCCAATATATCTGTTTAAAAGAGTCTGGTGTAGGCCAGAGAAATAGAACTGTGGTTTTGCAGTTCCACGGGTCAAATCTCTATATTATCCTTCTTTTGGCTCTTTTTGCCGTAAAAAAAAACTGTAATAGTGTCTCCCTGACTGGTCAGACACCAATATATCTGTTTAAAAGAGTCTGGTGTAGGCCAGAGAAATAGAACTGTGGTTTTGCAGTTCCACGGGTCAAATCTCTGTATTATCCTGCTTTTGGCATTTTTTGCCGTAAAAAAAAACCTGTAATAGTGTCTCCCTGACTGGTCAGATGCCAATATATCTGTTTAAAAGAGTCTGGTGTAGGCCAGAGAAATAGAACTGTGGTTTTCCTCTTCCACGGTTTTAATCTCCTTTATATTACCCTTTTTCCATTGATAGTGCGAGTGTTAGCTATTTTTCTTCATTTACAATGGGCCAGGCGCATGGGAAGGGACGTGGAACTGGACGTTCTGGTGATGGTGCGTGTAGAGGACGGGGCCGTGGCCAAGGTGAAAATGTGCCACAACCAAAAGCCACATCTTCTCGCTCCCACTTCTTGACCAAATTACTAGGGAAGCACACTACAACACCAGTATTGCGATCTGATCAGTGTGAACAGGTTATTAATTGGATAGCAGATAATAATTCCAGTTACCTGGGCACCACCACCTCCGGTCTGTCTTCCACATGGTAAAGTTTTAGTAGCCGTGAGTCTTGACCGCATACTCCTACTTACCCTGATGCTCCTTCCTCCCACCATGCCGAGTGTCGTCAGACAGCAACTGATCCCACACTTGGACACTCTGAAGAGCTGTTCACTGGTCCATTTCCATATTTGTGCCCCTCGCCTGCTCAGCTTGAAGTGGTGGAAGAGGAGATCCCATGAAGCGATGCCCAAATATTTGAACAGCCAAGGCCACAGGAAGTCGACGCTGGCAATTTGTCACAAGAGGTGGACAATGACGAAACACAATTGCCACGAAGTGAGGAGGAGGATCGTGGTGCGCAAGTGGAAGAGGAGGAGGTGGTGAATGATCAAGTAACTGACCCAACGTGGCAGGAGGACACGCAGAGTGAGGCCAGAGGCACACAGGGGGAGGGAGGCAGAGTACCCCAACAGGCAGGAAGAAGCAGTGTGGTGGCCGCACACAGAAGGTGGGCAACAGTTACCCGTAACACCACCACGAGGGACGTTGCCAGTACAACCGGTAGGTCTTCCAGAGTCTGGAATTTTTTTAAAGACTCTGCTGATAACCCCAAAAAGACCATTTGTACCACCTGCCATGCCAGCATCAGCAGGGATGACAAAAATACCAGCCTGACCACCACCAGCATGATCAGGCACATGTCAGCAAAGCACCCGACTTTGTGGGGCGAACCCCAGGGTCCACGACCAGTGTCAGCGGGTGTCACCACTGCTTCTTCAGCTGTTGTGCATGTAATAGAACCCCCTGTTGTGCATGCAAGGCAATCCCCTGTCCATACTGCATGCAAATATGCCCCCTCCTCTCAGTCTTCACTTGTTATGGCAGTTTCTCAAGAAACAGCATCAACGTCCACGTCTCACTGCAGTGTTCAATTGCCCATATCCCAGAGCTTTGAACGAAAGCGCAATGTGGCAGCCAACGCCCCACAGGCCAAAGTCCTAAATTCGCACATTTCACGACTACTTGCGTTGGAAATGCTGCCTTTTAGGCTGGTGGAGACGGAATCCTTCCGCAACCTTATGGCGGTGGCCGTCCCTCGGTACTCAGTCCCCAGCCGACACTATTTTGCCCGGTGTGCCATCCCCGCACTACACAAGCACGTGTCCCAAAACATCTGCCCTCAACAATGCAGTTACTGGGAGAGTCCACCTGACAACGGACACGTGGATAAGTGCTTGTGGCCAGGGATGGTACATCTCCCTGACGGCACACTGGGTAAACATAGTGGAAGCCGGGAACCCACAGTGTACAGCTCCTGCACATCATCCTCCTCCTACTCCTCATGTTCAGCCTCCATCTCAGATATCACCACAACAGTTACAAGCTGGAAGCACTGCAGTACTGCCTCAGCCAAGCGGCAACAGGCTGTGCTGAAACTCATAAGCTTAGGTGATAAACCTCACACTGCTTGTGAGTTGTGGACAGCTGTGAAAGAGCAGGCAGATCTGTGGCTGAGACCGCTGAACCTACATCCAGGCATTTTCGTGTGTGACAATGGCTGTAACCTGGTGGCGGCTCTGAGGCGAGGTGAGTTCACACACGTACCATGCCTGGCTCATGTGCTTAACCTCGTGGTTCAGCGGTTTCTTAAATCGTACCCCGAGTTGCCAGATCTGCTCGTGAAAGTATGCCGCCTGTCAGCTCATTTTCGGAAGTTGGCTACAGCTTCCGCCACCCTTGCTGTGTTGCAGCAGCGTTTGCAGCTTCCGGCACACCGACTGGTGTGTGATGTCCCCACACGTTGGAACTCTACCCTCCACATGTTGCAAAGGATTTGTGAGCAGAAGAGAGCAGTTGTGGAGTACCAGCTGCAACAAGCCCGTCGATATTCAGGTCAGACTCCACACATAAGACCTCAGGAGTGGACCTGGATGTCTGACATATGTACCATCCTGACAAACTTTGAGGAGTCCACCAAGATGATGAGTGGCGATGACGCCATCATTAGCGTCAGCATCACACTTGTCTGTTTTTTGCAACGCTCTCTGCAGAGAATTAAAGAGGAGGCATTGCAGCCAGAGTATGATGAAATGGATCAAGAACCCGTAATGGGCGATTACACACAGCCCAGCCTCATCTCATCCTAACGTGCATTGGGGGACAATGAGGGAGAGGAGGAGGAGGATGAACAGGAGCTGGTATCATGCACTGCAGACGGTAGTACCTGTACAACTGTCATACAGTCGGTTCAGCGTGGGTGGCCTGACGACAGGGAGGAGGAGGAGGAGGAGAGCATGGTAAGTCGTCATCTTGGTGAGGATACGGAAGTCTTGCCCGTTACCAGTCTGGCACGCATGGCTGACTTTATGTTACGCTGCCTTAACTGTGACCCTCGTGTTGCCAAAATGTTGGGTGACAGTCTTTACTGGTTGGTGACACTTTTAGACCCCCGCTACAAGGAGACCTTTCACTCTCTTATTCCTGAGGTGGAGAGGTCTACAAAAATGGAGCATTACCAGAAGGCCCTTGCTGCAGAACTGATAAAAAAATTCCCATCTGAACACGCTAGCGGCAGAGGTCACAATTCGTTGACCAACAAAGGCGTACAGGCGAGAGAGACGCAACTCCAATCCAGCAGAGGCAGGGGAACACTGTCAACGTTCTGGGACAGTTTTCAGAGACCCGCCCAGCTTACAGGCCCTGAGGCGCGGGGTTCTCTCACAAGGAGTGGAAAGTTTCAAAAGATGGTGAGGGAGTACCTTGCCAACCGTACCAGCGTCCTCCGTGATTCCTCTGTGCCTTTTAATTATTGGGTATCCAAGCTGGACACTTGGAATGTACTCGCTCTGTACGCCTTGGAGGTCCTGGCCTGCCCTGCCGCTAGCGTGTTATCAGAGCGTGTTTTTAGTGCCGCTGGGGGAATTATAACTGATAAGCACATTCGCCTGTCAACTGACAATGCTGACAAGCTGACCCTTATCAAAATGAACAAGGGCTGGATTGGGCCAGACTACTCATTACCACCAAATGACAGTAGAGTAACATAAAGTCAAATCCACTGTGTTGTTTTGGGAGGTGTATTCCCATGCACCGCTTCACACCCACACATGGGTATACGCTTCCTCATTTCGGCTGTTTTTTGCTCTTCTCCTTATCCTCAGCCTCCACCACCACTATACCACCAGGGTGACCGTGGTCCGTGTTGCCAGCATTGCAAGTTCCTCCGTCCTAATTTTTGGCAGCTTTTGCTTGGAAGGCATAGGCAAAGACTATGGGAGACCCACTCCCCAATAATGGAAATAATGTTTTTAATATGTTGTACTGCATGGTTCTTGTAAGGGGCATTAAAATCATCTTGTTAAGCTACTGTAACCTCCACGTCTCTTCCATGGGGCATTGATATTGTCTTTTTATTCCACTGCGACCTCCACCACTCTTCCAAGGGGCATTGATATTGTCATTTTATTCCACTGCGACCTCCACCACTCTTCCAAGGGGCATTGATATTGTCTTTTTACTCCACTGTGACCTCCACCACTCTTCCAAGGGGCATTAAAACCATCTTGTTAAGCTACTGTGACCTCCATGTCTCTTCCACGGGGCATTGATATTGTCTTTTTATTCCACTGCGACATCCACCACTCTTCCAAGGGGCATTGATATTGTCTTTTTATTCCACTGCGACCTCCACCACTCTTCCAAGGGGCATTGATATTGTCTTTTTATTCCACTGCGACCTCCACCACCCCTCCAAGGGGCATTAATACCGTCTTGTTAAACCACTCTGAACTCCACAGCTCTTCCAAGGGGCATTGAAATGTTGTTTTTAATTACTTCTAACCTCCACGACTCTTCCAAGGGGCATTGCATTTCCTCCTAATTTTTGTCAGCTTTTTCTTTTCAATGCATAGGCGAACACTAAGGGAGACCCACTCCCCAATAATGGGTAGAAGGTTTTTAGTATGCTGTAATCCACGTCTGTTTCAAGGGGCATTGCAGTTCCTCATAATTTTTGGAAAGCCTTCCATTCACTGCTTAGGCCAACAGTGTACAGGAGATTCAGTTGCTATAAATGGAAAAAACAATTTAGTTAAGGCCCTCTGACCTCCATGTCACTTCCAAGGGGCATTGGAGTGCTTTGAAATTTTGGTAGGCATTGCACTCACTGTATGCCCTATAACTGTGTAGCTGAACTTCTCTGTTTGGTACAGAAACATATCGTACAAGACATGTGTGGTTGACTGGCCTGATATTGATGTGAATGGTCCCTGTTCCTCCTGCTCTTTCTCCTTTTCCACCACCTCATCCATCATTCATCACCTGAAACTTTGTTTTAACGGGAGTCATAGAACTGGGATAGTAGCAGGAAAACATCCAGCAATCCTCGGAGGGGGTAGGATATGCGCCAAAACGCTGACCACGTCAGGCCTAGCCGCTACTACATACATGCGCTTGCATTCCAAGGAACAGAAAGCTAAAGAGATGGATGGCCTCATGATCATGAATAATTTACTCGTTGTGTAGGAGGCCGACCACTGCTGCTGTCTACCTTCTGAACTTTGTGTTGAAGCATGATTGATCCAGGACCCGCAATCCTCTATGTCTGGAGGACGTGTTGCATCACAGTGTCCAACTGTGTCCCAGCTTCCACAATATTAACCCAATGTGAAGGCGTCAGTGAGATGGACCATCCCTGGCCCCATTCACTTGTCCACGTGTTTGTGCTTAGGCTGTCCTTCCCACTAAATGCACTGGGGAGAGCACAGTTAATGTTTTGGTATGCGCTCTTGTGTATAAGGCGCACCGGGACAAATAGGGGCGGCTGGGGGCCGTTTATGGACACGCGGCCGCCCCCAGGCGGCTGGGGACAGTGTGTGGGCACCCAGCTACGGGGCGCCTGGGGACCGAGTATGGACACCCGGCCACCCCCTGGCGGCTGGGGACCGAGTGTGGACACCCGGCCGCCGGGCGGCTGGGGACTGAGTATGGATACCTGGCCGCCGATGCAGCCATGACATGGTGGCCGGCGTCTGCCTCCACAAGCCTAAAAGGCCTCATTTCAAGTGCAAGCAAGCTAGCAGTGTGGTATTGCAGCCTGGGGGTGGGTGGGTGGCAAGCTGCACACTTACGCTTGCATTCCAAGAAAACAAAGCAGATGCTAACTTCTATCATCATCATCATGCTCCTCACCTTGGCACTCTCAACTCCCCTGATAGAGAAGACAGAGCCCACCGGAGGAGTCTGGTTGTCTGGTGGGCTCGGCCAATGCTGCCCTAAAGCAGGCCAGGCTAAGAAAAGTGTGGGGAAGGTTACTGGGACAAATAGGGGCGGCTGGGGACCGAGTATGGACACCTGGCCGCCCCCTGGCGGCTGGGGACCGAGTGTGGACACCCGGCCGCCGAGCGGCTGGGGACTGAATATGGATACCAGGCCTTCGACGCAGCCATGACACGGTGGCCGTCGTCTGCCTCCACAAGCCTAAAAGGCCTCATTTCAAGTGCAAGCAAGCTAGCAGTATGGTATTGCAGCCTGGGGGTGGGTGGGTGGCAGGCTGCATACTTGCGCTTGCATTGCAATGAATGGGGGAGGTACAATTGAACACTGCCCTGGGACAAGGACTTGCACGGGGATAGTTGCAAGTCTGCATCTTCTGATGCGGCAAGGATCACTTCTGATGGGCACACTTTTAGGCAGTGACCTGGGTGTCAGAGATGCTTCCAGGGGTCTTCCCCATGCTGTTCCCACCATGTCTTTTCAGCACTGTATGCATGTTTCTGATGATGTGTCACACACCACATGGCCAGATAAGGTTGTAAAATGTTAAAATGACATTTCCCGGTGAATGCATTTGTCACGGTTGAAAGCAATATAAAAGTGCAAAAATGCATAAAAAATGCTACTTGTGAACATAGCCCAAGGTGTGGAGGAGTATTTTTGTTTTTGGTTATTTATTTTACCTTATACACAAGTATTTACCCTGGAAAGGATGTTCCTTAACATATTTCACAGGAAAGCAGTTTCAGTTTAGTTTTTGAACGTTTTATTGTGAGCCCGTAAAAGTGGCTTAATACCTTTGACCACGTTGTTGACAGCAGTGACCTGGGGGTCAGAAATGCTTCCTGTCCCCATGTCATTTGAGCACTGTCACTATCGTTTTGGGCACTTTTTTGGCTTTCTACAGATTGCCGGGGGGTGCCGCCGCAAAAATGCTCGGGTCTCCCATAGACTAACATTGGGCTCGTTGCTCGGGTCGAGCACCCGAGTATCACGGTTAGCTCGGCCTGAGCTTCGAGCACCCGAGCATTTTAGTGCTCGCTCAACACTAATATCAACCCATGAGCAAAACGAACAAACTATAAGGAAGAAAATTAGCAAACTATATAAGGAAAGGAGGAAATGCATAAGAGCCCAACGCACATCACTGCAAACAACTGCTTCTTCAGGAGATAATCAATTTGTGAGTAAAGCTGTGTTTTGTGTTTCAAAAAGTGGTGATAGATTAAACCTTATAACTTGAAATATAATATAGAAACATCCAGATGTGATAGACACTGTAAGGAAGCACAGCATGAATAAATGTGTGGCACCCTGCTGTTCACAGGTACCACAGGACCCAAAAGGTTGCATGGATGGACTTCTCCACAACAGGCCCTCACTACAAACAAACACCTCCACCCTTCCACCTCATACCACCAGAGGGAGCCCGGGTAGGGATATATATATGGAGGGTGGAGCCAGGCAGTCAGTAAGTAGTCAGAGAGTGTGCTGCCAGGAGCTTATAGAGAGGGAGACATGGACCAGGAGGCCTTATACCCGCTCACTGGGGAGAAGTCCTGAAGTGCACCCTTCCTACCGAGTACACTGGACCGTACCTTACATCCGCACCAGTAAAGGTACTGAAGTAAATCCCATGTCTCTGTCAGTTACTCCTGCTGCGCCATCTCTCCTACACAGCCAGCCCCAGCATCACCGCCATTTGCACCTACACTGCCCCGGGGGGCCCACTCCGCCTGTGGGGAGCAGAAACATCCCAGCTGCCATCCCATCACCCCCCGAAGGTCTGCAGCAGCGCCGGTAACCATTACCGGAAACCACAGGTGGCGTCACGAGACAAACTGTACTCTAAAACCCCTTTTTAAAGAGAGACCCAGAGTACGGGTCCGGGAGCCGACTGCCGTGACCTCCTAAACAAAGTAAAATGCTGGGGTACCGAGTCCCCTATATTGCCCGTGGGTGACACATCTCTCTTTCCTGGCGTCACGAACAGGATTTCGTGCCCGTTGCCACCGGGTACTGTGTGCCGTATTTGAACTGTGTTTGTACTGTGGTGAACATCGCCGCCATTACCGCGTCGCCGCGCGGGACGAAGAGGGGCATAACCGCGGGAACCAGAGAGGCGTGACCGTTGGTAGCGCGCGAAGCTCAATCTCCGCCTCGCGCTCTGACGCAGCACCAGGAAGCGTCAGGTACTGGAAGGAGACCGTCGTCTGCGGAGCTGCGGCCTACCCGAAAAAGAAACAGGAGGTAGGCTACGTTTTACTAGGGGAGCGCAACCATGGCCGACGAGCAGCAAAACGCCGGAGCACCGGTTAACGCTCCTGATGCTCAACTCGTGCCCGGCGCTGCGCAGGCCGGAGCGGCCGCCCCACCAGCAGGGGTCGTGACTCAGTTGATACCCATGGCCCTGCCGTATATCCCTGGAGCAAAATGGCTTCCCCAGTATGATGGCAAACCAGACATCCTGTCTGGATTCAAAAGGAAAATATGCGGTGTACTGGACATGTACTCAATGACTGGTAAACAGAGGGCTGCTGTTGTGCTGGGACAATTGACTGGTGCCGCAGAGTGGGAAGTTGAAACCTGGCCAGCCGCAGACCAGGAATCAGTATCCATTATCTTTAAGAGACTGCAAACTGTCTTTGAAAACCACACTGAGACAAATCTCCGAATGAGGTTCTACCACTGTGCCCAGAAACGTGAGGACAGTATCCGGGACTATGTCTGGCGCTTACAGGAAGCCCTGCGGGCCCTGAAACAGGTTCGTCCAGCCAGCATACATGGTGAGGACAAAATGCTGACAGAACTGTTCATCCAGGGGTTGAGGTCCCAGGAGGAGAGCAGAACCGTACGGTGGTGGTCCTTAGATCATCCAAATGCCACCTTTGACACCCTGAAGGACATGGCTAATAAGGGTCTGCAGCCCCTGGAACCATCAGATACTGCTATTCAGCATTACCAGGGTGGGGCCATCCAGTGCCAGCAGCACCCACTGCTCCTTCATTAACGGCTGAAACAAAGATGCAAACAGTGCCCCCAAGCGAGCTGGACAGCCAGCGCTCTGAAGTGACTCAGCTAAGTAAAACCATGACCACTGTCCTGAGCACCCTGCAGCTACAGGCGGAGCCCGAGCCGGAGGGAAGGATCCTACTCGCCGACAGTCCTGAGGATGTCCCCTGGATGAGGAGAAGAAGAAGGACAACGCCACCCTGTAGGAGGACAACGCCACCCCGTGGGAGGACCAACGACCAATGTTGCCCTCCCGGAGTATTCATCTGCTACCATTGCCGCAAGGCAGGCCACACCACGCGGAACTGTCCTTTAAATGGGCAAACTCTGGGGCCGAGGGCCGACACCCAGGAGTAGACCAACCAGGCCCATCAAGCTGGTAACACCGGTTTGTAAGAGGAAGGCCTATCCTGTCCATCGTGCTGGACGGAATAGCAACACCTGCACTACTGGACACCGGGTCACAGGTAACCATCATACCTGACATCCTCTACAAAAGGTACTGGTCCCTAGATGAACTCCATCCGCCAGCCCCAAATCTCTCTGTGTATGCATCCAGTGGCCTTCCTCTTAACCTAGTAGGGGTTAAGGACGTGACAGTGAAGGTGGGGAAAGCGGAACTAAAGGACCAAGGGCTGATTGTAGTGGAGTTTAACCCTGGTGATACAGACTTGTATATGATACTTGGTACAAATATAGTTGGTAACTGTTTGGGAGAAGTGTTGTTCTTACTCCAACAGATGGCTGACACTGCCAAACCGGGGCAGAGGAAGGTGCTCCAGAAGGAAATTCGAGCCCTCCTGTACCAGCAACAGGTAAAACTAACAGGTGGTAATGTACGGGTGACAGACCCAATACCCATTGTGATTCCCCCAATGAGTGAAATGCTGATTTGGTGAAGGGCACCAATAGGTCTCAAGGGACAGAACTACCAGGCAGTAGTGGAGCCCATTAGTTCAGAGCACAGACCTACACTCCTAACTGCTAGAGGGGTAGTTGATGTATGCAATGGGAGGGTACCTGTACGTCTCCTAAATTTTGGGGAGGATGAAGTTAAATTGCCAAGATACGCCACTGTTACCAGATTGTATACTGTGAATAATGATGCCATACACACAGTGGAATCCTTGACCCCACCAGACACAGTGGAATACAATGACTCCAAAGCTCAGCTGGAGGATTGGTGTCAACAGCTCCATGTTGGAACTGACGCCACTCCTGTTCATCAGAAACACGGTGTTTACAGAGTGGTTCAGGAATATTAACAAGTGTTTAGTAAACACCCACTTTATTTTGGAATGGTTAAAGGGGTACAACACCACATACCCACCTGTAACCATCCACCCATTAAGGAGCGTTACAGACCCGTACCACCAGCACATTACCAAAAAGCAAAGGAACTGTTGCATGACTTGAAAAAAGCAGGGGTAGTAAGGGATAGCTGTAGCCCCTGGCAGCTCCCCTGTTCCTGGTCAGAAAGAAGGACGGTAGCATGAGGATGTGTGTAGATTATAGACAAATTAATCGAATAACACATAAAGATGCATACCCTTTGCCCCGTATAGAGGAATCCCTGGCTGCACTAAAATCTGCCAATTACTTCTCCACATTGGATCTCACTAGTGGGTACTGGCAAGTCGCTGTTGCTGAGGAAGGCCGGGAGAAGACAGCCTTCACCACCCCGATGGGATAATGCGAGTTCAACAGCATGCTGTTGGGGCTCGGCAACACCCCCGAAACTTTGAGACAGTGCTGCTGTACCTGGATGATGTTATTGTGTACTCGAGGATGTATGAAGACCATCTGAAGCACCTGGCGGAGGTATTTGAAGCATTGTCCCGGTATGGGATGAAACTAAAACTGTTATGATCTGCAACATGTACTAAGGAGAGATAAGGGAAAGCTCTCCCTACAGTAAGACTAAGCTGAATCCCTACGATGTAGCGTGCTGCCTGTTCCTAGTGAACAGACCAGCCTTAGTCCTCGGCTAGTCTGAACAAAAACCTATAGATTTAAGGGAGGGATCCCTAAAAGAACTAAGGACTGGGACAAAAATGGGACACCTACTTAACAGAAGTTGTTGCAGAACACAAAAACACAAACTGACAAAAAGTACTAGAGGTCCCAGAGGACCAAGTGAACTTGACAGAGAAAGGCACAGAAGCACCAGCCTAGAGAAACAGTAAAACACTGAAGTCCAGCACAACCAGAAGGGCGGAGCTGGAATATAAAGGCAGATGGTCACGTGACCGCAAACCACAAGATAGAAAAAACAAACAGGAGGGTTCTAACAGTACCCCCTCTTTTAAGAGGATCCTCCGGATCCTCCAGGCCCAGGCCTATCCGGAAACCTCCTGTGGAAATCTTTAACAAGCCTAGGAGCAGAGACATCATCCGTCCTTACCCAGGAGTTGTCTTCGGGACCGAAACCCTTCCAGTAGACAAGATACTGTAATCTCCCTCTATGCCATCTAGAATTCAAGATACGGGAAATTTCATAATCGCCGTCTTCCACCACAGGAGGAACTGTGACAGTGGTGTCCCTATCAGATACGTCAGCCTTTTTCAACAAGGAAACAAGAAACACAGGATTAATCTTCCAGGAAGTAGGGACATCCAACCTAACAGCAGACGGGTTAACAACCTGAAGCACTTTAAATGGACCCACAAACTTAGGACCCAGTTTTTTAGATGGAATCCTCAACCGCAGGTTCTTTGAGGACAACCAAACCATGTCACCCACAGTAAACAAAACCTCTTTACTAGTGTTGAGCCACCCCCGTAGTGTTCGAGTTCGGTTCGGTTCGTCGAACACCCTTGTGTTCGCCGAACTGTTCGTCGAACTGTTCGTCGAACACCTTCGAACACCGTTAAAACCAATGGCAGGCAAACAAAAACACATAGAAACACATAGAAAACACCTTCAAAGGTGTCCAAAGGCTGACAAACTGCTCAGAAGACATAACTAACACATGGAAAAGTGACAAGTACATATAGTCATGCGAAAAGAAAAGAGGTGGAGGAGTAAAAGGAGGGGGAGACACAGATATAGGCATGTCATGCCCTTCTAAAATCCAAAAAGTGAGAAGCCGACATGGCCAGTCCGTTCCTGCCCGTGCCACCTCCGTGTCGCCGGGTTTGTGCCAGAGCCGCGGTGGACCCTGACGGCCAGCCCCCCCTTTCCCAATACTGGTGCCTGTCCGCTGGTGGGTCGAGCGAGCCCCCCTGTGGTGGAGGCAGCTCTAAGCTTTTTAATTTAAATTGTCTCTCTAATTTGAATGAATACATTTTAAATCCTTTTACAAGGATCTATTGAAGGGCAAGTCTCATGCCAGCAGCCGCGTAATTCCAGCTCCTGTAGCGTCCACTAAAGCTGCTACAGTTAAAAAGCTTTTATAAGGATCGAGCTCGGCTGTCCACCGCAAGGCGTCCTACCGCCAGTCCCAGCCCCTATGCCTTGGGGTGCCTCCTGATGCTCTTCACTGAGTATCACGTGGTCCCTAAGCATTTCCTTTGAAAAAATTTAGTGTCCAAACTACAGGTGGTTTAGCTTGCTTAACAGCCGGGATAATCCGCTGACTAGCAGACACTGCTACTAGGCACTAAGTATTTCCTGGGCTAGATGCAGTTAAAAATTTGTAATTAGATACTCTCTTTGGATGCTGAGAAAGCATTCCATAGAGTCTCCTGGCACGCCATATATTATTCTCTTAAAAAGCTTGGGGTAGGGGTCTAGGGGACCCTTTTATAGCCAAAATCACGGCCCTGTATCGCAATGCGTCACCTAGGTTGAAGATAAATGGAACTGTAGCACCCCGAGGGCTCGGTTGCTGCAGAGGTATTGCACCTCACCCAGAGGTGTGATATCTCACTCTCAGGGAAGGATGGAGTGTGGATCAGGAACCCGACACCTGCATGCATTACACCACATTGCCGTGGGGCAGGGCGACCAATATGCCCCTGAGATGGGCACGACAGTCCCTGTTCCTGGCTGGAGTAGGGGGAGGGAACACTGAGGAAGGGGAACCTTGTAGTGCAGGAGCAGGGAGGAAGCAGTTCCTGGGTGCATTGAGAAGGGAGTATGAAAGGTGGGCACCATCTTAGTTCAGTGCAGAGAAGTCTGAGCAGAAGTAACAGGTAGCAGGGGCTCTGCATGAGCTCTGCTCCAGAGGTGGGCCTAGTAACAGAGGCCCAGGCCTGGAAGAGGGAGAAGGAAGGAAGAGGAGCGGAGAAGGCTCCAGGAACAAGGAACGAAGGGATCCCAGGGGTGTGGATGGGCGAGTCGCCACCGCACGCCCGAATCCACCTGCGTGGAGGGGTCAGGCCAAAGGGGGAGACCGGTCCCCGAAACTAGTGGAGGCGGGAAATGACCCTCAGCTAGAAACCGGAGGCTGTGACATTTTATGTGGCGCAGCCCCTCGCTACACCCGCTAGGAGGGCAGCACATACGGTCAGGGAAACTGGCGCCAAGTTTACCAAGAGGAGGCCCGAGGCAGCCGGACAGAAGGGTTGGCAAGAAAGGCCAGACAAAGGACACACAAAGGGGGTCCTGTGAAGCGCTCCAAAGTTATCTGGGAGTTGTCTGAGCCCCTCACCTGGTGAGCACAGTACAACGTGGGCAGCCGTTACCTGCAGAAGTGGTCTGGATAATAAGAACTGTGAGTAAAGGCCCTGGACTGCATCACTGACTACGTGTCATTACTGCTGCTGCCCTGCACCATCACCCCCATCCTCCGCATACACTGCCCTGAGGCTATACTCCTCCCGTGGGGAGTTATGCTACGCTCTGCTGCACCCACAACACCAGCCTCAGCGGTCTGCCCTGCAGCGGCGGTTCACTCTGACCGCAATCCACGGGTGGCGTAGTAGGACATTTAAACATCAAAACCACATAAATAGTTCCGCCACTGGTTTCACCACCCTGAGCCACGGAACCGGGTTGCCGCCACGGAGACTACAACCACCAGCATCCACCAAAAAGGGTCCGGCTCCGGATGTCCCAAGGCCCAGGGGGGACGTCAGAACATTTTCATCACCTTTCATAATCAACAATGGGACAAGGCAGGGATGTCCTCTGTCCCCTCTCTTATACATCCTAGTGACGGAGCACCTGCTCTCATCAATTCGCCATAACCCCAATATTAGGTGGATTGAGGTGGGAGGCACCGCGTACAAGTGCTCTGCATTTGCTGATGATGTCAATCACATATATCCATCAGCAGGCTGTTATGGCTGAAATAGATCACTTTGTTGCATGGTCAAATTTTAAAATCAATACAGCGAAGTCTGAGGCCCTCAATGTCTCCCTCCCCAAATCCATACAGGATTCCATCCAGTCCAACTTTCCCTTTGCCTGGCCCTCACAGGGTATCAAATTCTTAGGAATTCCTATTCATAGAGACCTCTCCCGTCTATGTTATCTTAATTTTGGGCCCTTTATTGAACAACTCCATACAGACCACGGTTGGCAAGTTAGAACTGTAAGATTCACTACGTGAACCACTGGTGTTTTGTGGAAAAGCACATGTACACTGTGTTCCAAATTATTATGCAAAAAGTGTTTAGGAGTGATAAGGGAAGAATTTGTTTGGCAGTTAAACTCATTGATGGTGATGTGTGTCAGGGCTCTTTATATCACTGTAAGCAATTGCAGACACCTGTGCTAATTAGTTTGGCAGGTGTGTCCAATGAACGGCAAGACTACTTAAAAAGCCTGTCCCACATTATTAAGCAGCCTACATTTTCTGCCAAAATGGGAAAGAAAAAGGATGTGTCGGCTGCTGAGAAGCAACAAATTGTGGAGTGTTTAGGTCAAGGCATGACTACAATCTACATTGTGCGATGATCAGGATGAAGTGTCTTGGCAATCAAGAAGTATGTAGCTGATTCACAGTACACACGTGTGCGTGCTGATAAGGGCAAATTGAGGACTCTTTCCTACAGGCAATTACGTCAGGTTAATAGAGCAGCGGCAAAAAAGCCTTGTCATAGCAGCAGACAAGTTTTTGAAGCTGCTGGTGCCTCCAACGTCCCCCGAACAACAAGATGCAGGGTCCTTCAGAGGTTTGCAGCTGTGCGTACGCCATCCTGTCGACCTCCTCTATCCACTGCACACAAGCAGAAACGGCTCCAGTGGGCAAAACATTACATGAAGACTGATTTCAAAACTGTTTTGTTCATGGATGAGTGCCGTGCAACGCTCTATGGTCCAGATGGATGGAGTGGAGGATGGCTGGTTGATGGACACCCCACGCAAACACGGCTACAGCGCCAACAAGGAGGAGGTGGAGTAATGTTTTGGGCTGGAATCATGGGGAGAGAGATTGTCAGCCCCTTTAGGATCCCTGAAGGGGTAAAGATGAACTCCATAATGTATGTGGAGTTTCTCAAACAGCACTTCCTGCTATGGTTCAAGAAGAAGAACCGTGTATTCCACAGCAAGATCATTTTCATGCTGCACATAACACATCTGCATCTCTGGCTGATATGGGCATAGAAGGGGACAAACTTATGGTGTGACCCCCCATGGTCACCTGACCTCTACCCCATTCAGAACCTCTGGAGCATCATCAAAAGGAGTGTCTATGATGGCGGGAGGCAGTTCACATCTAAGCAACAGCTCTGGGAGGGTATTCTGTCCTCATACAAAACAATTGAAGCAGAAACCATCCAAAACCTGACAAATTCAATGGACGAGAGAGTTCAGAAGCTCCTTTTGAACAAGGGGTCCTATGTGCAAATGTAATATCACCTAGAATAAAGTTTTGAGTTGAAAACTGTTTGATTTCAGTTTCTAATAACCTGCTAATGCTTATAATTTCAAAAATGAAAATTTTTTTGGTCTTTATTAAAATGAAAAGGTTGATCGAAGAGTGTGGGGGATCTAAGAGTGTGGCAACCCAGTAGTCAGGATTACTTCGAATGCTGACAATCTGAGGGTCATGTTGCAGGTAGTGCAGCAAGAAGGCACTTATGTGTATTGCGCATCTCGGAGCCCCAAAATTATTTTCCGGGCTAGATGCAGCTAAAAATTATTATTAATTTTAAATCTGGTGGAGCTTAGTATAGATGGCCTAATAGAATCAGTACTGCACACTGCTACAAAGCCCAAATTATTTTCCAGCCAAGATACAGATAAACATGATTAGTAATTTTAAATCTGGTGGAGCTTAGTATAGATGGCCTAATAGAATCAGTACTGCACACTGCTACAAAGCCCAAATTATTTTCCAGCCAAGATACAGATAAACATGATTAGTAATTTGAAAGCTTAAAACGGTTGGTGAGGTGATTTTAACCAATCATCAAGCTTTTACTCTCCCCAGGAAGACGCAGGGGTAGAAAAGTCGTTTCGGATCCATGATTGGTTCATCTTTATGAACGTGAGTCTGTCTACATTATCAGTGGAGAGCCGTGTGCGCTTATCTGTCAGCACACCACCAGCAGCGCTGAACACACATTCAGACAGAACGCTGGCTGCGGGGCATGACAAGATCTCCAAGGCGTAAGTGGCGAGCTCCGGCCATTTATCCAGATTGGAAGCCCAAAAAGAGCAAGGGTCCAGTGACACAGTCATGGCTTCAATGTTTACTTGGAGATACTCCTGTACCATCGTCTCTAGGCGTTGACTATGTGTCAGACTTCTTGTCTCCTGTGGCCTTGCAAAGGATGAGCTAAAAAAGGGGTGAAATGATTCCGCAAAATTGATGTTACCAGCAGATACTGTGTTTCTGTTACGGTTTGAGTGCTGAACACTCGACGGTCCCACGGTTGGCAAGTTGGAACTGTGAGATTCACTACGTGCACCACTGGTGTTTTGTGGAAAAGCACCTGTAAGATTCTGCAACAGTCTCTGCTGATACTCTTGCATGCGTGCATCCCTTTCTATGGCAGGAATTATTTCTGCAAATTTAATTTTGTACCAGGGATCTAACAGTGTGGCAACCCAGTAGTCAGGATTATTTCTAATTCTCCCAATTCGAGGGTCATGTTGCAGGTAGTGCAGCAAGAAGGCACTCATGTGTCTTGCGCATCCAGGTGGCGAGGTAACAATCATGCTTCCTTCCTCTGTCCTCTCCCCCAAACCTCGCACAACAGAAATGTGATCAAGGTCTCCCTCATCTGATGAGTCTTCCATCAGTTCGTCCTCCACTTCTTCCTGGGCTCCTGCACCTTCCTCACTAGTTTGGCTGCTACCATGCACCCTGGTAAAACCATCTCCCCCACCCTCACATGCCTGCCACCTTGGTGCTGCCGACCGTCTGGACCTTGCAGATCTTAGCCCTTCCGCATACAACTCCTCCTCCTCTACTTCCTCCACCTCCTCTTGTGCCACCACCTGACTCCGAATTCTGTTTAACATGTGCTCCAGCATGTAAATCACCGGAATAGTCATGCTGATAATGGCATCGTCAGCACTAAACATCTTCGTCGCCATTTCAAAACTGTGCAGAAGGGTGCATAGGTCCCTGATCTGAGACCACTCCTCCAGCGTGATTTGCCCCACCTCTGGATCCCGTTGGCCCAGGCTATACGTCAGAACGTATTGCACCAGGGCTTGTCGGTGCTGCAACAGTCGCTGCAACATGTGCAGAGTTGAATTCCACCGGGTAGGCACATCGCATTTTAGCCGGTGAAGTGGCAGGCCCAACGACTTCTGTAGAGATGTAAGTCGCTGAGCTGCGGGATGCGAACGGCGGAAGTGAGCACACAGCGACCATGCCCTCTGCAGAAGGCCATCTAGTCTGGGATAGTGGGCTAAAAATTGCTGGACAACCAGGTTCAACACGTGAGCCATACAAGGCACGTGTGTGACATTGCCCCGGCGAAGGGCCGCACCCAGGTTTGCAGCATTGTCGCACACGGCCTTCCCTGGTTTCAGGTCCAGTGGAGACAACCATTCATGAAATTGGTTCTCCAGAGCTGACCACAACTCCTCAGCTGTGTGACTCACATTTCTCAGACATTTCAAAGTAAAAGCCGCCTGATGACGTTGAGCCCTACTGCCAGCATAGTAAGGTGGTGTGCAGGACCCTTCTGCGCAGTTAGAAAGCTTGTGGCATGACCAGACAGGCTTTGGGTGCAGGTGGAGGACCGAGAGGAGGTTGAGGAGGCAGAAGCAGTGGAGGAACTTTGAGATAAAGAGGATTGACGCACAACTCGTGGGGACGGCAAGACTTGGACAGCAGCCCCTTGTCCTGCTGTCACCATAGTTACCCAGTGCCCAGTCAGCGACATGTAACGCCCCTGTCCATGCCTACTCGTCCAAGTGTCTGTGGTGAAATGCACCCTGTCACACACAGAGTTTCTCAAATAAGCGGTGATGTTGCGTGCGACATGCTGGTGGAGCGCAGGCACACCTTTCTTTGAGAAGTAGTGCCGACTGGGCATCTAGTACTGGGGCACTGCGACGGACAAAAGGTCTCGAAAATCCTCTGTGTTCACCAGGCGGAAAGGCAGCATTTCTGCACCCAAGAGCTTGCAGATGGTGAAATTCAACCTCTTAGCTTTCTCATGGCTAGGAGGAAATGGTCTTTTACGTCTCCACATCTGAGAGACTGAGGGCTGGCTGTTGTGCTTAGACGGGGTTGAGAAGGGTGTCCCCAAACTGCCGGTCTGTGAGGAAGATGCAGGCGGACATGTTAGGTTGCCTTGATCCAAAGGTGGTGCTATCGATGTTTGACAGCGCTGAACACCAGCTGGTGTTACCACCTCCAAAGAAAATGATGACCTGCCAATCACGCTGGCTGTTGCGGGTAAAAAGGTGGCAGGTCTGCGTCCCAAAACAGGTGTGACTGCTGTCCCCCCAGTCACAGAGGATGAAGAGGCTGCGGATGCACAAGATGTGGCAGACGGCGGTTGGCCCGGCCGGCTAGGCCGCATTGTAGCACAGTGAGCTTCCCACTGCAACTTATGCTTCATGTCCATGTGCCAGTTCATGCATGAAGTACTCAAGCTATGTATTTTTTGGCCTCTACTTAGTTTTTGCTGACAAATGCTACAGATAACATGAGTTGGGTCATCTTTATCGATCAGAAAAAATGCCCAGGCTATGCAAGGCTTAGCACCCATACGACCTGAAGAGTAACCACGACTTGTGGTCAGAGGCAGAGTTGTGTTTGAGGATGCAGTTGTTGACGTGCTTCCAGTACTACGTCTCTGTCCAGGAAGGTGCAACCTGACCTCGTCGTGACTAGCATCCTCCTCCACCTCCTCTGCTGACCTCATCTCTTGGCTGACTGTGGGTTGACAGTAAGTGGGATCTCCAACCTCATCATCATCACCCTGTGTGTTATCACACCCGTCGTCCTCAGAGCCAACCTGTTCCTGCCCTGACAAAAAACTAAAGTTGTCGCTCCAATCAGGTATTTGAGTCTCATCATCGTCTTCCTCATTGTCTCCACCAACAGGAGTTACAGTTTGGAATGAGGGTCTACATTATGGTCAGAACCTTCTGCGTCTGGTCCTGGATCCGACTCATAAACATTCTGGGCATCAGTGCAGATCATTTCCTCGTCTGGATTCACAGAAGTGCTGGAGCCGACCTCTGATTCCCAGGCTATAGTATGAGTAAACAGCTCTGCAGACTCAACCATCTGTTCTACCTCATACTCAAACGGGCAGCTGGAGATTTGGGAGCTGTGAGGAAGCAAGTGCGATTGGGGTGACACCTCTGAGGACTGGAGTATTTGTGATATTGAAGTTGATGTGGAGGAGAGCCCACTTAAAGGAGCACTTGATATCCGTTGAAGCACCTGCTGTTTTTGTGCCTCATCTGGAATTTGTAGCGATTGGCGTGGCCGTAAGAAAGGGATCTTATCACATTGTCCGCTAAAAGAAGTAGACATTTTAGTTTTGCTGGAAGATGGTCTTTCTTCTGCAGATGTTACTGTTGCTTTAACACCTACTCCACGGACACAACCTTTTTTCCCCTTCCTAACACGCCTATTCCCCTTTCCACCAGCAGCAGGCCTTTTTCCACTCATTTTGGTGGTTAACTAATTCACAACTCTGGAGTTGTTTGCACAAAAAAACAATGGATGGGAACCGAGCAGAGCTGAGTGGCCAAACTGTGGTATTAGGCCAAAACTATTGTCTGGGTTAGATGCAGAAAAAAATTATATTCAGTTTGCAACCTGATGGAGGTCAGTATAGATGGACTAATAGAACAAGTACCACACACAGCTAGAAGCCCAAATATTTTTTCAGAGCTAGATGCAGAAAAAAATTATATTCAATTTGCAACCTGATGGAGGTCAGTATAGATGGACTAATAGAACAAGTCCCACACACTGCTAGAAGGCCAAATATTTTTTCAGAGCTAGATGCAGAAAAAAATTATATTCAATTTGCAACCTGATGGAGGTCAGTATAGATGGACTAATAGAACAAGTCCCACACACTGCTAGAAGGCCAAATATTTTTTCAGACCTAGATGTAGAAAAAAATTATATTCAATTTGCAACCTGATGGAGGTCAGTACAGATGGACTAAATAGAACAAGTCCCACACACTGCTAGAAGGCCAAATATTTTTTCAGAGCTAGTTGCAGAAAAAAATTATATTCAATTTGCAACCTGATGGAGGTCAGTATAGATGGACTAATAGAACAAGTCCCACACACTGCTAGATGGCCAAATATTTTTTCAGAGCTAGATGCAGGAAAAAAATATATTCAATTTGCAACCTGATGGAGGTCAGTATAGATGGACTAATAGAACAAGTCCCACACACTGCTAGAAGGCCAAATTTTTTTTCAGAGCTAGATGCAGAAAAAAATTATATTCAATTTGCAACCTGATGGAGGTCAGTATAGATGGACTAATAGAACAAGTCCCACACACTGCTAGAAGGCCAAATATTTTTTCAGACCTAGATGTAGAAAAAAATTATATTCAATTTGCAACCTGATGGAGGTCAGTACAGATGGACTAAATAGAACAAGTCCCACACACTGCTAGAAGGCCAAATATTTTTTCAGAGCTAGTTGCAGAAAAAAATTATATTCAATTTGCAACCTGATGGAGGTCAGTATAGATGGACTAATAGAACAAGTCCCACACACTGCTAGATGGCCAAATATTTTTTCAGAGCTAGATGCAGAAAAAAAATATATTCAATTTGCAACCTGATGGAGGTCAGTATAGATGGACTAATAGAACAAGTCCCACACACTGCTAGAAGGCCAAATATTTTTTCAGAGCTAGATGCAGAAAAAAATTATATTCAATTTGCAACCTGATGGAGGTCAGTATAGATGGACTAATAGAACAAGTCCCACACACTGCTAGAAGGCCAAATATTTTTTCAGAGCTAGATGCAGAAAAAAATTATATTCAATTTGCAACCTGATGGAGGTCAGTATAGATGGACTAATAGAACAAGTCCCACACACTGCTAGAAGGCCAAATATTTTTTCAGAGCTAGATGCAGAAACAAATTATATTCAATTTGCAACCTGATGGAGGTCAGTATAGATGGACTAATAGAACAAGTCCCACACACTGCTAGAAGGCCAAATATTTTTTCAGAGCTAGATGCAGAAAAAAATTATATTCAATTTGCAACCTGATGGAGGTCAGTATAGGTGGACTAATAGAACAAGTCCCACACACTGCTAGAAGGCCAAATATTTTTTCACAGCTAGATGCAGAAAAAAATTATATTCAGTTTGCAACCTGATGGAGGTCAGTATAGATGGACTAATAGAACAAGTCCCACACACTGCTGGAAGCCCAAATATTTTTTCAGAGGTAGATGCAGAAAAAATTTTTATTCACTTTGCAACCTGATGGAGGTCAGTATAGATGGACTAATAGAACAAGTCCCACACACTGCTAGAAGGCCAAATATTTTTTCAGAGCTAGATGCAGAAAAATTTTATATTCAATTTGCAACCTGATGGAGGTCAGTATAGATGGACTAATAGAACAAGTCCCACACACAGCTAGAAGCCCAAATATTTTTTCAGATGTAGATGCAGAAAAAAATTATATTCAATTTGCAACCTGATGGAGGTCAGTATAGATGGACTAATAGATCAAGTCCCACACACTGCTAGAAGGCCAAATATTTTTTCAGAGCTAGATGCAGAAACAAATTATATTCCATTTGCAACGTGATGGAGGTCAGTATAGATGGACTAAAAGAATGATGCTATGCCCAAAAGGTTTTACTTCACTAGCTGCAGTAAAAAAATTGGTATTCTATACACAGGTGGTGTAGTTTGCAACACAGATAATCTACTCCACTGACTAACACACTCTGCAATAGGCCAAAAAGGATTAGCTTTGCTAGATTTAGCCAAATGCTGTGAAAAAAACTTGCACAGCACTGGCACAGATCTGCCTGGCAAAAACTGATAGGAACGATGTAACTTAGTCCTGAAAAAGACTGCAATTACAATTAGTCTTTACTCCCACAACCTATCTATTTAAGAGCACAGACCTGCCTGTTAAAAGTCGTAGGAAATGCTGTAACCTAGTCCTTAAAAGGACTGCAATCACAACTATTCCCTACTCCCAAGCTATCTGTAGATTTGTGCGAAAATTGGCTTGAAATTAACAAGGTATAGCGCACACAGCAACAGCGGTGCCGTCTAACACGCAGCTGCAGCAGTGAGAAAATGGTGGCGACAGGGAAAATGGCTGGGTCTTATAGGGCAAGGACATGTGACATACACTGCCAATGACACATGCCCTTGCTTGTGTGAAAAAAAGCACTTCGCTCCGTGTGTGTGCTGCTGATAGGCTGACAGATTGCACCTCCCCACTGTAAATGCGGGAAAGAGAAAAAAAAAATGGAGATCTTCATTATTCCTGCAGAGATCCATCCCCTGCCCCTCCCCCCGCCCCGCTGTACACTCGAACTGCGTATTAACATTAATTTTCATCATTACTGAGAAAAAATCCAGTTATGATTTTGGTGCACGAACAGTTATCGAGCATAACCTCGAACAGCCGAATTCTTTTCAAATCGTTCGTGTTCGCCGAACGGCTCGAACACCGCCCAAAACAGCTCGAATTTGAGATTGGCGAACAGTTCGAGTCGAACAACGCTCTTCTCTACTCTTTACGTTTCCTGTCAAAATACTTCTTGGACTTCTTGTTAGCCTCTTGAAGGTTACAACGTACATTAGTCAAAACTCTCTCCAAATCACCAGAAAAATTCTCCTGCTCCGGCACCGCCGACCCCAATTTGGAGAATGAACCAAAAGATGGATGTCTCCCAGTACAACAAAAAAAAGGAGAACACCCAGCAGAGAAGGATGTATGATTGTTAAGAGCAAATTCTGCGAGAGGCAGAAACTCAGACCACACCTCTTGATTGTCCGCCACAAAACAACGCAAAAACTGTTCAACATCCTGGTTCTTTCTTTCAGTCTGTCCATTAGACTCAGGATGATAACTAGTGTTGAGCCACCCCCGTAGTGTTCGGGTTCGGTTCGGTTCGTCGAACACCGGGATGTTCGAGGAACTGTTCGTCGAACTGTTCGTCGAACACCTTAGAACACCGTCGAACACCGTTAAAACCAATGGCAGGCAAACAAAAACGCATAGAAACACATAGAAAACACCTGCAAAGGTGTCCAAAAGCTGACAAACTGCTCAGAAGACACTCTCTTTAAAAAAGCCGGCCGGCAAATTCAGCAGCGGCATACACCGGTACCCGACAATTTAGACAAGAAGGAATAGAGCATCACACATAGATTAGATAGATAGAAACATGTCAGTCACACATATAAGAAGCACAGTGACAGTGTTGGTTACTGCACTTGTCATTTAGTGTAAAGGATTTATTAAAAAAAATATTAGTGTTTTCATGCACCGTCTCTTTAAAAAAGCCGGCCGGCAATTCAGCATCTGTACCCGACAATTTAGAACAGAAAGAATAGAGCTTCACACATAGATTAGATAGATAGAAACATGTCAGTCACATATATAATAAGTACAGTGATAGTGTTGCTTACTATACTTGTCATTTAGTGAAAAGGATTTATTTAAAAAAATAATAGTGTTTTCATGCACTGTCTCTTTAAAAAAGCCGGCCGGCAATTCAGCAGCGGTACCCGACAATTTAGAACAGAAAGATAGAGCATCACACATAGATTAGATAGATAGAAACATGTCAGTCACATATATATGAAGTACAGTGATAGTGTTGGTTGCTGTACTTGTCATTTAGTATTAAAATAAAGGATTTATTATTAAAAAAATTGGCGTGGGGTTCCCCTTAATTTTAGGCTCTAGCGGAGGTTAAGCAGACGGCTGGGGCAGATGTTTGAAGTCTGGGAAGGGGGTAATACCCACGGAGCTTCCCAGGCTACTAATATCAGCCCCCAGCTGAATACATAGCCTTTACTAGCTATTAAAATGGGGGACCCCCAAAAAAAATGACGTGGGGTCCCCCCTAATTTAATAGCTAGCAAAGGCTAGGCAGACAGCTGGGGGCTGATATTAATAGCCCAGGAAGGGAGCCATGAATATTGGCCCCCTCCCAGGCTAGAAACACCAGCCGTCAGCCGCCCCAGAAATGGCGCATTCATAGGATGCGCCAATTCTGGCACTTAGCCTCGCTCTTCCACGCTGCCCTGGTGCGGTGGCAGGGGGTAATAGGGTTGGGGTTGATGTCAGCTTATAATGCCAGCTGACATCAAGCCCAGGTTAGTAATGGAGAGGCGTCTATAAGACACCCCCATTACTAACCCCATAGTCAAAGTTAAAAAAAACACAAACACCCAGAATAAAGTCCTTTAATTGAAATAAAGACACAATCCTTTATTGTTCTAAATTAAACCATACTTACCATCACGCCCATTCCAGCTGAAGCCAACGATCTCCTGCAATAAAAGAAAAATAATAAAGCAACCTCATCCTTACCTTTCCATGGTTCCCACGACAGCTTCAGCTCTGCTACATCTAGATGACAGGCTGGACCGCAGCAGAACGCTGCCATCCAGCCTGTCATCCCGCAGACACTGAGAAGCGCAGGCTTGCTTGCGCTGCTCAGCGTCTCTCTGTGACGACATCCAGATGAGCCGAGTTCATGTCCAATGAACTCGGCTCACCTCATGCACGTCACTGACAGCGTGGGAAAATTCTCAAGCTGAAGCGCTGATTGCAGGAGAATTTTCCCACGCTGTCAGTGACGTGCAGGAGGTGAGCTGAGTTCATTGGACATGAGCTCACCTCATGCACATCACTGACAGCGTGGGAGAATTCTCCTGCACTCAGCACTTCAGCGTGATAATTTTCCCACGCTGTCAGTGACGTGCATGAGGTGAGCCAAGTTCATTGGACATGACCTCGGCTCATCTGGATGCCGTCACAGCGAGACAGTGAGGAACGCAAGCATGCCTGCGCTTCTCAGTGTCTGCGGGATGACAGACTGGATGGCAGCGTTCTGCTGCGGTCCAGCCAGTCATCTCGATGTAGCAGAGCTGAAGCTGTCGTGGGAACCATGGAAAGGTAAGGATGAGGTTGGTTTATTATTTTTCTTTTATTGCAGGAGATCGTTGGCTTCAGCTGGAATGGGTGTGATGGTAAGTATGGTTTAATTTAGAACAATAAAGAATTGTGTCTTTATTTCAATTAAAGGACTTTATTCTGGGTGTTGTGTTTTTTTTAAATACTTTACTAGAAATTCATGGCGGTCCTGTCTAATACTGGCGTGACCCCATGAATTTTGGGCTTGGGGCCAGCTGATAATACCAAGCTGGCCCTAACCCCTTTATTACCCAGTGAGCCACCGCACCAGGGCCCTGGATGAGTTGGGTACAGCGCCAGAAGATGGCGCTTCTATGAACGCGCCATTTTCCGGGGTGGCTGCGGACTGCAATTTGTAGCGGGGGGGGGGCCCACAAAGCTTGGGCCTCCCTGCGCTGCAGATTCCAGCCCCCAGCTGCCTAGTTGTACCTGGCTGGACACAAAAATAGGGCGAAGCCCCAAGTACTTTTTTTTTAATTATTTCATGAAATTCATGAAATAATTAAGAAAAAAAGGCCTTCCCTATATTGTTGTGTCCGGCCAGGTACAAATAGGCAGCTGGTGGTTGGGGGCAGCCCGCTCCTGCCTGCTGTACCTGGCTGGACACAAATATAGTGCGAAGCCCCACTTCAATTTTTTTTAATTATTTCATGAAATTCATGAAATAATTAAGAAAAAAAGGGCTTCCCTATATTGTTGTGTCCGGCCAGGTACAAATAGGCAGCTGGTGGATGGGGGCAGCCCGTTCCTGCCTGCTGTACCTGGCTGGACACAAATATAGTGCGAAGCCCCACTTCAATTTTTTTAAATTATTTCAGGAAATTCATGAAATAATTTAAAAAAAATTGACGTGGGGCTTCGCACTATATTTGTGTCCAGTCAGGTGCAGCAGGCAGGAACGGGCTGCCCCCATCCACCAGCTGCCTATTTGTACCTGGCCGGACACAACAATATAGGGAAGCCCTTTTTTTCTTAATTATTTCATGAAATAATTTAAAGAAAATTGACGTGGGGCTTCGCCCTGTTTTTGTGTCCAGCCAGGTACAACTAGGCAGCTGGGGGCTGGAATCCGCAGCGCAGGGAGGCCCAAGCTTTCTGGGCCATCCCCGCTGCAAATTGCAGTCCGCAGCCACCCCGGAAAATGGCGCGTTCATAGAAGCGCCATCTTCTGGCGCTGTACCCAACTCATCCAGGGCCCTGATGCGGTGGCTCACTGGGTAATAAAGGGGTTAGGGCCAGCTTGGCATTATCAGCTGGCCCTAAGCCCGAAATTCATGGGGTCACGCCAATATTAGACATGACCACCATGAATTTCTAGTAAAGTATTTAAAAAAAACACAACACCCAGAAAAAAGTCCTTTAATTGAAATAAACACACAATTCTTTATTGTTCTAAATTAAACCATACTTACCATCACGCCCATTCCAGCTGAAGCCAACGATCTCCTGAAATAAAAGAAAAATAATAAAGCAACATCATCCTTACCTTTCCATGGTTCCCATGACAGCTTCAGCTCTGCTACATCGAGATGACAGGCTGGACCGCAGCAGAACGCTGCCATCCATCCTGTCATCCCGCAGACACTGAGAAGCGCAGGCTTGCTTGCGCTCCACAGTGTCTCTCTGTGAGGGCATCCAGATGAGCCGAGTTAATGTCCAATGAACTCGGCTCACCTCATGCACGTCACTGACAGCGTGGGAAAATTCTCCTGCACTCAGCGCTTCAGCGTGGGAGAATTCTCACACTGAAGCGCTGAGTGCAGGAGAATTCTCCCACGCTGTCAGTGACGTGCAGGAGGTGAGCTGAGTTCATTGGACATGAGCTCACCTTATGCACGTCACTGACAGCGTGGGAAAATTCTCCTGCACTCAGCGCTTCAGCGTGGGAGAATTCTCACGCTGAAGCGCTGAGTGCAGGAGAATTCTCCCACGCTGTCAGTGACGTGCAGGAGGTGAGCTGAGTTCATTGGACATGAGCTCACCTTATGCACGTCACTGACAGCGTGGGAGAATTCTCCTGCACTCACCGCTTCAGCGTGAGAATTTTCCCACGCTGTCAGTGACGTGCATGAGGTGAGCCGAGTTCATTGGACATGAACTCAGCTCATCTGGATGTCGTCACAGAGAGACGCTGAGCAGCGCAAGCAAGCCTGCGCTTCTCAGTGTCTGCGGGATGAGAGGCTGGATGGCAGCGTTCTGCTGCGGTCCAGCCTGTCATCTCGATGTAGCAGAGCTGAAGCTGTCGTGGGAACCATGGAAAGGTAAGGATGAGGTTGCTTTATTATTTTTCTTTTATTGCAGGAGATCGTTGGCTTCAGCTGGAATGGGCGTGACGGTAAGTATGGTTTAATTTAGAACAATAAAGGATTGTGTCTTTATTTCAATTAAAGGACTTTATTCTGGGTGTTTGTGTTTTTTTTAACTTTGACTATGGGGTTAGTAATGGGGGTGTCTTATAGACGCCTCTCCATTACTAACCTGGGCTTGATGTCAGCTGGCATTATAAGCTGACATCAACCCCAGCCCTATTACCCCCTGCCACCGCACCAGGGCAGCGTGGAAGAGCGAGGCTAAGTGCCAGAATTGGCGCATCCTATGAATGCGCCATTTCTGGGGCGGCTGACGGCTGGTGTTTCTAGCCTGGGAGGGGGCCAATATTCATGGCTGCCTTCCTGGGCTATTAATATCAGTCCCCAGCTGTCTGCCTAGCCTTTGCTAGCTATTAAATTAGGGGGGACCCCACGTCATTTTTTTGGGGGGGTCCCCCATTTTAATAGCTAGTAAAGGCTATGTATTCAGCTGGGGGCTGATATTAGTAGCCTGGGAAGCTCCGTGGGTATTACCCCCTTCCCAGGTCTCAAACATCTGCCCCAGCCGTCTGCTTAACCTCCGCTAGAGCCTAAAATTAAGGGGAACCCCACGCCAATTTTTTTAATAATAAATCCTTTATTTTAATACTAAATGACAAGTACAGTAACCAACACTATCACTGTACTTCATATATATGTGACTGACATGTTTCTATCTATCTAATCTATGTGTGAAGCTCTATTCTGTCTGTTATAAATTGTCGGGTACCGCTGCTGAATTGCCGGCCGGCTTTTTTAAAGAGACGGTGCATGAAAACACTATTATTTTTTTTGATAAATCCTTTACGCTAAATGACAAGTACAGTAAGCAGCACTTTCACTGTACTTCGTATATATGTGGCTGACATGTTTCTATCTATCTAATCTATGTGTGAAGCTCTATTCTTTCGGTTCTAAATTGTCGGGTACAGGTGTATGCCGCTGCTGAATTGCCGGCTTTTCATGTTTCACTGTTGGCACTGTTCCCATCGATTTGGGCAATCACTGTAATGCCACAACCACCATGGCTGTGGCATTACAGTGAGTGGCAGACAATCCCTGCATGATTGGTGCTCTAAATAGCGCCAGACATGCAGGACACGCTTTTGGTGCACGAACAGTTATCGAACATAACCTCGAACAGCCGAATTTTTTGCAAATCGTTCGGGTTCGTCGAACAACTCGAACACCGCCCAAAACAGCTCGAATTTGAGATTGGCGAACAGTTCTAGTCGAACACCGCTCATCTCTAATGATAACCAGACGAAAATGACAAATGGACTCCCAACCTGACACAAATAGCACGCCAAAAGCGAGCCACAAACTGAGGTCCTCTATCAGAAACAATATCCGTGGGAACGCCATGGAGCTTGACAATCTCTTTAACAAACGCCTTAGCGAGTATCTTGGCACAGGGCAACTTAATGAATGGAACCAAATGACACATCTTACTAAAACGGGTCCAAGGCGCACTAGGAACCTCCAGAGGGCAAAGCAACCCCGCAGTGGAAGTATATGAAGCCTTTGACCTAGCACGCACAGTACACTGACGCACCCACTTGATGACTTCTTTCTGCCATCCAGGCCACCAAAAACTGCAACTGATAAGTCTCTTAGTCTCTGAAATTCCTGGATGACCTGCCAACAGAGACTCATGACACTCCACAAACAAATCTCTCCTAAAGGCTCTAGGCACGAACAACCTCCCTTGGGGAGTGTTAGATGGAGCATCATCTTGAGCTTTCAGAATCCCATTCTCCAAAACGGAGTCCAAAGCCGCCACCACAACTCCTTTCTGCAAAATGCTCTCCTCCTCCTCGGCACCGACCGTAGGAGAGAAACTGCGAGATAAAGCATCGGCTTTAACATTCCTAGTACCAGGGATATAGGTAACACAGAAATGAAAATGAGAAAAAAAAAGTGCCCACCTAGCTTGACGGACATTCAAGCTCTTGGCAGCATCCAGATAGATCAAATTCTTATGATCTGTGAAAACCTAAATAGGAAATCTAGCGCCTTCCAAAAAATGACGCCAATGTTCAAACGCAAGTTTAATAGCCAGCAACTCCTGATTTACAACATCATAATTCAGTTCGGTTTCCGAAAAAATTTTCAAAAAGAAGGCACAAGGATGTACTCCACCCTTGTTCTCCTGAGACAAAACTGCTCCGACCCCCACCGATGAAGCATCGACCTCGACCAAAAAAGGCTTGGTCTCATCAGGCTGCATAAAGATAGGGGCAGAACTGAACCTCTCTTTGAGATACTCAAACCCTTCAATGGCCTCAGTAGTCCACTGGACCGTATTCGCACCTTTCCTGGTGAGATCGGTTAGAGGTTTAACAATTACAGAAAAATTCTTAATGATTTTCCTGTAATAATTGGCAAAACCCAAAAATCTCTGTATAGATTTCAAACCAATAGGCCTAGGCCATTCCTGCACAGCCTGAACCTTCACAGGGTCCATCTCAAAGTCCTCGCTGGAGACAATGTAGCCCAAAAAACTAATTTTCTGCACAGCGAACTCACATTTCTCCAGCTTAGCAAAGAGTGAATTATCACTCAATAACTGCAAAACTTCACGTACACTCTGCCAGTGGGACTCTAGATCTGGTGAATAAATCAAAATGTCATCCAAATACACAACCACATTCTTAGCAATCAAAGGTCTCAGGATGTCATTAATAAGGTTCTGAAAAAATGCAGGTGCATTGGTAAGACCAAAAGGCATCACCAGATTCTCAAAATGACCTACCGGAGTGTTAAAAGCAGTTTTCCATTCATCACCCTCCTTCACACGTAACAAATTGTATGCCCCCCGGAGATCAATTTTGGAGAACCACGTGGCTCCCACTAACTGGTTAAACAAGCCAGGAATTAACGGCAATGGGTAGGAATTGCGTACGGTAATCTTATTAATTTCACGAAAATCCAGACATGGACGTAAACCATCGTCCTTTTTTTTAACAAAGAAGAATCCAACTGCCACAGGCAACTTAGAAGGTCTAATGTGACCAGCAGCCAGGCTAGTCTCTATGTACTCCTCCAAGGCCTTTCTTTCAGGGATAGTCAGATTAAACAAACGACTTTTGGGAAGAGTAGCACCCGAAACAAACTCAATGGCGCAATCATAACCCCTATGAGGAGGTAAAACTTGCGACTCCTTCTCCGAAAAAACCCTCCAAAAATCTTGGATATGTACCGGTAATTCCCCTTTTTCCACAGCCGCAATGCGACCATTACAACATTTATCATAGCACTTCGGACTCCAAGACTTAATCACATTAGTAGACCAGTCCAATAAAGGATTGTGCAATCTTAACCAATGCAATCCTAGAACAACTGGAGAGGGCAAATTATCCAAAACAACCAAGTCCAAAATTTCTTGGTGTACTCCATTGATAGTGAGGGGAAATGCAGCAGTCTTGTGAGTAATACATTTCAAAGGAGTGTTATCAATTGCAACCACAGAAATAGGTGATGACAAAGGTTTGGATTTCAATTTAAGGTTTTCCAAAAACCCTTTATCAATCACATTAAGTGTTGAACCACAATCCACAAATACCTGAAATTCAATCAAATCTCCCTGCAGAGTAGTACTCCCAGAAAGAAATACTCCTGCAGAGCGTAAACAAGCTATACGGGCATAACTGACCTTTTTTTTTTCTTTACTTAAACGACGCTCACAATACTTAATCAAATGGTCAGCTTTACCACAATAAAGACACAATCCCTCGGTGAATCTCCGGTCACTTTCCTGAGAGCGGAGTGACATCCCCCCAACCTCCATCGGTTCCCCACCATCAGAGCAGATTTTCTGGGGACTAGGACCTAACATTACAGGAGTCTTTACCTCATGGAGCCTGCGCCTCAGTCTCCTGTCTATACGAACAGCTAAATGCATAGCTTCCTGCAGAGTCTCAGGTGCAGGGAATGCAATTAGCAAATCCTTAACCCTTTCACTCAGACCAGCAATAAATAAACATCTCAGTGCCGGATCATTCCACTTAACTTCTGAAGCCCATCTACTGAAGTGTGTGCAATAATTTTCAACATCATCTGACCCCTGATTCAAACGTCTAAGTTCTGATGCAGCAGATGAGATTCGATCAGGATCGTCATATAATAGCCCCATAGCAGAAAAAAATTCTTCAACAGACCTTAAACACGGATCATTAGGCTGGAGAGAAAAGGCCCACCCCTGTGGCTCATTGCGCAATAGTGACATAATAAAACCAATGCGCTGTGATTCTTTCCCAGAGGATCTTGGTCTCAAACAAAAATATAAGAAACAAGCATTTTTAAAGGAAAAAAAATCTTGCTGTTTACCATAAAAAACATCAGGCAGTCCTACCTTGGGTTCCACAAAATGCGTTCCAGAACAGCTACTCACATGTTGCTGAAGCTTGGCCACCTCCAGAGTTAATCCCTGCAGGCGTTGAGCCAAATCCTGGACGGAAACCATACTTATCCCCCAAATTTCTTTCCTTTTAGTTTTTTGGGCTGTACTTACTGTTATGATCTGCAACATGAGGGTTCTAACAAAAACCTTCTAAATGCCACTTGCTCAAGCAGAAGGTTCAGTACCTGGGACACGTAGTCAGCTCAGAGGGAGTAGCACCAGACCCGGAGAAGGTCACTGCCATCCGGAAGTGGCCTGAACCGAGAAACATCAAGGAAGTACGTCAGTTTCTGGGACTGGTCGGGTACTACAGGAGGTTCATAAAGGATTACACCAAAAAGGCAGCACCTTTACAAGATCTCCTGGTAGGACAGTCCAAGAGAGGTAAAAGTTCCCCATTCCAGTGGGGTAAGGAACAGGCTGAATCCTTTGCAGTAATGAAGGAAGTCCTAACTGGTGAAGAAATCCTGGCTTACCCTGACTACAATTATAATCAAAAGATCATATTTGTCCTATAAATCAAAATAGGATTGCTGACACAACATAACATTTCATATCATAAAGTTTAGTCTCAATCCAATCCAAATATAACTAGAGACCAAACTTAGCTCAGAAAAGCACAAAGTTTATTATTTAAAATATACATGTAGACATATGTGACGCCTCTTACTCGAAAGAGCCCTTTAGTTTACCCTGGGTGATGGGGGACTCGGAGTCGGGTCCTGCGATGAAGAGATGGGGTGCAGCCGTGGCCCGGACCCGACCCGTGCTCAGGGTCGTCACATGAAAAGAGATGGTGTGGGCTCATCCGGGTTGAGTGGCTGATTTAACGACTACGCCACCTGTGGCACCTGGTGAAGGCAGTCCGCTGAGGCATGGTGTCATGGCAGCCAAAGTTCTTACTACTCCCCACAGGCGGAGCAGGGCCTCAAGGCAGAGGGACAGGATGGAGGGGGTAGTAGTAGAGGAAGACGGGCGCCGCGTCGTGCGGTGTAGCGCAGAATAAACAGTCTGGAGGCCATAGGGGTGAACTTCCAAGGCTTTACTCACTTTAGAGATGGCAGAAGGAAGGCGACTCCCTGCTCCCCGCGGAGTCCTGCGTCACTAGGGACGGGGGTCCGACAACCTCCGAGTAAGTCCAGCATTCAGTCGGGACCCTACACCAGAGTGTTCCTGAACTACAAACCGAATCCTTTCCTGTCCGTGTGTGTGCGAATATGCCGGGCCTCCCTCTGAGCTCCTCTCAGAACAAGGGCATGGGTGGCAGCTCTGCTCCGTCCGATACCTGGTGGGATCCTCAGGGCCTACCGGGCTTTCCCGACCAGGACATGGAGTAGCAAGGTCGGGTGTCGGGGGCCTGTACCCCTCTGGCAGCCGGAGTCCCTCTGAATATATCAGCATGGCTAGGACAGGTGGCGTACTCCGCTTCTTCTGCATCCTGCCTGGCATCCATTTGCTGTGGAGCCACACTCTTGAGCTCCGGGCCTTCTTGGTCCTGGTCATTGGCCGGGTTGAGACATTCCTCATCTACAACCTGCCCCTCGTCCCAAGGCTAAGGTACGAGGGCTGTGTCCCTTGCCGGTGCAGGCCCACACAGGATCTGTGCTCTGGGAGGGAGGTCACATTTACACACAGTCTATGACAGCACAGAGAACAGCTGAAAGACCTTGACTATCAAGGACCAGCAAAAGACCAAAAATCGCTTTTTATTAAATATGAAATCTAAAGTGTAACTAACTTATTAGTTCTCCACCCTCACCCACTAACTGGTTCCCCTAACTCTTGGTTCCCCAGTCTCCCTGTAACCAGGGGAGCAGCACCTCTGGTGGAGAAATGTGGTGTTGGATGCAAAGGTTGGGTCACGACTATCACACTGTTCTTACCTCAGAGGAGGAACACTACACTCCATTAGAGAAGTGCAGCATCCCTGTGGCGGTCGAACCCTCAGGGTCGCCACACATACAAATAAAAACGGCACCTCCAAACTGTGAGGGACCATATATAGCATCTAAACCAGAGTGCACATACTTATGGGATATACTGCTTCTGTTTAGTACACTAGGATACATATATTGCCCTCTATAATGAATTCTTAGGCAAAACCAATACTACTGCTCATATAATGTACAATTGTAACATACCGCAGCAGAAATCCAATACTGACACTGGCGTGATGCAAAGTCCCTCGAGGGTCGAGGGTGCTTCAGTCCAGGAGTACTGAATTGTACTAAGGGGAAATTTGGCACCCTGCTGTTCACAGGTACCACAGGACTCAAAAGGGTGCATGGATGGACTTCTCCACAAGAGGCCCTCACTTCAAACAAACACCTGCACCCTTCCACCTCATACCACCAGAGGGAGCCCGGATAGGGATATATATGGAGGGTGGAGCCAGGCAGTCAGTTAGTAGTCAGAGAGTGTGCTGCCACTGAGAGCAGTGAAGACGCAGCACGTCTGCTGCTGTATTGAGGGCCCCGAGTGTGGCCGGAGGCAAGGAGGAGAGGAGAGAGGAGTTGAGGGGGCAGAGGAGCATCATAGGCTCACCCCAAGACACAAACCGGACACCGGGTCAGCGCCTACAGGGTCCTTTATACCCAGTAGGGATCACCGGCATACCAGGAGGACTACAAGTCCCTGGTCGATCTGAAGCTAAACCCTTGACAGGACTAGGAACCACGAAGGCCCTGGCGTCCAGGGATAGTGGTTGCCAGAAAAAGGTCCTACTACCAAGTGACAGGTGAAGGAACAGCACAACACAGAAGCTAGGCCCAGTTGCAGGCTGGCCAGGAGCTAAGAGAGAGGGAGACACGGACCAGGAGGCCTTATACCCGCTCACTGGGGAGAAGTCCTGAAGTGCACCCTTCCTACCGCGTACCCTGGACCATACCTGACATCCGCACCAGTAAAGATAGTGAAGTGAATCCCCTGTCTCTGTCAGTTACTCCTGCTGCGCCATCTCTCCTGCACTGCAAGCCCCAGCATCACCACCATTTGCACCTACACTGCCCGGGGGGCCCGCTCCGCCTGTGGGAAGTAGAAACATCCCAGCTGCCGTCCCATCACGCCCGGAGGTCTGCAGCAGCGCCGGTAACCATTACCGGAAATCACAGGTGGCGTCACGACACAAACTGTACACTAAAACCCCTTTTTAAAGAGAGACCCAGAGTACGGGCCCGGGAGCCACAGCCATGACCTCTTAAACAAGGTAAAAGGCCCGGGTACCGAGTCCCCTATATTCCCCCTGGGTGACACAAATGTATATATAAAAAGCCATGGATTATAAATACAGTGATTGCTATAATCAAGTGCTGCAAAAAAAGTGAAAAAAGGTGTACAGTACAATATAAAAAGAAGAGACGCACAGTATGTACAGTACAGACCAAAAGTTTGGACACACCTTCTCATTTAAAGATTTTTCTGTATTTTCATGATTATGAAAATTGTACATTCACACTGAAGGCATCAAAACTAGGAATTAACACATGTGGAATTATATACTAAACAAAAAAGTGTGAAACAACTGAAAATATGTCTTATATTCTAGGTTCTTCAAAGTAGCCACCTTTTGCTTTGATGACTGCTTTGCACACTCTTGGCATTCTCTTGATGAGCTTCAAGAGGTAGTCATCGGAAATGGTTTTCACTTCACAGGTGTGCCCTGTCAGGTTTAGTAAGTGGGATATCTTGCCTTATAAATGGGGTTGGGACCATCAGTTGTGTTGTGCAGAAGTCTGGTGGATACACAGCTGATAGACTGTTAGAATTTGTATTATGGCAAGAAAAAGGCAGCTAAGTAAAGAAAAATGAGAGGCCATCATTACTTTAAGAAATGAAGGTCACTCAGTCCGAAAAATTGGGCTAACTTTAAGAGTGTCCCCAAGTGCAGTTGCAAAAACCATCAAGCGCTACAAAGAAACTGGCTCACATGAGGACCACCCCAGGAAAGTAAGACCAAGAGTCACCTCTGCTTCTGAGGATAAGTTTATTCGAGTCACCAGCCTCAGAAATCGTAGGTTAAGAGTAGCTCAGATTAGAGACCAGGTCAATGCCATGCAGAGTTCTAGCAGCAGACACATCTCTACAACAACTGTTAAGAGGAAACTTTGTGCAGCAGGCCTTCATGGTAAAATAGCTGCTAGGAAACCACTGCTAAAGACAGATAACAAGCAGAAGAGACTTGTTTGGGCTAAAGAACACAAGGAATGGACATTAGACCAGTGGCAATCTGTGCTTTGGTCTGATGAGTCCAAATTTGAGATCTTTGGTTCCAACCACCGTGTCTTTGTGCGAAGCAGAAAAGGTGAACGGATGGACTCTACATGCCTGGTTCCCACCGTGAAGCATGGAGGAGGAGGTGTGATGGTGTGGGGGTGCTTTGCTGGTGACCCTGTTGGGGATTTATTCAAAATTGAAGGCATTCTGAACCAGCATGGCTGTCACAGCATCTTGCAGCGGCATGCTATTATATCTGGTTTGCGTTTAGTTGGACCATCATTTATTTTTCAACAGGACAATGACCCCAAACACACCTCTACGCTGTGTAAGGGCTATTTGACCAAGAAGGAGAGTGATGGGGTTCTACGCCAGATGACCTGGCCTCCACAGTCACCAGACCTGAACCCAATCGAGATGGTTTGGGGTGAGCTGGACCGCAGAGTGAGCGCAAAAGGGCCAACAAGTGCTAAGCATCTCTGGGAACTCCTTCAAGATTGTTGGAAGACCATTTCCGGTGACTATCTCTTGAAGCTCATGAAGAGAATGCCAAGAGTGTGCAAAGCAGTCATCAAAGCAAAAGGTGGCTACTTTGAAGAACCTAGAATATGGCTATGTGCCCACGTTGCGGAAATGAAGCAGAAAATTTCTGCTTCATTTCCGCATGTCCTCTCCCGGAAAAACGCATGCGGAATTTCGCAAGCGTTTATCGCGCGTTTTTCACGCGTTTTCGACATGCGGAATTGCCTTGCGTTTTTTATTGCATTGTATAAGGCAATTCCGCTTGCGGAAACGCAAAATTAATGAACATGCTGCGGATTTTTGAACGCAGCATAAATGCTGCGGAAAAATCCACAGCATGGGCATAGAACTTGCGGATTCTCATTGGGTACCGTGGGATGCGGATTACCAAGCGTTTTACAAGCGTTTCCGCTGTGGAAAATCCGCAGCAAATACTCTTGTAATCCGCAACGTGGGCACGCAGCCTCAAAGACATATTTTCAGTTGTTTCACACTTTTTGTTAAGTATATAATTCCACATGTGTTAATTCATAGTTTTGATGCCTTCAGTGTGAATGTACAATTTTCATAGTCATGAAAATACAGAAAAATCTTTAAATCAGAAGGTGTGTCCAAACTTTTGGTCTGTACTGTACATACAGTATGGATTCAGCATATAGGTACAGCAATTGCTAAGGATGAAAAAAGGCACACAGCATGGTAAAGGTACACAGCATGGAAAAGGCGCATAGCATGGAAAAGGCATACAGCATGGGAAAGGTACATTATAGAAAATAATATATAGATGCGGTGTATGCTAATCAAATGTCAAATGCAACACAAACTGCAGAGAATATGAGAATGCACACTATGTAAAATATAGAGAAGGGGAGAGTAGAGGGCAAGGTGCAGGGCTGAGTAATGCACACCGCATGAAAGAGCACACACAGATGCAATAAATGCTATAGTCATAGGTAGGAACATCAAATGGTCAGTTAAAAAAGGAACACAGCATGAAAAAGACTCATAATTAGTGTTGAGCATTCCGATACTGAAATATCGGGTATCAACCGATATTCGCTGTATCGGAGTTCCGATACTGAGTTCCGATACTTTTACAATATCGAATACCGGAATCGGAAGTTCTCTTAGCTCCTGCGCTCTGCAGTGTCTCTGAAGGAAGACAAGCTGGATGGCAGCGCTCAGCTGCGATCCAGCCTGTCATCAGAATGCCATCCCAGCGTGGGAGAATTCTCCTGCTCAAGTGCTGACATTACATTATCTCCCGTACATTACAATTAAATGGAATAGCAGGAATTAATATTTTTTTAAGACGTTAATGCCACAGCCATGGGGGTTGTGGCATTACAGTGGTTGCCCAAATCGATGGGAACAGTGCTCACAGTGAAACATGAAAAGCCGGCAATTCATCAGCGGCATATACCGGTACCCGACAATTTAGAACAGAAAGAATAGAGCTTCACACATAGATTAATTAGATAGAAACATGTCAGTCACAAATATAAGAAGTACAGTGACAGTGTTGGTTACTGTACTTGTCATTTAGTGTTAAAGGATTTATTTAAAAAAATAATAGTGTTTTCATGCACTGTCTCTTTAAAAAAGCCGGCCGGCAATTCAGCATCGGTACCCGACAATTTAAAACAGAAATATAGAGCATCACACATAGATTAGATAGATAGAAACATGTCAGTCACATAAATAATAAGTACAGTGACAGTGCTGGTTACTGTACTTGTCATTTAATGTTAAAATAAAGGATTTATTAAAAAAAAAATTGGCGTGGGGTTCCCCGTAATTTTAGTCTCTAGCGGAGGTTAAGCAGACGGCTGGGGGAGATGTTTGAAGCCTGGGAAGGGGGTAATACCCACGGAGCTTCCCAGGCTACTAATATCAGCCCCCAGCTGAATACCTAGCCCTTACTAGCTATTAAAATGGGGGACCCCCAAAAAAATGATGTGTGGTCCCCCCTATTTTAATAGCTAGCAAAGGCTAGTCAGACAGCTGGGGGCTGATATTAATAGCCCAGGAAGGGTGCCATGAATATTGGCCCCCTCCCAGGCTAGAAACACCAGCCGTCAGCCGCCCCAGAAATGGCGCATCCATAGGATGCGCCAATTCTGGCACTTAGCCTCGATCTTCCCACTGCCCTGTCGCGGTGGCAGTGGGGTAATAGGGCTGGGGTTGATGTCAGCTTATAATGCCAGCTGACATCAAGCCCAGTTTTGCAATGGAGAGGCGTCTATAAGACACCCCCATTACTAACCCCATAGTCAAAGTTAAAAAAAACACAAACACCCAGAATAAAGTCCTTTAATTGAAATAAACACACAATTCTTTATTGTTCTAAATTAAACCATACCTACCATCACACCCATTCCAGCTGAAGCCAACGATCTCCTGCAATAAAAGAAAAATAATAAACCAACATCATCCTTACCTTTCCATGGTTCCCAGGACAACTCCAGCTCAGCTACATACACATGACAGGCAGAATCGCGGCAGAAAGCTGACATCCAGCCTGTCATGCTGCAGGCAGACACTGAGAAGCGCAGGCATGCTTGCACTCCTCAGTGTCAGGCTGTGACGGCATCCAGATGAGCCGACAATGAACTCAGCTGACCTCATGCACGTCACGGACAGCTTGGGAGAATTCTCCTACGCATGCAGTGAGCGTGAGAGACTCGGCTCATCTGGATGCCATCACAGCCTGACACTGAGGAGCGCAAGCAAGCCTGCACTTCTCAGTGTCTGCGGGATGACAGGCTGGATGGCAGCTTTCTGCAGCGATCCAGCCTGTCATCTCGATGTAGCAGAGCTGGAGCTGTCCTGGGAACCATCGAAAGGTAAGGATGATGTTGGTTTATTATTTTTCCTTTATTGCAGGAGATCGTTGGCTTCAGCTGGAATGGGCGTGATGGTAAGTATGGTTTAATTTAGAACAATAAAGAATTGTGTGTTTATTTCAATTAAAGGACTTTATTCTGGGTGTTGTGTTTTTTTTAAATACTTTACTAGAAATTCATGGTGGTCATGTCTAATAATGGCGTGACCCCATGAATTTCAGGCTTAGGGCCTGCTGATAATACCAAGCTGGCCCTAACCCCTTTATTACCAAGTGAGCCACCGCACCAGGGCCCTGGATGAGTTGGGTACAGCGCCAGAAGATGGCGCTTCTATGAATGCGCCATTTTCTGGGGTGGCTGCGGACTGCAATTTGCAGCGGGGAGGGCCCAGAAAGCTTGGGTCTCCCTGCGCTACAGATTCCAGCCCCCAGCTGCCTAGTTGTACCTGGCTGGACACAAAAATAAGGCGAAGCCCCAATTATTTTTTTTTTTAATTATTTCATGAAATTCATGAAATAATTAAGAAAAAAAGGGCTTCCCTATATTGTTGTGTCCAACCAGGTACAAATAGGCAGCTGGTGGTTGGGGGCAGCCCGTTCCTGCCTGCTGTACCTGGCTGGACACAAATATAGTGTGAAGGTTTGTGCTTCTATTGCGGAAATTCTGGTCTTCGTATGTGTAATGCACACGCCCGGGCTGAGCGGCGTGTGCGTGTGATTCCACTGGACCGTGCTGGAGAGTGAATGCCTGGAGGGGCGTAACTAGGTATTCACCCGATCCGACCAGGGTCGCACGACGGCATACGACGCCAGTGCACCAAGGAGGAACCGAGCAGAGGGACCAGGTGCTACTCCAGGACAGACCCCGGACACGGCTGTTGACCCACACAGGGGAATACAGGAACAGACTGGTAGGCTGGCACACAGACTGGTTTGAATAGGCAGGCACGACTGGTATGCAGGCAGGCGGGTATGCATGCAGGGGGGTACAGGCAAGCACAGCTAGAGTGCAGACAGGGAGGCACTAGCAGGTAGGAACACAGGGGGAAGAGGACCCATGCAGGCAGGCGGGTATGCAGGCAGGGAGGTACAGGCAAGCACGGCTAGGACCGCCGGAGCGGTGAGCAAAGGAGTCAGAGCAGGCTAGAACCGCCGGAGCGGTGAGCAAAGGAGTCAGAGCAGGCTAGAACCGCCGGAGCAGTGAGCAAAGGAGTTAGAGCAGGCTAGAACCGCCGGAGCGGTGAGCAAAGGAGTCAGAGCAGGCTAGAACCGCCAGAGCGGTGAGCAAAGGAGTCAGAGCAGGCTAGAACCGCTGGAGCGGTGAGCAAAGGAGTCAGAGCAGGCTAGAACCGCCGGAGCGGTGAGCAAAGGAGTCAGAGCAGGCAAGGCTGAGCAGGGGGGACAGGGCTCTGTTCACACGGAACAGACAGGAAGGGAAAGGCAGAGCCAGATACCCACAGGGTACTAGCAGTGAAGTAGCGAGTGGACCACAAACTCACAAACGGGAGTACAGAGACAATAAGTAGGAGTTAGGTACGAGTTCAGACTCTGCAGAAAAAGGAAGGGAACGGACATAGAGGCAAAACAGGTAAAGGATAGGAGAGAGTTCAGACTGGAACTGAGTGTACGGAGGATTCCGACACTGCAGCGGAATACAGGAGCGGGTCTGGGAATACGGCCCCCAGAGAGGCGGGACGAACAGGCAAGGAGCGTGTTCAGACAGGACAGACAAGATACAGGAGCGGGTCTAGGTAATCGGCCCCTAGAAGGCGGGAGGAACAGGCTAGGAGCGTGTTCAGACAGGACAGACAAGATACAGGAGTGGGTCTAGGTAATCGGCCCCTAGAAGGCGGGGGGAACAGGCTAGGAGCATGTTCAGACAGGACAGACAAGATACAGGAGCGGGTCTAGGTAATCGGCCCCTAGAAGGCGGGAGGAACAGGCTAGGAGCGTGTTCAGACAGGCCTGGAAATACAGCCTCCAGGACAGGCAGACAAGAGAAACACGGAACGGAACCTGGCACCTTCAGAGTGCAAGCACACACTGAATGAAGCACAATGCTCAGGCCGGGATTGATTGGAGCAGCTGGGTTATATACCAGGTGACAGACAGCAATAGGCTGAGGACGCACAAGGGGTGTGACCCACAGCAGGTACAAAAAGCAGGAAGTGATCGGGCGCCGCCCTTAAGCAGCAGAAACAGACACAAGCAGACAGCATGGAGGGAAGCCAGAGAGACATTCTGGACCGTAGACCAAGTGCGCGCTCTTGCACAGTGGGAGATGGACCACCATGCAAGGGCGCCGCCACGTATGTTACAGTATGAACAAAGAAAAAAAAATGGTCAGTTATGCACGTATAGCCTGTTTAAATACAAAGGGAGCATTCCTATCTGCTACTACCGCTGCTCAGGAAGAATTAATTGAATTTCGGGTATTTGTGGATTGTGGTTCTACTCTGAATGTGATTGATGGGGGATTCTTGGAAAAACTTACATTAAAACCTAAACCTTTGTCATCCCCTATTGCTGTGGTTTCTGTTGATGGCTCTCCCTTGAAGAGTGTTACTCACAAGGTCTGTGAGTTTCCCCTCACTATTAATGGTGTTCATCAAGAGAATTTGGATTTGGTAGTATGGAATAATTTGCCTTCTCCAGTAATATTGGGGTTGCTCTGGTTAAAATTGCATAATCCTGTACTTGATTGGTCTACCAATGAAATTAAGTCCTGGAGCCCTAAATGTTATGACAAGTGTTGTAAGGGACGTATTGCTGCGGTGGAAAAAGGGGAATTACCTGTACCTATTCAGGATTTTTGGAGAGTTTTTTCTGAGGAGGAGTCACAAATTTTGCCTCCCCATAGAGACTATGATTGTACCATTGAATTTGGCCCTGGAGCGACTCTTCCTAAAAGTCGTTTATTTAATCTTACTATTCCTGAGAGAAAGGCTTTGGAGGAATACATACAGACAAGCTTGGCCGCCGGTCACATTAGGCCTTCCAAGTCTCCTGTGGCTGTTGGATTTTTTTTTGTTAAAAAAAAAGATGGCGGTTTACGTCCTTATCTGGACTTTCGTGAGATTAATAAAATTACTGTACGCAATCCTTACCCACTGCCATTGATTCCTGATTTGTTTAACCAGTTAGTGGGGGCCAAGTGGTTCTCTAAAATTGATCTCCGGGGGGCATACAATTTGTTGCGCATGAAGGAGGGTGATGAATGGAAGACTGCTTTTAACACTCCTGTGGGTCATTTTGAGAATCTGGTTATGCCTTTTGGTCTTACCAATGCTCCAGCATTTTTTCAGAATCTTATTAATGACATCCTTAGACCTTTGATCGGCAAAAATGTGGTTGTGTATTTGGATGACATTCTGATTTATTCGCCTGATCTAGAGTCTCATTGGCAGAGCGTACGTGAGGTTTTACAGTTATTAATGGACAATTCGCTTTTTGCTAAGCTAGAGAAATGTGAGTTCGCTGGACAGAGAATTAGTTTTTTGGGTTACATTATCTCCAGTGAAGGTTTTGAGATGGACCCGGTTAAAGTTCAAGCTGTGCAGGAATGGCCTAGGCCTATTGGTTTGAAATCGATACAGAGGTTTTTGGGTTTCGCCAATTATTACAGAAAATTCATAAAAAAAATTTCTATTATTGTCAAACCGCTGACCGATCTCACTAGGAAAGGTGCTAATGCGGTTCAGTGGACTTCTGAGGCCATTGAAGCTTTTGTGTTTCTAAAGGAGAGGTTCACCTCTGCTCCCATCCTTATGCAGCCTGATGTGACTAAGCCATTTTTGGTTGAGGTTGATGCTTCTTCTGTGGGGGTTGGTGCGGTGTTGTCTCAGGAAAGCAAGGATGGAGTACATCCCTGTGCCTTTTTTTCAAAAAATTTTTCTGAGACTGAACTTAATTACGATATTGGTAATCGGGAATTGCTGGCTATTAAACTCGCATTTGAACACTGGCGTCATCTCTTGGAAGGTGCTGAATTTCCCATTCAGGTTTTCACTGATCATAAAAATCTATTCTATCTTGATGCTGCCAAGCGCTTGAATGCCCGTCAGGCTAGGTGGGCACTTTTTTTCTCGCGGTTTAATTTTTCCGTTACTTACATCCTGGGTACCAAGAATGTTAAAGCGGATGCTTTGTCTCACAGCTTTTCTCCCATGGTCAGTGCTGAGGCGGAGGAGGAGAGCATTTTACAAGAAGGTGTTGTGATTGCTGCTTTGGACTCCGTTTTGGAGGATGAGATTCTTAAAGCTCAGGAGAATGCCCCATCTAACACTCCCTATGGGAGGTTGTTTGTGCCTAGGACCTTTAGGAGAGATTTGTTTGTTGAGTGTCATGAGTCTCGGTTGGCAGGTCATCCAGGAATTTCTGAGACCAAGAGACTTGTGGGTCGCAGTTTTTGGTGGCCTGGACGGCAGAAGGAAGTCATTAAGTGGGTGCGTCAATGTACTGTGTGTGCTAGATCTAAGTCTTCGCATACTCCTGCTGCGGGGTTGCTTTGCCCTCTGGAGGTTCCTAGTGCACCTGGGACACATCTAGCTATGGACTTTATGACTGACCTTCCCCCCTCTGAAGGTTTCACGGTCATCTGGGTGGTCGTGGACCGTTTTAGCAAGATGTGTCACTTGGTTCTCTTCATCAAACTGCCTTGCGCTAAGACACTCGCTAAGGCCTTTGTAAGGAAATTGTCAGACTACATGGCGTTCCTACTGACATTGTTTCTGATAGGGGACCACAGTTCGTGGCTCGTTTTTGGCGTGCCTTTTGTGACAGGTTGGGAGTTCATTTGTCGTTTTCATCCGGATATCATCCTGAGTCTAATGGCCAGACAGAAAGAAAAAACCAGGATGTTGAGCAGTTCTTGCGTTGCTTTGTGGCAGACAATCAAGAGGTGTAGTCTGAGTTTCTGCCACTTGCTGAATTTGCTCTTAACAACCATACATCCTCTTCTGCTGGGTGTTCGCCTTTTTTTTGTTGTACTGGGAGACATCCGTCTTTTGGGTCATTCTCCAAATTGGTATCGGCTGTGCCGGAGGAGGAGAGTTTTTCCGGTGATTTGGAGAGAGTTTGGACGGATGTGCGTGATAATCTTCAGGAGGCTAACAAAAAATCTAAGAGGTACTTTGATAGGAAACGGCAAGAGCTTTCGTTTGCTATTGGTGACATGGTTTGGTTGTCCTCTAAGAATCTGCGATTGAGGATTCCTTCAAAAAAATTGGGTCCCAAGTTTGTAGGGCCCTTTAAGGTGCTTCAGATAGTTAACCAATCTGCTGTTAGGTTGGAGGTTTCTACCTCCTGGAAGATTAATCCGGTGTTTCATGTTTCTCTGTTGAAAAAAGCTGATGTGTCGGTTGGTGACGCCTCTGCCACTGTTCCTCCGGTGGTGGAGGATGGGGAATATGAAATTTCCCGCATCCTAAATTCTAGACGGTATAGAGGGAGTTTGCAGTATCTCGTTGCTTGGAAGGGTTTCAGACCCGAGGATAACTCATGGCTGAGGGCGGATGATGTTTCTGCTTCCAGACTTGTCAGAGCGTTTCACAGGAGGTTTCCTGATAAGCCCGGTCCTAGGGGATCCGGAGGATCCTCTTAGAAGAGGGGGTACTGTTAGAACTCTCCTGTTAGGTTTTTTCTAGTAGGGATTCAGTTTAGTTCTATGGTAGGGACAGATCTCCTGTCTTTCCTTAGTGCTTGTAGCAGTTCATAACAATTACCCCCTTCCCAGGCTTCGCACATCTGCCCCAGCCGTCTGCTTAACCTCCGCTAGAGACTAAAATTACGGGGAACCCCACGCCAATTTTTTTTTAAATAAATCCTTTATTTTAACACTAAATGACAAGTACAGTAACCAACACTGTCACTGTACATATTATATATGTGACTGACATGTTTCTATCTATCTAATCTATGTGTGATGCTCTATCTTTCTGTTCTAAATTGTCGGGTACCGCTGCTGAATTGCCGACCGGCTTTTTTAAAGAGACGGTGCATGAAAACACTAATATTTTTTTAAATAAATCCTTTAACACTAAATGACAAGTACAGTAACCAACACTGTCACTGTACTTATTATATATGTGACTAACATGTTTCTATCTATCTAATCTATGTGTGAAGCTCTATTCTTTCTGTTCTAAATTGTCGGGTACCGGTGTATGCCGCTGCTGAATTGCCGGCTTTTCATGTTTCACTGTGAGCACTGTTCCCATCGATTTGGGCAACCACCTCCCCCAATACATTCTACATTATTGTTAGTTGTTTTCCTCCATGTAGAATTAACCTACAAGGAAAGAAGGGTTTATTTTCATTCCGATATTTGTGTCCCATTGACTTGCATTGATTTACGGTATCGGAATCGGCGATATCTGATACTTTTTGGGTATCGGCCCGATCCAATCCGATCCGATATTTCCTGATATCGGAAGGTATCGCTCAACACTACTCATAATATCAAGAGCCAAAAAACAATGCAGCAACACATAGACTGTGGCAAATAATAAGATCTCATGTGGTGATGATGGTTTTGATGCTGTATTCATATGCTGATGATGATTCTAGTGCTGTATTCATATTTTGATGATTGTTCTGGAGCTGTATTCATGTGCTGACAATGGTTGTGGTGTTATATTATTGTACTGATTCTAGTTCTGGTTGTATATTAATTTACCAATGGTGATTCTGGCTTTCAGTTCATGTATTGATGATGATTCTGGTGCTTTATTCATTTAACGATGGTGGTTATGGTGATGTATTCATGTTCTAATTGTGAATCTGATGATGTTTCATGTAATGATAGTGGTTCTGGTGCTATATTCATTTTCTAATATTGGCTCTGGTGCTGTAGTCATGGTCCAGATTATGTATTTTTGTACTGATGCTGTATTCATGTACAGATTCTGGGTCTAGTATTGTAAGTACTTATGGTGGTTTTAATGCTGTATTCATTTACTGATGGTGGTTCTGGTGCTGTATTCATGCATCAATGTTGGTTATGGTGATGTATTCATGTTCTGATTATAGTTCAGGTGATGTATTTATGTACTTATTATGGTTCTGGTGCTGTTTTCATGTACTGCTGGTGGTTCTGGTACTGTATTCATGTACTGATGATGATGCCAATGCTGTATTTATATGCTAACGTCAATTCATGTACTGATGATGGTTCTGAAAGGCCTGTAGTTGTAAGTGCAGGGCCGTAGTCAGCCAGGAGATGGAATATTACTGCGTTGTTCAGCATGGGGGTGGTGACAGATGAGAGATTTTGTTGTTATTTTTGAATAGCAGAGAAGCACTGTGAACAAAGAAGCCCAATGGAAGGCGACTTACCGTGTGAATAGTACTATATGCAGGCCAGAATTGGAGGACATTATTAATGCATGGGGTCCAAAACTGGAGAACATAATTAATTTTTGGGGGCCAAAATAATTTGATGACATTTTTTACAATATGGGGGGCCATATAGAGATTATTTGACTATATGGGGGTCACATAGGGGATATTATTGAAGTATGCGGTCATAGAATGAAGTATTACTACTTATTGCTATTGTATGGAGGACACACGAGAACATCATTACTGTATTATATTTTATTTTTGGAAATACTGTTACTGTTGGGCAAAAGGGATGTACTGTTACTGTAGAAGTGGGGAGAAAAGTGGGAAGTGCGCTCTAGAAGTGATCAGCCATGGATATCTGTTTGTTATATTTTGCAGCAAAGAGTCATGCCAGAATAAGCCATAGTGGTTGATGAAGAAGAAAATGACAATAAATTACTTCAACTACAGACATCACCGGTGTGTATCTGAAGCTACATGTATATACTGTACTGTGATATAAATCATTCTATCGTACGGTCATTGTATGGGGGTGATATTAGTCTCACAACTGTGGTTTTTATCAATAATCAGTATGATTATATATTATAGTATATGGTGTGGTCATGGCGTGGCAATATTTATCCCCTTTATGTGCTATTATTGGAATATTAGTCTTGGTACATTGGGCTTTGTTCAGTAAGAGGATGGTGATTATATTCAGACATTATGTGGTAATATATGATCATGGCGTGGTGATATTTTTATCATATATGGTATTATTGGTATATTGGTCTTGGGATAGTGGACCTTGTTCAGCAATTGTATGGAGATAATATTTGTTATTCGGTAACTATATGACTGCATTATTTATAAATATTACTTCAAAAATTATATTCTTGCTATGTTTTCCTGCCAGGTTTATAAATTGTATTTGCATTATTTTTTATTGAGGATAACACAGACTCTAATCAACAACAGTGGAGCCCATGCATCTGAGCAACATGCTGCTTGCCATTGTATTTAATGGTCATGTCAGGATTACCAAGGATTTTTTACTTGCTTGGTATCAGAGGCTCCAAACGGGGTCTAATATGTATGGGTTGAATTTATTCAGACTGATTGGAAATATATAAATATGATAAACAGATATGTGTATATCATTATCCAATGTTATATTAGGATATATTGGGTCCACAATTAATTTATATACAGACATGTGTTCAATTTTAATTCCATCATTAACTTTATTGTTATCACTACATTATACTCTCAGAACATATCAACAGTATATTATTTAGGAATCAACCCATTAGAAATAAGCCCCAGTGGCATATGTTTGGCTCCACGGTCAGCTTGGTCCTTTGGTACTCTGTTGGGCCAGTGCTATTCTTCTTACTACCCGTACTCACATTATGGACCTATAAAGGTGCTAAATCAGTAACACCGAAGGTGGCTTATCTAAGCCAACATACAAAAAAATGCACTTTTTCCCTGTGTGTGTTCAATCACTTTTGTCTGCTTGCCAAAAGTGTCTATTCTATTAAGAGTGTTTTCTTTAGAAGTCAATCATGGCGATGATGTAATGTAATATGGTAAAACTGACAACCTCTTTCTTTCTAAATCGATATTAATTAGCTGTATTGCAATTTTTGGCAGTCTCCGGCGTGTGTAGCTGATAGTTAGTAAAACATGTCTTAACCTTTATGTGAAATTAAATATGAAATTTCAGAATATACATATTTTTTCTGTACTTGATATATTTGTTATTGCATCAGTAAACTATAAAACATTCACAAAAATTACCATATGATTCCTCTAGTGACACATGATAGTGTTGAATAAATCCCAAATGTGCTTAGAAGTGATCCGTATGTAATCAATAACTGATGCATTTCACCTTTCGACGTGACAGATTTAAGATTGGACTATAAAACTGCCAGGTTCTCCTACTTAGACTTAAATGATAGACAAACTTAAGCCAATTTGTAATATGAGGCGCTTGTGTCCCAATACAAAATCTGTCACCCTGTCTACCGTCTGGCAGGCGCTGCACTAAATAAGGAAAGAGCCTCTGACTGTGGTGGCCCCTCTCCGGGCCATGGCGATTGGTGGTACCCTCTGCTGCCCCTTACTAGCCAGAGAAATAGGAAGTCCCCGAAGGGACCAATAATGTGAAAGGGAACGCCATCACAAGCCGTCCCTATGGATATATAAACACGGAGATGTCCCATCCTCCTTCCTTTTCCCCAGTGGTCCTAGAAGCGATTGTTTTTCTGGAAGTGCTGCTACATGAGAAGTCAGGTCAGCTTCTGAAGGCCCTGCTGGGTTTGCACAGGGTGACAATCTCTGGCTACAAGCCCTCATTGCTGGGCTCAGCACTCATCCCCCTGTCCCCAGCGCCCAACACCTGGATTCCCCTGTCCCCCAGCTTCTTGGGCCCGCTTCCCTCACCTCCCTGCTGTTTTAGGCCCCACACAAGGCGTTAATAGCTACTTAAACTCTTTCTTATGGGACACATGCCTGGCTAACAAATACAGCTGTTTATAACGACGAGAATATCGGTGATTAGTACAGATTAGACGTTAGAATCGAGATTCTTTTCCAGCCCTTTATCAACGCAAATTCAGAGACGACGGCACAACAGCGACTAGCGGGGTTGGTCTTTCAATTGTAATTATTGAATTGGAAGATGTAACTAAAGCATTCATTATTAAACAGCCTTGAAAAGGTGGGAAAAGATCTCAACCGAGCAATGAGCGTAGACATCACACTTCACTAAATCTGCTAAGTAGCATCATTTCCCTCATGACAGTAACATGCCAGTCACAATATGAGTAGATACTGCATCTATTGATTGTAAGATTGCCTCTTTAGAGGTGTTAGGTATCAGTGAACTAATTCCTTTGTCTTAGAAATATACTAGCGGAGGATTAATTTATTAATACGCGGGAATTGTTAATAATGGTATACCTCTTAGGTTACTTAAAACTAAATGAGATCCATCCGGCAGGGTACCTGGATAATACTACCACCTACAGACAATACAGTCTGTATGGTTACATTAGTGAATAATTACCTATCAGTTAGAGGCCAAAACAGTTTCTTCTTAGCACACATTGACGGGTCCGCACTTACAAGATATCAGTTTCAAGCAATATTCCATAAATGTTTAAAAACAGCAGGGGTCCATCCCAAAGAATATGGCACACACTCATTCCGCATAGGCGCGGCTAAGAGCAGGACTGACAGAGACAGAAGTTCAGAGAATAGGTCCCTGGAGCTCTGCTAACATTGCAAGATACATAAGACCTGACTTGTTAATATAAGGTAGTTTATTTTCTTCAAGCAGTAGTATTTCTAGTAATGCTATAGGTGATGTTATCATATCATATATGTTATCATATAAAATTCCGACATTACCATTAGTAGTAATATTAATAATAGTGGAAGTAATATGAGTAGTAACAGTGGTGATAGTATCAGTAATAGCAGAAGTGTTGGTATTCATTTGGTAGCAGCAATATAAGTAGTAGTGGCTGCGATAACAATATTGATATCACTAGTAGAGGAGTCATTAATATTAATAGTGATATTATTGGTATTAATAATACTAGTGATATCAGAATCTCACTAGTTGTGATGTGATATTAGTGATATAGTAACACTGGTAGTAAGAGCAGAAGTAGAGTAGTGAATATAGTAATTATAGTTGTAACACAGATTAATGAAGTACTAGCAGTAATTATGGTAGTAATAGTACTAGCAGTGATAGTAATGATGGTAGTAATAGTACCAACAGTGATAGTAATGATGGTAGTAATAGTACCAGCAGTGATAGTAATGATGGGAGTAATAGTACTAGCAGTGATGGTAACAGTTTGGCTGCTAAAACATTCATATATATATTGGACAGCCCAAAGGGCGAATGCCGCCCAGGTGGGAAAAACTTGGGTTTAAGGGAATCACAGTTAAGTGGAGAGGTATAAGAGGCTTAATGTGGCCACAGGTATTCATGGAAATGAGAGACATCGCAAGAGAATCAAGAGGTCTGGTGGCATTGGTCGTACACGCCGGGGGCAACTATCGTTGCTCTTACAAAATTGCATACAGTTACATACAAGGACAAGATCGGATATGGAGAGATTCAAAGTAATTTTTTTTCAGAATTGATATTGGTTTGGTCAGAGATGGTGCTGCGATTGGTTTGGCAAGGAGCCCGAGGCAGAATGGCTATGGAAAAATCTTAAAAAATAAAAAAAATCTTAAAAAAATAACGAAAATGAACAAATGTCTAAATTGATGAGAGAAAGGGGTAGAGTGGTGATACGCCACCGGCGATGAGAATGAGATAATACAAACCTGATAAGGTGGTCATATTGAGTGCACCTTAATGGTATTGGAAACAACATAATTTTGATTCAAGTTGCAAAAATGGAATCGAGGAGATAAAGCAGATGGGTGGGGATTGGAGTCCTGCGTACAGGTACACAGGATCCTCCGTGGCCTGAAAATAAAGAAAGGACATGTTGGAGAGTTCCGCTTGTTGGCTTGCCGGTGTGGTGGAGACACAGGGCATGCGACAACGAGCTGGTTTGAAAGGTTAAATGCCTTTATAATGAAATGAATGGAGAATTTAATAAAGCTGTGACCGATCCTTCGCCCATCCAGTTGTACCTGTTGTATTATTGGCAAGGGAAAGGGGGGCGGTAGGGGGACTAAGCATGCGTCGGGGTTTGATTGGGGGTCCCCACAGTCTACTCCATGATGCCATTTTTAGTACTGGAGGGTTCTTATGAGGTAAGGAGGACTTGCGTTTAAGACCAGACAAACACTTTAAAATAAGACTGATTGTAACAGAAAGGTGATCACTTATATACAGACTTGTCTATTCTCACAGATTGCGAAGTCTTCCAAAAAATAGTGGTGATTTTTAGCATTCTCAATAGAGTTGTGTACAAGTAAACTCTGACATATCTATCAGTTGTAGTCTTTGGAGGCAAAACCCCCAACTCTGCTGCCAATATTTTTGTAGGCTCCCTGCTGACTCGGTTAATAGGGTCTTTTTGTTGACGCTGTTAATGGAAGCAATGTTTAGCTGTTTATGCACCTATATTTGTGGAGGGTCTACTTTCAAAGAAAATGTTCTTACAATTCTTAACCCCTTAATAACGCTGCCTATCTGGGATGCCATTTTTCAAATTTGACATGTTTCACTTTAGATAACAAGAACATAGAAAGGCCTTTAAATTTCTAAATGATTCTAAAATAGTTTTTTTGTGACACATTGATAATTATAAGTTTAAGGCGATATGACTTTAAAGGGAACCTGTCATGTCTTACTATGTAAACTGCCCACATAGCGTTGTTAGTGATGCAATGTGCATCACTAACATGCTTTTTTCATTAAAATTGAGTCTATCACAAGTCTATAACATTTTAAACACTTATATCCTACTTGCTCATTTAGTCATAGGGGTGTGATCATCGCATTCAGTCAGGGGCGGCGCCGCAGTCAGTCACGCCACCCACACCTTTTAATTTTGCTCCTGGCTAGCGCTGATGTGAGTGGAGCTCTTGCGCAGTATGACATGGCCAGCCACGGCTCCCCGCTCGTTTGCAGTGAGGCTTTGTAGTTCCTAGCTTCACTGCGCATGTACTATGAGCCACGGCTCCCCGCGCGTGCGCAGTGAGGCTGTGTAGTTCCCAGCTTCACTGCGCATGCGCTGTGACAGCGGCTCCGGCTGCACACAGTGAAGCTTGGAACTTCACTGCACATGCGCAGGGAGCCGCTCGTCACAGCGCATGCGCAGTGAAGCTGGGAACTACACAGCCTCACTTCGCACGCGCGGGGAGCCGTGGCTAGCAATGTCAAACTGGCACAAGCGTCCCACTTCCATCAGTGCTAGCCGGGAGCAAAATTCAAATGCGTGTGCCGGGCCAGTCATACTGCGCAAGCACCCCACTTACATCAGCACTAGCCGGAAGTAAAATTCAAATGCGTTGGCGGTGCAGGCCCTGACTGAATGCAAGGATCACACCCCTATGACTAAACGAGCAGATAGGATATGAGTGTATAAAATGTTATAGACTCATGATATTAGCACCAATTTTAATGAAAAAAATATGTTAGTGATGCACATTGCATCACTAACAACGCTATGGGGGCAGTTTACATAGTAGATAAGACATGACAGGCTCCCCGTTAATTTATAAAAAATAAAATTAAAATAAAATTGGAAAAAAGTTTTATTGTGCCTGCCTTTTAAACTGATAGTCATACCCCACAAAATGGTTAATTGACATTCCATAAATATCTATGCCACATTCGCAGAATTTTTTTGAAATATACATTTTTTTCATATGTCCATTTAATTTTTTGTAAGACCGCTCTAGATTTCATTCCGGGTACATTAACAGCTCACTTGATTTGGTGGTGGAGCCGATGGTACAGATATTTCTCCAAAGTGTCCCAGGAGTCTTTTCTTTTCGACATGACAATGCCAGGCCACATGTTGCTGGGGCTACTGTGAGCAGCCTGCATGGCCTAAACGTGGCTTACAACATCTCCGAACTGGTCTTCCATTTAGCACATTTCAGACATCATTGGTTGGCAATTGCAAAGGGAATTGCCAGGAGCGTATCTTGATGATTTCGGTGCTCAAGTGCATTCTGCTTGACAGAACATTCCTCAGACAACTTACAGTAACCACATTGATAGCAGCCAATGCATGTAAGTATGTATTTTTGCATGTGGCATTCTTTCTCAATACAGATACAATTAAGATTCTTTGTTTCCATTTATTCATCATTTGCATATTTATTTATTTATTATGCTTGCTTATATAGGGCTATCTTATTGTGCAGCTCTTTACAGACATTATCATTACTGTCCCTATTGGGGCTCATAGTCTAAATTCCCTATCACTGTGTGTTTGGAGTGTGGGGGGAAAGCAGAGTATCCAGTCGAAACACACGCAAACACGGGGAGAACATACAAACTCCATACAGATATAGTTCTTGCTGGTATCAATCTATCTACATAGATAAGCATTCCTCAACACTGAAATATATTTATATTTATACATATATACAGTTATGACCGAAAGTGTTGGCACCCTTGAAATTGTTCCAGAAAATGAAGTTTTTCTCCTAGTAAATTATTACAGTTACACATGTTTTGTTATACACATGTTTATTTCCTCTGTGTGTATTGGAGAACAACTCAAAAAACTGAGAAACAAAAAGGAACATTGGACATAATTTCACACAAACCCCACAAATGACAAAATTGTTTGCACCCTCAACTTAATATTTGATTGCACACCCTTTGGAATAAATAACTGCAGTCAATCACTTCTTATAACCATCAACAAGCTTCTTACACCTCTCATCTGGAATTTTGGAGCACTCTTCTATTGCAAACTGCTCCAGGTCTCTCATATTTGATGGGTGCCTTCTCACAACAGCAAATTTTAGATCTCTTTACAGGTGTTCAATGTATTTAGATCCAGGCTTATTGCTGGTCACTTAAGAACTTTTCAGCGCTTTGCTTCTATCCATTTCTGGGTGCTTCTTGAATTATATTTGGGGTAGGGATGAGTGAATATACTCGTTACTGTTCGGTACTCGCCGAATAGTACGGTACTTGGGCTACTCGTTACTCCTCGAGTTTCCTTGTGATTACTCGCTAGGAGTAATGAGTACAATGTAAGTCAATGGGAAATGAGAGTAAGCCGAGTAAGTGTCTGCTGGAGCCTATAAAGCGGTCTGGGGGCTGAGGAAAAGGCTGAAATGGGTGCATGATTGTTTAAAAGCCAGCGGTAAAAAGCCGCCGGCTTTTAAACAGTCACTCAGCCTCATACTCGCTTCCCCGCAGCCTCCCATCCCGATCCTTCCCTCCCCCTGCCGCCTCCCATCCCGATCCTAAGTTAGGATCGGGAGGGGAGTGAAGCACCAGGGAGCGGGGAGCGCAGCACCAGGGAGCGGGGAGCGAAGGACCTGGGCGGGGAAGCTGGCAGTGAAAATACTTCACCGCCGGCTTTCCCGTTCGGTGCTGCGCTCCCAGCTCCCTGATGTACGCTTCCCCCTCCCTGGTGCTTCGCTCCCCGCCCGGTCCTAACTTAGGATCAGGATTTGAGGCGGCAAGGGAGCGGGGAACGTACATCAGGGAGCGGGGAGCGCAGCACCGAACGGGAAAGCTGGCGGTGAAGTCTTTTCACTGCCGGCTTTCCTGCCGGTTATTTCAAATGAACAGCTGAGGTATCAGCTGATGCTGATCAGCTGTTCATTTGAAGTAGCCGCGGTGCCCTCAGAGGGTTCATGTGAGTTCATGATTGACTGCATGAACTCACATCAACTTTCCCACGGCCGCACAGCTCAGCTACATCTCTGGTAGAGAATCTCTACCAGAGATGTAGCTGAGCTAAAGAAGAAGACTCCATTGGACTACGTCAGAAGGAAGATAATTTTTTTAATAAAGATGGAGTCTCAAATTTTTTTTTTGTTTTATTTCTAATAAAAAATTTATTTCTCTGTGTTGTGTTTTTTTTTAATATTTCACTTAGAAATTCATGGCGGTCATGTCTAATATTGGCGTGACCCCATGAATTTCGTGCTTAGGGCCAGCGGATGATACAAAGCTGGCCCTAACTAGTGTTGAGCCACCCCCGTAGTGTTCGAGTTCGGTTCGGTTCGTCGAACACCCGTGTGTTCGCCGAACTGTTCGTCGAACTGTTCGTCGAACACCTTCGAACACCGTTAAAACCAATGGCAGGCAAACAAAAACACATAGAAACACATAGAAAACACCTTCAAAGGTGTCCAAAAGCTCACAAACTGCTCAGAAGACATAACTAACACATGGAAAAGTGACAAGTACATATAGTCATGCGAAAATAAAAGAGGTGGAGGAGTAAAAGGAGGGGGAGACACAGATATAGGCATGTCATGCCCTTCTAAAATCCAAAAAGTGAGAAGCCGACACGGCCAGTCCGCTCCTGCCCGTGCCACCTCCGTGTCGCCGGGTTTGTGCCAGAGCCGCGGTGAACCCTGACGGCCAGCCCCCCTCTCCCAATACTGGTGCCTGTCCGCTGGTGGGTCGAGCGAGACCCCTGTGGTGGAGGCAGCTCTAAGCTTTTTAATTTAAATTGTCTCTCTAATTTGAATGAATACACTTTAAATCCATTTACAAGGATCTATTGGAGGGAAAGTCTCATGCCAGCAGCCGCGGTAATTCCAGCTCCAGTAGCGTCCACTAAAGCTGCTGCAGTTAAAAAGCTTTTATAAGGATCGAGCTCGGCTGTCCACCGCAAGGCATCCTACTGCCAGTCCCAGTCCCTATGCCTTGGGGTGCCTCCTGATGCTCTTCACTAAGTATCCCGTGGTCCCGAAGCATTTCCTTTGAAAAAATTAAGTGTCTAAACTACAGGTGGTGCAGCTTGCTTAACAGCCGGGATAATCCGCTCACTAGCAGACACTGCTACTAGGCACAAAGTATTTCCTGGGCTAGATGCAGTTAAAAATTTGTAATTAGATACTCTCGTTGAATGCTGAGAAAGCATTCCATAGAGTCTCCTGGCACGCCATATATGATTCTCTTAAAAAGCTTGGGGTAGGGGTCTAGGGGACCCTTTTATAGCCAAAATCACGGCCCTGTATCGCAATACGTCACCTAGGCTGAAGATAAATGGAACTGTAGCACCCTGAGGGCTCGGTTGCTACAGAGGTATTGCACCTCACCCAGAGGTGTGATATCTCACTCTCAGGTAAGGATGGAGTGTGGATCAGGACCCGACACCTGCATGCATTACACCACATTGCCGTGGGGCAGGGCGACCAATATGCCCCTGAGATGGGCACGACAGTCCCTGTCCCTGGCTGGAGTGGGGAGAGGGAACACTGAGGAAGGGGAACCCTGTAGTGCAGGAGCAGGGAGGAAGCAGTTCCTGGGTGCATTGAGAAGGGAGTATAAAAGGTGGGCACCATCTTAGTTCAGTGCAGAGAAGTCTGAGCAGAAGTGGCAGGGAGCAGGGGCTCTGCATGAGCTCTGCTCCGGAGGCAGGCCTAGTAACAGAGGCCCAGGCCTGGAAGAGGGAGAAGGAAGGAAGAGGAGCGGAGAAGGCTCCAGGAACGAGGAATGAAGGGATCCCAGGGGTGCGGACAGGCGAGTCGCCACCGCACGCCCGAATCCACCTGCGTGGAGGGGTCAGGCCAAAGGGGGAGACCGGTCCCCGAACTAGTGGAGGCAGGAAACGACCCTCAGCTAGAAACCGGAGGCTCTGACATTTTATGTGGCGCAGCCCCTCGCTACACCCGCTAGGAAGGCACCACATAGGGTCAGGGAAACTGGCGCCAAGTTTACCAAGAGGAGGCCCGAGGCAGCCGGACAGAAGTGTTGGTAAGAAAGGTCAGACAAAGGACACACAAAGGGGGTCCTGTGAAGTGCTCCAAAGTTATCTGGGAGTTGTCTGAGCCCCTCACCTGGTGAGCACAGTACGACGTGGGCAGCCGTTACCTGCAGACGTGGTCTGGATAATAAGAACTGTGAGTAAAGGCCCTGAACTGCATCACTGACTCCGTGTCGTTACTGCTGCTGCCCTGCACCATCACCCCCATCCTCCGCATACACTGCCCTGAGGCTATACTCCTCCCGTGGGGAGTTATGCTACGCTCTGCTGCACCCACAACACCAGCCTCAGTGGTCTGCCCTGTAGCGGCGGTTCACTCTGACCGCAATCCACGGGTGGCGTAGTCGGACATTTAAACATGAAAACCACATAAATAGTTCCGCCACTGGTTTGACCGCCCTGAGCCACGGAACTGGGTCGCCGCCACGAAGACTACAACCACCAGCATCCACCAAAAAGGGTCCGGCTCCGGGTGTCCCAAGGCCCAGGGGGTGCGTCAGAACATTTTCATCACCTTTCACAATCACCAATGGGACAAGGCAGTGATGTCCTCTGTCCCCTCTCTTATACATCCTAGTGACGGAGCACCTGCTCTCATCAATTCGCCATAACCCCAATATTAGGTGGATTGAGGTGGGAGGCACCGATTACAAGTGCTCTCTATTTGCTGATGATGTCCTAGTATATATCACTCAATCACATATATCCATCCATGCTGTTATGGCTGAAATAGATCACTTTGTTACATGGTAAAATTTTAAAATCAATGCAGCGAAGTCTGAGGCCCTCGATGTCTCCCTCCCCAAATCCATATAGAATTCCATCCAGTCCAACTTTCCCTTTGCCTGGCCCTCACAGGGTATCAAATACTTAGGAATTCCTATTCATAGAGACCTCTCCCATCTATGTTATCTTAATTTTGGGCCCTTTATTGAACAACTCCATACAGACCACGGTTGGCAAGTTAGAACTGTAAGATTCACTACGTGAACCACTGGTGTTTTGTGGAAAAGCACATGTACACTGCGTTCCAAATTATTATACAAAAAGTGTTTAGGAGTGATAAGGGAAGAATTTGTTTGTTTGTCAGTTAAACTCATTGATGGTGATGTGTGTCAGGGCTCTTTATATCACTGTAAGCAATTGCAGACACCTGTGCTAATTAGTTTGGCAGGTGTGTCCAATGAAAGGCAAGACTACTTAAGAAGGCTCTCTCACATTATTAAGCAGCCTACATTTTCTGCCAAAATGGGAAAGAAAAAGGATGTGTCGGCTGCTGAGAAGCAACAAATTGTGGAGTGTTTAGGTCAAGGCATGACTACAATCAACATTGTGCGATGATCAGGATGAAGTGTCTTGGCAATCAAGAAGTATGTAGCTGATTCACAGTACACACGTGTGCGTGCTGATAAGGGCAAATTGAGGACTCTTTCCTACAGGCAATTACGTCAGGTTGAAAGAGCAGCGGCAAAAAAGCCTTGTCATAGCAGCAGACAAGTTTTTGAAGCTGCTTGTGCCTCCAACGTCCCCCGAACAACAAGATGCAGGGTCCTTCAGAGGTTTGCAGCTGTGCATGCGCCATCCTGTCGACCTCCTCTATCCACTTCACACAAGCAGAAACGGCTCCAGTGGGCCAAACATTACATGAAGACTGATTTCAAAACTGTTTTGTTCACGGATGAATGCCGTGCAGCGCTCGATGGTCCAGATGGATGGAGTGGAGGATGGCTGGTTGATGGACACCCCACGCAAACACGGCTACAGCGCCAACAAGGAGGAGGTGGAGTAATGTTTTGGGCTGGAATCATGGGGAGAGAGATTGTCGGCCCCTTTAGGATCCCTGAAGGCGCTAAAGATGAACTCCATAATGTATGTGGATTTTCTCAAACAGCACTTCCTGCCATGGTTCAAGAAGAAGAACCGTGTATTTCACAGCAAGATCATTTTTCTGCATGATAATGCACCATCTCATGCTGCACATAAAACATCTGCATCTCTGGCTGATATGGGCATAAAAGGGGACAAACTTATGGTGTGACCCCCATGCTTCCCTGACCTCTACCCCATTCAGAACCTTTGGAGCATCATTAAAAGGAGTGTCTATGATGGCGGGAGGCAGTTCACATCTAAGCAACAGCTCTGGGAGGGTATTCTGTCCTCATGCAAAACAATTGAAGCAGAAACCATCCAAAACCTGACCAATTCAATGGACGAGAGAGTTCAGAAGCTCCTTTCGAACAAGGGGTCCTATGTGAAAATGTAACATCACCTAGAATAAAGTTTTGAGTTGAAAACTGTTTGATTTCAGTTTCTAACAACCTGCTAATGCTTATAATTTCAAAAATGACCATTTTTTTGGTCTTTATTAAAATGAAAAGGTTGATCGAAAAGTTTGGGGGATCTAAGAGTGTGGCAACCCAGTAGTCATGATTACTTCGAATTCTGACAATATGAGGGTCATGCTGCAGGTAGTGCAGCAAGAAGGCACTTATGTGCCTTGCGCATCTCGGAGCCCCAAAATTATTTTCCGGGCTAGATGCAGCTAAAAATTATTTTTAATTTTAAATCTGGTGAAGCTTTAGTATAGATGGCCTAATAGGATCAGTGCTGCACACTGCTACAAAGCCCAAATTATTTTCCAGTCAAGATACAGATAAACATGATTAGTAATTTGAAAGCTTAAAACGGTTGGTAGGGTGATTTTAACCAATCATCAAGCTTTTACTCTCCACAGGATGACACAGGGGTAGAAAAGTCGTTTGGGATCCATGATTTGTTCATCTTTATGAACGTGAGTCTGTCTAAATTATCAGTGGAGAGCCGCGTGCGCTTATCTGTCAGCACACCACCAGCAGCGCTGAACACACATTCAGACAGAACGCTGGCTGCGGGGCATGACAAGATCTCCAAGGCGTAAGTGGCTAGCTCCGGCCATTTATCCAGATTGGAAGCCCAAAAAGAGCAAGGGTCCAGTGACACAGTCGTGGCTTCAATGTTTACTTGGAGATACTCCTGTACCATCGTCTCTAGGCGTTGACTATGTGTCAGACTTCTTGTCTCCTGTGGCCTTGCAAAGGATGGGCTAAAAAAGTGGTGAAATGATTCCGCAAAATTGATGTTACCAGCAGATACTGTGGCTCTGTTACGGTTTGAGTGCTGAACACTTGACGGTCCCACGGTTGGCAAGTTGGAACTGTGAGATTCACTACGTGCACCACTGGTATTTTGTGGAAAAGCACATGTAAGATTCTGCAACAGTCTCTGCTGATACTCCTGCATGCGTGCATCCCTTTCTATGGCAGGAATAATTTCTGCAAATTTACTTTTGTACCGGGGATCTAACAGTGTGGCAACCCAGTAGTCAGGATTATTTCTAATTCTCACAATTCGAGGGTCATGTTGCAGGTAGTGCAGCAAGAAGGCACTCATGTGTGTTGCGCATCCAGGAGCACCAAGTCCCTGTTGTGTTGGTGGCGAGGTAACAATCATGCTTCCTTCCTCTGTCCTCTCCCCCCAACCTCGCACAACAGAAATGTGTTCAAGGTCTCCCTTATCTGATGAGTCTTCCATCAGTTCGTCCTCCACTTCTTCCTGGGCTCCTGCACCTTCCTCACTAGTTTGGCTGCTACCATGCGCCCTGGTAAAACCATCTCCCCCACCCTCACATGCCTGCTGCCTTGGTGCTGCCGACCGTCTGGACCTTGCAGATGTTAGCCCTTCCGCATACAACTCCTCCTCCTCTACTTCCTCCACCTCCTCTTGTGCCACCACCTGACTCCGAATTCTGTTTAACATGTGCTCCAGCATGTAAATCACCGGAATAGTCATGCTGATAATGGCATCGTCAGCACTAAACATCTTCGTCGCCATTTCAAAACTGTGCAGAAGGGTGCATAGGTCCCTGATCTGAGACCACTCCTCCAGCGTGATTTGCCCCACCTCTGAATCTCGTTGGCCCAGGCTATATGTCAGAACATATTGCACCAGGGCTTGTCGGTGCTGCCACAGTCGCTGCAACATGTGCAGAGTTGAATTCCACCGGGTAGGCACATCGCATTTTAGCCGGTGAAGTGGCAGGCCCAACGACTTCTGTAGAGATGTAAGTCGCTGAGCTGCGGGATGCGAACGGCGGAAGTGAGCACACAGCGACCGTGCCCTCTGCAGAAGGCCATCTAGTCTGGGATAGTGGGCTAAAAATTGCTGGACAACCAGGTTCAACACGTGAGCCATACAAGGCACGTGTGTGACATTGCCCCGGCGAAGGGCCGCACCCAGGTTTGCAGCATTGTCGCACACGGCCTTCCCTGGTTTCGGGTCCAGTGGAGACAACCATTCATGAAATTGGTTCTCCAGAGCTGACCACAACTCCTCAGCTGTGTGACTCACATTTCCCAGACATTTCAATGTAAAAACCGCCTGATGACGTTGAGCCCTACTGCCAGCATAGTAAGGAGGTGTGCAGGATCCCTTCTGCGCAGTTAGAAAGCTTGTGGCATGACCAGACAGGCTTTGGGTGCAGGTGGAAGACCGAGAGGAGGTTGAGGAGGCAGAAGCAGTGGAGGAACTTTGAGATAAAGAGGATTGACGCACAACTCGTGGGGACGGCAAGACTTGGACAGCAGCCCCTTGTCCTGCTGTCACCATAGTTACCCAGTGCCCAGTCAGCAACATGTAATGCCCCTGTCCATGCCTACTCGTCCAAGTGTCTGTGGTGAAATGCACCCTGTCACACACAGAGTTTCTCAAAGAAGCGGTGATGTTGTGTGCGACATGCTGGTGGAGCGCAGGCACACCTTTCTTTGAGAAGTAGTGCCGACTGGGCATCTGGTACTGGGGCACTGCGACGGACATAAGGTCTCGAAAATCCTCTGTGTCCACCAGGCGGAAAGGCAGCATTTCTGTAGCCAAGAGCTTGCAGATGGTGAAATTCAACCTCTTAGCTTTCTCATGGCTAGGAGGAAATGGTCTTTTACTTGTCCACATCTGAGGGACCGAGGGCTGGCTATTGTGCTTAGACTGGGTTGATAAGGGTGTCCCCGGCAAACTGCCGGTCTGTGAGGAAGATGCAGGCGGACATGTTAGGTTGCCTTGATCCAAAGGTGGTGCTATCGATGTCGGACAGCGCTCAACACCAGCTGGTGTTACCACCTCCAAAGAAAATGATGACCTGCCAATCACGCTGGCTGTTGCGGGTAAAGAGGTGGCAGGTCTGCGCCCCAAAACAGGTGTGACTGCTGTCCCCCCAGTCACAGAGGATGAAGAGGCCGCGGATGCACAAGATATGGCAGACGGTGATTGGCCCAGCCGGCTAGGCCGCATTGTAGCACACTGAGCTTCCCACTGCAACTTATGCTTCATGTCCATGTGCCGGTTCATGCATGAAGTACTCAAACTATGTATTTTTTGGCCTCTACTTAGCTTTTGCTGACAAATGTTACAGATAACACGAGTTGGGTCATCTTTATCGATCTGAAAAAATGCCCAGGCTATGCAAGGCTTAGCACCCATGCGACCTGAAGAGCCACCACGACTTGTGGTGAGAGGCAGAGTTGTGTTTGAGGATGCAGTTGTTGACGTGCTTCCAGTACTACGTCTCTGTCCAGGAAGGCGCAACCTGACCTCGTCGTCACTAGCATCTTCCTCCACCTCCTCTGCTGACCTCATCTCTTGGCTGACTGTGGGTTGACAGTAAGTGGGATCTCCGACCTCATCATCATCACCCTGTGCGTTATCACACCCGTCGTCCTCAGAGCCAACCTGTTCCTGCCCTGACAAAAAACTAAAGTTGTCGCTCCAATCAGGTATTTGAGTCTTATCATCGTCTTCCTCATTGTCTCCACCAACAGGAGTTACAGTTTGGGAATGAGGGTCTACATTATGGTCAGAACCTTCTGCGTCTGGTCCTGGATCCGACTCATAAAGATTCTGGGCATCAGTGCAGATCATTTCCTCGTCTGGATTCACAGAAGCGCTGGAGTCGACCGCTGATTCCCAGGCTATAGTATGAGTAAACAGCTCTGCAGACTCAACCATCTGTTCTACCTCATACTCAGACGGGCAGCTGGAGATTTGGGAGCTGTGAGGAAGCAAGTGCGATTTGGGTGACACCTTTGAGGACTGGAGTATTTGTGATGTTGAAGTTGATGTGGAGGAGAGCCCACTTAAAGGAGCACTTGATATCCGTTGAAGCACCTGCTGTTTTTGTGCCTCATCTGGAATTTGTAGCGATTGGCGTGGCCGTAAGAAAGGGATCTTATCACATTGTCCGCTAAAAGAAGTAGACATTTTAGTTTGGCTGGAAGATGGTCTTTCTTCTGCAGATGTTACTGTTGCTTTAACACCTACCCCACGGACACAACCTTTTTTCCCCTTCCCAACACGCCTATTCCCCTTTCCACCAGCAGCAGGCCTTTTTCCACTCATTTTGGTGGTTAACTAATTCACAACTCTGGAGTTGTTTGCACAAAAAAAAAATGGATGGTAACCGAGCAGAGCTGAGTGGCCAAACTGTGGTATTAGGCCAAAACTATTGGCTGGGATAGATGCAGAAAAAAATTATTTTGAATTTGCAACTGATGGAGGTCAGTATAGATGGACTAATACAAATAGTCCCACACACTGCTAGAAGCCCAAATATTTTTTCAGAGGTACTGTAGATGCAGATAAAAATTATTTTTAATTTGCAACCTGATGGAGGTCAGTATAGATGGACTAATAGACCAAGTCCCACACACTGCTAGAAGCCCAAATATTTTTTCAGAGCTAGATGCAGAAAAAAATTATTTTTAATTTGCAACCTGATGGAGGTCAGTATAGATGGACTAATAGACCAAGTCCCACACACTGCTAGAAGTCCAAATATTTTTTCAGAGCTAAATGAAGAAAAAAATTATTTTTCATTTGCAACCTGATGGAGGTCAGTATAGATGGACTAATAGACCAAGTCCCACACACTGCTAGAAGCCCAAATATTTTTTCAGAGCTAGATGCAGAAAAAAAATATTTTTAATTTGCAACCTGATGGAGGTCAGTATAGATGGACTAATAGACCAAGTCCCACACACTGCTAGAAGCCCAAATATTTTTTCAGAGCTAGATGCAGAAAAAAAATATTTTTAATTTGCAACCTGATGGAGGTCAGTATAGATGGACTAATAGACCAAGTTCCACACACCGCTAGAAGCCCAAATATTTTTTCAGAGCTAGATGCAGAAAAAAATTATTTTTAATTTGCAACCTGATGGAGGTCAGTATAGATGGACTAATAGACCAAGTCCCACACACTGCTAGAAGCCCAAATATTTTTTCAGAGCTAGATGCAGAAAAAAAATATTTTTAATTTGCAACCTGATGGAGGTCAGTATAGATGGACTAATAGACCAAGTCCCACACACCGCTAGAAGCCCAACTATTTTTTCAGAGCTAGATGCAGAAAAAAATTATATTCAGTTTGCAACCTGATGGAGGTCAGTATAGATGGACTAATAGAATGATGCTATGCCCAAAAGATTTTACTTCACTAGGTGCAGTAAAAAAAATGGTATTCTATACACAGGTGTTATATCTTGCAACACAGATAGGCTACTCCACTGACTAACACACTCTGCAATAGGCCAAAAAGGATTAGCTTTGCTAGATTCAGCCAAATGCTGTGAAAAAAACTTGCACAGCACTGGCACAGACCTGCCTTGCAAAAACTGATAGGAACTCATGTAACCTAGTCCTGAAAAGGACTCCAATTACAATTAGTCTTTACTCCCACAACCTATCTATTTAAGAGCACAGACCTCCCTGATAAAAGTCGTAGGAAATGCTGTAACCTAGTCCTTAAAAGGACTGCAATCACAACTATTCCCTACTCCCAAGCTATCTGTATATTTGTGCGAAAATTGGCTTGAAATTAACAAGGTATAGCGCACATAGCAACAGCGGTGCCGTCTAACACGCAGCTGCAGCAGTGAGAAAATGGTGGCGACGGGGAAAATGGCTTGGTCTTATAGGGCAAGGACATGTGACATACACTGCCAATGACACATGCCCTTGCTTGTGTGAAAAAAAGCACTTCGCTCGGTGTGTGCGCTGCTGATAGGCTGACAGATTGCACCTCCCCACTGCAAATGCGGGAAAGAGAAAAAAAAATGGAGATCTTCATTGTTCCTGCAGAGATCCATCCCCTGCCCCTCCCCCCACCCCGCTGTACACTCAAACTGCGTATTAACATTAATTTTCATCATTACTGAGAAAAAATCCAGTTATGATTTTGGTGCACGAACAGTTATCGAACATAACCTCGAACAGCCGAATTTTTCTCAAATTGTTCGTGTTCGCCGAACGGCTCGAACACCTCCCAAAACAGCTCGAATTTGAGATTGGCGAACAGTTCGAGTAGAACAACGCTCATCTCTAGCCCTAACCCCTTTATTACCCAGTGAGCCACCGCACCAGGGCCCTGGATGAGTTGGGTACAGCGCCAGAAGATGGCGCTTCATTGAACGCGCAATTTTCTGGGGTGGCTGGGGACTGCAATTCGCAGTGGGGGGAGGGCCAGAAAGCTTGGGTCTCCCTGCGCTGTGGATTCCAGCCCCCAGCTGCTTAGTTGTACCTGGCTGTACACAAAAATAGGGCGAAGCCCCACGTCAATTTTTTTTAATTATTTCACACAGTTACACAGACTTGCTTGACCCTCAAGGGACTAGAATGCGGCTACGATCCCTCTGTCTTCTGACAGATGCAGGGCTTCCCTATTTAAACTCCTACCAAAGTGCTCCCTCTAACTACTTTCTCCACCGACATCCACTACTGGTTCCCCCTACCTTTGGGTTCCCCCCACTCCAGCCAGGGTCAGGGCTCAGCAGCTGCGCTCTGCATATTGCCCCTCCAGCCAGCCTGGAGCAGTGTAGTGTTGGATGCAGGTGTTTGGGGCTCCGTGCAGCACTCCCACCTTACCTGAGAGAAGGGAGACACCACAGCTCTGGGTGAGGTGCAGTACCTCTGTGGTGACTGAACCCTCAGGGGCGCCACACTCCCCCCCGGTAAAACACAGCACGTCCGCGGGCTGGAACAGAGTAAAATAGGGTATACATGACATGCAAATTTTTAGATGCATCCGCATATAAGATTACAAAAACACAACATTTATTCCCTTTATGGGAGGCACATCTTCCTTAAACGTTACAGGTTACATTTTTTCAGAGACATTATAAAACTTTCTTAAATAACATTTTCCTTCTTCAATAAGTGCAACAAGTAGCAGCATGAGGAACCTGTCCACAAACCCTCAACGTAGGCCCTGGGCGTGGCTGCAGGGCATAGATGATCCTGGTGCAGGACCACGTCTTCCGCCACGCCAAACGAGTTTTTGTTCTGTGATCATGGTTGTGAATATAAAACCAATAGGGTGCACTTTAAGAAGTGCTGAACTATTTATAACATCAACGTCCGGCTGTTCACAGTCCCAAGCCTGTAGTCGCTATATACCCTGCGGGTACTTAAGTAAACACACACTCAAAACATTATTTTCAACTGTACCCTTACGGGCTACTATATAAGCAATGTTCAGTTCCACTTGCTGGATCAATAGTGGGGACCCCGCCTGGGGTACTTTTCATTCTTCCCTGACCCAGCCAGGTCATGAGGGATGTCCTGCAGGGGTGTATCCTCGCTGACACAATACACGTGCAGGGCGTACCAGCCACGTTCACCATGGTGCCGGGTGAACGTGACGCGGTCGCCCGTATACAGGTTCCGGTCAGGATGGCCTTCCTCCAGCTCGGGCTCCACATCCCGCCGGTTCACAAACACGTCCCTCTCGAAATTGGGACTCCTGATAAAGCCCCACCCAGCCTTCAGGTTGAACTTCATAACGAGGCCTTCCTCGCGGGGGCTTGGGTGGGCTGACTCCACCTGGCAGACCTGCACCTTGGCGGCCTTGTCTCGGGCCTCCTGGAGCTCACTGCATGCCTCCTGCACACGTCACTCCCTCTCTAGTTGCCGGAGCTCCCGCCTGCAGAACTCCTGCCTTTGCAGTGCTTCGGCCTGGGTCTCCGGCGGGAACCCCATCAGGTGTCCAACCCCGGTTGTCCCAGCAAAACTTCATTCCACTGGTATAGGCCACCGGGGGCGCTGGTGTCGGGAGTAGCAAGTACGGCTGCTGGTCCTCCATCGGGGCGGACCAGTCGAATGCCAGTGCGCCGCACACCCACTCGGGTGCTGGAGGTGGAGGCGCCGGGAGGGCATCAAGTAGCAGGCCCGTGGCTTCAGCGCCCGGGAGTGGAGGTTCCGGGAGGGCACTAGATGGGGGATCCTCTGGTTCAGCGCCCGGGGGTGGAGGTCCCGGGCTGCACAGCTGTTCCAGCCAGGGTACGGCAGCATACAGCGAGGGCTGGGGAAAGAGGCCAAGGAGCAGGTCAGCGCTGGCAGCGCCGGGGACTGGGGATTCTCTCCTACCTGCTGCTGTGTCGCATGCGGCCTCCTGGTACTCAGCAAGCTCCGCCGGGGCTGGGGTGCTGCTGCTGACATCCAGTGCCGTCTTCCACCGTGCCGCCAATTTTTCCAGCAGCTCGCTTCTCCACTTTGCGACCGCTGCTTGCTGGGCTCGTTCCACCTGTTGGCCCAGCTCGAGGACCTCGCTCTGGAGGAACTCCAAGTCCTCCAGGGACAACTTCTCCACTTCTCCCTCCTGGGTGAGGGGATCTGCTTGACGCTGCAGCAGGCCAGAGGCTTCGTCTTCGTCTTCGCGTCTGTCCATGCTGGCTGCCGGGTGCAGTCTGTCTAGACTGGTCAAGACCACACCCTGTCTCCATTCCTTCTCTCCGCCTCCTCTCTTCTTTTGGGGGCGGCCCCATGGCGATCTGCTGTCGGTCACTCCCTGTGACGGCCTCCCTGCCTTGACGGACACATCTATGCGGACAGTCACTGTTGCAAGGGGCAGGGTTGGCTTTTGGCGCCATTCCGGGACCCGACCCACGATGGGGGGTTCCATATTGTTGTCCTTTAGCACACACATAAAGGCGCCCATTCTTCTGGGGCGGGCGCCACATTCAGTAACATAACACAGTTCTCTAGGTACACTTTACCCGCCGGTACGGGCTGGTCACGCATCCTGTTCGTGATGCCAGAGATGACTCGTACCAGCCACATTCACCATGGTGCCGGGGGATATCACGGTGGCTGGCCCAGCCCGTAGCCCAGGGCGGTCAACAAAAGGGGAATTACTTTTATATTGGGGTTTTTGGGATTTTTCGTGACGCCACCTGTGGTGTCTGGTGAGGGTCACCAGTGCTGCAACAGTCCTCTGAGGTAGATGTTAGGGCAGCTCGAGATGGGACAGCTCCCCACAGGTGGAGCAGGCCTCAGGGCAGTGTAAGATGGAGTGGTGGTAGTGCAGGGAGAACAATGGCGCCGATGAAAGAATTGACGGAGGCCGTACAGTGCAGTCATTCGAGATTTTACTCACAATTCTTCAAACAGTCCACAGGTGCACTGTACAGGTGCAGGCCTCCCACGTCGCGCTGAGTTCACCGGGCAGGGGTTCAATCCTTCCTCATGCAACTTGGGAATACCTGGCAGAACCCCACTTTCTCGTGTTCCTATTTTGACCGTCTTCACACTGGTCTTCCTCCCTCCTGCTCTGCGCTGCCCACTCTCAGCCCTGTTCGGGTACTCTGAAGTCCCTCCTGTCCGTCGGAGTTACACAGACTTGCTTGACCCTCAAGGGACTAGAATGCGGCTATGATCCCTCTGTCTTCTGACAGATGCGGGGCATACGGGTGCCGTCCTGCATGCGCCAAACCCCCTGGGATCCTTTCTTAGAGCGGAGCCTACTCCCTGCTCCCCTCCTGGGCCTCCTGACTTGGCCCTACTTGTGGAGCAGATCTCCTAATGAGACTCTGCTCCCGGACTGTTCTTCTGAACTGTCCCGAGCTGTTCTTCTGAACTGCTCTCCAGAACTATCTGACCACCACCCTAAGATGGCTTCCCTATTTATACTCCTACCAAAGTGCTCCCTCTAACTACTTCCTCCACCCACACCCACTACTGGTTCCCCCTACCTTTGGGTTCCCCCCACTCCAGCCAGGGTCAGGGCTCAGCAGCTGCGCTCTGCATGTTGCCCCTCCATGTTGCTCCGGCCTGGAGCAGTGTAGTGTTGGATGCAGGTGTTTGGGGTTCCGTGTAGCACTCCCACCTTACCTGAGAGAAGGGAGACACCACAGCTCTGGGTGAGGTGCAGTACCTCTGTGGTGACTGAACCCTCAGGGGCGCCACAATTGCATGAAGAACACAGCTAGTGAAGGGAGAGTGTGAGCGGCTGCTAGGGAGAGTTAGAGTCATGAAAAAACAGAAAAAAAACTATATTTAACCCAAAAGCTCTTCTCAGAGCTACCAGGAGGAGTATTGTTGTAGTAAGGGACTGTAGTGCATGGAGACAGGCAGGAGGTAGCGTTACAGTTCCACATAGTACCTAAATAGCAGAGCTGACTCAGCTCTTCTCAGAGCTGAAAGTATAAGCTTAGGGACTAGTTTGTGTTCCCAGATCATTTTGGGGTCACATTTACCCCTCCAGGCACAAGTTTTTGGGCCATTGCAGTGCTGTTTTTAAAAGAAATAGCACGCACGGTACCTCAGGTCTTACACACAGCCAGCACCTCTGTCCAGGGTGGTGACTGGTTTTGCGTAATCTCCGACAATTTTTTGTGGGCCATTGCGTTGCTTCTCTAACAAATAGCACGCATGGTACCTCAGGTCTGACACGCAGCCAGCAGCTCTGTCCAGGGTGGTGACTGGTTTTGTGTAATCCCACCTGTAACCTCTGGCCACTTTTTGTGTGCAGTTGCGTTGCTGTTTGTTAAACACCAAGCATTAGTAGCCTGTAGTGTTATTCTTCCACAAAACAGTAACTGCTACTTGTTTGTCAATATCTGCATCTAAACATCTGCAACCATGGCACAAAAAACATAAAATCCGAAAAAGACTGTTGCAAAGGGAAGTGGGCGTGGGCTTGTCAGTCGTGCCCAACAAGGCACTGAGTCTGGGAGACAGAGGAAGATTGATGCATCTATGTTCCTGTCTAAATTTCCCAGTCTGGAACATAAACGTGTCTTGAAGCCAGAAGAGCAAGACCAGATAATGTCTTGGATGGCTGATAAGACCTCAACAAATTGTTCTAGCAGCACCCAATCTTCCTTGAACACACAGTCTCCTGTCGATAGAAAGAACGCTGGGTCATCCAATCCTCAACCTCTTCCTATTTCTTCATCCCGTCAGCAGTCACAGGAAACATTTGACCCCAAGTTTGGCCACTCTGAGGATTTGTTTGGTACATTTGACCCTTTGGTTGATGCTGGCCTCTCAGCCTGCAACATTGATAAGGAAAGTAAGGATGTATTCTTGGTTCATGGCCAAATATTTGAAAAATCACGGCCCGAAGAAAGCCACTTTCAGCCACGTCATATACCGCCTGAGGAGGTGAAGGCTGATGATGATGAGACACAGTTGTCATCTGGCCAGCCAACTATATCAACCCGGAATCAGGATGAAATAGAAGACGAGGTGGTTGATGATGAGGCCACTGATCCGACCTGGAATGTTGGCATGCATAGCCAGCACAGCAGCACAGAGGAAGAAAGTGGATACGTAGCACTTACAAAGGCACCAAGGGCTACTGGTTTGAGCAGAGTGCTAAGTGTGTCAACTCTTGCCAAGAGCAATCCCTCTGTGCCCCAAATCAAGGTAAGAGTGCGTTCAGCCGCTGTCTGGAAATTTTTTTTCGGATACTCCTTCTGAACCAAATGTTGTAATCTGTAGCATCTGCCATACAAAGCTTAGCAACCAGAGCACCATGAGTATGCGGAAACACATGGCAGCTAAGCACCCTATTCGGTGAGCAGAACAACAGGGTACAAAATCTGTGTCTTCGGGTCAAAACACTGCCATGTTACCTGTGATCCATCCTTCCCAATCTGCTGGCCAGGAAGCAGGTGCTGCTCATACTTACTGCTCACAAGCTGCGGTTGTAGAGAGACAGAACACAAGTGCATTCACTTGTTTGTCACAGCCAACCGTCCAGTTGTCCGTGCCCCAAATCTATGAAAGGAAGCAGAAATACCAAGCTTCGCACCCACAGGCACAAATACTTAAAGCGCACATTGCCAAGTTGCAAGCCATGGAGATGTTGCCGTTTAGGATTGTGGGGACACAGTCTTTCCGTGATCTGTTGGCTGTGGCTGCCCCACGATACTCTGTTCCCAGGCGGCACTATTTTTCACGGTGTGCCGTCCCCGCATTACACCAGCACATCTTAAGCAATCTAAAGCGTGCTCTCACCAATGCCGTAACCGGGAAGGTCCACCTAACAACGGACACCTGGACAAGTAGCTGTGGACAGGGACGATACATCTCTGTCACGGCACACTGGCTAAACCTGGTGGAGAGTGGGACAACTTCTCAAAGTGGACCATCACATATACTACCCACGCCACGAATAGCTGGCCCCACATCATTCAGAGTGTCCGCCTCATGATATACTGTACGTCCAGTACATACTCTTCCTCTTCCGCTTCCTCATCCAGTGCTGAATTACCCTCAACATCACGCCCAAGTTGGGAGCTTTGCAGCAGCGCATCAGCAAGGCGACAACACGCTCTGCTCAAGCTGATCTGTTTAGGTCAAACACTGCACACTGCAGCAGAGCTGTGGAAAGGTATAAAGCAACAGACCTATCATTGGCTCTCCCCACTGCAGCTCCAACCCGGTTTTATCGTCAGCGATAATGAACGTAACCTCGTGGCGGCTTTAAAGCTCGGGAAGCTGGTACACGTGCCATGCATGTCTCACGTGCTGAACCTAGTGGTGCGGAAATTTCTCAAAACCTACCCGGACTTGAGGTACCTACTTGACAAGGTGCGCCAGATTTGCGCCCATTTCAGACATTCATCAACAGCTGTTGCCAGTCTTGCAGCGCTTCAAATACAATTTAATTTGCCCAACCACAGACTCATTTGTGACCTGCCCACCCGCTGGAACTCAACATATCATATGTTAGCAAGGATTAGTGAGCAGCAGAGGGCACTTGCAGAATACCAGCTTAAACATGCCCGTCAGACTGAGACTCAGCCAATACACATAACAACTGTCGAGTGTGTGTCGATCGCTGACATTTGTGAGGTGCTTGATAACTTTGAGTACTGCACCAAGCTTGTGAGCGGTGATCAGTCTATTATCAGTGTAACGATCCCTATGCTATATCTGCTGAAAGAATTGCTGCAGAATCTAAAAATGGAATCTTTGAGTGCTCAGCAGCTGGGGATGGAGCAAGATTTCACACTCGCTGATCCTAGCCATCCCAGCCAATGTCATCATCCAACATTGGGGGATGAAGATGATGAGGAAGATGAGGAGGGAGATCACTTATTTTTCTGTGGTACCGAGGGGAACCCTCATGCTACCGAGGGTACTCCCAACCCCAGCTTTATGTCTGTCTAGCATGGGTGGGCTGGAGAGGAGGAGGAGGAGATTCAGTATGAGGCCACGATGGGTATTGTTCCTCCTTCTTTGCACCTTGGCACACATGGCACAATTCATGTCTAACTGTCTGTCCCAAGACCCTCACGTGATCAACATTTTGAACAGCAACCTATACTGGTCGGCCACATTTCTGGACCCACGATACAAGGACAAATTTCCTTCACTACTGTTGCAGTCATCAAGGGGCTTTACAATTGAATACTTCAAGATGGCTGTTGTCGACAATTTGATGACAAGATCACCCTCAGACACCGCTGTTAGCAGAGGTACCAGCTCTTTGCAACAGCAGTCATTCATGGGGAGAGACACGCCCAGCATGTCCAAAAGAGGTGGGGGGAAGATGTCCACAAACTGGGCCATCTTCAATAAACCTTCTGATCAGCAAGGGCTTGGTGGTCCGGTAACCATGTCAAGGAGAGAGAAATTGAACAACAAGGTCAACGAGTATGTAAGTGACCATACCTGCTTTCTTACTGACGCTTCTGTTCCATTTAATTACTGGGTATCCAAGCTTCATAGTTGGACAGAGCTCTCCTTATATGCCTTGGAGGTGCTGGCCTGCCCTGCTGCTAGTGTGATGTCAGAGCGTGTTTTCAGTGCCGCTGGGGCAATCATCACCGATACACGGACACGGCTGACTACAGAGAATGCAGACAGGCTGACTCTGATAAAATTCAACAGGGACTAGATTTCATCATAGTTCTTAAGCCCTCCAGAAGACATGATCCAAAGCTAAAGTCACGCAAAATGTTCTTTTATGCTACAGGTGTTCACGTCCATACCTTTCCATACAAAAACAATTTCCTTAATCTTACATGAGTACCCTACTCCTGCTCCTGCCACATGTTCCTCATGGTCAAAACCCTAGAAACACTGTTACATTAATTTATATTTCCCATTAGAGGCACTTGTGATGGGACCTCCTTACTTCATCAACCATGATATAGCCCCTTGGGCTAATTTTTTGAGGCACCATGCCTATTCCTGCACATTGGGCAGTGGAAGTACTGTGCTAGAAGTCCTAGCTTCATGATTGACTGGCCCATGAGGCCTGCTTCCTTCATCAACCATCAGACAGCTCCTTGGGCTAATGTTTTGAGGCACCATGCCTATGCCTGCTCATTGGACAGTGGAAGTACTGCGCTAGAAGTCCTAGCTTTATGATTGTCTGGCCCATGAGGCCTGCTTCCTTCTTCAGCCACCATACAGCCCCTTGGGCAAATTTTTTAAAGCACCATGCCTATGCCTGCACCTGCACATTGGGCAGTGGAAGTGTAGCGCCCCGAGGGTTCGGCCGCTACAGGGGTATTGCACCTCAACCAGAGGTGTGATATTCCATTCCCGGGTAAGGATGGAGTATGGACCAGGGCTCAGATAGCTGCATACACACACTCACCCCATTTCCGGGGGACAGCTCGACGGTGCTCCGATTTATATATATGTAGGCACAACTGACCATGTCCCTGGCTGGAGTGGGGAGGGGGGAGGAAAACCCAGTGATGTAGGAGCAGATAGGGGTTGGTTTCTGAGCATAGGTAGGAGCTCATTGGGTGCTGGTCACCTGAGCTCAAACACAGAGGAGGAGGTATATAAGGCGGGCACCATCTTAGTTCAGGGAGTGGAGTGAAGTGGAGAGAGAGAGCTGACAGGGAGCAGAAGCTCTGTAGGAGCTCTGCTCAGAAGGCAGGCCTAGGGTGAAGGCCGGAGCCAGAAGGGAGAAGAGGAGAAGGAACGGAACAGAAAGAGAAGGAACCAAGGAGTAGAAAGGCTCAGAGACACGAAGGCAGAAGGGACCCTAAGGACCAGCGTGATTTCGGGTGATGGGTCAGGCAAGAGAAGGGTACCGGATCCCAAATTGGTGGAGGTAAATCATCCCTCAGCCAAGAACCGGAGGTCGTGATCATTTATTGGTGCGACCCCCCGCTAAACCTGCTAGGAAGGCACCATATAGGATAGCGGGAAACGGGGCCCACGTTTGCCCACATAGATCCGCGGCAGCTGGACAGAAGTTTGATCACTGGTGGGGCACGGCCAGAGAAAGGAAAGAAGGGAGTTCTGGGCTATACTCCTGAATTGCCGGGGGGTTGACCGAGCCCCGCACCGGGTGGATGCAGCATGGCTTGGGCAGTCATTGCCGGCAGAGATGGCTCAGAAAATAACTGTGAGTAAAAGGCATTGGACTGCAACACGTTGACTCTGTGTTTCTTACCGTGCCAGCACTAACGGTACTGGGACGCCTGGCACCACAATCCCCACCATTGACACTCACTGCCCTGAGGCTACACTCCTCCCGTGGGGAGTTATGCTATTCCCTGCTGCGCCCACAACACCAGCCTCAGTGGTTTGCCCCACAGTGGCGGTTCACCCTGACCGCAATCCACTGGTGGCGTAGTCGGACATTAACCTAAAACATATAAAAGATTGCCACTGGTCTGACCACCCTGAGCCATGGGATTGGGTTGCCACTACTACCCCCATCATTGCGCAGAAGCCCGGTTCCGAGTGCCCCACGGCCCAGGGGGTGAGTCAGCTTTGGCGTAGTCGGCAGGATCGTGACCAACCCGCCACAAAAGGGTATTGCGAGCCTGGAAAGAGACTGTTTTACTGTATTAAAGATGGCGCCCACCCCAGAAGAATGGACGCCATAATGTGCGCGCCAAAAGATAACTGGAAGCCACCTCCCGTCGTTGGCCAGGTCCCAGAATGGCGCCAAAGAAGGAGCCCACCCCCAACAGCCATGAGTGCGGCTGTAGAGATGTCCATCAAGGTGGGGGGGTTGCCCCTGAGAGTGATTGTCAGCAGATTGCCCCAAGACCACCCCCAATGGGGGCGGAAAGAGAAGAAAACTGTGGGGCAGGGTGTGGTTTGGATCAGTCTCACAAGGCCGCACCCGGAGATGGAGACAGGAAATAGCTCCAGCACCCTGGCGCGTGGCCTGCTGCCGTCCGAGCCCCCATGCAGCCTCACGGAAGTGATAGCACAGCTCCCCAAAGAAGACCCGGAGTTCATGCGGACTGCGCTGGAGGAGCTGGACCGAAGGATGGTCCAAGTGCAGCGGGACGTCATCGCGGGGTGGAAGGAGGAGATGGCCCGGCGGGCCGTGACCCAGCCGCAAGGGACGCCGCAACCACCCAGCAGCACGCCTGCCTCTGAGGGCGGTGAGAAAAGATCAGAGGCCAAGGACGACGCCGCGGAGGAGGCCGCAGCAGCAGAGACAGGTAATGGAGGCGCCCTTACCCCGAGTCCTGGGGCCGTCAACCTGCCCCTGCATCCTGTTGCAGAGCCCGAAGCCCAGGAGACCATCACTGTCGCTGCGCCTCCATCGCTGCCGACCAGTCCCCAGGCCGCCGACACCACCGGCGGGCCCCGCACCGTGCCCTCTGACCCCGGGCGCGATCGGAAGACGTCCACGGCAGGCCTGGTCGCAAGGCCGAGTACCTCCGGGCGCCGTTATCCCACCCGCGCCCCCGACCTCTACGAAACCTCCTCTGGGCGCAGACCTGTTCGCCCAACATACGGGTCCAGATGGAGAACCCTTTATCTGGCCGCCCGGGTGGGTTAATCCTCGGCAGAAGAGAGGCCCGTACGCGGAGGCCGGAGCCCCGCTTGAGCCCCTCATACCCGCTCCGGAGCCCCTGGAAGTTTCCCAGCCCCCGATGGAGGACGCCCAGTACGAGTGGGACCCGACTGGAGAGGATCTGATGGGGTTTACGCAGGAGACGCGGGCGGCCACAGCCCGTCGACGGGAATCTAGCCGCCAGCAGTTGGCGCTGTTCGAAAGAGAGCAACGGGAGCGGCGCGTAAGGCAGGAGCAGCTGCAAGCTCAAAGTGCGGAGCAGAAGATGAGAACCCGGCGAGACCCCCGAGCTGCCCGCGGTCCCCGAGCCACCGGGACTTTTGTAAAATTTCAAATGGAGCACGGCTAAGGTTTCATTGGGGACCCGAATACGATCAGCGATGTGTTCGTAACCCGGAGGGTTGTCGAAAGCCACCTGCCGGAAGGCCATCGTGGGTGGGATCTGTACCCAGGAGACGTAGTGAACTACACCAGACACCAAGGCGTAAAGGGGTGGTACGCCCTCCACGTTCACAGAGTAGTAGAAGAGGCGGAGCAGTACTACTCAGACCCCGAGTACCAAGAGGACCCGGACGGGTCTGAAGATCACCACCATGAGGAGCAAGGCACATATGGAGGACATCGCTTACAGTAAAGCGGAAAAGCGTCAGTGTATATAGTTACCCGTCAGGGTACAAAGGACTGTTTTGGGACTGTTTCGAATCTAAGTGTGGTCCCCGGGCACCATCTTAGTTCAGGGAGTGGAGTGGAGTGAAGTGGAGAGAGAGAGAGCTGACAGGGAGCACAGGCTCTGTAGGAGCTCTGCTCAGAAGGCAGGCCTAGGGTGAAGGCCGGAGCCAGAAGGGAGAAGAGGAGAAGGAACGGAACAGAAAGAGAAGGAACCAAGGAGTAGAAAGGCTCAGAGACACGAAGGCAGAAGGGACCCTAAGGACCAGCGTGATATCGGGTGACGGGTCAGGCAAGAGAAGGGTACCGGATCCCAAATTGGTGGAGGTAAATCATCCCTCAGCCAAGAACCGGAGGTCGTGATCATTTATTGGTGCGACCCCCCGCTAAACCTGCTAGGAAGGCACCATATAGGATAGCGGGAAACGGGGCCCACGTTTGCCCACATAGATCCGCGGCAGCTGGACAGAAGTTTGGTCACTGGTGGGGCACGGCCAGAGAAAGGAAAGAAGGGAGTTCTGGGCTATACTCCTGAATTGCCCGGGGGTTGACTGAGCCCCGCACCTGGTGGACGCAGCACGGCTTGGGCAGTCATTGCCGGCAGAGATCGCTCAGAAAATAACTGTGAGTAAAAGGCATTGGACTGCAACACGTTGACTCTGTGCTTCTTATCGCGCCAGCACTAACGGTACTGGGACGCCTGGCACCACAACCCCCACCATTGACACTCACTGCCCTGAGGCTACACTCCTCCCATGGGGAGTTATGCTATTCCCTGCTGCGCCCACAACACCAGCCTCAGTGGTCTGCCCCGCAGCGGTGGTTCACCCTGACCGCAATCCACGGGTGGCGTAGTCGGACATTAATCTAAAACATATAAAAGATTGCCACTGGTCTGACCACCCTGAGCCACGGGATTGGGTTGCCACTACTACTCCCATCATTGCGCAGAAGCCCGGTTCCGAGTGCCCCACGGCCCAGGGGGCGAGTCAGAAGTGCTGTGCTAGAAGTCCTAGCTTCATGATTGTCTGGCCCATGAGGCCTGCTTCCTTCATCAATGGTCAGAGAGCACCTTGGGCTAATTTTTTGAAGCAACATGCCTATGGCTGCACATTGTGCAGTGGCAGTGGAACAACAAGGACAGTAGTCCAACTTTTATAATTGTGAAGCCCTACTACTGATGATGATGGGTGACTTCTTCCTGTGTTAACCATCACACAACCCCTAGGGCAGTTAGCTATCCTTATGCCACTTACACACTGAGCTGTCAGAAGATCGCCCCGATCATCACTCGCTCCTATGTCACTTATTATAGCTCAGTGCGTACATGGCATACGAGTCACGGTCTGCCGGCAATAAATAACAGTAGTTCAAACATATTATATACATTTACACCATACATTTTTGAAACATTTACACATTACGGCTGCGCACACATGCTGCCTTTTTTTTTATGTATGCGTATTTTTCTGCACTGTCCACTGAGACAGTGAAGAAAAATATTTTCTTGTAAAAAAAAGTTTCCCTGCTGTTATTTATTGACTTCTCTATTCGATGTGATGAAGATACAAGTGAGCCCTATTTTTTTAAAATTTTCACAAAAATTTGACGTGTGCTTCGCCATATATTTGTATGCCAGCCAGGTACAGCAGGCACGTACGGGCTGCACCCGACCCCCAGCTGCTCAAATGTACATGGCTGAAAACAAAAATATCGGGAAGCCCTTTTTTTAAATTATGAATTTCATGAAATAATTAAAAATCATTTGACGTGGGGCTTCTCCCTATTTTTGTGTCCAGCCAGGTACAACTAGGCAGCTGGGGGCTGGAATCCACAGCGCAGGGTGGCTCAATCTTTCTGGGCCTCCCCCGCTGCGAATTGCAGTCCGCAGCCACCCCAGAAAATGGCGCTTTCATAGAAGTGCCATCTTCTGGCGCTGCATCCAGCTCATCCAGGGCCCTGGTGTGGTGGCTCACTGGGTAATAAAGGGGTTAGGGCCAGCTTTGTATTATCCGCTGGCCCTAAGCACGAAATTCATGGGGTCATGCCAATATTAGACATGACCGCCAAGAATTTCTAGAAAAATATTTTAAAAAAACACAACACAGAGAAATATTTTTTTTATTAGAAATAAAACAAAAAAAAAATTAGAGACTCCATCTTTATTAAAAAAAAAATTATCTTCCGTCTGACGTAGTCCAATGGAGTCTTCTTCTTTAGCTCAGCTACATCTCTGGTAGAGATTGATGTGAATTCATGCAGTCAAGCATGAACTCACATGAACCCTCTGAGGGCACAGCGGCTACTTCAAATGAACAGCTGATCAGCATTAGCTGTTCATTTGAAATAACCAGCGGGAAAGCCTGCAGTGAAAAGACTTCACCGCCGGCCTTCCCGTTCGGTGCTGCGCTCCCCACTGCCTGATGTTCCTAACTTAGAATCGGGATGGGAGGCGGCGGGGGAGCGGAGGATCGGGATGGGAGGCTGCGGGGAAGCGAGTATGGGGCTGAGTGATTGTTTAAAAGCTTTTTACCGCCGGCTTTTAAACAATCATGCACCCATTTCAGCCTTTCCCTCTGCCCCCAGACCGCTTTATAGGCTCCAGCAGACAATTACTCGGCTTACTCGCTTTTCCCATTGGCTTACATTGGACTGGCTACTCTTAACGAGTACCCGAGTATTGGGACCTACTCGTTACGAGTATAGCGAGTCCGATTATTTCACTACTCGCTCATCCCTAGTTTGGGGTCATTGTCGTGCTGGAAGACCCATGACCTAGGATGCAAAGCCAGCTTTCTGACACTGGGCACTACATTGCATGGCAAAATCCTTTGGTAACCTTCAGATTTCACGATGCTTTGCACACAGTGAAGACAACCAGTGCCAGAGGCAGCAAAACAACCCCAAAACATATTTGAATCTCCACCATATTTGACTGTAGATACTGTGTTATTTTCTTTGCAGGCCTCATTCCATTTTCAGTAAACAGTGGAATGATGTGTTTTACAAAAAGCTGTATTTTGGTCTCATCTATCCACAAGACAGAAGAGTTTTGGCTTACTCAAGTACATTTTGGCAAATTGCAGGCTAGCTTCTTTATGTCTCCGTGTCAGCTGTGGGGTCGTCGTGGGTCTCCTGCCATAGCGGTTCATTTAACTAAAATATTGATGGATAGTTCGCACTGACACTGATACACCCTGAGCCTGCAGGACAGCTTGAATTTCTGGACTATCCTGTGTTGCAACCTTTCATCAATTTTTCTCTGCCGTCCACATCCAGAGAGATTAGCTACAGTGCCATGGGTTGTAAAGATCTTGATTATTTTACACACCGTGGACAACGGAACATCAAGATCTCTGAAGATGGACTTATAACCTTGAGATTGTTGATATTTTTCAACAATTTTGCTTCTCAAGTCCTCAGACAGTTCTTTTCTCTTTCTGTTCTCCAAGCTTAGTGAGGCACACACAGACACACAATGCAAAGATTGAGTTAACTTCTCCCCATTTTATCTGATTTCAGGTGTGATTTTCATATTGCCCACACCTGTTACTTGCCAAGGATGAGTTTGAGTTTGAATGAGCATCACATGCTTGAAACAAAGTTGTTTACCCGCAATTTTGGAAAGGTGCCAATACACACAAAGGAATTAAACGTGTGTAAGAGAAAATATCTAATTGCAATAATTTTCTGGGAGAAATACTTCATTTTCTGGAAAAATTTAAAGGATGCCAACAATGACTGTATGCTGATAAATACAGACAGATACTTATACATCATGTAAAACCATCAGAAAGGCACCTGATTGGTTCCAAGTTTATGCTGTAGCAGGACAACAAACCCAAACATACAGCCATTATCATTAAGAACTGTCTTCAACGTAAAGCAGAACAAGATGACCTGGAAGTGATGATCTAGCCCCACAGAGCCCTGATTTCAACATCATCGGGTCTGTTTGGGATTAGATGAAGAGGCAGAAGAACCTGAACAAGTCTACATCCACAGAAGATCTGTAGTTGATTGTCCAAGATGTTTGGAACAACCTTCCTTTCACGTTCCTTCAAAAACTCTGTGCAAGCGTACCTAGAAGAATAGTTGTTGAGGCAAAAGGTGGTCATACCAAATATTTGTTTAGATTTCTCTTTTGTGCATTCACTTTGCATTTTGCTAATTGATAACAATAAACTATTAACACTTCTATTTTTGAAAGCATTCTTACTTTGCAGCAGTTTGTTAACACGTGACTAAATCTTTGCAAAGTGGCTACTTGATTTTGAATCTGATGTGAGCTGTTGTTCTATCCTATCAGCTTGTTAGGTTCCAGTATGAAAGATTGTACATTTTTATGCTGTCACCTTCTTGTGGCCATATTCAAACTACAGCTTTAAATGTTAATTTCAATAATTCATTAGTTGAATAATTTTGTATCTAATTATTTATTGCCAAATTAAATACAGCAGGTGGATAACATATAATATAGCATGGTGAATCCTAGGTAATACAGCATAATGGATCCCAGCTAATATGTCTGAGATATATTTTTACCTATGTGTGAATGATAACTATGCTTCATTCTCTCGGCCTTAAACAAATTGTTCTTTCTTGGTTATCTTCCTATCTCTCTTATACCTACTTTACTGTATCATTTGCCGCCTCTTCCTCTCCGCTTCCTATTATGTAAGGAGTTCCTCAAGGTTCAATCCTAGACTTCCTCCTACTAATCCTTTATTTATTATGCATTTCTTATATAGCGTAATAATATTCCGCAGTGCTTTAAATACATTATCATCACTGTCCCAATTGGGGCTCACAATCTAGATTCCCTTTCAGTATGTCTCTGGAGGGAGGAAGGAAACCAGAGAACACGGAGGAAACCCATACAAACATGCAAACCCCTTGCAGGTGTAGTCCTTGGTGGGATTTGGACACAGGCCCCCAGAACTGCAAGGCTGTAGTGCTAACCATTGAGTCACCATGCTGCCTACATCCAGTAGGTAGATATACCTTGAAACCCACATCACATGGTGTTTAGGCCCCATTATGTGTCCACCCATAAACTGCATAAAACAGCCTTAAAATGTTTTTGCATGCAAATTATTAGTAAAAGCAAGTTGAGATTGAATTAATGGGAAAGTCTCATAAAGTAAAGAACCGTTATCAGATATGTGTGCAGGTATTCTATTATTGCCCATTTTTAGCAATCATAATAAATTACCAAATGCCTTTGAGGATAGGTTCACTTCATAGTTGCTGTATATATTGGGAAATAGTCCTTATGTATACCTTTCCGAGAGGTCTCCATTGGGTGCATGCCACTCAATGATTATAAGGTAGTGTTACAATCACACAGGCATAATCAACTGTGGTAGGATGTTCTACAAATTACAATGTTAGCAGATCATACTGACAGAGTGGAATTAGAGAAGAAATAGCTCGTGTTTGGCTACTTTTCCAGTACATTGTAACCATCTTCTTGTACATAATAAAGAGTGAAATATTTAAAGAATGTTTATGTGGTGCCACAATCAAATCTTTATCTGATAAGCGTTTCATTACTTTTTACTCGTTGTCAGCATTTGTAAACATTATTTTTCTTATGCAATATAAGCCAAATTTATACTTGCCAGTAACTAATGCATGTTTCTGAATGTTACATAATTTAGTAATTATAGTTTAAGTATTGATATTGGCAAACTAAGGCACCAGTCAAAAAGGAAATAACATAATCTCAGTGCAGTCATCTGCTTTAGTATTTACCACTTTTATAGGAACTGAGCGCTGCCATAGACAAAAATATTGTGTACTCTTCTAATTCCTTAAAACATATTACTACAGTTCAGAGTACTGTATGAGTCTAATGGTGTACAAACTACATTAGTTTAAAAAAAAATTGGGGTTGATTCATTAAGACTGGTATTGTGCATGCTGGCCTTAAAGTGTACTCCAGGGAGATAAAAAATAATTGTAATGGCCATATCTTCATAAACTATCAGGATAACATGAATAGTGTTGTTTTCCACTCTCACACTATTTGTAATTCTGTGTTACGCTGCAGCTGCTCCTCATTGCTCCCCCTCACTTTTGGGACGTTATGTCACACATCAGGGGGCATGGCCTGCTTCCTGCTTGTAACAGCAGCCAGTCCCTGATACTATCTACTTATATGTGGTCCGATATTGGGGGCTTGGCTTGGGGGTGGCCGGCTCCCAGCTGCTAGTAATTGCTTGCCCCTTGATGCTATCTACTTGTATATGGTCCGATATTGGGGGCTTGACATGAGGGTGGCCTGCTCCCGGCTGCTAGTAGCTGCATGCCCCTGATGCTATCTACTTGTATGTGGTCCGATATTGGGGGCATGGCATGGGGTTGGCCTTCTTCTGGCTGCTAGTAGCTGCCTGCCCCCTGATACTATCTGCTTATATGCTGTCTGATATTTGGGGCATGGCCTCTCCTGGCTGCTAGTAGTTGCCTGCCCCTGATACTATCTGCTTGTATGTTGTACGATATTGGGGGAGTGGCCTTCTTCTGGCTGCTAGTATCTGCCTGCCCCTTGATACTACCTGCTTGCATGTTGTTCGATATTGATGACGTGGCTTGCTCCCTGCTAGTAGCATCAGCCAGCCCCCATATAATATCGGCCCACATACAAGCAGAAAGTATAAGAGGGCTGGCTGCTGCTACTAGCATGGAGAAGGCCATGCACCTAATATTGAACAACATACAAGCAGATAGTATCAGGGGGCAGGCAGCTACTAGCAACCGGTAGCAGGCCACCCCCATGCCACGCCCTCAATATCGGACCATATACAAAAAGTTAATATCACACTGGAGGCAGCTGTCACTCTCAATCCTGACACCTCAACAAGCCCTAGGGTGGCAGACCTGTCATTCAAAGCATCCATAGGACACCATGAGTGTTGGAATAGTGACAGAAAGTATATGAGCGTCATGAAAAGCATTTGATTCTCAGCAAACTTCAATCAGATGAGACACATGATGGTTAAGTTAGTTTAAGCGGGCATGACAACTTTTGAATCATACATTTCTAATAGAGTTTTTGAGGGGGGATTAAGAGGGTGTAGAATTATGTGCTATGGCTTACGTCTTAGAAATGTGTAATTCCAGCCCTGGTAATGCGATACAAAGTTTCAGTCAGTCATCTTGTGCAATCATATCATATTAAGATAAATGTAATATGTATGTTGTATTGTACATTGTGTACAAAAGTAACATTTTAATTCTGCAAATCTTTTGAATAAAGTCCTTGTTATTCTTTAAAACAATGAGTCATGTTTTCCTTTCTATTTCAGAAGAACACTTTGCACACTACAAAGGTCTTATTTTGTACCTAGATTGGGTGTATGCTTTTGGTACATTATATTTCCTAACATCATATTTCTTTTGTGACTCCATAAAATTTAATAGCATAGTTCTCTAGTGTGTTAGTATGCTAAAGGGATGGAAAGTGAATGCACAGGAGTCCAATATGTCTTCAGCCACATCCCACAGTATAAACTGTAAAGCCAACTATTACGCCCTTGGATGTTGTCCTTTATTCAGTAACTAGAACTCTCCATTTCCAGGAATTGTGTATTTTTACTATCGAATGGGAAGTTTAAAAGTTGTAAGTGGAATATGACTTCTTAGTTTGGTTTTCACAAGTACTATATGACATTGGATGACTAGTAAATAATAGAGGGGACATATAGTTAAAAGAACGTGGTATCACCTTTATTTTTTTTTTGATGATGTTGTCCAATATATCCAACAAAGACTTACGACTCATGACCATAATGCTCTGCAAAGCTGACTTCTCATATGTCATCACATTAAATAAGGCAACAAGTTACCTGAAAAAGAGGTTACATATTTGTTTTTGTTTTTTTAGAAAAAACGCGCTGTGTCTGGAACGTGATGATTTTATGTTGGACTTTGTGCCCAGTTCTGCACTAAAGGGACCCCATTGCCCCAAAAAAAACATTTTAAATAGGCTACACAGTGTTGTACAGGACTTAGCCGCTATTACAACCATACTTACGCTGTATCTGTTACTGGTACAGTGCCTGAAAAAATAACTTTTAATTCATATGCAAATGAGGAGGCTTTGGTTCACCTTTGACATGGTTACGAGTTTGGTGCAGCAGTATGTCTCCTCATTTGTATATTGGGGCCCTTTCTCTGCGTCTGATTGACAGTGCTTGCTTCCCCATGTGAGGACTGTCTAAATTCTACCATCATGTGTGCAGCCGCACGCATTCTTCACTCCATCTTTCTCCGTCTAACGTTACTAGCTACACTATTTCACACGAAAATGCATAGACAGATATGTTTAATGGCTGCCCGGTTTTGCTCTATGCATTGTACAAATTTTCTCCTATATCCAATTTATGTTTTGTAGGGATTCATGTTATCAGGTAGGTGCTAGAGTTCACACAAGCACAGGATTCTTGTGTCTAAACAGAGTGAGGTTTATTGAACTCCATAAATTTGCACACATCTTTACATGAAAACAACCTTTTCCCGGCACAAACATGATTAGAACAATCACAGTCCTTACTAGAGATGAGCGGTGTTTGACTAGAACTGTTCGCCAATCTCAAATTCGAGCTGTTTTGGGCGGTGTTCGAGTTGTTCGACGAACCCGAACGATTTGCAAAAAATTCGGCTGTTCGAGGTTATGTTCGATAACTGTTCGTGCACCAAAAGCGTGTCCTGCATGTCTGGCGCTATTTAGAGCACCAATCATGCAGGGATTGTCTGCCACTCACTGTAATGCCACAGCCATGGTGGTTGTGGCATTACAGTGATTGCCCAAATCGATGGGAACAGTGCCAACAGTGAAACATGAAAAGCCGGCAATTCAGCAGCGGCATACACCGGTACCCGACAATTTAGAACCGAAAGAATAGAGCTTCACACATAGATTAGATAGATAGAAACATGTCAGCCACATATATATGAAGTACAGTGACAGTGTTGCTTACTGTACTTGTCATTTAGTGTAAAGGATTTATCAAAAAAAATAATAGTGTTTTCATGCACCGTCTCTTTAAAAAAGCCGGCCGGCAATTCAGCAGCGGTACCCGACAATTTATAACAGAAAGAATAGAGCATCACACATAGATTAGATAGATAGAAACATGTCAGTCACATATATATGAAGTACAGTGACAGTGTTGCTTACTGTACTTGTCATTTAGTGTAAAGGATTTATTTAAAAAAAATAATAGTGTTTTCATGCACTGTCTCTTTAAAAAAGCCGGCCGGCATTTCAGCATCTGTACCCGACAATTTAGAATAGAAGGAATAGAGCATCACAAATAGATTAGATAGATAGAAACATGTCAGTCACATATATAAGAAGTACAGTGATAGTGTTGATTACTGTACTTGTCATTTAGTGTTAAAATAAAGGATTTATTTAAAAAAAAATTGGCGTGGGGTTCCCCGTAATTTTAGGCTCTAGCGGAGGTTAAGCAGACGGCTGGGGCAGATGTTTGAAGCCTGGGAGGGGGGTAATACCCACGGAGCTTCCCAGGCTACTAATATCAGTCCCCAGCGGAATACCTAGCCTTTACTAGCTATTAAAATGGGGGACCCCCCCAAAAAATGACGTGGGGTCCCCCCTATTTAAATAGCTAGCAAAGGCTAAGCAGACAGCTGGGGGCTGATATTAATAGCCCAGGAAGGGTGCCATGAATATTGGCCCCCTCCCAGGCTAGAAACACCAGCCATCAGCCGCCCCAGAAATGGCGCATTCATAGGATGCGCCAATTCTGGCACTTAGCCTCGCTCTTCCCACTGCCCTGTAGCGGTGGCAGTGGGGTAATAGGGCTGGGGTTGATGTCAGCTTATAATGCCAGCTGACATCAAGCCCAGGTTAGTAATGGAGAGGCGTCTATAAGACACCCCCATTACTAACCCCATAGTCAAAGTTAAAAGAAAACACAAACACCCAGAATAAAGTCCTTTAATTGAAATAAAGACACAATCCTTTATTGTTCTAAATTAAACCATACTTACCACCACGCCCATTCCAGCTGAAGCCAACGATCTCCTGCAATAAAAGTAAAATAATAAAGCAACCTCATCCTTACCTTTCCATGGTTCCCAGGACAGCTTCAGCTCTGCTACTGTTATGTTCTGCTACCAAAGCTAAGGAAAGAGAGGAGATCTGTCCCTACTATAGGACTCAGCTGAATCCCTACGATGTAACAGGGAACCTGATCCTGCGATCAGACCTGCTAAAGTCCTAATCTAGTCTGTACGGAGACCTATAGATGTGGGGAGGGAATCCCTACAAGTACTAAGGACTGGGAGGAATATGGGACACCTCCTAACAGAAATAGTAGCAGACAGACGAACAAACAAAATAGATAGAACATAGAGGTCCGTAGACCAAGCAAACTAACAGAGTTAGATACAGAGCACAGGCTAGCTAGAAAGTAGAAATACAATGACGTCCAGCAAAGCCAGAAGGGCGGAGCAGGACCAAATAGGCCAACAAGGTCATGTGACCAGCAAAGGAAAAAAAACCTAACAGCAAGGTTCTAACAGCTACATTGAGATGACAGGCCGGACCGCAGCAGAACGCTGCCATCCAGCCTGTCATCCCGCAGACACTGAGAAGCACAGGCATGCTTGCGCTCCTCAGTGTCTCGCTGTGACGGCATAAAGATGAGCCGACAATGAACTCGGCTCACCTCATGCACGTCACTGACAGCGTGGGAGAATTCTCCTGCACTCAGCGCTTCAGCGTGAGAATTTTCCCACGCTGTCAGTGACGTGCATGAGGTGAGCCGAGTTCATTGGACATGAATGAGCTCACCTCATGCACGTCACTGACAGCGTGGGAAAATTCTCACGCTGAAGCGCTGAGTGCAGGAGAATTTTCCCACGCTGTCAGTGACGTGCAGGAGGTGAGCCGAGTTCATTGTCGGCTCATCTTTATGCCGTCACAGCGAGACACTGAGGAGCGCAAGCATGCCTGTGCTTCTCAGTGTCTGTGGGATGACAGGCTGGATGGCAGCGTTCTGCTGCGGTCCAGCCTGTCATCTCGATGTAGCAGAGCTGAAGCTGTCTGGGAACCATGGAAAGGTAAGGATGAGGTTGCTTTATTATTTTACTTTTATTGCAGGAGATCGTTGGCTTCAGCTGGAATGGGCGTGATGGTAAGTATAGTTTAATTTAGAACAATAAAGAATTGTGTGTTTATTTCAATTAAAGGACTTTTTTCTGGGTGTTGTGTTTTTTTTAAATACTTTACTAGAAATTCATAGTGGTCATGTCTAATATTGGCGTGACCCCATGAATTTCGGGCTTAGGGCCAGCTGATAATGCCAAGCTGGCCCTAACCCCTTTATTACCCAGTGAGCCACCGCACCAGGGCCCTGGATGAGTTGGGTACAGCGCCAGAAGATGGCGCTTCTATGAACGCGCCATTTTCCGGGGCGACTGCGGACTGCAATTTGCAGCTGGGGGGACCCAGAAAGTTTGGGCCTCCCTGCGCTGCAGATTCCAGCCCCCAGCTGCCTAGTTGTACCTGGCTGGACACAAAAATAAGGCGAAGCCCCACGTATTTTTTTTTTTAATTATTTCATGAAATTCATGAAATAATTAAGAAAAAAAGGGCTTCCCTATATTGTGTCCGGCCAGGTACAAATAGGCAGCTGGTGGTTGGGGGCAGCCCGTTCCTGCCTGCTGTACCTGGCTGGACACAAATATAGTGCGAAGCCCCACGTCAATTTTTTTTTAAATTATTTCATGAAACTAGATGGTGGCCCGATTCTAACGCATCGGGTATTCTAGAATATGTATGCGGCAGACCCGGCGCAATCAGCAGAGCGGTGTTTAAATTTGGCGCCAAAATCGCTGACTGGTCGCGGCCAGCAACCGCGACCAATCAGCAAAGCGGTGTTGAAATTTGGCGACTATATCACTGATTGGTCACGGCCGGCGGTCGCGACTAATCAGCAGAGCGGGGTTTAAATTTTGCGCCAATAATGCTGATAGGTTGTGGTCGCGACCAATCAGCACAGCGGTGTTTAAATGTGGAGCCAAGATCGGTGATTGGCTGCGGCCGATATTTAAATTTGGCGCCCAAATCGGTGATTGGTCGCGGGCAGCGCCAGCGACCAATCAGCGATTTTTAACACAAATGTCCGGATCTTTGTAACACCATGCGGATACTGTGGGGAGATCAGCGGCTAGGGTGTCAAGGGAAGACCGGGGAGCGGAGCTGCGGGTCGGGATACATCTGCTGCGAGCAGTCGCTCATCTCCCGGGTTCTCGCAGCGGAAGTATCCGCACAGGCAGAGCCGCTGACATCCATGTGGCTAGGGCGTGAAGGGAGGACCGGGGAGCGGCGCTGACATCCAATTGGTCGCGGCCGCTATTTAAATGTGCCGCACAAATCGGTGATTGGTCGCCGTCTTGACCGCGACCAATCACTGATCTTGCCGCCAAAGTTAAACACTACTGTGCTGATTGGTCGGATATTTAAATTTGGCGCACAAATCGGTGATTGGTCGCGGGCAGCGTCCGCGACCAATCAGCACGGTAGTGTTTAACTTTGGCGGCAAGATCAGTGATTGGTTGCGCGCCAAGACCGCGACCAATCACCGATTTGGGCGCCACATTTAAATATTGGCCGCGACCAATCACCGATCTTGGATCCACATTTAAACAACGCTGTGCTGATTGGTCGCGGCCGATATTTAAATGTGGCGCCCAAATCGGTGATTGGTCGCGGTCTTGGCGCGCGACCAATCACTGATCTTGCCGCCAAAGTTAAACACTACCGTGCTGATTGGTCGCGGACGCTGCCCGCGACCAATCACCGATTTGTGCACCAAATTTAAATATCAGCCTCATGCACGTCACTGACAGCGTGGGAAAATTCTCCTGCACTCAGCGCTTCAGCGTGAGAATTCTCCCACGCTGTCAGTGACGTACATGAGGTGAGCTGAGTTCATTGGACATGAGCTCACCTCATGCACGTCACTGACAGCGTGGGAGAACTCTCACGCTGAAGCGCTGAGTGCAGGAGAATTCTCCCACGCTGTCAGTGACGTACATGAGGTGAGCTGAGTTCATTGGACATGACCTCGTCTCATCTTTATGCCGTCACAGAGAGACACTGAGGAGCGCAAGCATGCCTGCGCTTCTCAGTGTCTGCGGGATGACAGGCTGGATGGCAGCTTTCTGCTGCGGTCCAGCCTGTCATCTCGATGTAGCAGAGCTGAAGCTGTCGTGGGAACCAAGGGAAGGTAAGGATGAGGTTGCTTTATTAATTTTCTTTTATTGCAGGAGATCGTTGGCTTCAGCTGGAATGGGCGTGGTGGTAAGTATGGTTTAATTTAGAACAATAAAGGATTGTGTCTTTATTTCAATTTAAGGACTTTATTCTGGGTGTTTGTGTTTTTTTTTTAACTTTGACTATGGGGTTAGTAATGGGGGTGTCTTATAGACGCCTCTCCATTACTAACCTGGGCTTGATGTCAGCTGGCATTATAAGCTGACATCAACCCCAGCCCTATTACCCCACTGCCACCGCACCAGGGCAGCATGGAAGAGCGAGGCTAAGTGCCAGAATTGACGCATCCTATGGATGCGCCATTTCTGGGGCGGCTGACGGCTGGTGTTTCTAGCCTGGGAGGGGGCCAATATTCATGACACCCTTCCTGGGCTATTAATATCAGCCCCCAGCTGACTGCCTAGCCTTTGCTAGCTATTAAAATAGGGGGGACCCCACGTCATTTTTTTGGGGGGGTTCCCCATTTTAATAGCTAGTAAAGGCTATGTATTCAGCTGGGGGCTGATATTAGTAGTCTGGGAAGCTCCGTGGGTATTACCCCCTTCCCAGGCTTCAAACATCTGCCCCAGCCGTCTGCTTAACCTCCGCTAGAGACTAAAATTACGGGGAACCCCACGCCAATTTTTTTTTTAATAAATCCTTTATTTTAACACTAAATGACAAGTACAGTAATCAACACTGTCACTGTACTTCATATATATATGACTGACATGTTTCTATCTATCTAATCTATGTGTGATGCTCTATCTTTCTGTTCTAAATTGTCGGATACAGATGCTGAATTGCCGGCCGGCTTTTTTAAAGAGACGGTGCATGAAAACACTATTATTTTTTTAAATAAATCTTTTACACTAAATGACAAGTACAGTAACCAACACTATCACTGTACTTATTATATATGTGATTGGCATGTTTATATCTATCTATGTGTGATGCTCTATTCTTTCTGTTATAAATTGTCAGGTACCGCTGCTGAATTGCCGGCCGGCTTTTTTAAGGAGACGGTGCATGAAAACACTATTATTTTTTTAAATAAATCCTTTACACTAAATGACAAGTACAGTAAGCAACACTGTCACTGTACTTCATATATATGTGACTGACATGTTTCTATCTATCTAATCTATGTGTGAGGCTCTATTCCTTCTTGTCTAAATTGTCGGGTACCGGTGTATGCCGCTGCTGAATTGCCGGCCGGCTTTTTTAAAGAGAGCGTCTTCTGAGCAGTTTGTCAGCTTTTGGACACCTTTGAAGGTGTTTTCTATGTGTTTCTATGCGTTTTTGTTTGTCTGCCATTGGTTTTAACGGTGTTCGACGGTGTTCTAAGGTGTTCGACGAACAGTTCCTCGAACATCCCGGTGTTCGACGAACCGAACCGAACCCGAACACTACGGGGGTGGCTCAACACTAGTCCTTACATTGAAGTCAAAGCAATAACAAGGTCTCACCAAGACAGCAATTCAGGCTCTGATTTAGGCTCTGTGTGTTCACGTTCTATTACAGGTAGTGATGAGCGAGCACTAAAATGCTCGGGTAGTCGTTGTTCGAGTCGAGCAAATTGGAATGCTCGAGGGCTCGGTCGGAGTAATGAGCCCAATGTAAGTCTATGGGAAACTCGAGCATTTTTTCCGGCGGCTCCCCCCGGCGGTCTGCAGAGGGCCTAAAAATTGCCCAAATCCATGGGAACAGTGCTCAAATGACATGGGAACAGCATGGGGAAGACCCCTGGAAGCATTTTTGACTCCCAGGTCACTGCTGTCAACAACGTTGTCAGAGTATTACGCCACTTTTACGGACTCACAATAAAACATACAAAAACAAAAACAAAATGGATTTTCCTGGGAAATATGTTAAGGACCATCCTTTCCAGGGTAATGACTTGTATATAAGGCAACATAAATATACAAAAACAAAACTGCTCCTCCACACCTTGGGCTATGTTCCCACATAGCATTTTTGATGTATTTTTGCACTTTTGCATTGCTTTCAACCAAGACAAATGCATTCATTGCTTTCAACCAAGACAAATGCATTCACCAGGAAATGTCATTTTAACATTTTACTACCTTATCTGGCCATGTGGTGTGAGACACATCATCAGACACATTCCATTTCATTTATGATGGAGGGACTCTGAAAGTCACAAAGCCTATTTTTACAGGGCCATCAGGCAGCCCTTACTATTCTTAAAGGGCCAGCAGTTGGCCCTAGCTATTGTTAGAGAGCCATCAGCCGGCTATGCTTTGTTGTTCCCATTATTACCGAGTGGGTCTCCTATACTATTATTATGTATGCAGAGACTGCAAGGGCTGCCAAATATTTGGACGCAACCCAATATCCCTTTGAAGAGACAAAGAGGAGGATCTCAGTAAAAAAAAATCCCATTATAAAGGAACGGGTCTCCTATAGTGGTAATTCCCACATTGTGACTGCAAGGGCTGCCAAAATTTGGGAAAAACCCCACTAACAATTTAAAGGCACGTAGAGCTGGGCCGCAGTAACGAGTACGACATGATCCCATTAGAAAGGAGAGGGTCTGCTATACAGTTATAGGGTATGCAGTGAGTCCAACGGCTGCCAAAATTTAGGAAAAACCCCACTAACAATTTAAAGACACATAGAGCTGGGCCACAGTAATCAGTACGACATGATCCCATTAGAAAGGAGAGGGTCTGCTATTCAGTTATACGATAGTCCAAAGGCTGCCAAAATTTAGGAAAAACCCTACTAACAATTTAAAGACACATAGAGGTGGGCCTCAATAACGACATATTCCAATTAGAAAGGAGAGGATCTCCCATACTGTTTGCCTATGCAGTGACTGCAATAGCTGGCCAAAATTTGGAGGCACTCCAATGCCCCTTGCAAGAGATGTAGAGGTCAGAGGGCCTCCTGAAAACAATGTTTCCATTGTTAGGAAGTGTGTCTCCCATACTGTTTGCCTATGCAGTGAAGCAACGGCTGCCAAAAATTTGGAGGCACTCCAATGCCCCTTGCAAGAGACGTAGAGGTCAGAGGGCCTCCTGAAAACAATGTTTCCATTATTAGGAAGTGTGTCTCCATACTGTTTGCCTATGTAGTGAAGCAACAGCCGCCAAAAATGTGGAGGAACTCCAATGCCTTTTGCAAGAGACATAGAGGTCAGAGGACCTCCTGAAAACAATGTTCCCATTATTTGGAAGTGTCTCCCATACTGTTTGCCTATGCAGTGAAGCAACGGCTTCCAAAAATTTGGAGAAATTCCAATACCTCTTGCAAGAGATGTAGAGGTCGGAGGGCCTCCTGAAAACAATGTTCCCATTATTAGGAAGTGTGTCTCCCATACTGTTTGCCTATGCAGTGAAGCAACGGCAGCCAAAAATTTGGAGGAACTCCCATGTCCCTTGCAAGAGACGTAGATTTGTTGATATGGTACATATGGTGGTGATATGGGGGTGGAGGATGAGGAAAAGGAGGAGGGCAAGAGCAACTAGACAAAATTAGGAAGCGTATACCCATGTCTGGGTGTGAAGTGCATGGGAATAGACCTCCCAAAAAAAAGACACTGTATTTGAGTTTACATTACGCTGCTATCATTTGGTGGTGTTGAGAAGTCTGGCCCAATCCAGCCCTTGTTCATTTTTATAAGAGTCAGCCTATCAGCATTTTCAGTTGACAGGCAGATGCGCCTATCGGTTATAATTCCAACAGCGGCACTATATACCCACTCTGACAAAGCGCTAGCGACAGGGCAGGCCAGGACCTCCAAGGCGTAGAGAGCCAGTTCATGCCACGTATCCAGCTTGGATACCCAATAATTATAAGGCAAAGAGGAATCACGGAGGACGTTGGTATGGTCGGCAAGGTACTCCGTCAGCATCTTCCGAAATTTGTCCCTCCTTGTGAAAGTACCCCGCACATCAGGGCCTGTGCGATTGGAGGGTCTGAGAAAACTGTCCCAGAACTTTGACAGTGTTCACCTGCCTCTGCTTGATTGCATTTGTCTCTCTCTCACCTGTACTTCTTGGTTGTCCAGCGAACTGTGACCTCTGCCGGCAGCGTTTTCAGATGAGAATTTTTTTATTAATTACGCAAAAAAGGGCATTCTGGTACTGCCCCATTTTATTAGGCCTGTCCAGCGTGGGAATAAGAGACCAAAAGTTTTCCTTGTAGAAGGGTCTAGAAGTGTCACCAACCAGTAATGACTGTCATCCAAAAATTAGACAACGCGAGGGTCACGGGAAAGGCAGCGTAACATAAACTCAGCCATCTGTGCCAGACTGCAAAGAGGCAAGACTTCCGTGTCCTCACCAAGAGGACGACTGACCATGCTCTCGTCCTCATCCTCCTCCTCATCCTCCTCATTTTTCTCCTCCTCCCTGTCCTCAGGCCATCCACACTGAACAGATGGTATGACTGCTAGTTTTGTTACCCTGCTGATGCTGGCCTGGCAGGTGGAGCAAATGGCCTTTTTTGGGTTATTCTCAGAGTCTTTAAAAAATAACCAGACTCAGAAAGACTGAACAGTTGTACTTGCAACTTCAGTCGTGTTGGCGTTACGCGGAATGCCTTGTGTCTGTGGCCACCACACTGCTTCTTCCTGCCTGTTGTGGTGCTACTCCTCCCTCCCCCTGTGTGCTGCTGTCCTCGCTCCTTATGTCTCCCTGACAGGTTGGGTCAGTTATTATATCATCCACCACCTCGTCTTTCATTTCCGCACCTTGGTCCTCCTCCTGACTTTCTGGCAATTGTGTCTCATCATCATCATCATCCATCTCTTGCGCCAGTAATTGCATTTTCCTACCGTCGCCTTCGTATGACCATGGCTGCTCAAATATTTGGGCATTTCTACACGCATTCTCTTCTTGACTCGCTTGTAGCTGGCCGGACAAGAGGCCTGAATCTAGAAATGGAAAAGCGAACAGCTCTTCTGAATATCCAAGTGTGGGATCAGTTGTCTCCATGCACTCAGCATGGTGGGAGGAAGGAGGATCAGGGTGACGAATATGCGGTCCAGACTCACGGCTACTGAGACTTGACCGAGTGAAAGACAGGGTGGTGGCAAAGAGACTGGAAGCATTATCTGCTATCCAACCAACAACCTTTTGACACTGCTCTGGGTTCAATAGTGGTGCATTGCGGTCCCCTAGTAATTGAGACAGGAAGATTGAGTAACAAGATGTCAGTGTTTGTTGTTGCACAACTTCAGCTTGCCCACGGCCACGTTCTGCATGCACCATAACCATCACATCCACTTCCCCGTCCCTTGCCATGCACCTTGCCTCTTTTTAATGGAGGACAATATATTCCACGTTCACTAGAAATGGCTGATTTTGGAATGAAGTTATATGTGATACATCTGACAGAGAACCACTATTTTAAATAGGCCTGTAATTTACTAATATTATTCTACACAGACACCTAGTGTGAATAGCTTGACAAACACACTGCAACGAAATGAAAATGGAAGAAATGTCTGATTTTGGAACAGTCTTACAGGTGATATGTCTGACAGAGAACCACGGTTTTAAATACCAGGCCTGTAATTTACTAATACTATTCTTCACAGACACCTAGTATGAATAGCTTGACTGACACACTGCAATGAAATGAAAATGGAAGAAACATCTGATTTTGGAACAGTCTTATAGGTAATATTTCTGACAGAGAACCACGGTGTTAAATAGCAGGACTGTAATTTACTAATACTATTCTTCACAGACTCCTAGTGTGAATAACTTCACCGACAGACTGCAACAGAATGGAAAAGGAGGCCAATATTTTCCACATTCAGTTCAAATTTCTGGATTTTTAGAGCTGAAACTAGATGGTGGTCCGATTCAAACGCATCGGGTATTCTAAAATAAGTATGGGCCGTCCGGGCGCAAATAGCAGAGCAGTCTTTAAATTTGGCGCCAATATCGCTGATTGGTTGAGGCCAATCAGAGAATCGTTTTACTGAGGACCGGGGAGTGGCGCTGCGTGTGCGGGTACTTCCGCTGCGAGCAGCTGGGAGATGAGCGGCTGCTCGCAGCAGAAGCATCCCGACCGGTGGCTACGCTCCCCGGTCCTCCGTTCACACTTGCCATCGGGAGATCAGCGGCCCTAGCTGCTGATCTCCTGACGGTAGCCGCATGGAGGTCAGCGGCGCCGCCGGTCGGTGTACTCCGGCTGCATAACCGCTGATCTCTGTGCTGAGCGTTGTTTAAATTTGGCGCCAATATCGCTGAATGGTCGCGGCCGGTGGTCGCGACCAATCAGCAGAGCGGTGTTTAAGTTTGGTGCCAATATCGCTGATTGGTTGAGGCCGGCAGCCATGACCAATCAGCGAATCGTTTTACTGAGGACCGGGGAGCGGCACTGCGTGTGTGGGTACTTCCGCTGTGAGCAGCTGGGAGATGAGCGGCTGCTCGCAGCAGAAGCATCCCGACCGGCGGCACTGCTCCCCTGTCCTCCCTTCACACTTGGCGTCGGGAGATCAGCGGCGCTAGCCGCTGATCTCTCAACGGTGGCCGCATGGAGGTCAGTGGCTCCGCCGGTCGGGGTAGTTCTGCTCCGTGCGGCAGATGAGCCGCTAACAGCCGCCATCTTTTTCTGAAATCTCGTGTCGCTGATTGGCTGCGGCCGGACCAATCAGCGACGCGGGATTTCCTGGACAGATAGACAGACAGACGGGATAAGATGATTATATATATTAGATGTGGAACAGATCTGGCTTTACTCTGCAGTGAGAACAAGGAAATGGAACAGAAAAATGGTGTACTCTGGATTGCTTTTTAAGCAAATAACCAGGACTAAGATAAAAAAAAAATTGCCCTGACCCCTGATATCTGGGGCTATGTCTACAAAGATCTGTAATTATTACAGCAGCAGCAGACAGGGCATTCAATGGACCTTCTTGTGCTGTATCATACACTGCAATCTGCCCCATACACTGCCTGCCTGCCTAGCACTGACTATATGCAGCTGGGTTAGTCCCCAGAAGGACTGTTAGTTCATATGGGTATATATATATATGTTGTGGAATACCTATACTAACAGGATGTTCAATGGACCCTCTTGTGCTGTATCATGCACTGCAGTCTGCCACATACACTGCCTGCCTGTGTAGCACTGATTATATACAGCTGGATTAGTTCTCAGAAGGACTGTTAGTTCAGATGGATACAGATATATGTTGTGGAATACATACACTAACTATAAACAAGCAAATCTCTCCCTGACTCAGCAGCAACTCCCCCTACTCTGCCTGGCTCCGATGTAGACTGTGACGAGCATAGCGGCGCCAGGTCTTATATAGACCTGTTGACGCTGTGCAGCAAGCCAATCACTGTAATGCCCACAACCAACATGGCTACGGCATTACAGTGCATGGCAGGCAATCCCTGCATGTTCACTGGCTCTCTAAAGAGCACCAAACATGCAGGGATGGGACCCGAGTTCCAGCCTGAGCAACCCCAAAATACTCGCCAAGCGCCAAGCTTGTCTAGCTCAGTGATGCTCGGGCGAGAACCTAGCAGTGGCGAGCATGTTCGCTCATCACTAATAACAGGGTCTAACTCAGACAGAAATTCAGGTCCTGCTTTAGGCTCAGTATGCACTCACCAGCTCCAACACCTTACACTGCTCAGCTTTCCTAGCTGACTGAGACTCAAATGAAATATGACCTGGTTCTAGTCATAGCTAACCAGGTGCACCTAATCGGGTCCTTCAGTGCTAGAATTTAACCCTGTCCTGCCTGGCTTTCCTGCAGTTCATTACATAAAAAATTTGAATTTACCCAAATCATGTACAGGTGCATCTCACTAAATTAGAATATCATCAAAAAGTTAATTTATTTCAGTTCTTCATTGCAAAAAGTGAAACTCATATATTATATAAAGTCATTACAGAGTGATTTATTTCAAGTGTTTATTTCTGATAATGTTCATGATTATGGCTTACTGCCAATGAAAACACAAAAGTCATTATCTCAATAAATTAGAATACTTTATAACAACAGCTTGAAAAATGATTTTAAAATCCGAAATGTTGGCCTACTGAAATGTATGTTCAGTAAATGCACTCAATACTTGGTCGGGGCTCCTTTTGCATCAATTACTGCATCAATGCGACATGGCATGGAGGCGATCAGCCTGTGGCACTGCTGAGGTGTTATGGAAGCCAAGGTTGCTTTGATAGCAGCCTTCAGTTCGTCTGCATTGTTAGGTCTGGTGTCTCTCATCTTCCTCTTGACAATACCCCATAGATTCTCTATGGGGTTAAGGTCAGGCGAGTTTGCTGGCCAATCAAGCATAGTGATACTCTTGCTTTTAAACCAGGCATTGGTACTTTTGGCTGTGTGGACAGGTGCCAAGTCCTGCTGGAGAATGAAATTTCCATCTCCAAAAAGATTGTCAGCAGAGGGAAGCATGAAGTGCTCTAAAATTTCCTGGTAGACGGCTGCACTGACTTTGGTCTTGGTAAAACACAGTGGACCTACACCAGCAGATGACATGACTCCCCAAACCATCATTTATTATGGAAACTTCACACTAGACCTCAAGCAGCTTGGATTGTGTGCCTCTCCACTCTTCATCCAGACGCTGGGACCTTAATTTCCAAATGAAAGTTGGAACTCTGGGACCTTGTGGAGTGTGTCAATGACTGCCTTCTGGGCATCTGTCAAGTCAGCAGTCTTCCCCCTGATTGTGGAGCCTACTGAAACAGACTAAGGGTCCTTTTTAAATACTTAGGAAGCCTTTGCAGGTGTTTTTTGTTAATTATTGTAACTTACTTAGATAATGACTTTTGTGTTTTCATTGGCTGTAAGTCATAATCATCAACATTTACAGAAATAAACACTTTAAATAGATCACTCTGTTTGTAATGACTCTTTTCAATATATGAGTTTCACTTTTTGTATTGAAGGACTGAAATAAATTAACTTTTTTATGATATTCTAATTTAGTAAGACACATCTGTATGTGTCTATTCCATTAACTACTTTGTTGGATCAAGTTTGTGTGTGTTGTCATTTTTGATTATCAAGTTTCAATTCTTAGATAATCAGTTTTGATTTGATATTGCACATTAGAAAACACAGAAGCCACTGCAGGTCAAGACATCAGACGATTTCTCTGATGATTGGGCTGTAAATGGAATTCCTTCCAACTTTTTACTGTTTGTGCAGTGATACATAGAAATCTCAGAACCTAAACGGTATAAAATATATTAATAAAACACCAAAATAAAATAGATTTTTTTTGTATTTGAGGAAATAATGCCACCAAAGGTATACATATCCTTTATTCTCATACAATTTTGCTATATTGGATTGAATTAAATTAATTGTGAATGTTGTTTTCACAAAATTTTACCACTTACAGACTTTGTTCCATCATCATATTCATATTTATCAAGAAAATCGTGTTTTTCACCAAATTTCCGTTTTATTGTATTAAAAATAATGCATGGTTATAAAGATATGGATGTTCTATCATAAGCAAGGTGCCCTGTGGCGTTAGTAATAATGCATGCAATGTGGTTCTGAGTTTATAATATTCTTAGCAGTCGGATCATGCAAGTCAATCATTCTTCTTTAACTGTAGCTGCGCTCAACTGTAATAGTAAATTCTCCATCCCGGACGGATCTCTTCTAGTGTAGTAAAGAGGAGGGGGTAGTACAGAGGTGGTCAAGATGGAGGAATCTAATTCTAGTCGTAAATGCCATCTGTCTTCTATGATGGTAGGTGCACTCAGCAGTAAAATGTGATTCCCCCATCCTGTCTGACTCAGTACATACAACCTTGAATTTTTACTGCACTTTTAACTTTTTTATGCTCAGCCACCTAAGATCAGTTACATACATAGAAACAAACTACTAGCATTACTACCAACTCTATATGTATTATATTTAAGATAAATAAATTAAAAAAATACAATTTTTTTCAATAAAAAATATAAAGTAACACAATCTCCTTAAAGGATATAAGGAACAGTAGTATGATGTAGGGATAGAGATTCTGATTCCAGTGATGTATCACTTAGCTTACTGGGTACAGCAGTTGTGATGGAAAGTTTTCTCTGCTTCAGATCTAGCAGAGCTCAGATGTTGAGCTGTGTATAACTCTGCCCACACCACTGATTGGCAGAAATCTGTGCGCAATTTATAATGACGGAAAGTTGCTAATCAGAGATGGGGGCACAGTTGGACCAGAAAGCATTACACAACTAGTCCTCCAGTGATAGTCTCCTGCTGATAAAACACTTATTTTATTGAAACAGCAATACACAGTATTGTAAGTGACACATCACTTGAATCAGGGTCTCAACCCCTAGATCATTCTGCTCTCAGATTACATGAAAAAAACCTACTGACAGGTTTCCTTTAAGGCTAAATATAGCTACAATTTTCGCTTGATGTGAAAATAATATTTTGTATTGCTTTGTAAAATTGTCATTTAAAATAGTACTTCTTATATTATTGACTCTTATTTGCCTAGACTACTCCTTCCATAACTCTCAGGATTATTGCTGAGTGCTAAAATACATCACATAACAGCTAAAAAGTATTCTATTTATGGTAAGTCAAGTACAGTACTGTGAATGATGGGATAAGCCGCAAAGTCTATGACACTGCTGGCAATGGAACAATTTTACAAGTACTAGGTAATTTTGAGCTATTGCCCGATAGCAATATGAGTTGTACCATAGAAACCAACGTGTGTCTTGGGTTGGTACTAGCTGTACTGATGCTATTTTCATCTTGTGGAGGCAGCTGGGTTCATGACAGCAAGTACATATTTTCTGGAACACAAAAATGGCCATTACGACCACTGCAAATGCAACTCATAATTAGACCTAATGATGGGACTGTGTAATGCTACAAATATTGCAATTTAGTCATTTCCAGGGTTTTATTTATGAGAAAGGTTTGTAACATTATCTGTTTAATACTATGACATTTTAAGTAGTTTTTCAGGCTTAACATAAAAATTCCAAAATAGGTATTTCTCAACCACACAGGACGTGATTTTATTACCAAGAATTATTGCATTTTAAAATTATTTGCCCAGTTGTAAATTCAGATGTACAACGGTTATGTTTATTACAGCGACATTAATTAGCAAGAGATGCAATGAAAAATAATTAAAAAACAATATGAAAGGAATGAATGAATTTGATTATTGACGACTGACTAGACGAGTCTAAAAAGGATTTTTCATGTTTCAGGTGTATCTTTTTTTTTATATTTTTTAAAGGGTTTGCCCCAAATGGGACATTTCACAGGTCTGTGATCTGTATCTGCCTCTAGAACGCAACCATGACACACTACCCAGAATGAAGAGTTGTCTGTCCTTAAAGTTCTATCTCCATTTTTCTGTTACGGTAGTTACAAAAATTGCATTCATCAATTTTTGGGAATTCCATACAAATGGATGGAGAGATCTGCACATGTATGGCCTGTGATGTGGTCCCTTTCTTGAGAAAAAGGAGCTACATCATGGGTAGCACAGTGGCTCAGTGGTTAGCACTGTAGCCTTGCAGCGCTGGGGTCCTGGGTTCAAATCCCATCAAGGACAACATCTGCAAGGAGTTTATATGTTCTCAACGTGTTTGGTTGGGTTTCCTCTGGTTTCCTCCCACACTCCAAAGAAAGGGAATGTAGATTGTGAGCCTCAATTGGGACAGTGCCAATAATGTCTGTGAATTGTAAAGCGCTGTGGAATATGTTGGCACTATATAAATAAAAAGATTATTATATTATTACATCTATCATCCTTTTAATCCATATCCAATAGATATGTCATAAATGATTGAGATCTAACAACATTGCCCCTTCTAATTTCTGTTAGAAGCCGGGTTGCCATAGATTGAAATTAAAGGTGGTGACTAGTGTTGAGCCACCCCCGTAGTGTTCGGGTTCGGTTCGGTTCGTCGAACACCGGGATGTTCGAGGAACTGTTCGTCGAACTGTTCGTCGAACACCGTCGAACACCGTCGAACACCGTTAAAACCAATGGCAGGCAAACAAAAACACATAGAAACACATAGAAAACACCTGCAAAGGTGTCCAAAAGCTGACAAACTGCTCAGAAGACACTCTCTTTAAAAAAGCCGGCCGGCAAATTCAGCAGCGGCATACACCGGTACCCGACAATTTAGACAAGAAGGAATAGAGCATCACACATAGATTAGATAGATAGAAACATGTCAGTCACACATATAAGAAGCACAGTGACAGTGTTGGTTACTGCACTTGTCATTTAGTGTAAAGGATTTATTAAAAAAAATATTAGTGTTTTCATGCACCGTCTCTTTAAAAAAGCCGGCCGGCAATTCAGCATCTGTACCCGACAATTTAGAACAGAAAGAATAGAGCTTCACACATAGATTAGATAGATAGAAACATGTCAGTCACATATATAATAAGTACAGTGATAGTGTTGCTTACTGTACTTGTCATTTAGTGTAAAGGATTTATTTAAAAAAATAATAGTGTTTTCATGCACTGTCTCTTTAAAAAAGCCGGCCGGCAATTCAGCAGCGGTACCCGACAATTTAGAACAGAAAGATAGAGCATCACACATAGATTAGATAGATAGAAACATGTCAGTCACATATATATGAAGTACAGTGATAGTGTTGGTTACTGTACTTGTCATTTAGTATTAAAATAAAGGATTTATTATTAAAAAAATTGGCGTGGGGTTCCCCTTAATTTTAGGCTCTAGCGGAGGTTAAGCAGACGGCTGGGGCAGATGTTTGAAGCCTGGGAAGGGGGTAATACCCACGGAGCTTCCCAGGCTACTAATATCAGCCCCCAGCTGAATACATAGCCTTTACTAGCTATTAAAATGGGGGACCCCCCAAAAAAAATGACGTGGGGTCCCCCCTAATTTAATAGCTAGCAAAGGCTAGGCAGACAGCTGGGGGCTGATATTAATAGCCCAGGAAGGGAGCCATGAATATTGGCCCCCTCCCAGGCTAGAAACACCAGCCGTCAGCCGCCCCAGAAATGGCGCATTCATAGGATGCGCCAATTCTGGCACTTAGCCTCGCTCTTCCACGCTGCCCTGGTGCGGTGGCAGGGGGTAATAGGGTTGGGGTTGATGTCAGCTTATAATGCCAGCTGACATCAAGCCCAGGTTAGTAATGGAGAGGCGTCTATAAGACACCCCCATTACTAACCCCATAGTCAAAGTTAAAAAAAACACAAACACCCAGAATAAAGTCCTTTAATTGAAATAAAGACACAATCCTTTATTGTTCTAAATTAAACCATACTTACCATCACGCCCATTCCAGCTGAAGCCAACGATCTCCTGCAATAAATGAAAAATAATAAAGCAACCTCATCCTTACCTTTCCATGGTTCCCACGACAGCTTCAGCTCTGCTACATCGAGATGACAGGCTGGACCGCAGCAGAACGCTGCCATCCAGCCTGTCATCCCGCAGACACTGAGAAGCGCAGGCTTGCTTGCGCTGCTCAGCGTCTCTCTGTGACGACATCCAGATGAGCCGAGTTCATGTCCAATGAACTCGGCTCACCTCATGCACGTCACTGACAGCGTGGGAAAATTCTCACGCTGAAGCGCTGATTGCAGGAGAATTTTCCCACGCTGTCAGTGACGTGCAGGAGGTGAGCTGAGTTCATTGGACATGAGCTCACCTCATGCACATCACTGACAGCGTGGGAGAATTCTCCTGCACTCAGCACTTCAGCGTGAGAATTTTCCCACGCTGTCAGTGACGTGCATGAGGTGAGCCGAGTTCATTGGACATGACCTCGGCTCATCTAGATGCCGTCACAGCGAGACAGTGAGGAGCGCAAGCATGCCTGCGCTTCTCAGTGTCTGCGGGATGACAGACTGGATGGCAGCGTTCTGCTGCGGTCCAGCCAGTCATCTCGATGTAGCAGAGCTGAAGCTGTCGTGGGAACCATGGAAAGGTAAGGATGAGGTTGGTTTATTATTTTTCTTTTATTGCAGGAGATCGTTGGCTTCAGCTGGAATGGGTGTGATGGTAAGTATGGTTTAATTTAGAACAATAAAGAATTGTGTCTTTATTTCAATTAAAGGACTTTATTCTGGGTGTTGTGTTTTTTTTAAATACTTTACTAGAAATTCATGGCGGTCATGTCTAATACTGGCGTGACCCCATGAATTTTGGGCTTGGGGACAGCTGATAATACCAAGCTGGCCCTAACCCCTTTATTACCCAGTGAGCCACCGCACCAGGGCCCTGGATGAGTTGGGTACAGCGCCAGAAGATGGCGCTTCTATGAACGCGCCATTTTCCGGGGTGGCTGCGGACTGCAATTTGTAGCGGGGGGGGCCCAGAAAGCTTGGGCCTCCCTGCGCTGCAGATTCCAGCCCCCAGCTGCCTAGTTGTACCTGGCTGGACACAAAAATAGGGCGAAGCCCCACGTACTTTTTTTTTAATTATTTCATGAAATTCATGAAATAATTAAGAAAAAAAGGCCTTCCCTATATTGTTGTGTCCGGCCAGGTACAAATAGGCAGCTGGTGGTTGGGGGCAGCCCGTTCCTGCCTGCTGTACCTGGCTGGACACAAATATAGTGCGAAGCCCCACTTCAATTTTTTTTAATTATTTCATGAAATTCATGAAATAATTAAGAAAAAAAGGGCTTCCCTATATTGTTGTGTCCGGCCAGGTACAAATAGGCAGCTGGTGGATGGGGGCAGCCCGTTCCTGCCTGCTGTACCTGGCTGGACACAAATATAGTGCGAAGCCCCACTTCAATTTTTTTTAATTATTTCAGGAAATTCATGAAATAATTTAAAAAAAATTGACGTGGGGCTTCGCACTATATTTGTGTCCAGCCAGGTACAGCAGGCAGGAACTGGCTGCCCCCAACCACCAGCTGCCTATTTGTACCTGGCCGGACACAACAATATAGGGAAGCCCTTTTTTTCTTAATTATTTCATGAAATAATTTAAAGAAAATTGACGTGGGGCTTCGCCCTGTTTTTGTGTCCAGCCAGGTACAACTAGGCAGCTGGGGGCTGGAATCCGCAGCGCAGGGAGGCCCAAGCTTTCTGGGCCACCCCCGCTGCAAATTGCAGTCCGCAGCCACCCCGGAAAATGGCGCGTTCATAGAAGCGCCATCTTCTGGCGCTGTACCCAACTCATCCAGGGCCCTGATGCGGTGGCTCACTGGGTAATAAAGGGGTTAGGGCCAGCTTGGCATTATCAGCTGGCCCTAAGCCCGAAATTCATGGGGTCACGCCAATATTAGACATGACCACCATGAATTTCTAGTAAAGTATTTAAAAAAAACACAACACCCAGAAAAAAGTCCTTTAATTGAAATAAACGCACAATTCTTTATTGTTCTAAATTAAACCATACTTACCATCACGCCCATTCCAGCTGAAGCCAACGATCTCCTGAAACAAAAGAAAAATAATAAAGCAACATCATCCTTACCTTTCCATGGTTCCCATGACAGCTTCAGCTCTGCTACATCGAGATGACAGGCTGGACCGCTGCAGAACGCTGCCATCCAGCCTGTCATCCCGCAGACACTGAGAAGCGCAGGCTTGCTTGCGCTCCACAGTGTCTCTCTGTGAGGGCATCCAGATGAGCCGAGTTAATGTCCAATGAACTCGGCTCACCTCATGCACGTCACTGACAGCGTGGGAAAATTCTCCTGCACTCAGCGCTTCAGCGTGGGAGAATTCTCACACTGAAGCGCTGAGTGCAGGAGAATTCTCCCACGCTGTCAGTGACGTGCAGGAGGTGAGCTGAGTTCATTGGACATGAGCTCACCTTATGCACGTCACTGACAGCGTGGGAAAATTCTCCTGCACTCAGCGCTTCAGCGGGAGAATTTTCACGCTGAAGCGCTGAGTGCAGGAGAATTCTCCCACGCTGTCAGTGACGTGCAGGAGGTGAGCTGAGTTCATTGGACATGAGCTCACCTTATGCACGTCACTGACAGCGTGGGAGAATTCTCCTGCACTCACCGCTTCAGCTTGAGAATTTTCCCACGCTGTCAGTGACGTGCATGAGGTGAGCCGAGTTCATTGGACATGAACTCGGCTCATCTGGATGTCGTCACAGAGAGACGCTGAGCAGCGCAAGCAAGCCTGCGCTTCTCAGTGTCTGCGGGATGAGAGGCTGGATGGCAGCGTTCTGCTGCGGTCCAGCCTGTCATCTCGATGTAGCAGAGCTGAAGCTGTCGTGGGAACCATGGAAAGGTAAGGATGAGGTTGCTTTATTATTTTTCTTTTATTGCAGGAGATCGTCGGCTTCAGCTGGAATGGGCGTGACGGTAAGTATGGTTTAATTTAGAACAATAAAGGAATGTGTCTTTATTTCAATTAAAGGACTTTATTCTGGGTGTTTGTGCTTTTTTTAACTTTGACTATGGGGTTAGTAATGGGGGTGTCTTATAGACGCCTCTCCATTACTAACCTGGGCTTGATGTCAGCTGGCATTATAAGCTGACATCAACCCCAACCCTATTACCCCCTGCCACCGCACCAGGGCAGCGTGGAAGAGCGAGGCTAAGTGCCAGAATTGGCGCATCCTATGAATGCGCCATTTCTGGGGCGGCTGACGGCTGGTGTTTCTAGCCTGGGAGGGGGCCAATATTCATGGCTCCCTTCCTGGGCTATTAATATCAGCCCCCAGCTGTCTGCCTAGCCTTTGCTAGCTATTAAATTAGGGGGGACCCCACGTCATTTTTTTGGGGGGGTCCCCCATTTTAATAGCTAGTAAAGGCTATGTATTCAGCTGGGGGCTGATATTAGTAGCCTGGGAAGCTCCGTGGGTATTACCCCCTTCCCAGGCTTCAAACATCTGCCCCAGCCGTCTGCTTAACCTCCGCTAGAGCCTAAAATTAAGGGGAACCCCACGCCAATTTTTTTAATAATAAATCCTTTATTTTAATACTAAATGACAAGTACAGTAACCAACACTATCACTGTACTTCATATATATGTGACTGACATGTTTCTATCTATCTAATCTATGTGTGAAGCTCTATTCTGTCTGTTATAAATTGTCGGGTACAGATGCTGAATTGCCGGCCGGCTTTCTTAAAGAGACGGTGCATGAAAACACTATTATTTTTTTTGATAAATCCTTTACGCTAAATGACAAGTACAGTAAGCAACACTGTCACTGTACTTCGTATATATGTGGCTGACATGTTTCTATCTATCTAATCTATGTATGATGCTCTATTCTGTCTGTTATAAATTGTCGGGTACCGCTGCTGAATTGCCGGCCGGCTTTTTTAAAGAGACAGTGCATGAAAACACTATTATTTTTTTAAATAAATCCTTTACACTAAATGACAAGTACAGTAATCAACACTGTCACTGCACTTCTTATATATGTGACTGACATGTTTCTATCTATCTAATCTATGTGTGATTCTCTATTCCTTCTATTCTAAATTGTCGGGTACCGCTGCTGAATTGCCGGCCGGCTTTTTTAAAGAGACGGTGCACGAAAACACTATTATTTTTTTTGATAAATCCTTTACGCTAAATGACAAGTACAGTAAGCAGCACTTTCACTGTACTTCGTATATATGTGGCTGACATGTTTATATCTATCTAATCTATGTGTGAAGCTCTATTCTTTCGGTTCTAAATTGTCGGGTACAGGTGTATGCCGCTGCTGAATTGCCGGCTTTTCATGTTTCACTGTTGGCACTGTTCCCATCGATTTGGGCAATCACTGTAATGCCACAACCACCATGGCTGTGGCATTACAGTGAGTGGCAGACAATCCCTGCATGATTGGTGCTCTAAATAGCGCCAGACATGCAGGACACGCTTTTGGTGCACGAACAGTTATCGAACATAATCTCGAACAGCCGAATTTTTTGCAAATCGTTCGGGTTCGTCGAACAACTCGAACACCGCCCAAAACAGCTCGAATTTGAGATTGGCGAACAGTTCTAGTCGAACACCGCTCATCTCTAGTGGTGACATCCAGCTCTATAAAATTGACATGCCTAGTGTCATGCTAGTGATAGAATAATCCACCTTAATTTTTAAATTAGAGGAATTATCCATTTTTGAAGACATTTTTTAATTAAAGAGGACCTTTCACCACTTTTGACCTTCTAAGCTACACTTTCCTGTATATAGTAGCAGGAATATACATAAAAACATTTTTTTTCTGTTTTCAGTTTCTCCATTCCATTGTGGACATGCGGAGTGCCAAAATCACTGGCACCTAAATGTGTTAATTTTTTTTATCATTCATTGTCTTTCACCTTTGTGGGTGTCAAAGTAGGTGGAAAGTACACAACCACTGATATGTTTGTTAGTTCTCCCAGAAGTCAAAATATCAAATTGTTGGACTATGTTCACATATGTATCGAAGGCTTCATAACAGATTCAATCATATTTGATAGTAAAAGTATTGTTAGTCTTGAAGGTCCATTAGGCACCAGTGCTGTCCCTCATGCTACTTCCATTGTAATTTAAAATCATAACACTTATGTGAAGAAAGCTTAATCATTTCTTTTATCACATCCCCTAATAAGATAGACCAGTCATGAGGAATGAGGACCTTAACATTTTGAATGAAATTATCTAAAATGCATAAACTGTATGTGATTATGACTTAAAGGAAACCTGTCAGCAGGATTTTGCTAAGTAAACTATAGTCAGTGTCATGTTGGGGCTGTTACCCTGATTAAATTGATACCTGAGGTGAAGAAATCCACCCTATGATTCTTTTATTTGCAGTTTTGAGTTAATGAGATGCCCATTCTCCGAGGCGAGACTGTAGGCATAGTCTTATCCTGGTGCTCTAGGCCAGATCACCAAGAAAATACCTGCCCACAGGCCTACCCCGAAGCACAAGTATGTTCCTCATCATAGTGAAAGACAGTCACAGAGAGAGAGACAGGCACAGTTATTGCTGCTAAGGGTGGCTATTAGGTATAGGGGGCAATCACACAGGGCCTTGTAAGTTTGGATCTCTTTTTCCCAGAATGATTGCATCATCCCTGGCAGCGTGCTGGCATGGCTTACCACCTACCACCATGCAAGACCGCCATCTTACCTATCAGTCCTGGCTGTACACTTTGCTCCAGTATCTGCTGTGTGCATGTCTCTTGTCTGATTGCCTAGGGCGGTGGCATGGTTACTGTCTGATTCTTATAGTTACTGTGTGCGCACTCCTAATGTGTCCCCAGCCTATTGTTGTGAGTCACTGGATATTTAAACCCCCTCCACCCAGTAGGAGGTGCCTGAGCAACACTTTCTTTCAGTGTTTTCTGTGCAACTGAGTTGCCAGGTCCTGTCCTGTATCTTGTCTGTTCCGCCACCCTGGGGGCTGTATACCCAAGCCTGTTACCTGTATCTGTGACTTCTAGTCTGTTTCCACCACCCTGGGGGCTGAGTTCCCAGGCTCGTTCCTGTATCTTTTTCCTGGTTCAGTTCCTGTCTGAACTGTGTCCTAGCCCGTTACTTGTTTGTCTCTATGTTCGTATCTTCCCTTTTCCTGCAGTGTCTGAACCTGCACCTAACTCCAATTCATTGTCTCTGTACTACTGTTTGTGAGTTTAGTGTTCACTCGCTACTTCATTGTAAGTACCTTGTGTGTATCTGCTCTGCTTGTCTACCGCACCTGCGGATTTCTCTCTGCTCTGCTTGTCTACTGCACCTGCGGATTTTGCTCTGCTCTACTTGTCTACCGCACCTGCGGGTTTTGCTCTGCTCTGCTTGTCTACCGTACTTGCGGGTTATGTCTGCTCTGCTTGTCTACCGCACCTGCGAGTTTTGCTCTGCTCTGCTTGTATAACGCACCTGCGGGTTTTACTCTGCTCTGCTTGTCTACCGCACCTGCGGGTTTTGCTCTGCTCTGCTTGTATACCGCACCTGCGGGTTTTGCTCTGCTCTGCTTGTCTACCCCACCTGTGGGTTTTGCTCTGCTCTGCTTGTCTACTGCAGCTGGGGGTTTTGCTCTGCTTTGCTTGTCTACTGGACCTGCGGATTTTGCTCTGCTCTGCTTGTCTACCGCACCTGCGGGTTTTGCTCTGCTCTGCTTGTCTACCGCACTTGCGGGTTTTGCTCTGCTCTGCTTGTCTACTGCACCTGCGGGTTTTGCTCTGCTCTGCTTGTCTACCGAGCCTGCGGCTCTGTTCCTGTATCCCAGTCTGTACTGGTCCCTATCCTGCTTGTGTTCCTACCTGCCAGTACCCACCTGTCTGCATACCATCCGAGCCTGCCAGTACCCACCTGCCTGCATGCCAGCCGTGCCTGCCAGTATGTATAACCTTGAAACTTTCTATCATGTGCCGAACTAACGATAACATGACCATATGTGTGTTTCCGTAATAATTGTACTAAAATTGGTTTAAACCTGTAGTATGACTGTAGGTGATTGGCTATTGGTATACTCAAAACAATATATAATGCTAAGTAAAATAAACGGGATTAGAGATTCTCCGAATCCTCCCATACAGAGCTCTGTCTCTGTCTGGTTCCCTGATTGCAATCAACCTTATAACATAATAATTTGACACTCACTTGGTTAACCGTGAAGGGTCATTGCTGCCCTCCCTCAAAATCTGCATACTAGCCGTGCCTGCCAGTACCCACCGGTCTGCATACCAGCCGTGCCTGCCAGTACCCACCTGTCTGTATACCAGCCGTGCCTGCCAGTACCCACCTGTCAGTATGCCAGCCTAACTTGCCTGTTCCTGCATTCCCCGGTGTGGGTCAACAGCTGTGACCGGGGTCTGACCTGGAGTAGCACCTAGTCCCTCTGCTCGGTTCCTCCCTGGTTCATGGAGTCGACTGAGCCGCCGTGCAACCTTGGTCAGACCGAGTTGATACTTAGTCACGCCCCTCCAGGCACTCCTCGGTTCATAGTCCAGTGGGATCACTAACCATGCTCATGCCAGTCAGTCCGGGCGTGTGCGTAACAATAATAAAGACCTTAATTTAAAAACTGTGTTTTGTTTTTACTTGTGTTATCTTTGTCTTATATTTACATTTGTTTTGTGATCTGAAACATTTAAGTGTGACAAACATGCAAAAGAATAAGAAATCAGGAACGGGGCAAACACTTTCACACCACTGTGTATAATACATTCTAACATGTTACCTTTTGTGGTATTCTTATATAACTGAACTACTAGTTAAGGAGGAACCATTTAATTATACAGGGTTTATTTGGTATTTCTTATATTTACGTAAGTGTGTTGAAATAATAAAATACATAGAATTACACAGTAAAAATGCTTACTTTGATATATTGTGATTTAATAATTATATGTTATAGAACTACAAGAATATGAGAAACCAGCAAAGTGATGTCTTACCATTCCACATGAATGTGGTTTTTCAAATTTGGAATTTGTACTTTAGCTAGTGTTTAGTACATTGGCTCATTCTGTATTTGGTTTTGCTGTACTTCAAGCAACTAAATGCATAACATGGGTCATGACTTAAAACAATGCTCAAATAAGCTTCCATTATGTCAATATTAATAAGGAAAAATCTTATTTTTTTTTCAAGAACAACACTAATATAGTCTTGGACTTTACAGATTGTTCCCAGGTTTTTAAAAGTAACACAGTGTTCTTACATGTAAAACATGACTTAAATAAGTAGAATTGCTTTTTAAAACCCATGAATGGTATGCCCTGAGACAATTCACCTGAAGTGAACAACCTGTTTATGCATATGGCATTTGTGTGCATTTAATCTATAGGTCTGTCTTACTAAAGAAAGTAATACCATATGACTAGTGATGAGCGAGTATGTTCAGTTAACCCTTCGACCCTTAAGAAACAAGCATTCCTCACATGTATTAAAGCTGTCAAACAGTCGCAAATCATGCACACGGGAGTGATTCAAACATATCACCGAGTACGCTGAAGATACTCGGTACTTGCCCGAGCGTACTCGCCGAAAGGGTTAACCAAACATACTCGCTCATCACTACATATGACATCAATGTCTGATTGAGGAGTCCACAGTTGTGCCCCTTGTCAGTCATTAAAATGCAGTGGCAAGGTCCTCGGGTCAGAAAAAAGATTGAAACAAACTGGCACTGCGCTTTGCTAATGTTGCTGCCACTTACTTTAAGTGTATGGATAGGGTCGCCATACTGTGACTCCTACTGATTAAAATTGATATCAAATCATAGAAAACAATGTTTTTTTTAGAGTGATAGTCAAATTAGTATGAAATTGAGATTCAGTATAACCTGTACATTTACTTATGTAACAATTGTATGAACATCAATAATTGTAATTAGCGTCATGACTAGTGTTGAGCGAGCATGCTCGACACTGCTCGGTACTCGTCCGAGCATCTCACTACTTCGGATGTTCGGCAAGCACCGAGCATTTCCGGGTTACTCGGGCAGGAGCTCGGGTCTCCGCCCTGCACGTTTGGTGCTCTTCACAGAGCCAATGAACATGCAGGGATTGCCAGCCAGTCACTGTTATGCCGCAGCCATGTTGTTTGTGGGCATTACAGTGATTGGCTGGCCGCACAGCGTCACCTCGAGTATTTAAAACCGGGCGCCGCCATCTTGGGCACAGTAGCTCCGGATCAGACAGTGTAGGGTCAGTGCTGCTGAGTTAGGGAGAGATATATAGTGCGAAATAGGTAGTGTAGGGTCTCTAAAGCCTGCCAAATCAAACAAACAGTCCTTCTCAGGACTAATATCCATCCCAGATATCAGGCAGGCAGGCTGTATAGGAGACGCAGTGGTTATACCAGCAAACGCTGCATTACAGTCCTATGTGCTCATGTTGGTCAAATTGCTAGACTTATCCTCCGGTCTCAGGGGCCAGGAAAAATCCTTTTTTTTTCATCTAAATCCTGAATTTTTTTTTTCCTCAGTCAGACTGTACAAATACGCGTCTTATTAACCTTTTATTATTCCCCCCCCAAAAAAAAAAAATTGAGTGTGTCTTTGACTGTTCAGACACCAATATATCTGTTTAAAAGAGTCAGGTGTAGGTCAGAGAAATATAACTGTGGTTTTGCAGTTCCATGGGTCAAATCTCTGTATTATCCTGCTTTTGGCATTTTTTGCCGTAAAAAAAAACTGTAATAGTGTCTCCCTGACTGTTCAGACACCAATATATCTGTTTAAAAGAGTCTGGTGTAGGCCAGAGAAATAGAACTGTGGTTTTGCAGTTCCACGGGTCAAATCTCTGTATTATCCTGCTTTTGGCATTTTTTGCCGTAAAAAAAAAACTGTAATAGTGTCTCCCTGACTGTTCAGACAACAATATATCTGTTTAAAAGAGTCTGGTGTAGGCCAGAGAAATAGAACTGTGGGATTGCAGTTCCACAGGTCAAATCTCTGTATTATCCTGCTTTTGGCATTTTTTGAAGTAAAAAAACTGTAATAGTGTCTCCCTGACTGGTCAGACACCAATATGTCTGTTTAAAAGAGTCTGGTGTAGGTCAGACAAATAGAACTGTGGTTTTCCTCTTCCACGGTTCTAATCTCCTTTTTATTACCCTTTTTCCATTGATAGTGCGAGTGTAAGCTATTTTACTTCATTTACAATGGGCAAGGGGCGGGGCAACGGACGTGGAACTGGACGTTCTGGTGATGGTGCGTGTAGAGGACGGGGCCGTGGCCAAGGTGAAAATGTGCCACAACCAACAGCCACATCTTCTCGCTCCCACTACTTGACCGAATTACTATGGAAGCACACTACAAGACCAGTATTGTGAACTGATCAGTGTGAACAGGTTATTAATTGGATAGCAGATAATACTTCCAGTTACCTGGGCACCACCACCTCCGGTCTGTCTTCCACACGGTCAAGTTTTAGTAGCCGTGAGTTTCGACCGCATACTCCTCCTCACCCTGATGCTCCTTCCTCCCACCATGCCGAGTGTCGTCAGACAGCAACTGATCCCACACTTGGACACTCTGAAGAGCTGTTCACTGGTCCATTTCCATATTTGTGCCCCTCACCTGCTCCGCTTAAAGTAGTGGAAGAGGAGATCCCATGTAGCGATGCCCAAATATTTGAACAGCCACGGCCAGAGGAAGTCGACGCTGGCAATTTGTCACAAGAGGTGGACGATGACGAGACATAATTGCCACGAAGTGAGGAGGAGGATCGTGGTGCGCAAGTGGAAGAGGAGGAGGCGGTGGATGATCTAATAACTGACCCAACGTGGCAGGAGGACATGCAGAGCGGGGCCAGCAGCACACAGGGGGAGGGAGGCAGAGTACCCCAACAGGCAGGAAGAAGCAGTGTGGTGGCCGTACACAGAAGGCGGGCAACAGTTACCCGTAACACCAACACGAGGGACGTTGCCAGTACAACCGGTAGGTCTTCCAGAGTCTGGAATTTTTTTAAAGACTCTGCTGATAACCCCAAAAAGGCCATTTGTACCACCTGCCATGCCAGCATCAGCAGGGGTGACAAAACTACCAGCCTTACCACCACCAGCATGATCAGGCAAATGTCAGCAAAGCACCCGACTTTTTGGGGCGAACTCCAGGGTCCACGACCAGCGTCAGCGGGTGTCACCACTGCTTCTTCCGCTGTGGTGCATGTAATAGAACCCCCTGTTGTGCGTGCAAGGCAATCCCCTGTCCATACTACATGCAAAGATGCCCCCCACTCTCAGTCTTCACTTGTTATGGCAGTTTCTCAAGAAACAACATCAACGTCCACGTCCCACCGCAGCGTTCAATAGTCCATATCCCAGAGCTTTGAACGAAAGTGCAAATTCGCAGCCAACGCCCCACAAGCCACAGTCCTAAATTCGCACATTTCACGACTGCTTGCGTTGGAAATGCTGCCTTTTAGGATGGTGAAGACGGAATCCTTCCGCAACCTTATGGCGGTGGCTGTCCCTCGGTACTCGGTCCCTAGACGACACTATTTTGCCCGGTGTGCCATCCCCACACTACACAAGCACGTGTCCCAAAACATCTGCCGTGCCCTCAACAACGCAGTTAGTGGGAGAGTCCACCTGACAAAGGACACGTGGACAAGTGCTTGTGGCCAGGGACGGTACATCTCCCTGATGGAACACTGGGTAAACATAGTGGAATCCGGGACCCAGTCGGACCTTGGGACGGAACACATACTCCCCACACAAAGGATTGCGGGCCCTATGTCAGTCAGAGTTGCCCCCACAGTGTACAGCTCCTGCGCATCATCCTCCTCCTCCTCCTCATGTTCAGCCTACATCTCAGATCTCACCACATCAGTTACAAGCTGGAAGCACTGCAGTACTGCCTCAGCCAAGCGGCAACAGGCTGTGCTGAAACTCATAAGCTTAGGTGATAAACCTCACACTGCTTGTGAGTTGTGGACAGCTGTGAAAGAGCAGGCAGATCTGTGGCTGAGACCGCTGAACCTACATCCAGGCATGGTCATATGTGACAATGGCCGTAACCTGGTGACGGCTCTGAGGCGAGGCGAGATCACACACGTACCATTCCTGGCTCATGTGCTTAACCTCGTGGTTCAGCGGTTTCTTAAATCGAACCCCGAGTTGCCAGATCTGCTCGTCAAAGTACGCCCCCTGTCAGCTCATTTTCGGAAGTCGGCTACAGCTTCCGCCGCCCTTGCTGTGTTGCAGCAGCATTTGCAGCTTCCGGCACACCGACTGGTGTTTGATGCCCCACATGTTGGAACTCTACCCTCCACATGTTGCAAAGGATTTTTGAGCAGAACAGAGCAGTTGTGGAGTACCAGCGTGCAACAAGGCCATCGATATTCAGGTCAGACTCCACACATAAGACCTCAGGAGTGGACCTGGATGTCTGACATATGTACCATCCTGACAAACTTTGAGGAGTCCACCAAGATGGTGAGTGGCGATGACGCCATCATTAGCATCAGCATTCCACTTGTCTGCCTTTTGCAACACTCTCTGCAGAGAATTAAAGAGGAGGCATTGCAGCCAGAGTATGATGAGATGGATCAAGAACCCGTAATGGGCGATTACGCACAGCCCAGCCTCATCTCATCCCAACGTGCATTGGGGGACAATGAGGGAGAGGAGGAGGAGAAGGAGGAGGAAGAACAGGAGCTGATTTCATGCGCTGTAGACGGTAGTACCTGTACAACTGTCATACAGTCGGTTCAGCGTGGGTGGCCTGAGGACAGGGGGGAGGAGGAGGAGGATAGCATGGTCAGTCATCATCTTGGTGAGGACACGGAAGTCTTGCCCGTTACCAGTCTGGCACGCTTGGCTGACTTTATGTTACACTGCCTTAACCGTGACCCTCGCGTTGCCAAATTGTTTGGTGAAAGTCATTACTGGTTGGTGACACTTTTAGACCCCCGCTACAAGGAGAACTTTCACTCTCTTATTCCTGAGGTGAAGAGGTCTACAAAAATGGGGCAGTACCAGAAGGCCCTTGCTGCAGAACTGTTAAAAAAATTCCCATCTGAACACGCTAGCGACAGAGGTCACAGTTCGTTGACCAACCAAGGGGTACAGGCGAGAGAGACGCAACTCCAATCCAGCAGAGGCAGCGGAACACTGTCAACATTCTGGAACAGTTTTCTCAGACCCGCCCAGCTCACAGGCCCTGAGGCACGGGGTACTCTCACAAGGAGTGGAAAGTTTCAAAAGATGGTGAGGGAGTACCTTGCCGACCGTACCAGCGTCCTCCGTGATTCCTCTGTGCCTTTTAATTATTGGGTATCCAAGCTGGACGCTTGGAATGAACTCGCTCTGTACGCCTTGGAGGTCCTGGCCTGCCCTGCTGCTAGCGTGTTATCGGAACGCGTTTTTAGTGCCGCTGGGGGAATTATTACTGATAAGCGCACTCGCCTGTCAACTGACAATGCTGACAAGCTGATCCTTATCAAAATGAACAAGGGCTGGATTGGGCCAGACTTCTCATCACCACCAAATGACAGCAGAGTAACACAAAGTCAAATCCACTGTGTTATTTCAGGAGGTGTATTACCATGCATTGCTTCACACCCACACATGGGTATACGCTTCCTCAATTCGGCTTTTTTTTGCTCTTCTCCTTATCCTCAGCCTCCACCACCACTATACCACCAGGGTGATCGTGGTCCATGTTGCCAGCATTCCAAGTTCCTCTGTCCTAATTTTTGGCAGCTTTTGCTTGGAAGGCATAGGCAAAGTCTATGGGAGACCCACTCCCCAATAATGGGAATAATGTTTTTAATATGCTGTACTGCATGGCTCTTGTAAGGGGCATTAAAACCATTTTGTTAAACCACTCTGACCTCTACGTCTCTTCCAAGGGGCATTTAAACCATTTTGTTAAGCTACTGCAACCTCCACGTCTCTTCCAAGGGGCATTAAAACCGTCTTGTTAAGCTACTGCAACCTCCACCACTTTTCCAAGGGGCATTAAAGCTGTCTTGTTAAGCTACTGCGACCTCCACCACTTTTCCAAGGGGCATTAAAGCTGTCTTGTAAGCTACTGTGACCTCCACCACCCTTCCAAGGGGCATTAAAACCGTCTTGTTAATCTAATGCGACCTCCACCACTTTTCCCAGGGGCATTGATATTGTCTTTTTATTCCACTGCGACCTCCGCGTCTCTTCCAAGGGGCATTAAAACCGTCCTGTTAAGCTAATGCGTCCTCAACCACTTTTCCCAGGGGCATTGATATTGTCTTTTTATTCCACTGCGACCTCCACCTCTCTTCCAAGGGGCATTAAAACCGTCTTGTTAAGCTACTGCGACCTCCACGTCTCTTCCAAAGGGCATTAAAGCTGTCTTATTAAGCTACTGCAACCTCCACCACTTTTCCAAGGGGCATTAAAGCTGTCTTGTTAAGCTACTGTGACCTCCACCACTCTTCCAAGGGACATTAAAACCATCTTGCTAAGCTACTGCAACCTCCACCGCTCTTCCAAGGGGCATTAAAACTGTCTTGTTAAGCTAAAGCAACCTCCACCACTTTTCCCAGGGGCAATGATAATGTCTTTTTATTCCACTGCGACCTCCACGTCTCTTCCAAGGGGCATTATAACCATCTTGTTAAGCTACTGTGACCTCCACCACTCTTCCAAGGGGCATTAAAACCATCTTGTTAAACTACTGCGACCTCCACGTCTCTTCCGAGGGGCATTTAAACCGTTTTGTTAAGCTACTGCAACTTCCACGTCTCTTCCAAGGGGCATTAAAACCGTCTTGTTAAGCTAATGCGACCTCCACCACTTCTCCAAGGGGCATTAAAACCGTCTTGTTAAGCTACTGCAACCTCCACTACTTTTCCAAGGGGCATTAAAGCTGTCTTGTTAAGCTACTGCGACCTCCACCGCTCTTCCAAGGGGCATTAAAACCATCTTGTTAAGTTAATGCGACCTCCACCACTTTTCCCAGGGGCATTGATATTGTCTTGTTATTCCACTGCGACCTCCACGTCTATTCCAAGGGGCATTAAAACCGTCTTGTTAAGCTAATGCGACCTCCACCACTTTTCCCAGGGGCATTGATATTGTCTTTATATTCCACTGCGACCTCCACATCTCTTCCAAGGGGCATCAAATCCATCTTGTTAAGCTACTGTGACCTCCACCACTCTTCCAAGGGGCATTAAAACCATCTTGTTAAGCTACTGCGACCTCCACCACTTTTCCCAGGGGCATTGATATTGTCTTTTTATTCCACTGCGACCTCCACCATTTTTCCAAGGGGCATTAAAACTGTCCTGTTAAGCTACTGCGACCTCCACCACTTTTTCAAGGGGCATTGATTTTGTCTTTTTATTCCACTGCGAACTCCTCCATTCTTCCAACGGTCATTGCGTTTCCTCCTAATTTTAGTCAGCTTTTGCTTTTCAATGCATAGGCGAACACTAAGGGAGACCCACTCCCCAATAATGGGTAGAAGGTTTTAAGTATGCTTTAATCCACGTCTGTTTCAAGGGGCATTGCAGTTCCTCATAATTTTTGGAAAGCCTTCCATTCACTGCTTAGGCCAACAGTGCACAGGAAACCCCGTTGCTATAAATGGAAAAAAAGGTTTAGTTAAGGCCCTCTGACCTCCATGTCACTTCCAAGGCGCATTGGAGTGCCTCGAAATTTTTGGTAGGCATTGCACTCACTGCATGCCCTTTAACTGTGTAGCCGAACCTCTCCTTTTGGTACAGAAACATATCCTACTAGACATGTGTGGTTGACTGGCCTGATATTGATGTGAATGGTCCCTGTTCCTCCTGCTCTTTCTGGTTTGCCATCACCTCATCCATCATTCATCACCTGAAGCTTTGCTTTAACGGGAGTCATAGAACTGGGATAGTAGCAGGAAAACATCCAGCAATCCTCGGGGGAGGTAGGATATGCGCCAAAACGCTGACCACCTCAGGCCTAGCCGCTACTACATACATGCACTTGCATTCCAAGAAAACAAAGCAGATGCCAACTTCTATCATCATCATCATGCAGGGGGCAGCTGGGGACTGAGTATGGATACTAGGCCGCCGATGCAGCCATGACATGGTGGCCGGCGACTGCCTCCACATGCCTAAAAGGCCCAATTTCAAGTGCTAGTAAGAAAGCAGTATGGTATTGCAGCCTGCCGGTGGGTGGGTGGCAGGTTGCACACTTATGCTTGCATTCCAACAAAACAAAGCAGATGCTAACTTCTATCATCAACATCATGCTCCTCACCTTGGCTCTCTCAACTCCCCTGATGGAGAAGCCAGGGCCCACCGGAGGAGTCTGGTTCTCTGCTGGGCTCGTCCAATGCTGTCCTAAAGCAGGCCGGGCAAAGAAATGTGGAGGGGGATTTTCCAAGGAGAAATAGGGGTGGCTGGAGACCGTTTATGGACACCCGACCGTCCCCAGGCGGCTGGGGACCGTGTGTGGACACCCGGCCGCGGGGTGGCTGGGGACCGAGTATGGACACCCGGCCACCCCCTGGCGGCTGGGGACCGAGCGTGGACACCCGGCCGCCGGGCGGCTGGGGACTGAGTATGGATACCTCGCTGCCGAAGCAGTCATGAGGTAGTGGCCTGCTTCGGCCTCCTCCAAACAAAAAGGCCCCATTTCAACTGAAAGCAAGCTAGCAGTATGGTATTGCAGACTGGGGGTGGGTGGGTGGCAGGTTGCACACTTACGCTTCTATTCCAAGAAAACAAAGCAGATGCTAACGTCTATCATCATCATCATGCTCTTCACCTTGGCACTCTCAACTCCCCTGATGGAGAAGCCAGGGCCCACCGGAGGAGTCTGGTTCTCTGGTGGGCTCGTCCAATGCTGCCCTAAAGTGGGCCGGGCTAAGAAAAGTGTGTGGGGTGATGTTCCAAGGAGAAATAGGGGCGGCTGGTGACCATTTATGGACACCCGGCCGCCCCCAGGCGAAACTTAGTATTATCTGACAGAATTGCAGGGGTGCCAATATTTTTGGCCACCACTGTATGAGTCTAAAAAGCCCCAGTGGGCAATGTAAAAAGTGCAAAATTACTATTTTTTCTATAAATATATTGATATGAAAAACTATACATATATTTTTAAAATACACATAACACAAAAAAATTGATTCAAACAATAGGTCATTTTCTGATGAAAGCTTCCATTTAACTCTGCATTGAACCATTCATCTGTGATTACTCCTAGAAATGTATGAATAAATTGACAACCAAGCTTCAACATTCCACTTGTTAAAGAGATTTGTCAAAATGTAGAGACACACCCCAACTGGAAACACCCAGTTGACAATGTTATTAGACAATGCTACAGAATAGATAGTTTATAGAGAATATAAGAATACACCAAATAGCTAAATAGGGATACATGATAAGTACTCTTTAACCGCTTCCCGACCGCCCACTGTACATAAACGTCCGTGCTGCCTGGGCTCTGTGCAGCGTGGACGTTTAAAAACGGTGGGTGGTCTCGCAGCGCTCAGGACCCCCAGGGTCCTGCAAGCGCTGCGAGAGCGGTGCAGAGCAATAGCTCTGACAGGGAACATCATCGGGACCTGATTGGATCAGGTCCCAGTGATGTTAACCCTTTGCTGTCTTCTATATGCCGCGATCTATAGAGATCGCGGCATATAGAAGACAGCAGGAGGAGAGGGGGTGGTATACTTACCTCTCCGAAGACCCCTAATACCTTCAAGGACCTTGGATTGCTATGGCAGATGGAGGTCACATGACCGCCTCCAGCTCTGCCATATATGGTGTCCTGCCAGCGTCAGCCTGCAGCTGAAGCCTGGCAGGAAACACTGACTGTGTGAAGATCTCATGTAATGTAATATATGTCTATTACATTACATGAGATCAGCGATCAGAAAAATAAAAATTATTGTCCCATACAGGGACTAAGTAAAAATGTAAAAAAAAGTTAAAAAAAATGTTTTGAAACTGTTCAAAAAAAAATACAAAATAAATTAAAATAAATAAATAAAATCTTAAACCGATAAATCCGTATATTCATGCAAAAATAAAAAAAGTACACATATTTGGTATCGCCGCGTCCGAAACAACCTGAGCTATAAAACTGTCACACTAATTAACTCCTTCTGTGCACACCGTAATAAAAATAAATAAAAAACGGAGCAAAAAACTATGCTTTTTCCTCATATCGCCAAACTAAAAGTGGAAAAAAATGCGATCAAAAGCAAAATGGAAATAAAAATGGTACCGCTGAAAACATCATCTTGTTCCGCAAAAAAAAAGCTGCCATACAGCTCCATCAGCAGAAAAATAAAATATTTATAGCGCTCAGAATAAAGCAATGCAAAAAAAATATTTTTTTCTATAAAATTGTTTTATTGTGTAAAAGCGCCAAAAAATAAAAAAAAATACAGTAAGTGTAGTATCGCTGTAAACGTACTGACCCGAAGAATAACACTGCCTGATCACTTTTACCACACGCAGAACGGCATAAAAAAAAAACTCAAAAAACAATTCCTGAATTGCTTGTTTTTGTTAATTTTACCTCCCAAAAAACAGAATAGAAAGCGATCAAAAAATGTCACGCACCCAAAAATGGTACCAATAAAAAGGTCAACTCGTCCCGCAAAAAACAAGCTGTCACATGACTCTGTCGGCCGAAATCTGGAAAAATTATAGCTCTCAAAATATGGCGATGCAAAAACTAGATTTTGCAAAAAAAAAGCGTCTTTTAGTGTGTGACAGCTGTCAGTCATAAAAACCCGATATAAATCTGATATCTCTGTAATCGCACCGACCCGAAGAATAAAGTAATCACATAACTTATACTGCACGAGGAACAGCGTAAAAAATAAATAAAACCAATTCTTCACCTGCTACTGATTTGTTTATTATGTCTCCCAAAGATCGCAGTAAGGCTCTGCTCACATTTATCCTGCGCTCTGCGCTGAGCACTTACCCCAGATTTTCCGTGTAAATCTCTGAAATACGTGATTCAGGCGGAACCCATGACGGAAGATTCCCTGTAATGAGGCAGATATAGGCCACTGTGGATGCCGTCTGGCCTGTGATCCCATGGTGTCGTTAGTTTTAGGCGTGCATAAAAGTGTGGTTGGCCACAGTTTTGTGCACTTCTGAAAAAAAGGACACCGCTAAACAGAGGCCAGACGGAGTCCAGAGTAACTCTGCTGCCTCATTACAGTGAATGGATCCCGCAGGGGTTTCATCTGAATTACATCACTTGGAAATTTAGATGGAAACCCCGATGTAAGTGCTCAGCCTAGAGCGCCTGATAAATGTTACGTAAAATGTTCCCAATAAAAGCTTCAACTCAGTCCTCAAAAAAAGCTAGTCCCCACTCAGGTCCGTCATCTGTTAAAAATATAAGGGACTTCCAAGTTACTGGTAGCAGAAAGGCTCTGGAAAAGCGAAATGGCCCTTGCCCCCCAAAAGAAATTCAGAAAATTTTGTGCTCCCAAATCCAAATGCCTATTCTACAATAATTTGTTCTCCAATTGTCAAATAGCGCTCCGTCCCCCCCAGATCTCGCCGTATGGCTAAGCGGTACGATACAGCCACATATGGGGTATTGACACTTTTAGAAGAAATTGTGTGACACATTTTGGTACCATTTTTACCCATTGTCCTGTGTGAAAATGTAAAATCTGAGGGTAAAACATTTTTTTGTGGTAAAAATATAATTATGCTTTTTCACAGCCCAATGGAATAAATTTAATAATTAAAAAATACTCACTACTTCCCTAGATGAATTCCTTGAGAGGTGAAGTTTACAAAATGGGGTCACTTGTAGGGGTTTCTGCTGTTTCGGCATGTCAGCGACTCTTCAAATGTGACATGGTGTCTGCAACCTATCCCAGCCAACATAGCTCTCCTTTCTCTTCCGAACCCTGCCGTACACCAAAGCAGTGGTTTTCCCCCACATATGGGGTATCGGCGTACTCAGGAGAAATTGCACAACAAATTTCATGGTGCAATTTATCCTGTTACCCTTATGATAATGCAAAATTAGGGAATGAAAAACATTTTCTGTGGGAAAAATGTGAAAATTGTATTTTTATGGCTCAATATTATAAACTTCTGTGAAGCACCTGGGGGTGCAAGGTGCTCACCACACATCTAGATAAGTTCCCTAAGGGGTCTAGTTTCCAAAATGGTGTCACTTGTGGGGGGTTTCCACTGTTTAGGCACATTAGGGGCCCCCCAAATGCAACATGGCGTCCGCTAATTATTCAAACAAATTTTACATTCAAAAAGTCAAATGGCGCTCCTTCCCTTCCGAACCCTGCCGTGCGCCCAAACAGTGGTTTGCCTCCACTTATGGGGTATCAGCGTGTTCAGGAGAAATTGCACAACAAGCATCATGGTGAAATTTATCCTATTACCCTTATAATAATGCAAAATTAAGGGATGAAAAACGTTTTTGTGGGAAAAATGTGAAAATTTTATTTTTACAGCTCAATATTATAAACTTCTGTGAAGCACCTTGGGGTTCAAGGTGCTCACCACACATCTAGATAAGTTCCCTAAGGGGTCTAGTTTCCAAAATGGTGTCACTTGTGGGGGGTTTCCACTGTTTAGGCACATTATGGGCCCCCCAAATGCAACATGGTGTCCGCTAATTATTCAAACAAATTTTACATTCAAAAAGTCAAATGGCGCTCCTTCCCTTCCGGACCCTGCCGTGTGCCCAAACAGTGGTTTGCCTCCACATATGGGGTATCAGCGTGTTCAGGAGAAATTGCACAACAAACTTCATGGTGAAATTTATCCTATTACCCTTATGATAATGCAAAATTAAGGGATGAAAAACGTTTTTGTGGGAAAAATGTGAAAATTTTATTTTTACAGCTCAAAATTATAAACTTCTGTGAAGCACCTTGGGGTTCAAGGTGCTCACCACACATCTAGATAAGTTCCCTAAGGGGTCTAGTTTCCAAAATGGTGTCACTTATGGGGGGTTTCCACTGTTTATGCACATTAGGGGCCCCTCAAATGCAACATGGCGTCCGCTAATTATTCAAACAAATTTTACATTCAAAAAGTCAAATGGCGCTCCTTCCCTTCCGAACCCTGCCGTGCGCCCAAACAGTGGTTTTCCCTCACATATGAGGTATAAGCGCTCAAAAGAAATTGCACAAAAAATTTTGGGGTCCATTTTTTCCTGTTACCCCTGTGAAAATAAAAAAAATTGGGTCTAAAGTAACATTTTTGTGAAAAAAGTTAAATGTTAATTTTTTTCTTCCACATTCCAAAAATTCCTGTGAAGCACCTGAAGGGTTAATAAAGTTCTTGAATGTGGTTTTGAGCACCTTGAGGGGTGCAGTTTTTAGAATGGTGTCACTTTTGGGTATTTTCTGTCATAAAGACCCCTCAAAGTGACTTCAAATATGATGTGGTCCCTAAAAAAATGGTTTTGTAAATTTTGTTGGAAAAATGAGAAATCGCTGGTCAACTTTTAACCCTTATAGCTGCCTAGCAAAAAAAATTTGGGTTCCAAAATTGTGCTGATGTAAAGTAGACATGTGGAAATGTTATTTATTAACTATTTTGTGTGACATATCTCTCTGATTTAAGGGCATGAAAATTCAAAGTTTGAAATTTTCGCCAAATTTCCGATTTTTTCACAAATAAACGCAAGTGATATCGAAGAAATTTTACCACTAACCTGAAGTACAATATGTTCTGAAAAAACAATCTCAGAATCAGGGGAATCCGTTGAAGCGTTCCAGAGTAATTACTTCATAAAGTGACAGTGGTCAGAATTGAAAAAATTGGCCCGGTCACGAAGGCAAAAACAGGCTCTGGTGCGAAGTGGTTAAAAGGGTTGTCAAAACAACAACCCCTTTTCAATGATCAGCTGTTGTGTTCGACTGTACATCTCATTTGAAACAATCGCTATGTAACACTATGCCGTAATCCCTGCATAGGCCCTCTCCCTCCTTCCGGCAGGGACGCCGACATACTCACCGCCCCGGCCGCTCTGCGGTGTTTTTTTCCTCTGTCATGGCTTCCTGCTTTCCTGGGCCTGTGCATGTAGTACTGTTCTCCCGGCGATGCGCTTAGTGCGCGTGTGAGCTCCCCAGTTCTAAAAGGGGCAGCGCACACGCTCTGAAAATCCCCCAGCCAATAGCTTGGAGGTATCAGGTATTTAAATCACACTGGCCGGTAGGGAGGTGCCTGAGCAACGCTTCCCCTTTGGATAGTTAGTGTTGGTGCAGCGAGTCTGTTGCCAGGTCCCTGTCTGTGTTCTAGTTAAGTCTGTTGTATAAACCAGAACCTATTCCTTGTTTTCTGAACCTGAAACCGCTCCAGTGGTACCTGAACCTGAAACTGCTCCAGGGGTACCTGAACCTGAAAACACTCCGGAGGTACCTGAACTTGAAACTGCTTTGGCAGTACTTGAATCAATACCAGTGTCCGTCCTGTCTGGTGACCCAGAATCTGTGTTGTTTGAACAAGTTCCGGCATCTAATCTACTTGTAATTTTGAAGCCTGCGCTGACAGTGACTATGAGTCTGTGTCCGTTTTTTGCGATCCTGACCATTTGGGGCAGCTGCTGCAGTACCAGGGACTGACCTTGGAGTGTTACTTGGCGGCTACCTACTGCTCAAGCCTAATTCCACCATCAGGAGCTCTAGCAAAACCCATGTAGCCACTTAGCCATGCCCCTTCAGGGTAAGCCAAGTCCATGGCGCAGTGGATCCATGATCCACATGCATGACACGCTATAGGGGAAATCTAATATGATATAGCAGCCATTCAAATCAATAAGCTGTCCATGTAATGCACGGACTGGCAAGGTTTGCCAGAACAAGAGCTGTACTTGGAGTGGTTTTCCCATGAATAATGAACATTTTAATCATTAGATCTTTGAATAATAATAATTTCCACAATTGGATGCGTGTAAAAAAATGTTCCTGTGCTGAGACAATCTTATAATCTATAATATGTGCCGTGCTATGTACTGTGTAAGGGTATGTGCCCAAGATGCAGATTTTAAGCAGAAATTTCCTGAGCGTTTTTTCCCCTCCCTGGCATTTTTTAAGCATTTTTACATGCGTTTATGCATGCGTTTTTACAAGTGCCTTTCCAAGCGCTTTTCAAAGCGATTTTGAGCATTACTTGGAAAAGTGCTTGACAAGTTGGTCACACAATATAAATCCATGCAACTGGCATGGATTTATATTGTGTGACCGAGATTTCTGCTTAAAATACTGCACCTATAGTAAAAAAAAAAAAAGAATTATAAAGTCAAAAATAAAATATATATTCATACACACCTCTCCAGAGGCCCCTGATCTGCTCAGGCATTGTCCTCTCTCCGTGGCGGCCCGCGGTGTTCTGCCAGAACCTGCGGTGACGTCATTTAGTCAGCTGATGGTCAAGTGACCATCACCTGACCACTGACATCAGCGGTCGCGTGACCATCAGCTGACTAAATGATGTCACCGCAGGTCCTGTCAGTACACCGAGGGCCACCGAGGAGAGAGGACGCCGCCAGGAGCAGACTGGGGGCCGCCGGAGAGGTGTGTATGAATATTTTTTTTTATTTTTTACTTTAGAATTCTTTTTTAACTTGCAGGTACCACGGTACCTGGGTTGGAGGAGAGTCTCCTCTTCTCCAGACCGGGTACCATCCGAGCATTGAACCGCATATCGGCATGTATACATGTTAACATGCAGATGTTATGCGGTTCAATGCAATTCAATGGCGCCGATTTCGCTGCAAAATCGCACAATAAATGGTTATGCTGTGGATTTATCTGCAATGATAATTCGCAGAGGAAATTTCCGCAGCATGTGCACAACACATGCGGATTATCATTGGGAAACATGGCAGACATCTTAACAAGCGATTTTAATGCATTTCTGTGGCGGAAATACTGCAGCGGAAATGCATTAAATCCGCATCGTGAGCACACAGCCTAATGGCTGTTTCTGACCGTGCAGGAACATGGTCTGATCTTACCACAGCTCCTGGCCAGGGGAGGACGCAAAAAATTATACAGATATTACAGCAGGGGATCACAGCTGATTCTTTCTTTGAGGTAAAACATTGCTTAAAAACAGGCAGTGAAATGCTTTGCCTCACAAAAAAGAATCAGCTGTGATCCCGTGCTGTAATGTCTGTATACTCTATGGCTTCCTCCCCTGCCCAGGAGATGTGGTATGATCAGACCATGTCTCTGCAAGGTGAGACACAGCCATTACACAGTACATAGCAGGGGAACATTTATAAGATTATCTCAGTGCAGGAACATTTTTTTAACACATTCAATTGTGGAACTTATTATTATTACAAAACCTATTAATTAAAATGTACTTTATTCGTGGGAAAATCTCTTTAAGTGTGATTCTGCATTCTAACTCCTACCCGAAAAACCACCTGTAAGGGCAAAAGATGTTTTGTAAAGAAACTAATTTTCTTTAATAGCATTAACTTAGATTATGAAATATATTTTCATTTTCAAATATTTATTCCTTATACACGTCACATGTCCACATTTTGTTAATTGACATGGACATAATGTCACTTCACGCTACTAATTTCTTTGTACCATAGATGTCGCGCCCCCAAGGGCCTTACTGTTTGGGGACAGTATATATATATCACGGTGGCTGGCCCAGGGCGGACAGTGCACAAAAGGGGAAGCGATTACTAATAAAGTTCAGAGAAATTCGTGACTCCACCTGTGGTGTCTGGTGAAGATCACCAGCAATGCAGCAGTCCTCTGAGGCGGGGGACAAGGCAGCTAAAGATGGCATAGCTCCCCTCAGGTGGAGCGGGCCCCAGGGCAGTGTAGATAGATAGAAGGTGGAATGGTGTGCTGGGCGTTGTTGTGCAGGTAGTGAACGCAGCAGGAGTAACGGACAGAGACAGGAGGTTTTGCTTTGTTACCTTTACTGGTACAGCTGGTAGATATGGTCTATGGTACTCTAGGTGAAGGGCGCACTTTTGGACTTCTCCCCAGGGAGCGGCTATAAGGCCACCTGATCCATGTCTGTCACTCCTTCCTTCCTCTCGCTTTCGGCCAAGCTCGGGGCCCTCACTAGGCTTCAGGGCTGCTGGAGGCCTATCTTGCATCACACAGCAGCCTGCGTGCTGCTACATCCTGAGCACACTCTAAACTCTCTGTCGACTCACTGCCTGGCTCCACCTTCCCTTTATATATCCCTAACGGGCTCCCTCTGCTGGTATGAGGTGGAAGGCGGAGGTGTTTGCATGTAGTAAAGGCCTCTTGTGGAGTAATCCGTCAGTGCACCCTACTGGGTTCTGTGGCACCATGCCACATAGACACGTTCAGATTCCCTCAGGATCAGTCTAGTGTGAACCCAGCCTAAAAGATTATAGCTCTGTGAACTTGATTAACTTTGGAAATGTGTATTTGTTTGTAAACAATCCACAATGTATCAGCACTCACCACACATTTTGTTTTGTTACACATATTTATTCCATATAATGTTGTGTGTTATTTTTTTGGTAATGAAATATAAAAATATGTATTTCATGAACCTCATAAATGATCACCACAAACTAGAGGTGAAGTAGGCCAACCAAGCATAGTGGGTACATGCTCACCACTTTTATTATTTCAAGCTTAGGTATCACTTGGGTCTTGTCCATAGTGGTCACTGACTGCACCTGCTATGGATTTTATTTGCTCTGTGCTGTGCTGAAACAATAAGGAAGGAATTGAAAAACAGGTGTGCAGAGAATAAATGAATAGAGGCATTTATTCTCGAAGGATAGAGAATCTGCTGATCTGTGAACAACTTGGGACAGTATATGTCAAAGAACAGTGGGCATTTTCAGAATTATGTATTAATCAATGCTTGATGTTAACTTAGTGTATATACATTTCTGTGCTGTAAGATATACAGTATGTGCTTTGCAAACTAGTTCATTGGAATCATGCATCAATTCAATTGAAAAAAAAAAAAATCTTTTGGGGTGGAAAAAATAAAGAACTAAAATAATGTGAGTGCATAAATACGCACAAACTTAAACTAATACATTGTGTACACTTTATTTATTATACTTTGCTTATATAATGGCATCATATTCCACAACACTTTACAGACATGGTCACCACTGTCCCCATTGGGGCTCACAATCTAAACTATCAGTATGCCTTTGGAATGTGGGAGGAAACCCACGAAAACATGGGGAGAACATACAAGTTCCTTACAGATGTTGTCCTTGGTGGGATTTGAACCCAGGAACCCAGCTCTGCAAAGCAACAGTGCTAACCACTGAGTCACCATGCTGTCCACATGCTCTGTAGATACAAGTCATCAAGAAAACTTCTCATTTACTTGTTTTGCAATTATCTTCACCCTTATATGGCTCCGGTAAAGCCAATGCCATCAATCAACAAAGAGGAAGATACAAAGCAAGTAGGTGGGAAGGGTGCACCAAGTGCCTATGCTTGGTTTGAACAGACATTTTTTGCTGACTTTTAAATACCTCTGGCACCCACCAGAGATCAAGCTCAAAAGGTCAAAGAACTGTCAGCAGACACTTGTTATCTGTATATAGATGATAAGTTCATCTGAATACCACTTTTTACGCTTTTGTTTTCATCATTGTTAATCTTTAAAGCACCACTCCAGTAATTTTTTTTATTCCACCGCTGGAGTGGTGTTTTAAATGTAATTCCCCTGCCTCCTGTTTTATACTCACCTGCCGCAACCTTCATCGTTTTCCAGCATCCATGCCATCAGTCTCCGATGAAAAGTGACCAGATGACTTCTCCAGTGTTTCATGGAGTGGCACTGAGGTCACTTTTCAATACAAGTCTATGAGAGCCTCTTGTTGGCTCACATAGACTTGCATTGAGAGCTTGTGACATAGCAAGTCAGAAACTTCACTCAGAAGATGGCGGCGCGGGACTGGAGAGGAGTCGAAAAATGGTGAAGATGCTGTATATGACCGGGTTCACAGGGCTTACATTTAAAGTGCCAGTACAGTGCTGAAAAATCCCTGCTGGAGTGGTGTTTTAAACATTAGTTACGATTTAACATTTTTGAAAAAGAATTGAGAGCAATGCTATATTTTAAACATTATTATTTATTTTTTAGAAAATATTGATGATTTTTCACAGCAATCATATAGAGCCCTGCTCATCGTTATTGGCACCGATGAAGTTTAACCCTTTCACCCCGAAGCCTGTTTTCACCTTCCTGACCAGGCCAATTTTTTGCATTCTGACCACTGTCACTTTATGAGGTAATTACTCTTGAACGCTTCAACGGATCCCCCTGATTCTGAGATTGTTTTTTCATGACATATTTTACTTCATGATAGTGGTAAAATTTCTTCAATATCACTTGCGTTTATTTGTGAAAAAAATGGAAATTTGGTGAAAATTTAGAAAATTTAGCAAATTTCAAAATTTAAATCTTTATGCCCTTAAATCAGAGAGTTATGTCACACAAAATAGTTAGTAAATAACATGTCTACTTAACATCAGCACAATTTTGGAACCCAAATTTTTTTTCGTTAGGAAGTTATAAGGGTTAAAAGTTGACCAGCGATTTCTCATTTTTCCAACAAAATTTACAAAACCATTTTTTTTTAGGGGCCACATTACATTTGATGTGACTTTGAGGGGTTTATATGACAGAAAATACCCAAAAGTGACACCATTCTAAAAACTTCCCCCCTCAAGGTGCTCAAAACCACATTCAAGAAGTGTATTAGCCCTTCAGGTGCTTCACAGGAATTTTTGGAATGTGGAAGGAAAAAATAAACATTTAACTTTTTTTTACAAAAATGTTACTTTAGACCCATTTTTTTTTACTTTCACAAGAGTAATAGGAGAAAATGGAGAGCACACCAATACCCAATATGTGGGGGAAAACCACTGCTTGGGCGTACGGCAGGGTTCAGAAGGGAATGAGCGCAATTTGACTTTTTGAATGTAAAATTTGTTTGAATAATTAGCGGACGCCATGTTGCATTTGGGGGGCTCCTAATGTGCCTAAACAGTGGAAACCCCCCATAAGTGACACCATTTTGGAAACTAGACCCCTTAGGGAACTTATCTAGATGTGTGGTGAGCACTTTGAACCCCCAGTGGTCTAGTTTCCAAAATGGAGTCACTTGTGGAGGGTTTCCACTGTTTAGGCACATCAGGGGCTCTCCAAATGCAACATAGCGTCCGCTAATTATTCCAGCAAATTTTACATTGCGCCCAAAGAGTAGTCTTCCTCCACATATTGGGTATCTGCTTACTCAGGAGAAAATACACAACAAATTGTATGGTGCAATTTTTCCTGTTACCCTAGTGAAAATGCAAAATTTGGGGTTGAAAAAAACATTCTTGTGGAAAAATTTGATTTCTTTATTTTCACGGCTCAACATTATAAACTTCTGTGAAGCACCTGTGGGAACTTATTTAGATGGGTGGTGAGCACCTTGAACCCCCAGATGCTTCACAAAAGTATATAACATTGAGTCGTAAAAATAACGTTTTCACATTTTTCCCACAAAAATGTTTTTTCAGTCCCCAATTTTGCATTTTCATAAGAGTAACAGGAGAAATTGCCCCATACCATTTGCGGTGCAATTTCTCCTGAGTAAGCCGATACACCATATGTGGGGAAAAAACATTGTTTGGGTGCATAGAAGGGCTTGGAAAGGAAGGAGTGCCATTTGACTTTTAAAATGTAAAATTTGCTGGAATAATTAGTGGACGCTATGTTGCGTTTGGAGAGCCCCTGATGTGCTTAAACAGTGGAAACCCCCCACAAGTGACACCGTTTTGGAAGCTAGACACCTCAGGGAACTTATCTAGATGTGTGGTGAGCACTTTGAACCCCCAAGTGATTCACACAAGTTTACAACATTGAGCCGTGTAAATAAAAAAAAAAACTAATTTTTCCCTCAAGAATGTTTTTAGCACAAAATTTTGCATTTTCTCAAGGGTAACAGGAGCAAATGGACCCCAAAATTTGTTGTGCAATTTTTCTTGATTATGCAGATGAGGTTAAAAACTACTTTTGAGGCATAGTGCAAAGCTCAGAAGGGAAGAAGCACCATATTGGAGCTCAGATTTTGTTGGACTGGTTTGAGGGTGCCATGTCACATTGGTAGAGCCCCTGAGGTGCCAGATCAGCTGAACCCTCCATAAGTGACCTCATTTTACAAACTACACCTCTCAATGAATTCATCTAGGGGTGCAATGATCATATTGACACCACAGGTGTGTCACATAATTTTATACCATTGGGCAGTGAAGAAAAATTAATTACATTTTTACCACGAAAATGTTGTTTTAGCCCCAGATTTTACATTTTCTTACTGGGAAATGGGTAAAAATGGCACCAAAATTTGTCCTACAAATTCTGCTGAATGTAAAAATACCCCATATGTGGCTGTACAGTACTGTTTAGCCACACGGCAAGACTCGGGGGCGACGGAGCGCTTTTTGCCTCCTGGAGCGCAGATTTTCCTAGAATAGTTTGCAGACTCCATATATAGAGACCCTACATGCTAGAAGAGCAGAAGCAGAATCTCCCTCAAGTGACCCCATTTTGGAAATTATACCCCTTTGTGAATTTATCTACAGGTGTAGTGACAATTTTGACTCCATGGGTGTTTTCCAAAAATAAGCAGCAGTGGATGTTGCTAAGTGAAGATTGCAAACTGCCATTGTAGTGACCAGTACGCTGTAGTGATCAGTACATTGTAGTGACCAGTACATTATACCCAGCTCGTTCTTCTGGAGACATGCACCCATAAATTAGGCAGGCTCTCATTGCTACAGGAATGCCAAACATGTGGATGTTAACTGCGGGTTTAGACACACACTGGAGTGCAGAATGGAGGGGGACATTTGGATTTGGGAGCACAAAATTTGCTAGATTTCTTTGGAGGACGAGGAGCCATTTGGTTTTTCCAGAGCCTTTGTGTTACCAGTAATGTGAAAGCCCCTATATTTTTGTTAACAGATTACCGACCTGAGTGGGGGCTTTTTTTTTAATGGAGTTGAAGCTTTTATTGGGAACATTTTACATAACATTTTGGATCACATTTTTCCTGCGCTCTATGCTGAGCATTTATATCAGGATTTCCATCTAAATCTCCGAGTGATGTCATTCAGATGAAATCCCCAAGGGATACATTCACTATAATGAGGCAGCAGAGTTAGTCTGGACTCCGTCTGGCCTCTGTTCAAAGTTGTCCTTCTTTTCAGAAGTGCACAGAACTGTGGCCGACGGCACTTTTATGCACGCCTAGTAAAAAGAGGGACACCACTAGATCATAGTCCAGACAGCGTCCACAGTGCCTCCATCTGCTTCATTTCAGGGAATCTTCCACCGGGGTTCCCGTCTGAATCACATATTTCAGAGATTTACATGGAAACCCCAGTGTAAGCGCTCAGCGCAGAGCGCCGGATAAATGTACGTCAAGCCTTACTGCAATCTTTGGGAGGCACAAAGAACCAATCAACAGCATGTGAAGAATTGTTTTAATATATTTTTTAAGCCTTTCCTCATGCGGTATAAGTGATTGGACGACTTTATTCTTCGGGTCGGTGCGTTTACAGCGATACCAGATTTATATCGGGTTCTTATGATTGGCCACTGTCACACACTAAAAGATGCTTTTTATTGTAAAAACAAGTTTTTGCATCACCATATTTTGAGAGCTATAATTTTTCTATATTTTGGCCAACAGAGTCATGTAAGGGCTTGTTTTTTGTGGGACGAGTTGACGTATTTATTGGTACCATCGGGCATGTGACATTTTTTGATCGCTTTCTATTCCGTTTTTTGGGAGACAGAATGAACAAAATCCAGCAAATCAGAAATTGTTTTTTGGGGATTTTTTATGTTGTTCCGCATGTGGTAAAATTGATAAGGCAGATTTATTCTTCGGGTCAGTGCGATTACAGCGATACCACATTTAAATCTTTTTTTATGTTTTGACGCTTTTACACAATAAAAACTATTTTATAGAAAAAATTATTATTTTGTCATCGCTTTATTCTGAGAGCTGTAACTTTTTTATTTTTCTGCTGACGGAGCGGTATGGCAGCTTGTTTTTTGAGGGACAAGTTGACGTTTTCAGTGGTACCAAATTTATTTACAAGCTTCTTTTTGATCGCGTTTTATGTCACTTTTTGTTTGGCGGTATGATGATAAAGCATTGCTTTTTGCCTTGTTTTTTACTTTTTTTATAGGTCGGGGTGTTACGGACGCAGCGATACCAAATATGTGTACTTTTATTGATTTTTTTTGTTTTTTTACATAGATAAATATATTTATTAAATTTGTATTTTTTCTTTTTTTTTCTTTAGTTTGTGATTTTTTAAAAAAAATATTTTTATAATTTTTATTAAATGTTTTATTACTTTTTTACATTGTCCCAGGGTAGGACATCATTATCAAACTTTCAGATCGCTGATATGATGCATTGCAGAGCATGAGAGCAGCGTCTGACAGGCAGGAAGGAGGCATCCCATCTACTGCCCTCTGAGCAGGCACTGACAGGCCACCTTCCTGAAGGACCCCGCGGCCATCTTGGGACTGGGGCTCACCATGGAGACCATCAACACAAGGCAATCACATTGCGTTGTGTTGATGGGCTCACAGAGCGAGCCCACTCCCTCTGCGATGCCCTGAGATGTCGTTGTCACTACTGCCAGCGGCATCAGAGGTGTTAAACGTCTGCGATTGGTGCTAGCACCGATCATGGGCGGTGCTGCGGGGTGTCAGCTCTCACACAGAGCTGACACACATGTGATCGCAGCAGCGCTGTAGCGCCGGCGTCCCTGCCCTCTGCTAGGCAGGGACGCTGTTCCCCTCACCCCTCTGCTCCGTGCCCGGCGTCCTCCTCCCGCTCTGCTGGCAGCGCGTGCTCCTTCCCGGCCACTGTGCTTAGGGCGCGCGCGCTCTCCCTCCCTCTTAAAGGGGCCGCGCGCGCCGTCCTAAGGAGTCCGCGGCCAATGGCCGGAGGACTTCACCATATATAAGGCACCTCCTCCAAAATGGAGGTGCCCGAGCAATGTTGTTGCACTGTTCACTACTCTGCTTCAGCCCTCAGGTCCCGTTGCCAGTTACCTGCCAGATACCTGCCAGATTCCTGCCAGCTTGCTGTCTTATTCCCGCCTGATTATCTGCTACCTGCCTGCTAGTCTGAGGTCCGACGGTCTGCCTTACTACTCCTGTCAGTCTGTCTAAGGACCAGCCTGTCCGCTCACCTGGGAGCGCACTTCAGCCACCTGCCTGCTTGCCTGAGGTCCGACGGTCTGCCTTCCAACTCCTGTCAGTCTGTCTATGGACCAGCTTGCCTGCTCACCTGGGAGCACACATCTGCTACCTGCCTGCTAGCCTACCTGGAGGCTCCGCCGTCACGTGCTGTGACCACCTGCCTGTCCAGTGACTCCTGCCTGCTCACCTGGGAGCGCTCATCTGCTGCCTGTCTACTAGCCTACCTGGAGGCTCTGCCGTCACGTGCTGTGACCACCCGCCTGTCCAGAGACTTCTGCCCGCTCACCTGGGAGCGCTCATCTGCCGCCTGTCTGTTGGTCTTCCTGGAGGCTCCGCCGTCACATGCTGTGACCACCCGTTCATCCAGAGACTCTCGCCTGCTCACCTGGGAGCTCACGTCTATCATCAGCCGCCACAGGTCGTACCAACCCTTTACCCAGAGACTGCCCCGGTCACTTGCCGTGACCATCTGCCCGTTCATTCAGAGACTGCCCCGGTCACTTGCCGTGACCATCTGCCCGTTCATTCAGAGACTGCCCAGGTCACTTGCCGTGACCATCTGCCCATTCATCCAGAGACTGCCCTGGTCACTTGCCGTGACCTCCAGCCCGTTCACTCAGAGACTGTCCCGGTCACCTGCTGTGACTCCCTGCCCGTCTTCCCTGGTCGCCACCCGCTCCCTTACAAGGACAGTCCCCTTGTATAGTAGCTCAGAGGTTCCGCCTCCCAGACCCGTTACAGTTTGCTCGGGCCATGGAACCCGGTGGCACCCAAGCTCCCTCGCTTTCGGACCTACGTCATGAACTGTCCCGTCAGAGGTCCCAACAGGAGTCCATCCTGAGTCATCTGCGGAATGTCAACTCTTTCCTGGACACTCTGACTGCTCCACCAGCAACCACCGCTAGTGTCATGACTCGCAGCCCGGCAGCGCCGCTGCCCACCAATACCATGGCATCCTGTCCCGGACCCCGGCTTTCTACACCTCCACGCTTCGGAGGCGACCCCGCTCAAGCTAGGGGCTTCATAAACCAGTGCACCCTGCACTTTGAACTATTGTCCCACCAGTTTAACTCCGACCGGGCCAAAATTGCCTTCATCATGTCCCATCTCACCGGGGAGGCCCTGGCCTGGCTAAATCCTCTATGGGAGAGAGGAGACCCCCTGGTGTCCGAATTGCCTGCCTTTCTCACGGCTTTCCGGAAAGTCTTCGACGAACCCGGACGGAAGACCTCATCCGCATCATCTCTGCTACGCCTCCGTCAGGGAAATCTCACCGTGGGCCAATATGCCATACGGTTCCGTACCCTTGCCTCGGAGCTGGCCTGGGATAACGACGCTCTGGTATCCGTCTTCTGGGAGGGTCTGTCCGGCTGTATTAAAGATGAACTTGCCGGTCGGGACATTCCTACCACTCTCGATGACCTAATAACTCTTGCCACCCGGATTGACCTACGGTTCCAGGAGCGTTCCAAAGAGGTCACCCGTGAGAGGAGGTTTCCACATCTAGCTCCTACTCTTCAGAAACCCGTCACTCCCTCCGTCTCTCCCCAGGTACACTCTCCTGAGCCTACGCAGGTCGACCAGACCAAGATGGTCAAAACCCGTCAGGACTTACGCCGTGCCGAGGGGAGCTGCTTCTACTGTGGCAGTAAGGAGCACCGGATCCGTACCTGTCCGGAGAGGTCGGGAAACGCCTGTGTCTAGGTTCGCTCAGAGAGGTCGACCTAGACAAGAATAAATCCTCTCCATCTCTGCTGCTGTCAGTCTCAATTATCTGCGGGGAGAATCGTTATTTCGAACTAGCCCAACTTGACTCTGGAGCGGCCGGGAATCTTATTTCACAGGCCCTGGTAGAAAAATACCGCATTCCCACCAAACCTCTGGCTATACCATTATCTGTCGCTGCTGTGGATGGGGGCCTCTTACCACGTCCCATCCAACTCATCACCGAATCCGTAACTCTGCAGGTGGGAATGCTGCATTCTGAGAGCATCTCTTTTCATGTTCTGCCTGGACTCTCTCACGCCCTCTTACTAGGTCTACCTTGGCTCCAGAGACATGCACCCGTGCTTGACTGGCAGACCGGAGAAGTCCTTCGCTGGGGACAGGACTGTCATAAGACTTGTTTGGTTCCTGTTCATCCCGCCCGTCCTTCTCCTACCCCAGCTAATCTACCTGGACTTCCGATTCCTTATTGGTCTTTTGCTGATGTCTTTAATAAAAAGGAAGCAGAGACACTACCCCCTCATAGACCATACGACTGCCCTATCGACCTGTTACCTGGTACTACTCCTCCCCGTGGGCGTATTTATCCATTATCCGCTGCTGAGACCCGGTCGATGTCCGAATATATTGAGGAGAATCTGGCCAGGGGATTCATCCGGAAATCTACCTCCCCGGCGGGAGCAGGCTTCTTTTTCGTCAAAAAGAAGGACGGCTCTCTCCGTCCCTGTATAGACTATAGAGGCCTTAACCAGATCACGGTGAAGAATAAGTACCCCCTTCCGCTCATTCCGGAGTTATTTGATCGTCTGAGGGGGGCTAGAATCTTCACCAAACTGGACCTCCGTGGGGCGTACAACCTGGTTCGTATCCGTCAGGGGGATGAATGGAAGACGGCATTCAACACCCGGGACGGCCACTATGAATATCTGGTAATGCCCTTTGGTCTCTGTAACGCTCCTGCCGTCTTTCAAGAGTTGGTCAATGACATCTTCCGGGACCTTCTCTACTCCTGCGTAGTGGTGTACCTGGACGACATCTTGGTCTTCTCTCCGGATCTCCAGACTCACCGGAGGGACGTTCGTCAGGTCCTGCTCAGGCTCAGGCAGAATCACCTCTTCGCTAAATACGAGAAGTGCCTCTTTGAGCAGACCTCGCTTCCGTTTTTGGGCTACATTATTTCTCAGACCGGCCTACGAATGGATCCAGAGAAACTGTCTGCCATCGAGAAATGGCCTCGACCGGAGGGGTTGAAGGCCATTCAGCGATTCCTGGGCTTCGCTAACTACTACCGCCTCTTCATACCGCACTTCTCTTCCCGGACTGCCCCAATTTCCGCGCTCACCCGTAAGGTTACTAATCCCAAAGACTGGCCGCCCGAAGCAGAGGAGGCCTTTCTTTCCCTAAAACAGGCCTTCTGTTCCGCCCCGGTGCTGCATCGCCCGGACGGCAACAAGCAGTTCTTCATGGAAGTTGACGCCTCCTCCTCTGGAGCCAGAGCGGTACTTACTCAAAAATCATCTTCCGGGAGAATGGTAACTTGTGGCTTCTTCTCCAAACTCTTCTCCTCTTCTGAGCGCAACTATTCCATAGGAGACCGAGAGTTATTGGCCATCAAGCTGGCGTTGGAGGAGTGGCGCTACCTACTCGAGGGGGCTCTTCACCCGGTAATAATTTACACTGACCACAAGAACTTGGCTTACCTCCAGCATGCCCAGAGACTTAACCCGCGCCAAGCCCGGTGGTCCTTGTTTTTTGCTCGCTTTGATTTTGTTCTTCATTTTCGCCCGGCTGACAAAAACGTCAAAGCAGACGCCTTGTCCCGATCCTTTCTGGTGTCCGATCTCGAGGAAGAACCTAAACATATCATCGATCCCGCCAGAGTAGTGCAGGTGGCTCCCGTGAGTCTAAATCGTCTCCCTCCCGGTAAGACGTTTGTTTCAGTACCTGATCGGAAGAAGATCCTACACTGGGGCCATTCGTCTAAACTAGCTGGCCACGCCGGTCAGAAAAAGACCCTCCAGCTTATTGCCCGGCACTACTGGTGGCCTACCCTGCACAAGGACGTAATAGACTTTGTTTCTGCCTGTGTGTCCTGCCCCCGCAACAAAGTCCCGAGACACCTGCCAGCCGGTCGCCTCCTTCCGCTTCCTGTGCCTGCTGCCCCCTGGCAGCATATTGCTATGGACTTCATAACTGATCTCCCCGTCTCCGCCGGTTGTACGGTCATTTGGGTGGTCGCGGATCGCTTTTCCAAGATGGCTCACTTTATTCCCCTGCCAGCCCTCCCGTCTGCACCCGAGCTGGCTAAAGACTTTATCCGCCACATCTTCCGTCTTCATGGCCTGCCCCTCCACATCGTGTCGGATCGTGGGGTACAGTTCACCTCACGTTTCAGGAGAGCCACTTGTAAACTGCTAGACGTCACCCTGGACTTCTCTTCCGCTTACCACCCACAGTCCAATGGTCAAGTGGAGCGGATCAATCAGAACCTGACCAGTTACCTCCGGCACTTCGTTAATGCCCATCATTGACTGGGTGGATCTCCTACCATGGGCCGAGTTCTCTTATAACAATCACGAGAGCGAATCCTCCTCCAAATCCCCGTTTTTTGTAGTCTTCGGTCAGCATCCTCGGATTCCTTTTCCTGTCTCCACCTCTGTGGACAACCCGGCTGCGGAATCTCTCGTTAGCAAATTTTCCTCCATTTGGGAGAGTACCCGATCCGCACTCCTTCAGTCGTCCGAACGGATGAAAAGACACGCTGACAAAAAACGCCTGGATCCTCCACAATTTCGTCCTGGAGATAAAGTCTGGCTCTCATCTAAATATGTCCGACTCAAGATACCTTCTTACAAGTTAGGGCCTCGGTTCATCGGTCCTCTGGAGGTCATCAGTCAGATCAACCCGGTGGCCTATAAATTGAAACTCCCGGCCAACTTACGGATCCCTAACTCCTTCCATGTATCTCTCCTCAAACCTGTGGTACTTAACTCTTTTTCCAAGTCTACAGGTACGCCTCCTGCTCCGGTTTCTGCTGAGGACGAGTTTGAGGTAGAGAACATTCTTGCCACCAAAAGGGTAAGAGGAAAGACCTTTTTTCTAGTAGATTGGAAGGGGTTTGGTCCTGAGGAGAGAACGTGGGAGCCCCGGGAGAACATCCATGCCCCTCTTATCCTAGCTAAATTTCTGTCTGGCCTAAAAAAGGGGGGGCCTAAAGGGGGGGGTACTGTAGCGCCGGCGTCCCTGCCCTCTGGTAGGCAGGGACGCTGTTCCCCTCACCCCTCTGCTCCGTGCCCGGCGTCCTCCTCCCGCTCTGCTGGCAGCGCGCGCTCCTTCCCAGCCACTGTGCTTAGGGCGCACGCGCGCGCTCTCCCTCCCTCTTAAAGGGGCCGCGCGCGCCGTCCTAAGGAGTCCCCGGCCAATGGCCGGAGGACTTCACCATATATAAGGCACCTCCTCCAAAATGGAGGTGCCCGAGCAATGTTGTTGCACTGTTCACTACTCTGCTTCAGCCCTCAGGTCCCGTTGCCAGTTACCTGCCAGATACCTGCCAGATTCCTGCCAGCTTGCTGTCTTATTCCTGCCTGATTATCTGCTACCTGCCTGCTAGTCTGAGGTCCGACGGTCTGCCTTACTACTCCTGTCAGTCTGTCTAAGGACCAGCCTGTCCGCTCACCTGGGAGCGCACTTCAGCCACCTGCCTGCTTGCCTGAGGTCCGACGGTCTGCCTTCCAACTCCTGTCAGTCTGTCTATGGACCAGCTTGCCTGCTCACCTGGGAGCACACATCTGCTACCTGCCTGCTAGCCTACCTGGAGGCTCCGCCGTCACGTGCTGTGACCACCTGCCTGTCCAGTGACTCCTGCCTGCTCACCTGGGAGCGCTCATCTGCTGCCTGTCTACTAGCCTACCTGGAGGCTCTGCCATCACGTACTGTGACCACCCGCCTGTCCAGAGACTTCTGCCCGCTCACCTGGGAGCGCTCATCTGCCGCCTGTCTGTTGGTCTTCCTGGAGGCTCCGCCGTCACATGCTGTTACCACCCGTTCATCCAGAGACTCTCGCCTGCTCACCTGGGAGCTCACGTCTATCATCAGCCGCCACAGGTCGTACCAACCCTTTACCCAGAGACTGCCCCGGTCACTTGCCGTGACCATCTGCCCGTTCATTCAGAGACTGCCCCGGTCACTTGCCGTGACCATCTGCCCGTTCATTGAGAGACTGCCCCGGTCACTTGCCGTGACCATCTGCCCGTTCATCCAGAGACTGCCCCGGTCACTTGCCGTGACCTCCAGCCCGTTCACTCAGAGACTGTCCCGGTCACCTGCTGTGACTCCCTGCCCGTCTTCCCTGGTCGCCACCCGCTCCCTTACAAGGACAGCCCCCTTGTATAGTAGCTCAGAGGTTCCGCCTCCCAGACCCGTTACAAGCGCTCAGCTTGTGCCCGCCCGATCATCACGCCGTACATGTACTGCTCTTTGCGGGAACGCAACTCCTGCAGAGCAGTACATGTACGGCGCACGTCGGGAAGGGGTTAGTAGTTAATATGGAAGATCTCCAGAAAAAAATGAATCAAGTGGGTGAGCTGAAATCTGCCATTGGGAGAAAGATCCCTGTAAACATTCAAGAGTTTGAACAAATTGCAAAGTAAGAGTGGGAGAAAATTCCAGTTGAGAAGTGCAAGAAGCTTATAGATGGTTGCAAGAAACATTTGAAGGCTGTCATCAATGCCAAAGGATGTGCAACCAAGTATTAATTAGGGGTTCCTTTATTTATGCACATGTTGTTTATTCTGTGTTTTTGTTTGAAATTGCAACATGGACGTTGAAAAACAATGCTTTATTGTTGTATTACTTTGGACCACTAATGAAAAAATCCTGAGGATGTAACTTTGGTATATTTCCATTTATTTTTGAATATATTGTACAGTCTATGTGACGCGCCCCCTGGGCCTGTGTTGTGCAGGGGAACCCGGAACCGGGACTGTTGTTGAATGCTGGGGGTTGTAGTCTCCGTGTGGCGGTGACCCGGTCCGTGCCCAGGGTGGTCAAACCAGTGGCAGTCTATTTGTATTGTAATAAGTGTCCGACTACGCCACCCGTGGATTGCGGTCAGTGGGGACCGCCGCTGCGCTGCAGACCGCTGAGGCTGATGTTGTTTGCGCAGCCGAGTATGGGATGACTCCCCACGGGAGAAGTATTGCCTCAGGGCAGCTAATGTGGAAGATGATGGGAGTGATGGTCTGAGGGTCCCAGTGCTAATGGTGCAGGAGCGGCAAGGAATCACAGAGACGGGAGGTGCAGTTTAGGGTCTTTACTGATGGTACAAGGCAGACCCTCCCGGGAGTACTGGCTAGTATAAGGGGCCTGGTCAGTCTGCGAGCAAGCAGGAGTTCCCCTGGCCAGGTGGAGTTGTAGGCCTCCCCGTGTATCTGCACTCTTACTGGCTACCTTGCTGTCAGCGGTTACAAGTAGCCCACATCCCTGAGTATACCGTGTGGTGCTCACCCGTATGGCTGGTGACTTGGGGCCTTCTGTTAGTCTCCGCTCCTGGATGGCGGTGCTGGTCCCTTCTTTGTGACTGAGCCTCTGGGCTTCTATGGCCAGAGGACCTGGAATCCCCTGCCGGCTGGTTTCTGCTGCTGGGTGTATATCAGTCCCCACAGCCTCGGACTCCTGTGTCCGGTTTTAGTGTCTTCGTCCAGGGCGAGCTCTGCTCAGCTCCAGCCCCTGGACTGCTCCTCCAGAGCTCCTGATCTCACTTTCCCTCTCCAGACTCTGACTCTGTCTGCAGCTTCACTCTCTAATCCCGCCCCAGACCCAGTTTATAAGGGCAGATTCCTCCCCTCCCAGGTCTGGGTGGGCCGTGTTGCATGTTTAGGGATCCTGACCAGAGAAACCTCCCACTTGCTCTCAGACATAATATCTCTATTACTGTGGCAACCAGACCCCTGGGGTGTCACATATATAAAAAAATGAAGGGGTGCCTATAATTTTGAGTAGCACTGTAAGTTAATTCATAAATACATATATTTTTAATCATTTTATAAGGTTAGATAAATGAAATCTATTCTTTATTATTATAGAGAGTGAATAAATGACAAAATGCAGCATCCTAATATCATATGCATAATTGCTAAGGTTTTCATTCATGATAGTGGTCTGTACAACCTCTCTTCAACAAAGCAAATCGTTGTGCTTTTTACAATTCGTAATACACGCAAAAGTTCTGCTGACATTTTTCAGTCCATTGAATGAAGCCCAACGTAATTTTCCTCATTTTTCCTTGAGCGAGTTACCAACAGAAACAGCAAGAATGCGTTGAGGTGTCATAATAATCCACTATTATACCCCCTGTATTTAAATTATAATGCTATAATTCAGCAGCTGACAAAAGGCCCATTGAGGTGGTGCAAGTCTCAAAGTAGAAACATTGCCATTTTCTCAGGGGTACTGCTATAGCAACATGGAATGAATTTAGAGAGAGAGAACAAGCTGTCTCCAGGCTTTGTTTGTATTTCCTGGTTTGAATTAGAAATTTCAGTGATAGAGTTGACAAAATAAGTAGAGTTTGAGCTATTTTGGTTCTTAACATGCTTGTCGTGAGATATTGTCAAGTTAACAAAACACAAGAGGGGGCATTTGTATGTGTGAAGAGGCAGAAAGATGTAAAGAGAGTTACTTTTGTACTTGCAGGCTCTAGAACAAATTAACTTTTGTGAAATTGTTTGGGTACATAGACTTGCCAGGGCTTACTCATAGGCATCACGTTAAAAGATTTCATTGCCTGGATTTCCATTCTACAATGTATATACGAACACAAGGATAAAAGTTTAAATGAATATTCAAATGATTAAGATATTTCAAAATTTAACAATAATAGTTTTACAAAATTATTGCTTTTTAATCATCGCAAAGTTGGATACTCCAAGTTTTCTTCTCCAAAATTATTATTTTCATGGCCTGCTGATAAGACATGGTGTAAAGTTTACTTGGGAAACCATGCTTTATTGTAGTAGGGATTGATGTGAGCAAATAAAGATGTTTTTGTACGGATAACACACCATATATTATGTTCAAAGGAATACCATTAGTATTTTTCTGAGTATTGGTGCAGTTCAGGAGAAATTTTTAGAGCTGTGCTTATGAAATTTTAATTATGGGAGAGAGCAGTAATAGATCATTAGTATGTTGAAGGTCTCGCAGACAGAGATCCATGAATTTATGTAGTTTACTGCAGAATGGAGGAGGGCTTTGTGTCTGAGAAGCAGAGCTCTGAATAGTATTCTACATTGAATACAAGCCATTGAGTAGATGAATGAGTGTAAGATAGAAAGACCAATCGTGTTACTGGATTTAGGATGGTTGGAGGACAAAAAACTGTAATTTAGTTAAGGAAAAATCAATGCTAGTTTTCCAGAAGAGAAATTATAAAGACCTAAGTTAGTGTTTCATTGGCAAGGTATAGTCTACCACAGAAAATATTGCGACAAAGGAAATTTCAAATACACAAATTGATTAAATATAAAGAATAATAAAGCCTGCCTTTTAAGACCTGAAGACAAAAGGCATGTGTGGAGTAATGATAGGGCTGCACACTATGAACATAAGTTTTAGCAGAAGTGGGAAAATATGAAATTTGACTTTAAATAGGTTAAGTTTATGGAATGTCATGACCGAAGAGACAGAAAAGAGTTTAATTTGTTCTTTGCAGGAGAATATATTTCATAGGATGAAGAACAGTTTTGTCAGTACAGAGATCCTAAAAACATTGATCATTGCTTTCCCTGCTGAAATATTGTAACTAGTGATGAGCGAGCATGCTCGCTACTGCTCGGTGCTCGCCCGAGCATCTCACTGCTTGAGATGCTAGGTGCTCGCCGAGTATTTCCGGGTTGCTTGGGTGGGTACTTGGGTCCCCTCCCTGCATGTTTGGCGCTCTTTAAAGAGCCAATGAACATGCAGGGATTTTCTGCCATGCACTGTAATGCCGTAGCCATGTTGGTTGTGGGCATTACAGTGATTGGCTGGTCGCACAGCGTCATCAGGTCTATATCAGACCTGGTGCCGCCATGCTCATCACAATCACTCCGGATCAGACAGTGTAGGGAGAGCTGCTGCTGTGTCACGGAGAGATTTGATCGTGTATTAGGTAGTGTAGGGAGAAAAAACATACATTACACATATCCATCTTAACAAACAGTCCTTCTGAGGACTAATCCATCTGCAGAGATATCAGGCAGGCAGGGTATATAGGCAGGCAGTGTATATAGGAGACTGCAGTGCATATAGCACAAGAGGCTCCATTCCAATTCTGCCTTCTGCTGCTGTTAGATATTTCTATACAAAGGCCCAGGTCTCAGGGGCCAGGAATACTTTTCTTTGGATCTTAATCCTCATTATTTGCTTAAAAAGCAATCCAGAGAACACCATTTTTTCTGTGCCATTTGCTTGTTGACACTGTAGAATACAGCCAGGTCCTTTCCATATTAGAGCACTAGAAATCCGGCTATTTAAAACAGTTTTCTCCGTCAAACGGATCACATATACGTTGTCAGAGAATACTGCCATTTCTGGCCTCCATTAAAAATTTCCTTTAGTGTGTCATGGAAGCAAATCACCACAGTTTGCTGTTCAAACTACTTACCTACAGGCCAGGTATTTAAAACTCTGTTTTCTCCGTCACACGGATCACATATACATTGTCAGAAAATACTGCCATTTCTGGCCTCCATTAAAAATTTCCTTTAGTGTGTCATTGAAGCAATTCACACCAGTTTGCTGTTCAAACTACTTACCTACAGGCCAGGTATTTAAAACACTGTTTTCTCCGTCACACAGATCACATATACCTCTTGCCTCTCTCCCTACCTTGATTACCTCCATTAGTACCTGTGGCCATTGCAGGCCTCTAATACCTCTCCAGTTGAAATATGTGTTATGAAACTCTAATTTCCTCCTGCCTGGGCGGACTTTCACCCTTTTTTCTGCCCAATATATATGCGAGTGGCCTATCACCCACACTGTTGGCTTAGCGTCACCTGTAAAAGAAACAAACCACGTTAGGATAACAAGTCCGGTCTTATCTATCTCACTAAACACGTGGTTCACCATCTCCCTATTCTCTGAACTTCTGTTTCTGACAGTCCTGCTCTTGCTGCTTCCGTGGCCGCGCCTATGCGGAATGAGTGTGTCCCGTAATCTTTGGGGTGGTTCCCTGCCGATGTTAGGCATTTATTAAATATAGCTTGGAACTGGTATCTTGATAATGGTGTTCCATAAATGTGTAATAGGAAGAAATTACTTTGTGATCTGATTTTTATATATGTTTTTACTATTGCTACCCGACTCAGTGTACCGTTTGTGGGTTGTAGAAGTACCCAAGTGCCCCTGCCCACTGGAACCGTTTTCGATTTGCGTATGCATAGACGTATTGCATTATTGGCTATGACTACGTCCAGGTGTAATAAGTCTCCACTGGTGGTAATTTTGGATTGAGGGACTAATTCGCTTATGCATAGCGCCCCGAAGAAGGCGATCGCAAATGCAGTAGACAGTAGTGTTGCTTCAAATTGTGAGTATCATGTTAATGGTGTTAGGAATATGATGTGAGAAATCAGTTTTAGTGACACGGGACGGGACTTCTACACTCCTGACTTGGCTGACCCCTTTTCCACCCTTTTATGGATTGTCTGATGATGAATCTCTTTGTCACATCTCCCCAATTCAGTAGTTGGAAGTGAAATGCTACTCCGGTCCCAGACACCGCTGTGCTGACGCCCCTGATATGCCCCTCATCATTTGCTGGTGACTTGTAATCTGGCTTGTTCACATTGGTCAACCCGTCTGCCTGCTACTAGTCATGTCCACTCTTCCCATGCCTTACCGTATGCTTGCCACGTCGACGGGGCAACTGAGGCTCTGATTAATGGCATCAACTATTCGCCACTAGATCCCATAGGGAGGGTGGGCAACTGTTGCCCGATGGGTGGGCATTGGGGAGGAGCTCTGTGAAAATCTGCCAATTGAACTGTGATAAAGCGTTAGCAGCAGCGTTAGACCCCTCAGCATCGTGGCTAGCGTGGACCCATACTTTGTGTTTTAGGCACAGGAAAGCTAGCCGGCGTAGTAGGCCTAGCACTGGGAGAGACGATGACGCCATCTTATTAATGCAGTGCGCTAGGCTGGTGTTTTTTGTTATGAAGCGTATATTTTTGTTAGCCAGGCGCACCCCATATTTCTATTGCTACCACTATTGGGAAGAGTTCCAGGAGTGTCTGTTTTTTTGTCAGCACTTGTTCTTCCCAATACGGAGGCCATAACTTGTGCACCATTGGTTATTTAGTATTGCTGCATATCCGTACAGATGGGCTACTCCAATGAGTAACAGACACTGCTACAGACCCAAAAGGTTTTACTTGGCTAGATGCAGTAAAAAATTGTTATTAAATACAATGGTGGTGTAGCTTGGTACAGATGTGCTACTCCAATAAGTAACAGACACTGCTACAGGCCCAAAAGGTTTTACTTGGCTAGATGCAGTAAAAAAATGTTATTAAATACAAAGGTGGCGTAGCTTGGTACAGATGGGCTACTAATATGAGTAACAGACACGGCTACAGGCGCAAAAGTATTTACTGGGCTAGATGCAGTAAAAAATTGTCATTAAATACAAAGGTGGTGTAGCTTGGTTCAGATGGGCTACTACAATGAGTAACAGACACTGCTACTATGCCCAAAAGGTTTTACTTGGCTAGATGCAGTTAAATATTGTTATTAAATACAAAGCTGGTGTAGCTTGGTACAGATGGGCTACTACAATGGGTAACAGACACTGCTACTATGCCCAAAAGGTTTTACTTGGCTAGGTGCAGTAAAAATTGGTATTAGATACACAGGTGGTATAGCTTGTAACACAGATAGGCTACTCCACTGACTAACACACACTGCTAGAGGCCCAAAAGGATTGGCTTAGCTAGATTTAGCCAAATGCTGTGAAAAACACTTGCACAGCACTGGCACAGACCTGCCTGGCAAAAAGTGCTAGGAACTGCTGTAACCTAGCCCTCAAAAGGGCTGCAATTGCAACTAGTCCCTACTCCCTAAACTGATCTGTCTATTTTAGAGCAAATTCGCTTGCAATTCACACAGTTACAAAGTATAGGGCCCACAGCAGCAGCCGTGCCATCTAACACTCAGCTGCAGCAGTGAGAAAATGGTGGTGACGGGGAAAATGGCTGGGTCTTATAGGGCAAGGACATGTGACATACACAGCCAATGACACATGCCCTTGCTTGTGTGAAAAAAAGCACTTCGCTGCGTGTGTGCGCTGCTGATAGGCTGACAGACTGCACCTCCCCACTGTAAATGCGGGAAAGAAAAAAAAATGGAGATCGGCATTATTTCTGCAGAGATCCATCCCCTGCCCCTCCCCCCGCCCACTCTACACTGAAACTGTCTATTAACATTGATTTTCAGTATTACTGTGAAAAAATCCAGTTATGATTTTAGTGCACGAACAGTTATCGAACATAACCTCGAACAGCCGGATTTTTTGCAAATCGTTCGGGTTCGTCGAACGGCTCGAACACCGCCCAAAACAGCTCGAATTTGATAATGGCAAACAGTTCGAGTCGAACACCGCTCATCTCTAGTTGTGAAAAGCTTCCACCTCCATGAGCTTAAAAGGCCATATTTCAAGTGCAAAGAGCTGCCCAGAAATCTGGAAGTTTAGTGTTGCGGCCTGTGGGTGGGTGGCTGGCTGCATACTTGCACTTGCATTCCAAGTAACAGAAAACTAAGCAGATGGTGGCCTCTATCATCATCATGGCCTCACCTCGGCACTATGAACTCTCCTGAAGGAGAAGCCAGGGCCCACCGGAGGAGTCTCCGGTTCTCTGATGAGCCCATCCAACCCTGCCGGAAAGCAGCCCTGGCTAAGAAAAGTGTGGGGGAAGGTTCCCGGACACTCTATGGCTGCTTTTTTAATGTGGATCGGCCATGCTTATGCATGTTATTTCTCAAAACGCATTACAGATCAGGCCATTGTCCAACTCTGTATTCAAGAAATTAAATGCGCAATGAAAGATGTGTGTGTGTGTCAAAGCACCACCGACAAGTGCGAGTTGATGTTGGACGGACTGCCATTGTTTCTGCAACAAGCTCAATTACAGGAGAAATGACACGCAGGGTAGATAAGGTTTCCCTCTTTGCCAGTCCTTTCACCGAGCTAAATACAACTCTTAACAAAAAAAGTTGTGGACTGGCTACGTACCATCCCTGGCCACATTCACCTGTCCACGTGTTTGTGGTTAGGCGGTCCTTCCCAGTATGTGCAATGGGGAGGGCACGGGTAATGTTGTGGGACCCGTGCTTGTGAAAGGCGGAGGCGATACCGGGGAATATAGTGGACACTCGGCCGCCGCCGGCATGAGGTTGTGAAAAGCTTCCGCCTCCATGAGCCTAAAAGGCCACATTTCAAGTGCAAGCAGCTGTCAAAAATTTGGCAGTATAGTATTGCAGCCTGAGGGTGGGTGGGTGGCTGCCTGCATACTTGAGCTTGCATTCCAAGGAATAGGGTAGGGACAACTGAACACTGCAGTGGGACAAGGACATGGACGGTGATTGTTGCAAGTCTGCAACGACAGGTGCATGGCGGGAGGCATCTTCTCATGCGCCAAGGATCACTTATGATGGGCACACCTTTAGGCAGTGACCTGGGAGTCAGAGATGCTTCCAGAGGTCTTCCCATGCTGTTCCCATGTCTTTTCAGCACTGTATGCATGTGTCTGATGATGTGTCACACACCACATGGCCAGATAAGGTTGTAAAATGTTAAAATGACATTTCCTGGTGAATGCATTTGTCTTGGTTGAAAGCAATTCAAAAGTGCAAAAATGCATCCAAAACGCTACGTGTGAACATAGCCCAAGTTGTGGAAGAGTATTTTTGTTTTTGGTTATTTATTTTGCCTTATATACAAGTCATTAACCTGGAAAGGATGTTCCTTAACATATTTCCCAGGAAAATCCATTTTGGTTTCGTCTTTGTATGTTTTATTGTGAGTCCGTAAAAGTGGTGTAATACTCTGACCACATTGCTGACAGCAGTGATCTGGGAGTTAGAGATGCTTCCAGGGGTCTTCCCCATGCTGTTCCCATGTCATTTGAACACTGTTCCCATCGATTTGAGCAATTTTTAGGCCCTCTGCAGACCGAGGCGCGGAGCAGCCTGAAAAATACTCGAGTTTCCCATAGACTTACATTGGGCTCGTTGCTCAGGTCGAGCACCCGAGTATTCCAATTTGCTCGACCCGAGCAACGAGTACCCGAGCATTTTAGTACTCGCTCATCACTAATTGTAACAAGAAAAAAAGACTAATCTGTGAAGACAAAACAAATTCCAGCAGCCGGCGGATCTGGCAAAAATGTTTTATTAGAAAAAGTGTATATACGGGATGTGAAATGACTAAGGACATGCGTTAGAAACGCGTCTGCCAAACTTTTTAATGTTTATAGGTGGTGGTGGGAATGGTGGGAATGGTTGCTTTTGATTTTTAGATATGCTTTTTCTTGGATTGTTTTTCTTATGAAATTCTCAATAAGTTTGATGTGTCACATGACCCTCTTCCCATTGAAAAAAAAAAGTTGGATCAAAAATGTCCGACTTAAAAATGGCCGCCATGGTCACCACCATCTGGAAAAGTTTTCCGCCTCCCATATGCTAATGTGCCACAAATAGGAAGTTGATATCACCAACCATTCCCATTTAATTTAGGTGTATCCATATAAATGGCCTACCCTGTATTTTTCGAGATAGGAAAGTTCATGACCCCGTTCATCTATATGGAGAATCCATACCAAAATATTTTGGAGTTTGGGGTATTCAAAATCCAAATAGTCTTTCATGTGTATATTTTTATGTCATTTAGCTTTTAAGCCTGTTATTCAAGATGGTTTTGGAAGAATGGAGCAATTTAGAACTGTATGAAAAATGTGATTACTTTAGGGAAAATTTGTGTATTTAGACTAAAGGGAATGCCTTCAATCTCGATTTGGGACAAGTGAAAGATTCCATAATGTTTTGGTAAAACTTAGGTGTATTTATAGGAGATGTTAAATTTAGTATCAGAACCTATAGAATCTCAAGGATCAGAATACATTTTCTATTTACACAGTAGTCACATTGCTTTTAAATGATATATACAAGGTTGCAGACCATCTCTTGCTAGAAGGAACTGTAAAATGTATCTTGTAGCTCCACAAATTTTTTATGCAATGCAGTGGTCTGGCAGAATAGAGAGTTGAATAAATAAGATATTATTGTGATTAGAGATTAGTGGACCTGCCAAATTTCAAATTTATTGCCTCTGGTGCCACTGTCCAACTGTCTGGTCCACAGGTCCTCTTCCCTCCTCAGTCATGCACCAGTGTCTTCACTCTAGACTTTCGGCCACGACCAGGCGTCAGAGGTCATGGCACAACGTAACTTCACTATGTATGTCATTAAATCATGATGTTGTGACTTCCGAGGCCTGGTGACTTGACTCTAGAACCAGACTGCTGGCTGAGTCCAGGCCTCATAGGTCACGGCACGTTGTAATGTCATGACGCATGTCGTGACCTCGTAACATTATGACACTCCGTGACCTTTGAGACCTTGTTGCGGCCAGAAGTCCTGTTCTAGAGTGAAGGCACATGTGTGCAATTGCAGAAAGAAGGGGCCTTGAGTACAAAATGGCGGGCAGCAATCAATGAAAATGACAGGCGTGTTGGGACAGTTAAACAGTGAAGTGTTACAGCATTTTTTTCCTTTTTTATCCCCTTAATGACCTTGTGATTTTCCATTTTTGGGCTTTCATTTTCCTCCCCTTATTCCAAGAGGCATAACTTTTTTAATTTTTCCCCATAGCCGTATAAGTGCTTCCTTTTTGCAGGAAAAGTTGTGTTTTTGATTGACACTATTCATTTTATCATGTGATGCACTGGAAAACAGGAAAAAATACCAAGTGCTTTGAAGTTGAAAAAAAAGTACAATTCCACAATTGTTTTTAGTTTTTTTTCTATTTACCCTGTTCACTATATGAAAAAACTTACCTGTAAATATGATTCTCCAGGTCAGTACGAGTACGCAGATACCAAACGTGTAGGTTTTCTTTATTTAAATAGTGAAAAAAATGCAGAAATTTGTAAGAAAAACAAATTTTGCTTATGTCACCATTTTTCGAGACTCGTTGCATTTTCATTTTTTGGGATATTTGGGGGCTGGCTTTGGGCTTATTTTTTGAACCGTAAGCTTATGTTTTTATTAATATCATTTTGGGATAGAAACAATGTTTTGATCGCCTCTTATTGCATTTTATTGTAATGTTGCAGCAGCCCAAAAAATGTAATTCTGGAGTTTTTATTTTTTTCTTGTCACACCATTCACCAATCGGATTAATTTATTTTATATTTTGATAGATTGGACTCTTACGAAAGTAGCAATACCAAATATGTGTAATTTTTTAAATTGTTTTAATGGGGCAAAGGGGGATGGTGATTTGAACTTTTGTGGGTTTTTTTTTCATACTTTTAAAAACATGTTTTTGTTTACTTTTAACTTAATTTATTAGTCCTGTTAGGAGACTTGAAGCTGCGGTCCTCCGATTGCTAGTTCTATACATAGCAGTGCAATAGCACTGCAATGTATAGAATAAAACACAATCCTCTATGAACGCCAGCCACGGGCCGGCATTCACATGAGGATCATAGTTGCAGACATGGGGGTCATCAGCAGACCCGTCGTCATGACATGTCATGACAACCCATCGGCGCCTTATGATCACACGACAGGAGCGCCAAATGATGCGCTTCCAGTCGCCGCGTGTTAAATTCTAATGTCAGTGATTAACAATGAGATTTAACTGGTTAAGAGTCACATGATGGCTGATTAAATCAGTCATCATGTGCAAAAAAAGATGTGGGCTCGGCGTTCAAACCCACGTCAAAGGCAGGTACTCGACCCTTGACGTAAATATACATCAAAGGTCGTGAATAGTGTTGAGCATTCCGATACTGTAATATCGGGTATCGGCCGATATTCGCGGTATCGGAATTCCGATACTTAATTCCGATACTTTTACAATATCGAATACCGGAATCGGAAGTTCCCATAATGCCTGCACTCTGCAGTGTCTGTGAAGGATGACAAGTTGGATGGCAGCGCGATCCAGCCTGTCATCAGAATGCCATCCCAGCGGGGGAGAATTCTCCTGATTGTTTAAAAGCCGGCGCGCGGTAAAAAGCCGCCGGCTTTTAAACAATCACACAGCCCCATACTGCTTCCCCGCAGCCTCCCACCCCGATCCTCCGCTCCCCTCGCCACCTCCAATCCCAATCGTAAATTAGGACCGGGCGGGGAGCGCAGCACCAAGGAGCGAAGGACCCGGGCGGGGAAGTCGGCAGTGAAAAGACTTCACCGCGGCTTTCCCGTTCTGTGCTGCGCTTTCCCGCCGGTTATTTCAAATGAACAGCTGAGGTATCAGGTGATGCCGATCAGCTGTTCATTTGAAGTAGCCGCGGTGCCCTCAGAGGGTTCATGTGAGTTCATGCTTGACTGCATGAACTCACATGAACTTTCCCACGGCCGCACAGGTCAGCCTCACCTCCCAGATGATCAGACCGGTCATGATTAGTGTGTGTGCGGGTGTGTGTGCAGGGTGTGTGTGCGGGGTGTGTGTGCGGGGTGTGTGTGCGGGGTGTGTGTGCGGGGTGTCTGTGCGATGTTTGTGCGGGTGTGCGCGGTGTCTGTGCGTGCAGGCAGACATAGGCCGATGTGACACTACTACTCCCATAGGCCTATGTCTGTCCCCCGTCCACTCGTGCCAGCAGGATCAGCTCGATGGGAGCAGTAGTTCCCATCAGCCTGATCCTGCTATTTAAATTGCCCTACTGTGACCCAATAAATTTTAAATACATGTCATTGGTGGCCAGTGGTTACCTACAATAAATTAGTTCATACATTACCTGTCCCCGCCGATCGCCACCTAAAATAAAGTAATAAATAAAAAACTACACCTATACTCACCTAGACACCTAATTCCCCGAAGCCATCGATCTCCTGTAATAAAATATAAAATAATAAACCACAACCTTATCCTTACCCCTCCGTAGTAGTCCACGAGTGTCCCACGATGGTCTCCAGTTCAGAGCAGCCACATAGAATGTGACCGCTCTGAACCGCTGCCGCCGCTAGAATGACGGGGCCGTAAGGGTTCACCGGAGTTCAGGCAGCGCTGCTCCGGTTAGCTCCTTTACGGCCCTGCTGTATCGTGAGAAATTCCCACGGTACAGCAGTGCCGTAAAGGAGGTCTCCGGAGCTGCGCTGACTGAATGCACTCCGGTGACCTCAGTCAGTGGCTCCCGCTGCCGGGAGCGGACGTGTTCCCGGCAGTGTGAGCTTACAGCAGCCATGCACAGCTGTCACCATCTCCAGATGTGACAGCTGTGCATGAGAGATCAGCGCAGGAACGTGGACAGGTAACTATTATTTTTAGTAAACTAAGAATTAAATAAAATGGTGTGTTTTATTTCAAATAAATTATTTTTTTCTGGGTGTAGTGTGTTTTTTCTTTTTAACACTTTGTAGGTTAGTAATGGGGGTGTCTTATAGACGCCCATCATTACTAACCTGGGCTTCATGGTGGCTGGCGCTGACATGAACCCCACCACTATTACCCCCTGCCACCGCACCAGGGCAGCGTGGAAGAGCGAGGCTAAGTGCCAGAATTGGCGCATCCTATGGATGCGCCATTTCTGGGGCGGCTGACGGCTGGTGTTTCTAGCCTGGGAGGGGGCAAATATTCATGGCACCCTTCCTGGGCTATTAATATCAGCCCCCAGCTGTCTGCCTAGCCTTTGCTAGCTATTAAAATAGGGGGGACCCCACGTCATTTTTTTGGGGGGGGTCCCCCATTTTAATAGCTAGTAAAGGCTAGGTATTCAGCTGGGGGCTGATATTAGTAGCCTGGGAAGCTCCGTGGGTTTTACCCCCTTCCCAGGCTTCAAACATCTGCCCCAGCCGTCTGCTTAACCTCCGCTAGAGACTAAAATTATGGGGGATCCCACGCCATTTTTTTTTAAATAAATCCTTTATTTTAACACTAAATGACATTTGAGGAGTTAATAAAGATGCAGTCCCTAAATTATTATTTATTTTTTAATTAATTTTTCCCAAAACTTTTGACGTGGGCTTCGCCATATTTTTGTATGCCAGCCAGGTACAGCATCCAGCTTCTATGAACGCGCCATTTTCCGGGGCGGCTGCGGACTGCAATTTTCAGCGGGGGGGGGGCAGAAAGCTTGGGCCTCCCTGCGCTGCAGATTCCATCCCCCAGCTGCCTAGCTGTACCTGGCTGGACACAAAAATAGGGAGAAGCTCCACGTTTTTTTTTTTTTTAATTATTTCATGAAATTCATGGAATAATTAAGAAAAAAAGGGCTTCCCTATATTGTTGTGTCCAACCAGGTACAAATAGGCAGCTGGTGGTTGGGGGCAGCCCGTTTCTGCCTGCTGTACCTGGCTGGACACAAATATAGTGCAAAGCCCCACGTCAATTTTTTTTTAATTATTTCAGGAAATTCATGAAATAATTTAAAAAAAATTATGTGGGGCTTCGCCCTATATTTGTGTCCTGTCAGGTACAGCAGGCAGAAACGGGCTGCCCCCAACCACCAGCTGCCTATTTGTACCTAGCAGGACACAACAATATAGGGAAGCCCTTTTTTTCTTAATTATTCCATGAATTTCATGAAATAATTAAAAAAAAAAATACGTGGGGCTTCGCCCTATTTTTGTGTCCAGCCAGGTACAACAAGGCAGCTGGGGGCTGGAATCCGCAGCGCAGGGAGGCCCAAGCTTTCTGGGCCCCACCCGCTGCAAATTGCAGTCCGCAGCCGCCCCGGAAAATGGCACGTTCATAGAAGCGCCATCTTCTGGCGCTATACCCAACTCATCCAGGGCCCTGGTGCGGTGGCTCACTGGGTAATAAAGGGGTTAAGGCCAGCTTGGCATTATCAGCTGGCCCTAAGCCCGAAATTCATGGGGTCACGCCAATATTAGACATGACCGCCATGAATTTCTAGTAAAGTATTTAAAAAAAACACAAACACCCAGAAAAAAGTCCTTTAATTGAAATAAAGACACAATTCTTTATTGTTCTAAATTAAACCATACTTACAGTCACGCCCATTCCAGCTGAAGCCAACGATCTCCTTCAATAAAAGAAAAATAATAAAGCAACCTCGTCCTTACCTTTCCATGGTTCCCACGACAGCTTCAGCTCTGCTACATCGAGATGACAGGCTGGACCGCAGCAGAACGCTGCCATCCAGCCTGTCATCCCGCAGACACTGAGAAGCGCAGGCATGCTTGCGCTCCTCAGTGTCTGGCTGTGACAGCATCCAGATGAGCCGAGGTCATGTCCAATGAACTCAGCTCACCTCATGCACGTCACTGACAGCGTGGGAAAATTCTCCTGCACTCAGCGCTTCAGCGTGAGAATTTTCCCACGCTGTCAGTGACGTGCATGAGGTACGCCGAGTTCATTGGACATGACCTCGGCTCATCTGGATGCCGTCACAGCCAGACACTGAGGAGCGCAAGCATGCCTGCGCTTCTCAGTGTCTGCGGGATGATAGGCTGGATGGTAGCGTTCTGCTGCGGTCCAGCCTGTCATCTCGATGTAGCAGAGCTGAAGCTGTCGTGGGAGCCATGGAAAGGTAAGGATGATGTTGCTTTGTTATTTTACTTTTATTGCAGGAGATCGTTGGCTTCAGCTGGAATGGGCGTGACTGTAAGTATGGTTTAATTTAGAACAATAAAGAATTGTGTGTTTATTTCAATTAAAGGACTTTTTTCTGGGTGTTTGTGTTTTTTTTAAATACTTTACTAGAAATTCATGGTGGTCATGTCTAATATTGGCGTGACCCCATGAATTTCGGGCTTAGGGCCAGCTGATAATGCCAAGCTGGCCTTAACCCCTTTATTACCCAGTGAGCCACCGCACCAGGGCCCTGGATGAGTTGGGTACAGCGCCAGAAGATGGCGCTTCTATGAACGCGCCATTTTCCGGGGCGGCTGCGGACTGCAATTTGCAGCGGGGGGGCCCAGAAAGCTTGGGCCTCCCTGCGCTGCAGATTCCAGCCCCCAGCTGCCTTGTTGTACCTGGCTGGACACAAAAATAGGGCGAAGCTCCACGTATTTTTTTTTTAAATTCATGAAATTCATGGAATAATTAAGAAAAAAAGGGCTTCCCTATATTGTTGTGTCCGGCTAGGTACAAATAGGCAGCTGGTGGTTGGGGGCAGCCCGTTCCTGCCTGCTGTACCTGACTGGACACAAATATAGGGCGAAGCCCCACATCAATTTTTTTTAATTATTTCATGAATTTCCTGAAATGATTTAAAAAAAATTGACGTGGGGCTTCGCACTATATTTGTGTCCAGCCAGGTACAGCAGGCAGGAACGGGCTGCCCCCAACCACCTGCTGCCTATTTGTACCTGGTTGGACACAACAATATAGGGAAGCCCTTTTTTTCTTAATTATTTCATGAATTTCATGAAATAATTTAAAAAAAAAAATACGTGAAGCTTCTCCCTATTTTTGTGTCCAGCCAGGTACAACTAGGCAGCTGGGGGATGGAATCTGCAGCGCAGGGAGGCCCAAGCTTTCTGCCCCCCCCCCCCCCCCCCCGCTGAAAATTGCAGTCCGCAGGCACCCCGGAAAATGACGCGTTCATAGAAGCTGGATGCTGTACCTGGCTGGCATACAAAAATATGGCGAAGCCCACGTCAAAAGTTTTGGGAAAAATTAATTAAAAAATAAATAATAATTTAGGGACTGCATCTTTATTAACTCCTCAAATGTCATTTAGTGTTAAAATAAAGGATTAATTTTAAAAAAAACTGATGTGGGGCTTCGCCCTATATTTGTGTCCAGCCAGGTACAGCAGGCAGGAACGGGCTGCCCCCAACCACCTGCTGCCTATTTGTACCTGGCCGGACACAACAATATAGGGAAGCCCTTTTTTAAAAAAATTATTTCATGAAATAATTAAAAAAAAATTGACGTGGGGCTTCGCACTATATTTGTGTCCAGCCAGGTACAGCAGGCAGGAATGGGCTGCCCCCAACCACCAGCTGCCTATTTGTACCTGGTTGGACACAGCAATATAGGGAAGCCCTTTTTTCTTAATTATTCCATGAATTTCATGAAATAATTAAAAAAAAAAATGCTTGGGGCTTCGCCCTATTTTTGTGCCCAGCCAGGTACAACTAGACAGCTGGGGGCTGGAATCCGCAGCGCAGGGAGACCCAAGCTTTCTGGGCCACCCCCGCTGCAAATTGCAGTCCGCAGCCGCCCCAGAAAATGGCGCGTTCATAGAAGCGCCATCTTCTGGCGCTGTACCCAACTCATCCAGGGCCCTGGTGCGGTGGCTCACTGGGTAATAAAGGGGTTAAGGCCAGCTTGGCATTATCAGCTGGCCCTAAGCCCGAAATTCATGGGGTAACGCCAATATTAGACATGACCACCATCAATTTCTAGTAAAGTATTTAAAAAAACACAACACCCAGAATAAAGTCCTTTAATTGAAATAAACACACAATTCTTTATTGTTCTAAATTAAACCATACTTACCGTCACGCCCATTCCTGCTGAAGCCAACGATCTCCTGCAATAAAAGTAAAATAATAAAGCAACCTCATCCTTACCTTTCCATGGCTCCCACGACAGCTTCAGCTCTGCTACATCGAGATGACAGGCTGGACCGCAGCAGAACGCTGCCATTCAGCCTGTCATCCCGCAGACACTGAGAAGCGCAGGCATACTTCCACTCCTCAGTGTCTGCCTGTGACGGCATAAAGATGAGCCGAGGTCATGTCCAATGAACTCAGCTCACCTCATGCACGTCACTGACAGCGTGGGAAAATTCTCCTGCACTCAGCACTTCAGCGTGAGAATTTTCCCACGCTGTCAGTGACGTGCATGAGGTGAGCTGAGTTCATTGGACATGACCTCACCTCATGTATGTCACTGACAGCGTGGGAGAATTCTCACGCTGAAGCGCTGAGTGCAGGACAATTTTCCCACGCTGTCAGTGACGTGCATGAGGTGAGCTGAGTTCATTGGACATGAGCTCACCTCATGCACGTCACTGACAGCGTGGGAAAATTCTCCTGCACTCAGCGCTTCAGCGTGAGAATTTTCCCACGCTGTCAGTGACGTGCATGAGGTGAGCTGAGTTCATTGGACATGAACTCGGCTCATCTGGATGACGTCACAGAGAGACACTGAGGAGCGCAAGCATGCCTGCGCTTCTCAGTGTCTGCGGGATGACAGGCTGGATGGCAGCGTTCTGCTGCGGTCCAGCCTGTCATCTCGATGTAGCAGAGCTGAAGCTGTCGTGGGAACCATGGAAAGGTAAGGATGAGGTTGCTTTATTATTTTTCTTTTATTGCAGGAGATCGTTGGCTTCAGCTGGAATGGGCGTGATGGTAATTATGGTTTAATTAAGAACAATAAAGAATTGTGTGTTTATTTCAATTAAAGGACTTTATTCTGGGTGTTTGTGTTTTTCTTTAACTTTGACTATGGGGTTAGTAATGGGGGTGTCTTATAGACGCCTCTCCATTACTAACCTGGGCTTGATGTCAGCTGGCATTATAAGCTGACATCAACCCCAGCCCTATTACCCCACTGCCACCGCTACAGGGCAGTGGGAAGAGCGAGGCTAAGTGCCAGAATTGGCGCATCCTATGGATGCGCCATTTCTGGGGCGGCTGACGGCTGGTGTTTCTAGCCTGGGAGGGGGCCAATATTCATGGCACCCTTCCTGGGCTATTAAAATCAGCCCCCAGCTGTCTGCCTAGCCTTTGCTAGCTATTAAATTAGGGGGGACCCCACGTTATTTTTTTGGGGGGGTTCCCCCATTTTAATAGCTAGTAAAGGCTAGGTATTCAGCTGGGGGCTGATATTAGTTGCCTGGGAAGCTCCGTGGGTATTACCCCCTTCCCAGGCTTCAAACATTTGCCCCAGCTGTCTGCTTAACCTCCGCTAGAGCCTAAAATTAAGGGGAACCCCACGCCAATTTTTTTTTAAATAAATCCTTTATTTTAACACTAAATGACAAGTACAGTAATCAACACTGTCACTGTACTTCATATATATGTGACTGACATGTTTCTATCTATCTAATCTATGTGTGATTCTCTATTCTTTCTATTCTAAATTGTCGGGCACCACTGCTGAATTGCCGGCCGGCTTTCTTAAAGAGACGGTGCACGAAAACACTAATATTTTTTTAAATAAATCCTTTACACTAAATGACAAGTACAGTAAGCAACACTGTCACTGTACTTCATATATATGTGACTGACATGCTTCTATCTACCTAATCTATGTGTGAAGCTCTATTCTTTCTGTTGTAAATTGTCGGGTACCGGTGTATGCAGCTGATGAATTGCCGGCTTTTCATGTCATTCTACATTATTCTTAGTTGTTTTACTTCATGTAGAATTAACCTACAAGGAAAGAAAGGGTTTATTTTCATTCCGATATTTGTGTCCCATTGACTTGCATTGGTTTCCGGTATCGGAATCGGCGATATCCGATACTTTTTGGGTATCGGCCCGATCCAATCCGATACGATATTTCCTGATATTGGAAGGTATCGCTCATCACTAGTCGTGAAGGGATTTACCTTTAAACAGCGCTTTACAGTTCAGCAAAATGTCATCCACAGGTGTTCACCTTTTTCATGAATGTAGCGAATTATAAAACGTGGATTTTTGTAAAATTTTAGTAGAATCCAGTTCCACTTAAAAAAATTAGCCCATGTCTAATTGTGATACAATAAATACATGCCTAAAAATAAAATATATGTCAAGAATATAAACATGTTGCTTCTATTCAGTGAAATAAAAAGACAGTGGGGATTAATATTGGGGAACATGTACATTTTTATGTAATCTCTTAAAGAATGATACTCCAATTATACAGGCAAAGCAGGAATCAAGTAAGGGAGCGGCAGGGACTTGTTAGAGGAGTATTATTTAGGGAGGAAAAGCCGAGGAACAGCAACCAAAGCCATGCATTATTTTAAAAATGGGAAATTTGGGGGCTTTGCAATATTTGGCGTAAATATTATTGAGAAACAGTTCAGCAGTATTGAAACAAGTGGTGGACATTTATCACATTGCATTTACTAACAGCATTGAGAGTTACAGCTATAATTGGAGAATTATATTTTCATTGGTCCAGGGTGGTTCATAGACTGCCATCTGTGGTCCAGATGGGTTTTTATTCTTCTTAGTTTAAGCAGATTTGGCTTCAATCTGGGGTTTTATTTTGTCCTTTTCTGGTCTTAAAAATGTTGAGCTTGATTTTTCTTCTATTCTGTTAGTAACTATGTAACCAGCTTTGGTATGAGAGCAATTTGTTACACTCTGTATTAACATAGCCAATAGTCAGAGAAAAGGAGGAGAAGAGAGACAATCATTTGGTGCTCACTCAATGCAAAACAAATGTGTATTTTGTATGCAAAAATATTTTCAGACCTTAGTTTTGTCATGCTCGTTGCCAGGCTGAGTGTAATTCTTGGAATTTACTTCTGTGCAAAAATAACCAGCTTGTCTACTGTTTATGTGTGTATGTTTAAGCTAAAGCAAACATCCTAACATTTGCACTGGTAATAGTTTCTCTTGCTTATGACGTCTGCATTCTACAGTGGTTTTAATCGCCAGTGCCAGGATACGTTTGCCAGCTGAAACGTTGAAATGCCACGTGACAGCGCTCCATGACACTGTCTGAGGTTTATAACCGCTGTACGACTGTCTGGAAATGTGTAGACTGGGAACATCTTCCAGCACATACCCTTTGGTTTTAAGCAAATAAGATTCTTTTAGCTCATGGTAGAAATATGACTTAAAATAAGTGAGATTGAGCTGTTCAGTTACAATAATAGAACAAAGGTTTACTATTTCTAACAATGTCTCATAGTCAAGCCAGTATTTCACCGCAGGGGAGTAAAATGTAATACGTATTTATTTCACTCTTCACAAATGGTGGCTATCCTTTATGGAAAAATTAAATTTGCCTATGTGTTTCTGAAGGTACAAAAATATACCCCTCCTTTATAGTCACATTTGAGGTCAGATCAAAAGTCCATGTATCCAAATTTTACGACTGTGAAACAATATTAAACAAGTACAGCTCAACTCTGCTACCCAATGTATAAAATGTGAGAAGAAAGTTACAGGAGCACAAAGCATAAGTACAAAGAAAGGTACAGTAATCATGTAATATGTCCCATATTTCCAGCCTCCTACGTGAGTTACATGGGAGAATAGGATGCTATTTCATAAATAATTATTTGCAGATGTAAAATGAGGAATTTGTGTAAAACTTTTTACTTAAGTATCCTATAAAGCAGAGGTCTCCAGCTTGTGTCTCTGTAGCCACATGGGGTTCGCAGGCCTATGATGTGTGGTTCGTGGTTATTTGGTGACTTTTGTGAGTAGACCCATACAGAAGAGCAGATCTGGATACAAATATACTGGCCTTGGTGGTTTAGAGATAAACAAAGTATCAGCGTGTCAGAGGAGGGGATTTAAACTGGATGGGACAGTGTAATAGGAGTGATTGATGTGAGATTACTAAACGGAGGTAAGGTTAGAACCTCTGGATGTAAGTTTACTGCCTCGGTGTGATTTCTGTGGGAAAGCTTTGGCTGTCATTATATGGGTAATGGGGACTTTGGGTGTCGCTACTTTGAGGGGGTGAGAATAAGATGTCACTACTCTGGAGGGGGTGGTGAGATGTCTGGATGGGGCCTCCAACTCTCTTCCAGAGATGAATATCCAGACATAAAGGTAATGGGGCACACTCGCAACATGATCTTGTGGAACTGAACTGGCCCAAAGCTTGGTGAGTGGACACACAAAGATGATCCCAAGACAGCATCAGCAAGGGAAGAAACCCTTTTTGTCAAGGCTAGTCCCTTTTGTCTTTGGTCCACAATCTTCCATAAGCAAGGAATCACAGCAAAAAAACGCACAACCCTGCACACAAGTGGGGATAAAAACAACAGATCCATGAACCACGTGTGAATTATGTGCAGCTACATAGCTATACTGTATATACACTATAAACTAATGGTATACAGTAATATCCCGCTCTTCAACTGATGCCAATGGCTGGTTGTACATGTTAGAAATATATAAGTAACAAAAAATGTATGTTTCCAAATGTTATTTTTGCCTTTTTATGGGTTTTTTTCTGGAACTTGTGCCACATTTCTCTTTCTGATCTCTTTAACACATAAAATGTATTCATAGAGGCAAAGGTTAGCTCTCAGCAACACTAAATACAGTCCTACAGTTGGTGCCAGGTGTCGATGAATAGTATGCATTAAAGAGGGGATAAAAGGAATAGATGTCCCTTTTCATAACATTCAGACCAGTTGATCCTGAGATATTTGACAGATACTTTGCAAGGTATGATTTTAGTAAATGTCTGGAATACCTCTCCTATAGTTCATCATATCTGAATGTAATATTGCATAGGAAGTTAAGTTACCGGTTATTTATATAACCACATTGAATAGAGCAACTTAAGTTGCTACAGAAATTACAGCTTCTCAAAATTTAGTGCTAACTGTGCCAAAATAAATATGTCCTCCTTTAATTTGCCATATGCAATGATGGAATAACATTCCACATCAGACTACATGTACAGAAAGCTTTTCATTAAATCATTGCTTCATATTTGTACCATTATCTTTATGTTCAGCATTTACATTAAAACAGACGACGTATGACCCCATCTATTGAATGGAATAGAGTTATATGTTTTAATTTGTCAGCTTTCACTAGCACCCTAATGTTCACCGTTAGTTAAGGGCCACACCTAAACTTCCAGACTAGGATGAGGGTGAATTGGCCTTTTATGTGATAGATGGAGTGAGTTCCTTCTGCAGCTGCCAACTTCAGCGCAATGTGGGTCTAAAGTGACCAAAAAGTGCTGGAGTGATGAATGCTGCCTAGATGTTGGGCATACTTCAGGTTTTCCAAACAACATTCTTGCACAGATTAGAGGCCAATCTAGCAGGCAAGTCAAGCCAATTAAAATAGTCAATGAAATGGTTCAAAGTGTTTTCACTGGCAAAAATATGTAACTTTAATGAAAAAAACAAGACACTCCTAAAAAAAACATTTCACTTTTTTTTATTAAATTTGTTTTGATTTCATAATGTTATCAAGAATAAATGTAGTCAGTTAAAGCATATGTGTATCTATTCGGTATATATAGACTACACGGCCAAAAGAATGTGGACAAATCACCATCATATCTATATGTTGTATTTGAACCTACTATTCTAAATGTAAAGGCGTAGGATTTTTTTTTCTTTTTTTTTCCCAAATAACACCTTTTGGTTTGCCTTGTAAAGATATATGGAGTCCATGAAAGTAGATTCCACTCAGATTCCTTCTAGTGACGAGCGAGCACTAAAATGCTTGAGTACTCGTTGCTCAGGTCAAGCAAATTGGAATGCTTGAGTGCTCGGACCGAGTAACGAGCCCAATGTAAGTCTAAGGGAAACTCGAGCATTTTTTCCGGCGGCTCCCCCTGGCGGTCTGCAGAGGGCCTAAAAATTGCCCAAATCAATGGGAACAGTGCTCAAATGACATGGTAACAGCATTGGGAAGACCCCTGGAAGCATTTGTGACTCCCAGGTAACTGCTGTCAACAACGTTGTCAGAGGTATTATGCCACTTTTACGGACTCACAATAAAACATACAAAAACGAAACAAAAATGGATTTTCCTGGGCAATATGTTAAGGAGCATCCTTTTCAGGGTAATGACTTGTATATAAAGCAAAATAAATAACCAAAAACAAAAATTGTCCTCCAAACCTTGAGCTATGTTCATACGTAGCGTTTTTGATGAGTTTTTGCACTTTTGCATTGCTTTCAACCAAGACAAATGCATTCACCAGGAAATGTCATTTTCACATTTTACTACCTTATCTGGCCATGTGGTGTGTGACACATCATCAGACACATCCTGTTTCATTTATGATGGAGGGACTTTGAAAGTCACAAAGACTATTTTTATAGGGCATCAGGCGGCCCTTACTATTGTTAAAGGGCCAGCAGTTGGCCCTCGCTATTGTTAGAGAGCCATCAGCCGGTTATGCTTTGTTGTTCCCATTATAAACGAGTGGGTCTCCTATACTGTTATTGCGTATGCAGTGACTGCAACGGCTGCCAAAAATTTGGAGGAACTCCAATGCCCCTTGCAAGAGACGTAGAGGTCGGAGGGCCTCCTGAAAACAATGTTCCCATTATTAGGAAGTGGGTTTCCTATGTTGTTTGTCTATACAGTGAAGCAACGGCTGTCAAAAATTTGGAGGCACTCCAATGCCCCTTGCAAGAGACGTAGAGGTCGGAGGGCCTCCTGAAAACAATGTTCCCATTATTAGGAAGTGGGTCTCCCATACTGTTTGCCTATGTAGTGAAGCAAAGGCTGCCAAAAATTTGGAGGAACTCCAATGCCCCTTGCAAGAGACGTAAAGGTCGGAGGACCTCCTGCAAAAAATGCTCCCATTATTAGGAAATGTGTCATCCATACTGTTTGCCTATGCAGTAAAGCAACGGCTGCCAAAAATTTGGAGGAACTCAAATGTCCCTTGCAAGAGAGGTAGATATGTTGATATGGTACATATGGTGGTGATATGGGGATGGAGGATGAGGATGCGGAGAAGGAGAAGGACAAGAGAAAATAGACAAAATCAGGAAGCGAATACCCATGTCTGGGTGTGAAGACAGAGGTGCATGGGAATAGAGTTAGACCTCCCAAAAAAAGACACTGTATTTGAGTTCATGTTACACTGCTATCATTCTGTGGTGTTGAGAAGTCTGGCCCAATCCAGCCCTTGTTCATTTTTATAAGAATCAGCCTGTCAGCATTTTCAGTTGACAGGCGAATGCACCTATCGGTTATAATTCCATCAGCAGCACTAAAACCCCACTCTGACAAAACGCTCTCGGCAGGGCAGGCCAGGACCTCCAAGGCGTAGAGAGTCAGTTCATGCCACATGTCCAGCTTGGATACCCAATAATTATAAGGCACAGAGGAATCACGGAGGACATTGATAGGGACGGCAAGGTACTCCCTCAGCATCTTCTGAAATTTTTCCTTCCTTGTGAGAATACCCCGTGCCTCAGGGCCTATGCGATGGGAGGTTATGAGAAAACTGCCCCAGAACTCTGACAGTGTTCCCCTGCCTCTGCTGGATTGCATTTGTGTCTCTCTCACCTGAAATGTGACCTCTGCTGCCAGCATTTTCAGATGGGAAATTTTTTAATAATTCCGCAACAAGGGCCTTCTAGTACTGCCCCAATTTAGTAGACCTGTCTGCCTCGGTAATAAGAGATAGAAAGTTCTCCTTGTAGCATGGGTCTAGAAGGGTCACCAACCAGTAAAGACTGTCACCCAAAATTTGGACAACGCGAGGGTCACTTGAAAGGCAGCGTAACATACTGTTAGTGTGCCAGACTGCTGACAGGCAAGACTTCCGTGTCCTTACTAAGAGGACGAGTGACCATGCTCTCCTCCTCCTCCTCCTCTTCGCTGTCACCAGGCCATCCACGCTGAACTGACGATATGACAGTTGTGCAGGTAGTACTGTCTGTAGCGCAAGAAACTAGCTCCTGTTCTTCCTCCTCCTCCTCTTTGTCACCCAATCCATGTTCGGATGAGATGAGGCTGGGCTGTGTGTAGTCACCCTGTATGGTTCCTTGCTCCATCTCATCGTGCTCTCCCTGTAATGCACCCTCTTTAATTGTGAGCAGAGAGCGCTTCAGAAGACAGAGAAGGGGGACGGTGACGCCATGGCGTCATCGCCGCTCACCATCTTGGTGGAGTCCTCAAAGTTTTGGAGGATGGTACATATGTCTGACATCCATATCCACTCCTGAGGTCTTATGTGTGGAGTCTGAACTGAATACCGACGGCTTTGTTGATGCTGGTAGTCAACAACTGCCCTTTTCTGCTCACAAATCCTTCCCAACATCTGCATGTAGAGTTCCAATGCGTGGGGACATCACACACCAATCGGTGAGCAGGAAGCTGCAAACGCTGCTGAAGCACGGCAAGGGCGGCGAAAGCTGTAGCTGACTTTCTAAAATGGGCACACAGGTGATATACTTTGACAAGCAGATCCGGCAGATCCGGGAAGGTTTTGAGTAACCGCTGAACCACAAGGTTAAGCACATAGGCCAGGCGTGGTACATGTGTGAGCTTGCCTCGCCTCAGAGTCGCAAGCAGGATCTGGCCATTGTCACACAGACCATGCCTGTCTGTAGGTTCAGCGGTGTCAGCTACAAATCTGCCTGCTTTTTCAGAGCTGTCCACAACTCTTCAGCATTGTGCGGTTTGTCACCTAAGCATATTAGCTTCAGCACAGCCTGTTGCCACTTGGCTGAGGCAGTGCTGAAGTGCTTCCAGCTTGTGACTGATGTGGTCATTTCAGAGATGGAGGCTGAAGAGGAGGAGGATGAGGTGCAGAAGCTGTAGAATGTGGGGGCAACCCTGATTGACCTAGCACCCGCAATCCTCGGCATCGGGAGGACATGTTCCGTCCCAAGGTCCGACTGGGTCCTGGCTTCCACTATGTTAACCCAGTGTGCCATCAGCAAGATGTACCGTCCCTGCCCACAAGCACTTGTCCACAGGTCCGTGGTTAGGTGGACTTTCCCAGTAACTGCATTGTTGAGGTCACGGCTAATGTTGTGGGACACGTGCTTGTGTAATGCGGGGATGGCACACCGGGAGAAATAGTGGTGGCTGGGGACCGAGTTCCCGAAGGACGGCCGCCGCCATCATGTTGCGGAAAGCTTCCGTCTCCACGAGCCTAAAAGGCAACATTTAGAGCGCAAGCATTTGCAAAATGTGCAAATTTAGTAGTGTGGCCTGTGGGGCATTGGCTGTGTATATGCGTTCCAAGGACTGGGGTAAGGACAACAGTATGCTGTGCTGGGAAAAGGACGTTGACGTGTTTGCTGATGGTGCTAGTTGAGAGTGTCTTTGAAACAGGTGCAGGGCGGGAAGAATCTTGGCATGTGCCATGGACAGGGGATTGGCGTGCACGCACAACAGCGGAAGAAGCAACCGTGTCACCCGCAGACACTTTTCCTGGACCCTAGGGTTTGGCCCACTAAGTCGGGTGCTTTGCTGTCATGTGCCTGATCATGCTGGTGGGGGTCAGGCTAGTTTTGCTACCACTGCTGATGCTGGCCTGGCATGTGGTGCAAATGACCCTTTTGGGGTTATTGGCAGAGTCTTTAAAAAACAACCAGACTCGGGAAGACCTAACAGTTGTACTGGCAACTTCCTTCATGTTGGTATTACGGGGAATGTTTGCCCATCTTCTATCAGCGGCCACCACACTGCTTGTTCTAGCCTGTTGCTGTGCTACACCTCCCTCCCTGTGTGCTGCTGTCCTCGCTCTGCATGTCCTCCTGCCAGGTTGGGTCAGTTACTATATCATCTACCATCTCATCTTCTACTTTCGCACCCTGGTCCTCCGCCTGACTTTCTGGCAATTGTGTCTCATCATCATCCACCCCTTGTGACAGTTTTCCACCATCGCCTTTGTGTGACCATGGCTGCTCAAATATTTGGGCATCGCTACATGCAATCTCCTCTTACAAGTGGACCGGGCGAGAGGCCCGAATCTATAAATGGAAAAGTGAACAGCACTTCGGAGTGTCCAAGTGTGGGATCAGTTGTCTTCGGGCACTCAGCATGGTGGGAGGAAAGAGGAGGATCAGGTTGAGGAATATGCAGTCCAGACTAGGTATGAGCGAACATTTCAATGTTCGGTTTGGAAAAGTTTGCTGAACAAATTGATATTTGCCGAATTTATTCATCGAATATTCAACGAACATTTCCAGAAGCCTTAGGGGTCCCCCCGACCAAAAAAATGTATAGAGAACACCTAGAAACGGGACCAAAAGCTGCCAAAACACATCAAATTAGGTGTAGACACCAGGGAAGTGCCAGCAATTGACCCAGAGTACAAGTACTATAATTATTATTACTGTGACAGCAACATTTATTCAGTTGCACTTTACTTGTCAAAAGGGGTCACTGACTGGTACAACAGAAAGGAGAGAGGACCCTGCCTGCGAGGGCGCACTGTCACACACGTGGTTTGTGGAACCACTGTGTCACAGACCCCGGAGAGCCTGGAGGGGGTGACTAACCGAGCACCGGACTGTTCACTAGAGCCTCTGATGGTGAGGTTAGACTTGGCTCCCAATGAATGGCAGGTGCCACTCCAGGACACACCAACGGACACGCAGCAGCTGGACCCAGTAGGACAGACTAGATGGCACAGCAGGCAGAGTCTGTATCAGAGTGCTGCAGGCAGAGTCTGTATCATGAGGGCAGCAGGCAGAGTCTGTATCAGGAGTGCAGCAGGCAGAGTCTGTATCAGGAGCGCAGCAGGCAGAGTCTGTATCATGAGTGCAGTAGGCAGAGTCTGTATCAGGAGTGCAGCAGGCAGAGTCTGTATCAGGGGTGCAGCAGGCAGAGTCTATATCTGGAGTGCTGCAGGCAGAGTCTGTATCAGGAGTGCAGCAGGCAGAGTCTGTATCAGAGTGCAGCAGGCAGAGTCTGTATCAGAGTTGAGCAGGCAGAGTCTGTATCAGGAGGGCAGCAGGCAGAGTCTGTATCAGAGTGCAGCAGGCAGAGTCTGTATCAGAGTGCAGCAGGTAGAGTCTGTATCAGGAGTGCAGCAGGCAGAGTCTGCATCAGTAGTGCAGCAGACAGAGTCTGTATCGGAGTGCAGCAGGCAGAGTCTATATCAGGAGTGCAGCAGGCAGAGTCTGTATCAGGAGTGCAGCACGCAGAGTCTGTATCAGGAGTGCAGCAGGCAGAGTCTGTATCAGGAGTGCAGCAGGCAGAGTCTATATCAGGAGTGCAGCAGGCAGAGTCTGTATCAGGAGTGCAGCAGGCAGAGTCTGTATCAGGAGTGCAGCAGGCAGAGTCTATATCAGGAGTGCAGCAGGCAGAGTCTGTATCAGAGTGCAGCAGGCAGAGTCTGTATCAGAGTGCAGCAGGTAGAGTCTGTATCAGGAGTGCAGCAGGCAGAGTCTCTATGAGTAGTGCAGCAGACAGAGTCTGTATCGGAGTGCAGCAGGCAGAGTCTGTATCAGGAGTGCAGCAGGCAGAGTCTGTATCAGAGTGCAGCAAGCAGAGCCTATATCAGAGTGCAGCAGGCAGAGTCTGTATCAGAGTGCAGAAGGCAGAGTCTGTATCAGAGTGCAACAGGCAGAGTCTATATCAGGAGTGCAGCAGGCAGAGTCTATATCAGGAGTGCAGCAGGCAGAGTCTGTATCAGGAGTGCAGCAGGCAGAGTCTATATCAGGAGTGCAGCAGGCAGAGTCTGTATCAGGTGTACAGCAGGCAGAGTCTATATCAGTAGTGCAGCTGACAGAGTCTGTATCAGGAGTGCAGCAGACAGAGTCTATATCAGGAGTGCAGCAGATAGAGCCTGTATCAGGAGTGCAGCAGGCAGAGTCTGTATCAGGAGTGCAGCAGGCAGAGTCCATATCAGGAGTGCAGCAGGCAGAGTCTGTATCAGGAGTGCAGCAGGCAGAGTCTTTATCAGAGTGCAGCAGGCAGAGTCTGTATCAGGAGTGCAGCAGGCAGAGTCTGCATCAGGAGTGCAGCAGGCAGAGTCTGTATCAGGAGTGCAGCAGGCAGAGTTTATATCAGGAGTGCAGCAGGCAGAGTCTGTATCAGGTGTACAGCAGGCAGAGTCTATATCAGTAGTGCAGCTGACAGAGTCTGTATCAGGAGTTCAGCAGGCAGAGTCTATATCAGGAGTGCAGCAGGAAGAGCCTGTATCAGGAGTGCAGCAGGCAGAGTCTGTATCAGGAGTGCAGCAGGCAGAGTCCATATCAGGAGTGCAGCAGGCAGAGTCTGTATCAGGAGTGCAGCAGGCAGAGTCTTTATCAGAGTGCAGCAGGCAGAGTCTGTATCAGGAGTGCAGCAGGCAGAGTCTGTATCAGGAGTGCAGCAGGCAGAGTCTGCATCAGGAGTGCAGCAGGCAGAGTCTGTATCAGGAGTGCAGCAGGCAGAGTCTGTATCAGGAGTGCAGCAGGCAGAGTCTATATCAGGAGTGCAGCAGGCAGAGTCTGTATCAGGAGTGCAGCAGGCAGAGTCTGTATCAGAGTGCAGCAGGCAGAGTCTGTATCAGAGTGCAGCAGGTAGAGTCTGTATCAGGAGTGCTGCAGGCAGAGTCTGTATCAGTAGTGCAGCAGACAGAGTCTGTATCAGAGTGCAGCAGGCAGAGTCTGTATCAGAGTGCAGCAGGCAGAGTCTGTATCAGGAGTGCAGCAGGCAGAGTCTGTATCAGAGTGCAGAAGGCAGAGTCTGTATCAGAGTGCAGAAGGCAGAGTCTGTATCAGAGTGCAGCAGGCAGAGTCTGCATCAGGAGTGCAGCAGGCAGAGTCTGCATCAGGAGTGCAGCAGGCAGAATCTGTATCAGTTCAGCAAGGACTGGTATGCAACCTTACACAACTTAGACTGCAGAACAGGAAGATTCCACTACAGCCAACCCCATAGATGGAGACCCAATCAGGATTCCCCACATTTAAAAAAATTAGTGGCAGACGTCAGCAAAGTGGCATCAATTTCACTACTGTAGAAATAGTGAAAATAAGACCCACACCTCTTCCAGTATAATCAACCCAGGAGATGGAGACCTAACCAGGAGTGTTCATATTGCCCTAAATGAGGGCCTAACACTCAGCCTAACTGCAGAGGGTATACAGCTGGTTCTGTCGGTCACCTGCGTGACACAACTTGGCATAGTAAAAAAGGAGGAAGAAGCAGCAGAGGCGAGCGGCTGATGGTTGTTTATTGAAAATCAATTTAGAGTTTATTATGTTTGCATACCCGTTTGGGGAGAACAATATCTGCACCAAATGCTCAATTTCACTACAGTATAAGTATAGAAATGCATTGAGACCAAAACCTCTTCCACTACTGTCAACCCCATAGATGGAGACCCATTCAGCATTCCCCACATTTCCAAAATTTAGCAACAGACACCAGCAAAGTGTAATCAATTTCACTACAGTAGAAATAGTGTAAATTAGACCCATATCTCTTCCAGTAGAGACAACCCAAGAGATGGAGACTTAACCAGGAGTGTTCACATTGCCCTAATTGAGGGCCTAACACCACCGAAGTGGCATCAATTTCACTAGAGTATAAGTATTGCAAAGGAGGCCTGAACCATTTCCACTACAGCCAACCCAATAGATGGACAATGTGCAAAGTGTTGTGGTCAATTTGGGCGCCGGATACTAAATAGAGCACCTGGGACAGATGACTTAAAAGAAAAGAACCTCTTTATTTGGATTTTCTTATGGGCATAAGAATATCCAAATAAAGAGGTTTGTTTCTTTTAAGTCATCTGTCCTAGGTGCTCTATTCAGTATCCGGCGCCCAAATTGACCACAACACTTTGCACATTGTCTCACCTTTCCCGTTGGGAGTTGTGGCTCGGCGCTGCAGGGAACTGGATGCACTTTCAGCAATAGGACCTATGATGATGTCACCACCCGCGTGATCTACACCCGGAACCACGTAATCGAGAGCTCTGTCCACGGTTTCAGAGGAGACACAGTGGACGCGGTGGTAACGCAATCAGCATCAGTGGTTACTAAACCCGGGTTGTGCGGTCTGCACAACCGATCAAGGTGAGCAGACAATTGTTACAGTGGCATGTAAAAGTTTTGGCACCCCTGGTCAAAGATAGTGTTATTGTGAACAGTTAAGCAAGTTGAAGATGAAATGATCTCTAAAATGCCTGAAGTTAAAAATAACAGATTTCCTTTGTATTTTAGGCAAAAAATATATATTTTTTAATCTTTTACATTTTAAAAATGACGAAAAAGGAAAATGGACCAATGCAAAAGTTTGGGCATCCTGCATGGTTAGTACCTAGTAGCACCCCCTTTTGAAAGTATCACAGCTTGTAAAAGCTTTTTGTAGCAATACAAGAGTCTTTCAATTCTTGTTTGAGGGATTTTCATCCATTCTTCCTTGAAAAATCCTTCCAGTTCTGTGAGATTCCTTGGTCATCTTGCATGCTCTGCTATTTTGAGGTCTAGCCACAGGTTTTCATTGATGTTCAGAAGAAAAAACTGTGAGGGACATTGTAAAACCTTCAGTTTGCACCTTTTGAGGTAGCCTATTGTGGAATTTGATGTTTGTTTAGGATCATTAACCATTTGTAGAAGCCATCCTCTTTTCAACTTCAGCTTTTTTACAGATGGTGTTATGTTTGCATCAAGAATTTGCTGAAATTTCATTGAATCCATTGTTCCCTCTACCCGTGAAATGTCCCCTGCACCATCGGCTGCAACACAACCCCAAAGCATGACTGATCCACCCCCATGCTTAATAGTTGGTGAGATGTTATTTTCCTGAAATTTGGTGGCCTTTTTTCTCCACACATACCTTTGATCATTGTGGCCAAAGACTTCTATTTTAACCTTTTCGGTCGACAGAACTTGTTTCCAAAATGTATCAGGCTTGTTTAGATGTTCTTTTGCATAATTCTGATGCTGAATTTTATGGTGAGGCTGCAGGAGAGGTTTTCTTCTGATGACTCTTTCATGAAGGTCATATTTGTGCAGGTGTCTCTGAACAGTAGAATAATGAACCACAAAGCTAGAGTCTGCTAAATCTTTCTGTAGGTCTTTTGAGGTTAAGCGGGGGTTCTGATTTGCCTCTCTAGCAATCGTACGAACAGCTCTCACTGAAATTTTGCTTGGTCTTCCAGATCTTATCTTGACTTTCACTGTTCCTGTTAACTGCCATTTCTTAATTACATTTCAAACTGAGGAAAGGGCAACTTGAAAACACTTTGCTATCTTCTTTTAGCCTTTTCCTGCTTTATGGGCCTCCACCATTTTCATTTTCAGAGTGCTAGGCAGCTGCTTAGAATAACCCATGGCTGCTGATTTTTTGGCATAAAGTTAGAGGAGGCTTGGTTTTTATAAAGCTGGGAAATTTTCAGCACCTGGCATTTCCTAACGATGGTAGTGAACAAGCCATAACCCTAACAGGCTAATTAAGGTCAGAAACCTTGGTCAAAATTATCAAAGCACACAAATCTCCAAGCGTGCCCAAACTTTTGCATAGGCCCATTTCCCTTATTATAATTTTTTAAAATGAAAAAAAAGACAATATATATATTTATTTGCCTAAAATACAACTGAAATATGTCATCTTTAACAATATGCCTTTTAGAGATCATTTCATCTTCAACTTGCTTAACTGTTCACAATAACAGTGATTTTGACCAGGGGTGCCCAAACTTTTACATGCCACTGTATCTGCACGTGCTCTCCATTTATTAAACAGGTTCACACAAGCACAGCACTTCTCCACCCTACCCCTTGTTTATTTTTTTTTTAACCCAATAGATGGAGAGCCAATCATGATTCTCCACATTTCAAAAAATTAGTGGCAAACACTAGCAATGTCTAATCAATTTCACTACAGTACAAATAGTGTAAATAAGACCCACACCTCTTACAGTACAGCCAACCCAGAAGATGGAGACCTAACCAGGAGTGTTCACATTGTGCTAAATGAGGGCCTAACACCACTGAAATGGCATCAATGTCATCAGACTACAAGTAGTTTACTGCAGACCCAAACCTGTCCCACTACAGCCAACCAAATGGATGGAGACACAATCAGAATTCTCCACATTTCCCAAAATTAGGGCCTAAAACCTGTAGCAGCAGCAACACCAAGACCAGGCACAGAAGCCATATCACAGACTGCAATTTCAAGAGATCAATGCAGCACACTCAAAACGACAACATCGCCTACTCTGTACAGTCTGCAATTGGGGTGCAAAAGTCCTTGGAGATCCATGACTTGTTCATCTTGATGAAAGTTAGGCAGTCTACACTTTCAGGGGACAGCCGTGTGCGCTTGTCTGTCAAGACACTTCCAGCAGTGCTGAAGACACGTTCAAAGAGAGCGCTGGCTGCCGGGCATGATAGGCGTGAGAGGCGAGCTCAGGCCATTCATCCATTTTGAAGACCAAAATGTAAAAGGGTCAAAATCCTCCCTGATGGTATTCATATTAAGCTCTAGATACTCCTCCACCATCCTCTCCAGTCGTTCACCATGTGTCAGACTTGTACTCTGTTGGTGCATGAGCTGGTGCAAAAAATGTGTGAAAGGACTCCCAGAAATTGCTTCTGCCACTTACTCTGCTGCTGCTGCTAATGTTTTGGCGTTGACGAACTGACGTGCCGGAGGTTGAAAGACTACAGCTGCAGTGCACACTGTGTGCCTCACTGTTATCTTGGGGAAAAACTCTATTAAGGTTGCTTAAAAGCTTGTTTCGATACTCCAACGTAAGCAGGTCCCTTTCCAGGGTGGGAAGCTTCTGGCAAAATTGACTCTTACAATGTGGATCTAAAAGAGTGGCAACCAAGTAGTCAGCATTATTTCGAATCCTAGCTATATGGGGATCATGTTGCAGATAGTGCATCAAGAAGGCACTCATATGTCGGGCTCTTCAAGGAGGTCCAAAGCCAGGCTGTATTGTGGGCTGCGTAACACTGATGCTTGTTTCCTCCATCCCTTCCTGCCAACCACGTTCAAACGAGAGGGGATGATTATCCTCTTCATCCTCTGACAGCTGCTTGCCCATCACCTCTTCCTCCTCCATTAGTTCCTCGGCTTTTGCACCTTCACTAACAGTTTGCCTGGTATCACCAAACCCCCTTGATCACTGTAATCCACCGTCACTCGGCATCCGCTTGTGTGACGACAGTCTGGAAATTTGAGACATTGGTATCCCTTCCGCATCCTCCTGTTCTTTTGGGGCCAAAACCTCCTGCCACAGGTTACTCAAAGTTTTCTCCAGCATGTATATTACCGGAATAGTGATGCTGATGACGGCATCGTCAGCGCTAACCAGTTTAGTAGCCATGTCTAAGCCGTGCAGAAGGGTGCAGAGGTCCTTAATCTGTTCCCACTCTGCAAATGTGATATGCCCTAAGTCCATACTGAATTGCCCCAAGCTATACATCATGACATACTGCGTCAGAGCTCGTTGCTGCTGGCACAGTCGCTGCAACATGTGCAGAGTGGAATTCCACCGCGTCGGCACATTGCAGATCAACCTGTTAAGTGGCACGGCCAAAGACCTTTGTATCGATGCAAGTCGATGACATGAGGGGAGCGAACAGCGGAAGTGAGCACACAGCTTCTGTACTTTGTGAAGCAGCTTATCCAAGCCAGGATAATGGCGGAGAAATAGCTGTACCACCAGGTTGAGGACGTGAGCCATGCAAGGCACGTGTGCGAGCTTGCCTCGGCCTATGGCCGCTAACAGGTTTGCACCATTATCGCACACGGCCTTCCCTGGCTCTAGGTTCAGCCATTGCTCAAACTGAGCCTGGAGAGCTGCCCACAACTCTTCACCTGTATGACTGTGATCTCTAAGGCATATTAATTTGAAGACTGCCTGATTACGGTGAGCCCTGACTGCGCAGTACAGAGGTGGTGTGTATTCGCTTCGCACCCTTGGAATGCGTGTCTCGTTAAGGCAGAGGTTGAGTGTGCAGGTGGAGGCCCTAAAGGAGGTGGAGGATGCAGAAGCAGCGGAGGAAGTGGGAAGTACATAGTTTTCTTCTGCAGTTGTTGGAGACTCCAAGATTTGTGGAGCAGCCCCTTCCCCACCTGCCCCCACAGCCACCAGAGTCACCCAGTGCCCAGTCAGCAAGCTGTAGCGCCCTTGGCCGTGCTTACTCGTCCAGGTCTGTGGTGAAATGCACCCTGGCACACGTAGATTTAGACAAGTGACGGGTGATGTTGTCTGCGACATGAGGGTGTAGCGCAGGCACAGCTTTCTTAGAGAAGTAATGGCGACAGGGCGATTGGTACTGGGGGACTGTGACGGCCATCAGTTTTCGGAAACCGTCTGTATCTACCAGGTGGAAAGGCAGCATTTCCGTGGCCAACAGATTGGAGGTGGTGGAGTTCAACCTCTTAGCTTTGTCATGCGTAGGATGAAACAATCTTTTACATGCCTACTACTGCGGGAACAGGGCTGGCTAAGGTGCTGAGAGAGGGTGGAGTATGGTGAACCGGAAAAACTGGGGGAACGTGAGTGAGGTGCAGATGTTATGGTGGATTGACAAACATGCGGTGTGCTCGATGAAACAAACACAGCAGACGTGTCTGCTTCCATTACAGCTGACGGGTTGTCACTCAGCCTGACTAGAGCGGGTAAAGAATCGGAGTTTCTGTGATGGGAGACCTGAGTGACAATACTTGGCACAGTAACAGAGGAGGAGGATGAAGCAGCAGATGGGTTTGAAGGGACAGCTGATGGCTGTTGAGGTGTGCTGGTCCGCATTTCAGCGCTGTAAGATTCCCAGCATAAAGAATGTTGTTTGAGCATGTGAATGTTCATGCATGTAGTAGTCAAATTATTGCATTATTTCCCCCTACTGAGTTTTTTATCGCAAAGTTTGCAGATAACGTGCGTTGGCTCATCCTTTGACGTGACAAAAAAGGCCCATGCTAGGCAATACTTGCGAGCTGCAGACCCATAACCGCTGCTGGCCACAGCCACGGTTGTGGCTAAGGATGCAGTGCTCCTCGTGTTTGCTTCACTCCGTGTCTGCGCAGTAGGGTGAAATGTAACCTGCTCGTCTTCCTCCTCCACCTCCTCAGATGAGCTACTCGGCTGCGTGACTCTTGGTTCACACCAAGTAGGATCTTCAACGTCGTCATCATCCAATGTGTTATCGCATTCCTCGCCCTCAGAGTGACCCCTCTCCTCTTGTTGCCCTGACAGCACAGTACAGTCCGCATGAACCTCAGGTATCTAAGTCTTATCAGGATCACCTCCCTCCCCTGCGGTTAACGTCTGGTGACAAGGGTCAGGAACCTGCTCGGACCCTACGTCGTCCTGCCCCAAATCCAAGCTAAAATAATTTTGGGCATCAGTGCAGATTAGTGTTGAGCGATTTCTTCCGATATTGGGAAATATCGGAACGGATTGGATCGGACCGATACCCAAAAAATATCGGATATCGCCGATTCCGATACCGGAAACCAATGCAAGTCAATGGGACACAAATATCGGAATGAAAATAAACCCTTTCTTTCCTTGTAGATTAATTCTACATGAAGGAAAACAACTAAGAATAATGTAGAATGTTTTGGGGGAGGTGGAGGAGACATTAAAGGCATAGAGGTTTAGCCGAATCAAATGGAATAGCAGGAATTAATATTTTTTTTAAGACGTTTGGAGTTACAAAGATATTGACTATGTTAAGCTTTTTTATATTTGGTCAGATATTTATGTTTCACTACTTCCATGCTCTTCACCTTCTTTTTTACTTGTCCCACACTTTCTCCTTCATCATCCTCAGCAGCAGCATCTTTTTCATCAACTTCTTCTTCACCTTATTCATCTTCTTCACCTTCTTCCTATTATTCTTTTTTTTACATTCTTCATATTCTTCTTATTCAACTATTATTCTTCTTCATATTCTACTTCTTCATCTTCTTCATATTCTTCTTCTTCATCATATTCTTATTTGTGACAGGCATTCCTGTAGTTGTTATCTATAAAAATTTGAAGATTACACCTTCCGTTCTGCCTGTCACAAAAGATTTACAACAGGATTTGTCCGCGTTCAGTTTGGCCTTCCGCAGCAGGTATTTTCCAGGGGCACCGCGAGGAGGAACGGACTCACCCCCATACACTGCTTAGTCTTCTTCTGCTTATAATTTAGATAATATCTTTTGCTCTGATTTTTAGTCTTATGCTTAATGTTCTTCTGCTTTTTGTTCTGCAGCTTCTTGTTCTTCTGCTTCTTGGTCTTCTGTCTCTTGTTCTTCTGTATTTTGGTGGTTGTCTTCTTGTTCTTTGTCCTCTTGGTCATCTTCTTCAGGGTCTTCTTCTTGGTCTTCTTTGGGGTGGTTTTCAGGGTCGTCGTCTTCAGGGTCGTCTTTGGGGTTGTCGTCTTCTTCGGGGTGGTCTTCAGGGTCGTCGTCTTCAGGGTCGTCGTCTTCGGGGTCCTCGTCTTCTTCGGGGTGGTCTTCAGGGTCGTCGTCTTCAGGGTCGTCGTTTTCGGGGTCCTCGTCTTCTTCAGGGTGGTCTTCAGGGTCGTCGTCTTCAGGGTCGTCGTCAGGGAGTCCAGAGTGATTACCAAAAACCATTTCAAAAAGCTTGAACTTGGAAATGTAGCAGAAGGTAGAAGAAGGCTGAGAAACTGCCGAGAACCAGCTGACGGTGCTGGAACCTGGATGGGTAGCAGAAGGTACAAGAGCCAATGGAACTACCGAGGACCAGCTGATGGTACTGGAACCCGGTTACTAAGCAGGAGGTACCTGTGCCAGAAAGCACTACCAAGGACCAGCAGACATTGGTGGAACTCGGATACCGAGAAGGAGGCACCTAAGCCAAAGGCACTGCCTGGAACCAGCTGATGTTACTGGAACCCAGGGGGACGTATTCAAGATTGACTTCCAAAGAACCAGCTAATGGTACTGGAACTCAGATAGGCAGCAGAAGGTATACATGAAAAAAAAAGTTGCAAGGCCGTGAGTCGGCCAGAGTTACCAAAACCCACAGTCCTACAGGGGGTGCTTGTCCTATGGGCACTATGGAACCAGCCTTCATTGCCAGATCCCGCAGCCCACATAGGAGTCACCTAAAATGGAAAGCACCATAGAGTCGGCTAACCCGACCGCAACACGACAGGACAACGTATTGGAGGCAAAGTGACGTTGACACTACCCGGAAACAGCTGGCGTGCTGGAACCAGGCTGGGGCAGGAGGGAGTACCCATGCCAAAGACACTGCCTGAACCCAGGGTAAATACTAAAAACAGAGTGGAGCCAGAGGTCTAATTGCAGCAAGTTTAAATCAGTAGTAGTGTGGATGTGGACAGAGCAGGAGAATTTGCCGGACACACAGCAGGGGATCAGCTGACGTTACTGAACCCCAATAACACTGGAGCAAGTGTTGACTAGTGTTGAGCCACCCCCGTAGTGTTCGAGTTCGGTTCGGTTCGTCGAACACCCGTGTGTTCGCCGAACTGTTCGTCGAACTGTTCGTCGAACACCTTCGAACACCGTTAAAACCAATGGCAGGCAAACAAAAACACATAGAAACACATAGAAAACACCTTCAAAGGTGTCCAAAAGCTGACAAACTGCTCAGAAGACACAACTAACACATGGAAAAGTGACAAGTACATATAGTCATGCGAAAAGAAAAGAGGTGGAGGAGTAAAAGGAGGGGGAGACACAGATATAGGCATGTCATGCCCTTCTAAAATCCAAAAAGTGAGAAGCCGACACGGCCAGTCCGTTCCTGCCTGTGCCACCTCTGTGTCGCCGCGTTTGTGCCAGAGCCGCGGTGGACCCTGACGGCCAGCCCCCCTATCCCAATACTGGTGCCTGTCCGCCGGTGGGTCGAGGCCCCCCACGGTGGGGGGGGGAGTAACATCTGCAGAAGAAAGACCATCTTCCAGCCAAACTAAGATGTCGAATTCTTTTCGTGGACAATGTGATACGATCCCATTCTTACGGACACGCCCATCGCTACAAAATCTAGATGAGGCACAAAAACAGCAGGTGCTTCAACGGATATCAAGTGCTCCTTCAAGTGGGCTCTCCATCACCTCAATTTCAACATCACAAATACTCCAGTCCTCAGAGGTGTCACCCCAATCGCACTTGCTTCCTCACAGCTCCCAAGTCTCCAGCTGCCCGTCTGAGTATGGGGTAACACAGATGGCTGAGTCTACCCAGCTGTTTACTCATACTATAGCCTGAGAAACGGAGCTCTGCTCCAGAGCTTCTGCTAATCCAGATGAGGAAATGATCTGATCCGATGCCCAGAATCTTTATAAGTTGGATCCAGGACCAGATGAAGAAGGTTCTGAGCATAATGTAGACCCTTGTTCCCAAACTGTAACTCCTGTTGGTGGAGACAATGATGAAGACGATGATGAGACTCAAATACCTGATTGGAGCGACAACTTGACTTTTCGGTCAGGGCAGGAAGAGGTTGGCTCTGAGGGCGACGGGTGTGATAACACACAGGGTGATGATGACGAGGTTGGAGATCCCACTTACTGTCAACCCACAGTCAGACAGTCGATGAGGTCAGCAGAGGAGGTGGAGGAGGATGTGACTAGCCCTGGGGATGGGGATGACTCGGTACCCGGGCATTTGCCTGGCCTTGGGGATGTCGCGGTGGTCGGCTCCCTGGCCCGTACCCTGGGGTCTCTCTTTAAAAGGGTGGATAATTGTTAATTTTATAAGAGTTCATGACGCCACCTGTGGTATCTGGTGACTAGCACCAGCGCTGCAGCAGTCCACTGAGGCCGGTGATAAGGCAGCTCGATGGTATAGCTCCCCACAGGTGGAGCTAGGTCTCAGGGCAGCGTATGCAGGGGGAATGCAGGACAGGCGCGACCCAGCTGGGTCAGAGCAAGAACGGGAACGGACACGGTAGTCACTTCAGTACCTTTTACTGGTGGAAATTCAGGCACATCCCGGAGCACTGTAGGGTGAAGGGTGCATATCAGGATCCTCCCCAATGAGCGGGTGTAGGGCCTCCTGTTTCTTGCCTCTGCGTAGTAAGTTTCTGACCTGCCTGGAGCTAGGCCTAACTTTGTCTCTGTCCTGCGCTGGCTGACCTTGTGGTAGGGCCTTCTCTTGGAGTTCACGCTCCCAGTATGCGGGGCCTAAGCGTCTCCTGGCTCTGTTACATATCAGCACCTTAGCGATCCTGGGACTTGTAGTTCTCCAGGGATTCCGGTTATGCCTTACTGGGTCATAGAGATACCGGTAAGCTCGGATCCTGTGTCCGGTAAATGCTTCGGGGTGAGCTGGTTAAGCTCCTCTGCCCCTTATGTACTAACTCGCCACTCGCCTTCGGCCTACTCGGGCCCTCACTAGGCTATACACACTAACGGCAGCTTGCCGCGCTTCACTGATCTTACGGCACCGGCACACCTTAAGCTCTATCTGCGCTCCCTGAATCTAGCAAGCAGGAGCCTCGTGCTCCACTGCTGAACTATTAACTGCGTTCTCTAGACTAGACTGAGCTCCACTGCAGACTGACCTCTCTTAGGCTTCTCTACTGCAGAAACTCTTCAGAGGAACTGAACTGCCTAGCTCCACCTTCCCTATTTATATCCCTAACGGGCTCCCTCTGCTGGTCTGAGGTGGAAGGTGGAGATGTGTCAATGTTTATGGGGGCCTCTTGTGGAGGATTCCATCAATGCACTCTTGTAGGATCTGTGATACCAAGCGCAGCGGGGCATCACAGATGCTATTGACGACGAGGTTAGGTTGCGCCTTCCTGAACAGAGACGGAGTACTGGAAGCACGTCAACAACTGCATCCTCAACCACAACTCTGCCTCTGACCACAAGTCGTAGTGGCTCTTCAGGTCACATGGGCTCTAAGCCTTGCATAGCCTGGGCATTTATTCAGATCGATAAGGATGACCCAACTCGTGTTATCTGTAATATTTGTCAGCAAAAGCTAAGTAGAGGCCAAAAAATACATAGTTTGAGTACTTCATGCATGTACCGTCACATGGATATGAAGCATAAGTTGCAGTGGGAAGCTCACTGTGCTACAATGCGGCCTAGCCGGCTGGGCCAACCACCGTCTGCCCCATCTTGTGCATCCGCAGCCTCTTCATCCTCTGTGACTGGGGGGACAGCAGTCACACATGTTTTTGGACGCAGACCTGCCACCTCTTTACCCGCAACAGCCAGTGTGATTGGCAGGTCGTCAGTTCACTGGGAAGTGGAAACACCTGCTAGTGTTGAGCGCTCTCCGACATCGAGAGCACCACCTTTGGATCAAGGCAACCTTTCAAGACCTTATGTCCGTCACAGTGCCCCAGTACCAGATGCCCAGTCGGCACTACTTCTCAAAGAAAGGTGTGCCTGCGCTCCACTAGCATGTCGCACACAACATCACCGCTTCTTTGAGAATCTCTGTGTGTGACAGGGTGCACTTCACCACAGACACTTGGACGAGAAGGCATGGACAGGGGCGTTACATGTCGCTGACTGGGCACTGGGTAACTATGGTGACAGCAGGACAAGGGGCTGCTGTCCAAGTCTTACCGTCCCCACGAGTTGTGTGTTAATCCTCTTTATCTCGAACTTCCTCCACTGCTTCTGCCTCCTCAACCTCCTCTCGGTCCTCCACCTGCACCCAAAGCCTGTCTGGTAATGCCACCTGCTTTCTAACTGCGCAGAAGGAATCCTGCACACCTCCTTACTATGCTGGCAGCAGGGCTCAACGCATTAGTGTTTACTTTGAAATGTCTGGGAAATGTGAGTCACACAGCTGAGGAGTTTTGGTCAGCTCTGGAGACCCAGTTTCATGAAAGGTTGTCTCCACTGGACCTGCAACCAGGGAAGGCCATGTGCGACAATGCTGCAAACCTGGGTGCGGCACTTCGCCGGGGCAATGTCACACACGTGCCTTGTATGGCTCACGTGTTGAACCTGGTTGTCCAGCAATTTTTAGCCCACTATCCCGGACTAGATGGCCTTCTGCAGAGTGCACGGTCGCTGTGTGCTCACTTCCGCCATTCGCATCCCGCAGTTCAACGACTTACATCTCTACAGAAGTCGTTGGGCCTGCCAGTTCACCGGCTGAAATGCGATGTGCCGACACGGTGGAATTCAACTCTGCACATGTTGCAGCGACTGTGGCAGCACCGACAAGCCCTGGTGCAATACGTTCTGACGTATAGCCTGGGCGAACGAGATCCAGAGGTGGGGCAAATCACGCTGGAGGAGTGGTCTCAGATCAGGGACCTATGCACCCTTCTGCACAGTCTTGAAATGGCGACGAAGATGTTTAGTGCTGACGATGCCATTATCAGCATGACTATTATGGTGATTTACATGCTGGAGCACATGTTAAACAGAATTCGGAGTCAGGTGGTGGGACAAGAGGAGGTGGAGGAAGTAGAGGAGGAGTCGTATGCGGAAGGGATAACATCTCCAAGGTCCAGACGGTTGGCAGCACCAAGGCCGCAGGCATGGGAAGGTGGGGAAGAGGGATTAACCAGGGCGCATGGTAGCAGCCAAACTGTTGAGGAAGGTGCAGGAGCCGAGGAAGAAGTGGAGGACGAACTGGCAATGGGCATGGAAGACTCATCAGATGAGGGAGACCTTGATCACATTTCTGTTGTGCGAGGTTGGAGGGAGAGGGCAGAGGAAGGAAGCATGATTCTTTCCTCGCTACCAACACAACAAGGATTTGGTCCTTCTGGATGCGCAAGACACATGAGTGCCTTCTTGCTGCACTACCTGCAACATGACCCCCGGATTGTCAGAATTCGAAGTAATCCCGACTACTGGGTTGCCACACTCTTAGATCCCCGGTACAAAAGTATATTTGCCGAAATAATTCCTGCCATAAAAAGGTATTGACGAATGCAGGATTATCTGTTGCAGAATCTTACATGTGCTTTTCCACAAAACACCAGTGGTGCACGTAGTGAATCTCACAGTTCTAACTTGCCAACGGTGGGACTGTCGAGTCTTCATCACTCAAACAGTAACAGTAACACAGTATCTGCTGGTAACAGCAATTTTGTGGAATCGTTTCACCACTTTTTTAGACCATCCTTTGCAAGGCCACAGGAGACAAGAAGTCTGACACATAGTCAATGCCTAGAGAGGATGGTACAGGAGAATCTCCAAGTGAACATCGAAGCCATGACTGTGTCACTGGACCCTTGCTCATTTTGGTATTCCAATCTTGAAAAATCGCCGGAGCTCGCCACTCACGCCTTGGAGATCTTGTCATGCCATGCAGCCAGCGTTCTCTCTGAACGTGTGTTCAGCGCTGCTGGTGGTGTGCTGACAGATAAGCGCACGCGGCTGTCCACTGAGAATGTAGACAGACTCACGTTCATAAAGATGATCAAATCATGGATTCGCAAGGACATTTCTACCCCTGTGTCATCCTTGGGAGACTAAAAGCTTTGGGATTTGGTAAAATCACCTCACCAACCGTTTTAAGCAACAGTGGGGCAATTGATGCCACTTAACCCTAGAACGCATGACCATAAAAATCTACACTTTCACATACCTGGGGCCCTTTAGGCCCGTGTGCAAATAACATGGAATAACTCAAACTCAAATGACAAACAACTATATACATGAAGAATACCTAGAGTTTCAAAATTCTAACTAAAGCAATCTTGCAGAAAATAGAAAACAATTAACTGGGCGGGCCTGCAAGGCCACAGGTATGCGTTCTAGGGTTAAGTGGTGTCTGTGCCACAATTTTGGGAGTCCCCTTGCTGTGTCTTACGTGATGTTGGCATCGTCAATTCCAGGTGGGTTGGGTCCCACCCCCCCCTTTTAACTGTAAGAAACTACATACACTATGGCTTGGGGTAACACAGATGGTTGAGTCTGAAGAGCTGTTTACTCAGAGGTCTGCTCCAAATCTTCAGTGTCTGCTAGTCAGCGTAGAATTTTTAACTGCATCTAGCCTAGGCAATACTTTGGGCGTAGTAGCCCAGCTGCGAAGCAAGCTGCACCGCCTGTGTATCTAATAAGAATTTTTAAATTAATCTAGCCTAGGCAGACTGTGGGGACCCCCAACCAAACCCAGATGCTCAGCCCCCCTACCGCCCCCCTTTCATGGACAACCCAATAATGTAACTCTTACAACTGGATGGGTGAGGATCAGTCACAGCTTTATTAACTCTTTATACTCATTCCATTAGAAAGGCATTTTACTTCTAAAATAATTCAGCTTGTTGCAGCATGCCCTGGGTCCCCACTCCGGCAAGTTGGCTAACAAGTGTAACTCTCCAACACGTCCTTTCTATTTCCAGGCCACGGAGGATCCAGCGTACTCGTATGCAGGACTCTGACCCCCACCCATCACTCTTAACGCTTGTTCCACTCCGTCCTGGAGTCCTGACAGGAATATGTCCAGTCCAATATCTATTAAGTGAACGTCGGGCCGTATGAGGCCTGCTTTATCTCCTTCCAGTTGTCGGTGTCGTATCACTACACCGCCTCTGTCTCTTCTAAATTTTGCCATCCGAATATTTATTACCCGCCTTGTCCATTCGATGGCCGTGATGTCTCGCGCACCTTGCCATACCGCTATCGGCACAATCTCTGACCATACTATAGCTAATTTTGTGAAAAATTCTCTGAAGCGCTCAGTGTCTAGTTTCATTATTGCCATTAGTTATGCGCTCTTGTGATGACCTAGGTTGTTTCCCCCGGCCTGTATAACTAAGATGACCGGACCTCTTGCCTCTCTCCCTACCTTGATTACCTCCATTAGTACCTGTGGCCATAGCAGGCCTCTAATACCTCTCTAGTTGAAATATGTGTTATGAAACTCTAATTTCCTCCCGCCTGGGCGGACTTTCGCCCTTTTTTGTGCCCAATATATATACGAGTGGCCTATCACTCACACTGTTGGCTTAGCGTCACCTGTAAAAGAAACAAACCACGTTAGGATAACAAGTCCGGTCTTATGTATCTCGCCAAACACGTGGATCGCCATCTCCCTATCCTCTGAACTTCCGTTTCTGACAGTCCTGCTCTTGCTGCTTCCGTGGCCGCACCTATGCGGAATGAGTGTGTCCCGTAATCTTTGGGGTGGTTCCCTGCCGATGTTATGCATTTATTAAATATAGCTTGGAACAGGTATCTTGATAATGGCGTTCCATCAATGTGTGATACGAAGAAATTACTTTGTGATCTGATGGTTAGATATGTTTATACTATTGTTACCCGACTCAGTGTACCGTTTGTGGGTTGTAGAAGTACCCAAGTACCCCTGCCCGCTGGAACCGTTTTCGATTGGTGTATGCGTACACGTATTGCATTATTGGCTATGACTACTTCCTGGTGTAATAAGCGTCCACTGGTGGTAATTTTGGATTGAGGGACTAATTCGCTTATACATAGCGCCCCGAAGAAGGCGATCACAAATGCAGTAGACATTAGTGTTGCTTCAAATTGTGAGTGTCATGTTAATGGTGTTAGGGATAAGATGTGAGAAATCAGTTTTAGTGACACGGGACGGGACGTCTACATTCCTGACTTGGCTGACCCCTTTTCCACCCTTTTATGGATTGTCTGAAGATGAATCTTTGTCACATCTCCCCAATTCAGTAGTTGGAAGTGAAATGCTACTCCGGTCAGACACCGCTGCGCTGACGCCCCTGATATGCCCCTCATCATTAGCTGGTGGAGAAATTCTATGGTGACTTGTGATCTGGCTTGTTCACATTGGTCAACCCGTCTGCCTGCTACTAGTCGTGTCCACTCTTCCCATGCCTTACCGTATGCTTGCCACGTTGACGGGGCAACTGACGCTCTGATTAATGGCATCAACTATTCGCCACTAGATCCCATAAGGAGGGTGGGCAACTGTTGCCCGATGGGTGGGCGTTGTGGAAGATCTCTGTGAAAATCTGCCAATTGAATTGTTATAAAGCGTTAGCAGCAGCTTTATACCCCTCAGCATAGTGGCTAGCGCGGACCCATACATTGTGTTTTAGGCACAGGAATACTAGCCTGCGTAGTAGGCCTAGCACTGGGAGAGACGATGATGCCATCTTATTAATGCAGTGCTCTAGGCTGGTGTTTTGTGTTATGAAGCGTATATTTTTGTTAGCCAGGCGCGCGCCCCATATTTCTATTGCTACCACTATTGGGAAAAATTATTTTCAGGGCTAGATGCAGCTAAAAATTATTATTAATTTCAAAGCTGGTGGAGCTTGGTATAGATGGCCTAATACAATGAGTCCCACACACTGCTAGAAGCCCAAATATTTTTTCAGAGGTAGATGTGACGCGCCCCTGGGCCTGTGCTGAGTAGCGTTGCGCACGCGGGGGCCTACCCGGAGCCGGATCTGATAGGGGAGTAGTCTCGTGGCGGTGACCCGGTCCGTGCCCAGGGAGTCAAACTAAGTGGCGGTGCTTGGCAGTAGATGTATTAGTGTTCGACTACGCCACCCGTTGAATGCGGTTATGAAACCGCCGCTGCAGGGCAGACCGCTGAGGCCGGTGGTACGGTTGTGCAGCGTGGATGGTGTAACCCCCAACGGGAGGGGTAAGGCCTCAGGGCAGCCGACGTGGATGATGGGGGTAGTAGAATAGCATACAGGCAGCAGGAACCACTCAGAGACGGTGCGGTGTAGTTCAGGGTCTTTACTGGTGGCAAAGGTAGACCCTCCCGGAGTACTGGCTAGCGATCGGGGCCTGGTCAGTCTGTGAGCAGATGGGATCTCCCCTGGCCAGGCGGAGTTGTAGGCCTCCCCAACTAATTGTACTCTTCTGGCTACCTTGCTAGAGGCGGGTAAAAGTAGCCCACGTCCCTGAGTGTACCGTGTGGTGCTCACCCGTATGGCCGGTGACTCGGGGCCTTCTGGTAGCTTCCGCTCCACGACGGCGGTGCTGGTCCCTTGCATGTGACCGTGCCTTCGGGTTTCTTGGCCAGAGGACCTGAAATCCCCTGCCGGGCGGTTTCTGCTGCTGGGTAAGGATTAGTCCCCACAGCCTCGGACTCCGGGTCCGGTAAGAACTCTTCAATCAGGGCGAGCTCTACAGCTTCCAGCTCCTGACTCCTTTTAGCACTGCTCCCACTGAGATCCTGATCTTTCTTTCCTATAGCTGCTCCTCTCCAGACCAGACTGTGTCTCTGTCTGGGACTCCTCTTCTTCTCCCTAACCCTGCCTCAGCCCTAGTTTTATATAGCGGAAGTTCTTCCCCTCCCAGGACTGGGCAGGAGGTGTGGCATGCATAGGATTCCTGACCAGGAGACCTCCCACCTGCTCTCAGACGTAATATTGCTATTACTGTGGAAACCAGACCCCTGGGGTGCCACATTCCCCCCTAGTGAAATTTAGTACTCCAGGACTAAACATATTTTTGTAAACATAACAAGTTATAAACAGAAACAGTACAATAAAGAAAAACACATTAGGATGGTCACGGCGTGTCCGCAACCGGGTGCAGTTTTTGAAGAAAACAAGGGTGTCCATTTCACCAAGGAACAGGGAGCCGTAACCAGGTAGGGGTCTGTCCTACCCCGAGTCCTTAACAGTCTTAGTCCTTTCCTGGGTTACGCTCCAAACATATATACAAAGGATTCCGGATAATCCATAACTGACACCTATAAAATAACTAAAAATACACAATTATTTACAGGCAACAATAAACAGGTAAATACAAATAAACAGTCTAAACACTTAGATCCTCCAACGTACGGGCAACTGGCCTCTAGTGGCTCTAGTGGACCTACGGAGCTGACTGACTGGTCCTGAGCTACCAGGTGTAGGAGCTGTCAAAGATAAACTGGGCAGCTGTCTACGGGCTCTTTGGCTCACTAGGGGTACGGCAGGCTCACTATAAGCAGAGGGTTGATCCTCCTGGTCTGCTTGTGTGGGGTCTTCTGCCTCCTGGACCGGCTGCTCTTCCAGCTCTACCTGTTTCTCCGTAGGTACTTGAGATGCTGGTTGGAGGAAGGTGAGAACGGGTACCACAACAGCGCCATTGACTTGAGTCCAAGACCGAGGGAAGTCTCCGAGCACAGTACTGACCATATCTTCCCTTTCCTCTGCGGGTCGAGGGTCTTCTTGTTCTTCTTCAGGGCTTCGTAGCTGTTCGGGACACTTCTTCAGGTGATCTCGGGATACAATGGCTGTGGTTTCTCCTCCGTCCTTACTGATTGTGCAGACTTTCGGGTTCTCATGGCTTGAGGGTAGTACGGTGTACGGATCCTTCTCCCACTGGTCGTCCAACTTGTGGAGCCGTCTTTTCCTCTTCAAGACCTGCTCTCCAGGTACCAGGGGAACAGCGGGAGCATATTGGTTGTAAGTCTTCTCCTGTCTCTCTCTAGCTTGACAGAGACTTCGCTCCACGCTCTCCTGTACTTTCCGGTACTGCTGCTGCCTTTCTGTGTCCCAGTCTGCTTCTGGTGAAGTGTCCTCGGGTGTCAGGACTCCCATCTCCAGATCAACAGGGAGCTTATCAGGTCTTGCTCTCATTAGGTAAGCCGGGGTACAGTTGGTAGAACCTACCGGGATGTGGTTGTATAGGTCCACCAGATCAGGCAGTTTCTCAGGCCACAGATTGCGTTCTTCCAGGGGCAATGTTTTCAGAAGGTCTATCACCACCTGGTTCATTTTCTCACAGAGTCCATTGGTTTGCGGATGATAGGGTGTTGTTCTTATCTTCCGGCAGCCATACAGAGTGCAGAACTCCTGGAAGACTTCCGCTTCAAAGGCAGGTCCTTGGTCCGTCAGCACCTGCTCTGGGTATCCGTGTGGACGGCAGAAGTGCTGCTGGAAGGCTCTAGCTGCTGTTTGAGCCGTTAAATCCTTGACCGGGACCACCACCAGGAACCGGGAGTAATGATCTACGATTGTGAGGGCGTAGACATACCCAGATCTGCTTGGAGCCAGTTTCACATGGTCCAGGGCTACCAGTTCCAGTGGCTGTCGGGTGATGATGGGCTGCAAGGGAGTCTTCTGGCTGGCACGGTCCTTCCTTCTTAGGTGGCACGGTCCACAGTCTCTGCACCACCTCTCGATGGTTCCCCTCATGCCTACCCAGTGGAACCGCCCGCGCAGCAGGAACTCCAGCTTCTTCCATCCGAAGTGCCCAGCTCCGTTGTGGTATGCCTCCAGTACCATAGCCGCGTCTCTTCTTGGCACCACTACTTGCCAGATCAGTTCATGCGTCCGGGAGTTAACCATTCTGCGGCACAACTTCCCCTTGTAAAGGAACAGTCGACTCTTCTCAACCCACAGTTGCTTGGCCTCCTCCGGAGCGTCTGGGTCAAGGCGGGCATCTGGCTGAGTCAGCATCTCCTTCACCAGTCGGACGGCGGGGTCACTATCTTGCGTTTCCGCCCAGTTGTAATGAGGTAAGGGGTTGAACGTAGCGGATTGCTTACCCCTTACACGGTGGGAATACTGGATAGTCCCATGACGGTGGAACGCGGGGAGTTCAACTTCTTCCAATTCCTCTGGATCTTCCCCTACGTCCGGTAGATTTGGCATTCTGGACAGGGCATCCGCGTTGGTATTGGAGCGTCCTGCCCGGTATTTGATCGTGAACTCATAGTTGGACAGGCGGGCCATCCATCTCTGCTCCAGGGCACCGAGTCTTGCAGTGTCCAGGTGTGTCAACGGGTTGTTATCCGTGTACACGGTGAACCGGGAAGAGGCGAGGTAGTGCTTAAAGCGTTCGGTGACTGCCCACACCACTGCCAGGAACTCTAGCTTGAATGAGCTGTAATTCTCAGGGTTTCTTTCGGTGGGTCGCAGTTTTCGGCTGGCGTATGCAATTACCCGTTCCTTCCCCTGCTGGATCTGGGACAGTACGGCTCCTAGCCCGATGTTACTTGCGTCGGTGTAGAGGATAAAGGGCTGGCTGTAATCCGGGTACGCCAGGATTTCATCCCCCGTGAGGGCCATCTTCAGCTGGCGGAAGGACTCTTCTTCCAGCTTCTCCCATCTGAAGGGCGGCTTCTGGTTCTTGGCCTTCCTGGACTGGCCTATCAGGAGGTCCTGCATAGGAGCTGCCTTTTTGGTGAAACCGGGAATGAATCTTCGGTAGTAGCCTACCAACCCGAGGAACTGCCGCACTTCCTTTACGCTGGAGGGGCTTGGCCATTCCTTAATTGCGGTGATCTTATCAGGGTCGGGAGCCACTCCGTCAGCACTCACCACGTGTCCCAGGTACTGCACCCTTGGTTTCAGGAGGTTACACTTGGAGGGTTTCACCTTTAGGCCGTAGTTTGCCAGGGCTTCGAACACTTCTGCCAGGTGTTTCAGGTGGTCCTCGTAGGTCTTGGAGTAGACGATGACATCGTCCAGGTATAATAGGACCGTCTCGAAGTTTCGGTGTCCCAGACAGCATTCCATCAACCGTTGGAAGGTTCCTGGTGCGTTGCAGAGTCCGAACGGCATGCAGGTAAACTCGCTAAGTCCCATCGGGGTGGTGAATGCGGTCTTCTCCCGGTCCGCCTCTGCTACAGGAACCTGCCAGTACCCGCTAGTGAGATCCAAAGTAGAGAAGAAGTTAGCAGATTTTAAAGCAGCCAAAGACTCCTCTATCCTTGGTAAGGGGTACGCATCTTTGTGTGTGATACGGTTGATTTTCCGGTAATCTACACACATTCTCATGGTGTTGTCTTTCTTTTTAACCAAGACTAGTGGAGCTGCCCAGGGGCTACAGCTATCCCTGATTACCCCAGCCTCCTTCCTGTCTCTAAGCATCCCCTTGGCATGTTGGTAGTGTGCAGGGGGTACGGGTCGGTATCTCTCCTTTATGGGAGGATGGTCTCCCGTGGGGATGTGGTGTTCTACCCCCTTTACTCGCCCGAAGTCTAACGGGTGTTTACTAAACACTCTCTCGTACTCTTGAACCACCCGATAGACTCCCTGTTTCTGGTGTGAGGGAGTGGAGTCAGTACCCAAATGTAGTTGCTGACACCAGTCCTCTATTGTTTTCTTAGAGCCGTTACCTTCCTCTGGATGAGATGGAGGCAAGGGTTCCACGGACTGTACAGAATTTTGATTGATGGTATACAATTTGGCTAGCGTAGCATACCGGGGCAGGTACACTTCCCTTTTCCCGATGTTTATTATGCGAACGGGCACCCTCCCATGGCGTACATCAACCACCCCCCGTGCTGTCAAAATGGTGGGCCTACTGTCTGAGTAGACGGGTTCTACCATTGCTTGGTAGTCTCTACCTCTTAGACCAATAGCTGCCCGGCACCAAATCATCATTTCACTTTTCGGGGGCATGGCAATAGGGAAAGGGTCACACATTCTCACGCTACCAATCTCACCACCGGAGAGTTCCACCTGTTGCCGTCGCATCAGTGCCCGGATCTCTTTTTGGAGCACTCGCTGCTGGCCGGAGCTGGCGTTCTTGGCAACCTGCTGTAAAATGAAAATCACCTCTGCAAGACAATTTTCAATCACATTAGTTCCTAGCATTATCTTTGGGTGACTCTCGCGCTTGTCAATGTCTACAATGATCAGTCCCTGTGCTGCCAGTTCGACTCTACCGATTTTAATGGTCATCTCTTTGAATCCGATCTGTGTCACGGGTTGACCATTGCTGGCGATGATACTCAAGTCGTCGTCAGGGTAGCGGGTTATATCCGAGTCATTCCAGTACTGATGAAGAGCACGTACGGGATGGTGGTGACCTGTGACCCGGTGTCAAGTAGGGCACTCATAGGAATGCCATCCAGTACCACAGGCAAGACTGGACGTCCTCCCACATATTTGTCACGCCAGTTCGATGGGCCTGCTGATCTTATGCCTGGGGGTTGGCCCTCTACCCCAGGTTGTGCCAGTTTAAAGGACAGTACCTTGCCATATGTCCGGGTTGATTGCAGCGGCGGCAGATGGGTTGTCCGTCCTCGTTGTATCGGTCGCTGGGTCTTCCTCTGGCCGGTGGGGTCCTCCTTGGTCGACGCCACGGGATGTCCTCCGGTCCGGATGCCAGCTGGATCTTCCCTGGAGCAGCAACCTGTAAAGACTGCACAGTTCGGGTTAGCGCAGCTACGCTTTTAGCTAGCTCTTGGACCTGATGGTGCAGGTCTGGAGCCGGGTCATTGTTCAAAGCCTGCGCATCAGCTCCCACAGGCCCTGCCGACAAGGGAGCCGCCTCCTGGTGGTAAGTGGTAGTAGGGCGCCTGTTGGTCACAACGCCACCCGGTGCCGGTTCTCGGAGCACCCGGATGGCTCTGTCCTTGAACTGTGCAAAGTCCAGATGAGGATCCTGTAAGGCCATTGCCCGCAACTGGGTTCGGTGGGCATTGCAATATAGTCCCTCTATAAATTGTTCGGTCAACAGCCTGTCCTCGTTTCCCACGCCGTCAGGGTCGGTCTGCTTAATGGCTCTCAGGGCCTCTTGTAGGTTTAGTGCATAGTCCCTTATATTCTCATGTGCTCGCTGTTTGCACCCGTAGAATCTAAGCTTAATCTCAGCTGAGGTGCGGGTATCAAAGGTGTCCTTCAGCCGGGTTAATATCCCTGCGACAGTCCTCCTCCCAGGTGGCCAGGACTTTACCTCCCTTTGGGCTGCCCCGGTTAGTTGGGCCACCAGGATGCTCACTTTTTGCTCTTCTGTGAGGGGGTACACCTGGAAGAGGCTATCCAGCTTTTCTCTAAAGTCATTCAGGGTATGTGACTCCCCTGAGTACTGGGGTAGCCAGGCTGCCCCCGGGATATAGGGCATAGTGAAAGGCATGACCGCAGCAGCGGTGGCGCTGGCGGTGGCTGCGGCAGTGAAGCTCTCCTCCGTATCCGACATCTTCCTCCCCCCTAGTGGACCGTGGCCTACCTTGCGATGATCCTCTTCCGTAGGCCGCGGCTCCGCAGTGGATCGTCAGGGTCGAGGACCTTCCGTCGCGCTCCTATGACGTCGGCGTCTGCTGGGCTCCTTCCAGGACCTTACGCAACGTCCGGACGTGAGGCGGGGCTTCAGTTCTCGCGGGCTTTTCGGAGTCCACGCCCCTCTTCTTCCCGCGCGGCGTCTTCAAGATGGCGTCCAACGGCGGGAAAACTCCACGGATGGCGGGAAGAAGGCAGAAGATGGCGTCCATTGGCGGGAAAACTCCACGGATGGCGGGAAGAAGGTAGAAGATGGCGTCGGATGGCGGGAATCTTCACCACAGGTAAGTTTAAAAGTCTCTTTTTCAGGCACGCAGTACCCGGTGGTTGCGGGCACGAAATCCTGCCGACTACGCCAAAGTTGACGCGCCCCTGGGCCTGTGCTGAGTAGCGTTGCGCATGCGGGGACCTACCCAGAGCCGGACCTGATAGGGGAGTAGTCTCGTGGCGGTGACCCGGTCCGTGCCCAGGGAGTCAAACTAAGTGGCGGTGCTTGGCAGTAGATGTATTAGTGTTCGACTACGCCACCCGTTGAATGCGGTTATGAAACCGCCGCTGCAGGGCAGACCGCTGAGGCCGGTGGTACGGTTGTGCAGCGTGGATGGTGTAACCCCCAACGGGAGGAGTAAGGCCTCAGGGCAGCCGACGTGGATGATGGGGGTAGTAGAATAGCATACAGGCAGCAGGAACCACTCAGAGACGGTGCGGTGTAGTTCAGGGTCTTTACTGGTGGCAAAGGTAGACCCTCCCGGAGTACTGGCTAGCGATCGGGGCCTGGTCAGTCTGTGAGCAGATGGGATCTCCCCTGGCCAGGCGGAGTTGTAGGCCTCCCCAACTAATTGTACTCTTCTGGCTACCTTGCTAGAGGCGGGTAAAAGTAGCTCATGTCCCTGAGTGTACCGTGTGGTGCTCACCCGTATGGCTGGTGACTGGGGGCCTTCTGGTAGCTTCCGCTCCACGACGGCCGTGCTGGTCCCTTGCGTGTGACCGTGCCTTCGGGTTTCTTGGCCAGAGGATCTGAAATCCCTTGCCGGGCGGTTTCTGCTGCTGGGTAAGGATTAGTCCCCACAGCCTCGGACTCCGGGTCCGGTAAGAACTCTTCAATCAGGGCGAGCTCTACAGCTTCCAGCCCCTGACTCCTTTTAGCACTGCTCCCACTGAGCTCCTGATCTTTCTTTCCTATAGCTGCTCCTCTCCAGACCAGACTGTGTCTCTGTCTGGGACTCCTCTTCTTCTCCCTAACCCTGCCTCAGCCCTAGTTTTATATAGGGGAAGTTCTTCCCCTCCCAGGACTGGGCAGGAGGTGTGGCATGCATAGGATTCCTGACCAGGAGACCTCCCACCTGCTCTCAGACGTAATATTGCTATTACTGTGGAAACCAGACCCCTGGGATGCCACAGATGCAGATCAAAATTATTTTTAATTTGCAACCTGATGGAGGTCAGTATAGATGGACTAATAGAGAAAGTCCCACACACTGCTAGAAGGCCAAATATTTTTTCAGAGCTAGATGCAGATAAAAATGATATTCAATTTGCAACCTGATGGAGGTCAGTATAGATGGACTAATAGAGAAAGTCCCACACACTGCTAGAAGGCCAAATATTTTTTCAGAGCTAGATGCAGATAAAAATTATATTCAATTTGCAACCTGATGGAGGTCAGTATAGATGGAATAATAGAACAAGTCCCACACACAGCTAGAAGCCCAAATATTTTTTCAGAGGTACTGTAGATGCAGATAAAAATTATTTTTAATTTGCAACCTGATGGAGGTCAGTATAGATGGACTAATACAACAAGTCCCACACACAGCTAGAAGCCCAATATTTTTTCAGAGGTAGATGCAGAAAAAAATATATTCAGTTTGCAACCTGATGGAGGTCAGTATAGATGGACTAATACAACAAGTCCCACACACAGCTAGAAGCCCAATATTTTTTCAGAGGTAGATGCAGAAAAAAATATATTCAGTTTGCAACCTGATGGAGGTCTGTATAGATGGATTAATAGAACAAGTCCCACACACAGCTAGAAGCCCAAATATTTTTTCAGAGGTAGATGCAGATAAAAATTATTTTTAATTTGCAACCTGATGGAGGTCAGTATAGATGGACTAATAGAGAAAGTCCCACACACTGCTAGAAGGCCAAATATTTTTTCAGAGCTAGATGCAGATAAAAATTATATTCAATTTGCAACCTGATGGAGGTCAGTATAGATGGACTAATAGAACAAGTCCCACACACAGCTAGAAGCCCAAATATTTTTTCAGAGGTAGATGCAGATAAAAATTATTTTTAATTTGCAACCTGATGGAGGTCAGTATAGATGGACTAATAGAGAAAGTCCCACACACTGCTAGAAGGCCAAATATTTTTTCAGAGCTAGATGCAGATAAAAATTATATTCAATTTGCAACCTGATGGAGGTCAGTATAGATGGACTAATAGAACAAGTCCCACACACAGCTAGAAGCCCAAATATTTTTTCAGAGGTACTGTAGATGCAGATAAAATTTTTTTTTAATTTGCAACCTGATGGAGGTCAGTATAGATGGACTAATACAACAAGTCCCACACACAGCTAGAAGCCCAATATTTTTTCAGAGCTAGATGCAGACAAAAAAATATTTTGAATTTGCAACCTGATGGAGGTCAGTATAGATGGACTAATAGAGAAAGTCCCACACACTGCTAGAAGGCCAAATATTTTTTCAGAGCTAGATGCAGAAAAAAATTATATTCAGTTTGCAACCTGATGAAGGTCAGTATAGATGGACTAATAGAGAAAGTCCCACACACTGCTAGAAGGCCACATATTTTTTCAGAGGTAGATGCAGAAAAAAATATATTCAGTTTGCAACCTGATGGAGGTCTGTATAGATGGATTAATAGAACAAGTCCCACACACAGCTAGAAGCCCAATATTTTTTCAGAGGTAGATGCAGAAAAAAATATATTCAGTTTGCAACCTGATGGAGGTCAGTATAGATGGACTAATACAACAAGTCCCGCACACAGCTAGAAGCCCAATATTTTTTCAGAGGTAGATGCAGAAAAAAATATATTCAGTTTGCAACCTGATGGAGGTCTGTATAGATGGATTAATAGAACAAGTCCCACACACAGCTAGAAGCCCAAATATTTTTTCAGAGGTAGATGCAGATAAAAATTATTTTTAATTTGCAACCTGATGGAGGTCAGTATAGATGGACTAATAGAGAAAGTCCCACACACTGCTAGAAGGCCAAATATTTTTTCAGAGCTAGATGCAGATAAAAAATATATTCAGTTTGCAACCTGATGGAGGTCAGTATAGATGGACTAATACAACAAGTCCCGCACACAGCTAGAAGCCCAATATTTTTTCAGAGGTAGATGCAGAAAAAAATATATTCAGTTTGCAACCTGATGGAGGTCTGTATAGATGGATTAATAGAACAAGTCCCACACACAGCTAGAAGCCCAAATATTTTTTCAGAGGTAGATGCAGATAAAAATTATTTTTAATTTGCAACCTGATGGAGGTCAGTATAGATGGACTAATAGAGAAAGTCCCACACACTGCTAGAAGGCCAAATATTTTTTCAGAGCTAGATGCAGATAAAAATTATATTCAATTTGCAACCTGATGGAGGTCAGTATAGATGGACTAATAGAACAAGTCCCACACACAGCTAGAAGCCCAAATATTTTTTCAGAGGTACTGTAGATGCAGATAAAAATTTTTTTTAATTTGCAACCTGATGGAGGTCAGTATAGATGGACTAATACAACAAGTCCCACACACAGCTAGAAGCCCAATATTTTTTCAGAGGTAGATGCAGAAAAATATATATTCAGTTTGCAACCTGATGGAGCTCAGTATAGATGGACTAATACAACAAGTCCCACACACAGCTAGAAGCCCAATATTTTTTCAGAGCTAGATGCAGAAAAAAATTATATTCAATTTGCAACCTGATGGAGGTCAGTGTAGATGGACTAATAGAATTATGCTATGCCCAAAAGATTTTACTTCAATAGGTGCAGTAAAAAAATTGGTATTCTATACACAGGTGGTATATCTTGCAACACAGATAGGCTACTCCACTGACTAACACACTCTGCAATAGGCCAAAAAGGATTAGCTTTGCTAGATTCAGCCAAATGCTGTGAAAAAAACTTGCACAGCACTGGCACAGACCTGCCTGGCAAAAACTGATAGGAACTGATGTAACCTAGTCCTGAAAAGGACTCCAATTACAATTAGTCTTTACTCCAACAACCTATCTATTTAAGAGCACAGACCTGCCTGATAAAAGTCATAGGAAATGCTGTAACCTAGTCCTTAAAAGGACTGCAATCACAACTATTCCCTACTCCCAAGCCATCTGTAGATTTGTGCGAAAATTGGCTTGAAATTAACAAGGTATAGCGCACACAGCAACAGCGGTGCCGTCTAACACGCAGCTGCAGCAGTGAGAAAATGGTGGCGACGGGGAAAATGGCTTGGTCTTTTAGGGCAAGGACATTTGACATACACTGCCAATGACATATGCCCTTGCTTGTGTGAAAAAAAGCACTTCGCTCCGTGTGTGCACTGCTGATAGGCTGACAGATTGCACCTCCCCACTGTAAATGCGGGAAAGAGAAATAAAAAATGGAGATCTTCATTGTTCCTGCAGAGATCCATCCCCTGCCCCTCCCCCCACCCCGCTGTACACTTAAACTGCGTATTAACATTAATTTTCATCATTACTGAGAAAAAATCCAGTTATGATTTTGGTGCATGAACAGTTATCAAACATAACCTCGAACAGCCGAATTTTTCTCAAATTGTTCGTGTTCGCCGAACGGCTCGAACACCGCCCAAAACAGCTCGAATTTGAGATTGGCGAACAGTTCGAGTAGAACAACGCTCATCTCTAGTGTTGACTGTGCAGACGGCACTACTGAGCAGCAACTGGCAGTGTTGGAGCCCAGGGTAAATATTGAAAACAGAGAGGAGCCAGAGGCCTAATTGGAGCAAGTTTAAAATCAGTAGTAGTGTGAATGTGGACAGAGCAGGAGAAATTGCCGGGAACACAGCAGGGGATCAGCTGACGTTACTGAACCCCAATAACACTGGAGCAAGTGTTGACTCTGCAGACGGCACTTCTGAGCAGCTACTGGCGGTGTTGGATCCCAGGGTAAATACTGAAAACAGAGAGGAGCCAGAGGCCTAATTGGAGCAAGTTTAAAATCAGTAGTAGTATGAATGTGGACAGAGCAGGAGAAATTGCCGGGCACACAGCAGGGGATCAGCTGACGTTACTGAACCCCAATAACACTGGAGCAAGTGTTGACTGTGCAGACGGCACTTCTGAGCAGCAACTGGCAGTGTTGGAGCCCAGGGTAAATACTTAAAACAGAGTGGAGCCAGAGGCCTAATTGCAGCAAGTTTAAAATCAGTAGTAGTGTGAATGTGGACAGAGCAGGAGAAATTACCGGGCACACAGCAGGGGATCAGCTGACGTTACTGAACCCCAATAACACTGGAGCAAGTGTTGACTGTGCAGACGGCACTTCTGAGCAGCAACTGGCGGTGTTGGAACCCAGGGTAAATACTAAAAACAGAGAGGAGCCAGAGGCCTAATTGGAGCAAGGTTAAAATCAGTAGTAGTGTGAATGTGGACAGAGCAGGAGAAATTGCCGGACACACAGCAGGGGATCAGCTGACGTTACTGAACCCCAATAACACTGGAGCAAGTGTTGACTGTGCAGACGGCACTTCTGAGCAGCAACTGGCGGTGTTGGAGCCCAGGGATTACAGTTCAGGTGGTAGAAACATGAACACAACAGGAGACCTGGATACTGTTGCCAACCAATTATTTAATCTGGAAGAGGACTGGCAAATTCATGCGAGATCCAGGCCTTGTTCATTTTCAGTAAAGTAAGCCGGTCAACGTTTTCGGAGGATAGTCGGATGCGACGGTCTGTTAGTACACCACCTGCAGCACTAAAGACGCATTCCGATAATACACTAGCAGCAGGGCAAGCCAGCACCTCCAATGCATACTGGCTAAGCTCTGGCCATGTATCCAGCTTAGAGACCCAAAATTTGAAGGTGGAAGAGACGTATGGGAGTACACTGACAGGGCAAGATATGTAGTCTGTCACTATCTGACGGAAACGTTCCCTCCTGCTGACTGGAGCCGTCTGTGATGGTGTAGACATTTGTGGCGGGGACACAAAACGTTGCCACATTTGGGCCATACTGGTCTTGCCTTGTGCTGAGGCGCTGCTTCTGCTCCCTCTTTGTGCAGAGCTTCCTCCACTGCCTCGACGCACTGAGCTGCTTTGTAAAGCACTAGCAGCACTGCTCTCGGGTGGAATGGAGAACATGACGGAATGCACCAGTGTGTCTTGGTTCTCCCGCATTTTACGCTCAACGGTGTTATGAGGCTTTGTAAGTTGTCCCGGTAGCAAGGATCTAGGAGGGTGGACACCCAATAATCAGCCGTGTTGAGAATGTGGGCGATGCGGCGGTCGTTTCTCAGGCACTGCAGCATGAAATCAACCATGTGCTGCAGACTGCCAACTGGCCAAGAAACGCTGTCCCCTGCTTGAGGCGTGATCTCTGCCTGCTCTGCATCACCCCACCCTCTCTCTAGATGCTGACTACTAGAGCATTGTGTACCTCCCTCCTCTGGACAGATGTCTTCCTCCTCCATTGACTCCTCCTCATCCTCCTCACAAAGTGTCCCCTGCCTAGGCCTTTGTGAGGAACCACGTTGCGCAGACTGTACAGAAGCAGATGGCATTTGTGACTCCTCATCCTCCACCTCTTCCAAAACCTCCTCCCTTAGTGCTTGCAGTGTTTTTTCAAGCAGGCAGATAAGGGGGATAGTCATGCTGACTAGTGCATCATCTGCACTCGCCATCCGCGTGGAATAATCGAAGGCATGCAAAACGTGGCAGATGTCCTTCACAGAGGCCCACTCAGTGGTGGTGAAGTGTGAACGGCGCGCAGTGCGACTTGTTTGTGCCTGCTGCAGCTGGTACTCCGTTACTGCTGCCTGCTGCTCACACACCCTCTCCAACATATGTAACGTTGAATTCCACCTGGTGGGTAGGTCACATATGATGCGATGTTCCGGAAGGCGTAATCGGCGCTGCAGAGCTGCAATGCGCGATCTTGCGATGCTGGATCGCCGCAAGTGAGCGCACTCTATGCGGACCTTGTGCAACAGTGCATCAAGATCCGGATAGTCCCTCAAAAAACTCTGCACGACCAAGTTGAGCACATGTGCCAGACATGGGATGTGAGTGAGGTTGCCTAGGCCCAGAGCTGCCACCAGATTTTGGCCATTGTCACACATTACCATGCCTGGCTGGAGATTCGCTGGCACTAACCACACGTCGCTCTGCTGCTTGATGGCATTCCAGAGCTCCTGCGCTGTGTGGCTTCAATTCCCCAAATAAATTAATTTCAATACGGCCTGTTGACGTTTGGCCACGGCTGTGCTCATTTCGGACGTAACATGTAACCGTTCACGGGTCGATGTGGAGGTAGACCGTGATGGCTCCTGCAGCGCTGATTCAGAGGAACTGGAGTATGAGGAGGAGTCAATGTGTACAGACTGGAAACCTGCAATCCTTGGAGTTGGCAGAACACTTACAGCGCCACTCTCAAGATCTGTACCCGGCTCCACAACATTTACCCAATGGGCAGTGAGGGAAAGGTATCGTCCCTGTCCATGCTTACTGGTCCACACATCGGTGGTCAGGTGGACCTTGCTACTGACGGCGTTTTGTAGTACATGTTTAATTTTTCCCTCCACATGCTGTTGCAGGGCAGGGACGGCTTGCCTGCTGAAATAAAAGTGGCTGTGCATATTGTATTGTGGGACTGCCAATGCCATCAAGTTACGGAAGGTGTCAGTCTCCACCAGCCTGAATGATAGCATTTCAAGGGCTAGTAGTTTTGCAATGCCAGCATTCAGAGCCTGTGCTTGGGGGTGGTTTGCAGATTATGGGCGCCTTTTCTCCCATGCCTGTGCTAACAATGGCTGTAGACTGGCCTGGGAGTGTGAGGATGACAGGGAACGTGGTGCTGTGGGTGGAATGACACTGTGTCTCTGTACAACAGTGCCAGAGGTTCTTCCATGGTGATCCTGTGAGGAAGCCGAACCAGCTGTGTGTGAGCTGGAGGAAGAGGCTACAGCACGAGCTGAAGAGGTGGTAGGTGGCACTGTAGGTTGGCCTAGGCCTTCAGTGTGTCTTTGTAACTCCACCACGTGCTTGTTTCCACATATTTGTGGTATTGAGGTTGCTGACACTTTTCCCTCTTTTCACTTTCTGATTACACAGCTTACATTTGACAAAGCAAATGTCATCTTCAACTGTGTCAAAAAAGGTCCAGGCACTGCAAGTCTTGAGAGCGCCCATTTGGGTTTTGGAAGAGGCATGCTCCTAATGGGTGCCGAAGTGTAAGCTACAGGCAACTAAGTCTGCCCCCTCCCTCTCCCTCCTTTTTGGGCCGTTCGGGGAATCTCTTCCTCAGAGCTGCTCCTACCACCTTCCTGTACCTCACGCCAAGATGGGTCAAGGACCTCATCATCTACACCACCCTCTTCAAACAACTGCTTCTCCTGGGTAGTCTCGAAAGCACAGTACGCACCAGAAAGTGGCACCTGAGTCTCATCATCAGATGCGTACTGAGGTGTGCTGACCATAGGCACTGGCCCACCCGCCTCTTCAGATTCAGAGAGACAAAGCGGTTTCGCATCACTGCATACTACCTCTTCTTCAAATACTAGAATTCTGTTTGGCTGGCCCCCTCTTTCCAAGCCAAGCGATTCAGAGAACAGAAGTAGAGATGGCTCCTGTCCAGGGCTCTCTGACTGCCTGGGCAATTTGGCAGGTGGTGAAGAGACAGATGGGTGCTCTTCAGTGCTCAGGACCTGAGAGGACCTGGAACTAATTGAAGTCGATGCGTTAGCTGCCATCCATCCGACAACGGCTTCAATTTGGTCCTCCCGCAACAGTGGGGTATGGCGAGCTTCTACAAAGCTGCGCATAAAGGACTGTTCCCCGGTAAAACTGGGGGATCCTAAGTCACTGGTGCCCGCTGCAGGCACAGAATCCCCACGTGATCTCCCTGCAGGCACAGAATCCCCACGTCCTCTCCCTGCAGAAACTCCACGCCCACGACCACGCCCACATGCCTTACTCCCTGCCTTCTTCATCTTGGTAGACTGATAAAGATAGGCAGAAAAGTACTAAGGGCTTAGTGTGCTTATTCCTGAACAGCTGCTGACAGGTATAAGAAACACTAATTTTATAAAGTGTGGACTAGACTTTAATATGAGCTAATGTGGCCTACACAACTGTAAAGTGGAGTGTTTGGTGAACTTTATTTACGTGTTTTTTTTCACAAAAAGACACTGGATGTGCCCAAAGATGTAAAACCGATAGTATCCCAAACTTTTTGTAACTATTACAATGCTGGAAAGTAACCTACAATGCAATAGATGAGGCTACAAAAAATAGGCTAATACTAATCTGGCTGGGGCTGCAGGGCACAAGGCTGCAGAAAGGCTCCTCTATCTACTCCTATATAGTGTGTTTGGAAGCTATCTAGCTGGATACGGATGGAGCCACACTAATACGAGAAATCAGGAAAGACGACTAGCACTAATGCAAAAAAAGGACAATGTATGAGGCAGTGACACACGCTGAGCGGACTACAACCGGACGTGGCTGCAGAACACACTACAGCGTGAGCTGCACTCACACACAGAGACCTCGCAGACAGCCGTGAACAGTAGAGATGAGCGTTGTTCTACTCGAACTGTTCGCCAATCTCAAATTCGAGCTGTTTTGGGCGGTGTTCGAGCCGTTCGGCGAACACGAACGATTTGAGAAAAATTCGGCTGTTCGAGGTTATGTTCGATAACTGTTCGTGCACCAAAATCATAACTGGATTTTTTCTCAGTAATGATGAAAATTAATGTTAATACGCAGTTTGAGTGTACAGCGGGGTGGGGGGAGGGGCAGGGGATGGATCTCTGCAGGAATAATGAAGATCTCCATTTTTTTTTCTCTTTCCCGCATTTACAGTGGGGAGGTGCAATCTGTCAGCCTATCAGCAGCGCACACACGGAGCGAAGTGCTTTTTTCACACAAGCAAGGGCATGTGTCATTGGCAGTGTATGTCACATGTCCTTGCCCTATCAGACCAAGCCATTTTCCCCGTCGCCACCATTTTCTCACTGCTGCAGCTGCGTGTTAGACGGCACCGCTGTTGCTGTGTGCGCTATACCTTGTTAATTTCAAGCCAATTTTCGCACAAATCTACAGATAGCTTGGGAGTAGGGAATAGTTGTGATTGCAGTCCTTTTAAGGACTAGGTTACAGCATTTCCTATGACTTTTATCAGGCAGGTCTGTGTTCTTAAATAGATAGATTGTGGGAGTAAAGACTAATTGTAATTGCAGTCCTTTTCAGGACTAGGTTACATCAGTTCCTATCAGTTTTTGCCAGGCAGGTCTGTGCCAGTGCTGTGCAAGTTTTTTTCACAGCATTTGGCTGAATCTAGCAAAGCTAATCCTTTTTGGCCTATTGCAGAGTGTGTTAGTCAGTGGAGTAGCCTATCTGTGTTGCAAGATATACCACCTGTGTATAGAATACCAATTTTTTTACTGCACCTAGTGAAGTAAAATCTTTTGGGCATAGCATCATTCTATTAGTCCATCTATACTGAACTCCATCAGGTTGCAAATTGAATATAATTTTTTTCTGCATCTAGCTCTGAAAAAATATTTGGCCTTCTAGCAGTGTGTGGGACTTTCTCTATTAGTCCATCTATACTGACCTCCATCAGGTTGCAAACTGAATATATTTTTTTTCTGCATCTACCTCTGAAAAAATATTGGGCTTCTAGCTGTGTGTGGGACTTGTTCTATTAATCCATCTATACAGACCTCCATCAGGTTGCAAACTGAATATAATTTTTTTCTGCATCTACCTCTGAAAAAATATTTGGGCTTCTTGCTGTGTGTGGGACTTGTTCTATTAGTCCATCTATACTGACCTCCATCAGGTTGCAAATTAAAAATAATTTTTATCTGCATCTACCTCTGAAAAAATATTTGGGCTTCTAGCTGTGTGTGGGACTTGTTCTATTAGTCCATCTATACTGACATCCATCAGGTTGCAAACTGAATATAATTTTTTTCTGCATCTAGCTCTGAAAAAATATTTGGCCTTCTAGCAGTGTGTGGGACTTGTTCTATTAATCCATCTATATAGACCTCCATCAGGTTGCAAACTGAATATAATTTTTTTCTGCATCAACCTCTGAAAAAATATTTGGGCTTCTAGCTGTGTGTGGGACTTGTTCTATTAGTGCATCTATACTGACCTCCATCAGGTTGCAAACTGAATATAATTTTTTTCTGCATCTAGCTCTGAAAAAATATTTGGCCTTCTAGCAGTGTGTGGGACTTGTTCTATTAATCCATCTATACAGACCTCCATCAGGTTGCAAACTGAATATAATTTTTTTCTGCATCTACCTCTGAAAAAATATTTGGGCTTCTAGCTGTGTGTGGGACTTTCTCTATTAGTCCATCTATACTGACCTCCATCAGGTTGCAAATTAAAAATAATTTTTTGCCTGCATCTAGCTCTGAAAAAATATTTGGCCTTCTAGCAGTGTGTGGGACTTTCTCTATTAGTCCATCTATACTGACCTCCATCAGGTTGCAAACTGAATATAATTTTTTTTCTGCATCTACCTCTGAAAAAATATTGGGCTTCTAGCTGTGTGTGGGACTTGTTCTATTAATCCATCTATACAGACCTCCATCAGGTTGCAAACTGAATATAATTTTTTTCTGCATCTACCTCTGAAAAAATATTTGGGCTTCTAGCTGTGTGTGGGAATTGTTCTATTAGTCCATCTATACTGACCTCCATCAGGTTGCAAACTGAAAATAATTTTTTGTCTGCATCTAGCTCTGAAAAAATATTTGGCCTTCTAGCAGTGTGTGGGACTTTCTCTATTAGTCCATCTATACTGACCTCCATCAGGTTGCAAATTAAAAATAATTTTTATCTGCATCTACCTCTGAAAAAATATTTGGGCTTCTAGCTGTGTGTGGGACTTGTTCTATTAGTCCATCTATACTGACCTCCATCAGGTTGCAAACTGAATATAATTTTTTTCTGCATCTAGCTCTGAAAAAATATTTGACCTTCTAGCAGTGTGTGGGACTTTCTCTATTAGTCCATCTATACTGACCTCCATCAGGTTGCAAATTAAAAATAATTTTTATCTGCATCCAGCTCTGAAAAAATATTTGGCCTTCTAGCAGTATGTGGGACTTTCTCTATTAGTCCATCTATACTGACCTCCATCAGGTTGCAAATTCAAAATAATTTTTTGTCTGCATCTAGCTCTGAAAAAATATTTGGCCTTCTAGCAGTGTGTGGGACTTTCTCTATTACTCCATCTATACTGACCTCCATCAGGTTGCAAATTAAAAATAATTTTTATCTGCATCTAGCTCTGAAAAAATATTTGGCCTTCTAGCAGTGTGTGGGACTTTCTCTATTAGTCCATCTATACTGACCTCCATCAGGTTGCAAATGAAAAATAATTTTTATCTGCATCTAGCTCTGAAAAAATATTTGGCCTTCTAGCAGTGTGTGGTACTCATTGTATTAGTCCATCTATACCAAGCTCCACCAGCTTTTAAATTAATAATAATTTTTAGCTGCATCTAGCCCTGAAAATAATTTTTCTTCCTAATAGTGGTAGCAATAGAAATATGGGGCGCGCGCCTGGCTTACAAAAATATACGCTTCATAACAAAAAACACCAGCCTAGCGCACTGCATTAATGAGATGGCATCATCGTCTCCCCCAGTGCTAGGCCTACTACCCAGGCTAGCATTCCTGTGCCTAAAACACAATGTATGGGTCCGCGATAGCCACTATGCTGAGGGGTCTAAAGCTGCTGCTAACGCTTTATAACAATTCAATTGGCAGATTTTCACAGAGCTCTTCCACAACGCCCACCCATCGGGCAACAGTTGCCCACCTTCCCTATGGGATCTAGTGGCGAATAGTTGATGCCATTAATCAGAGCGTCAATTGCCCCGTCGACGTGGCAAGCATACGGTAAGGCATGGGAAGAGTTGACACGACTAGTAGCAGGCAGACGGGTTGACCAATGTGAACAAGCCAGATCACAAGTCACCATAGAATTTCTCCACCAGCTAATTATGAGGGGCATTTCAGGGGCGTCAGCGCAGCGATGTCTGACCGGAGTAGCATTTCACTTCCAACTACTGAGTTGGGGAGATGTGACAAAGGTTCATCATCAGACAATCCATAAAAGGGTGGAAAAGGGGTCAGCCAAGTCAGGAGTGTAGATGTCCCGTCCCGTGTCACTAAAACTGATTTCTCACATCATATCCCTAACACCATTAACATGACACTCACAATTTGAAGCAACACTACTGTCTACTGCATTTGTGATCGCCTTCTTCGGGGTGCTATGCATAAGCGAATTAGTCCCTCAATCCAAAATTACCACCAGTGGAGGCTTATTACACCAGGACGTAGTCATAGCCAATAATGCAATACGTCTACGCATACACAAATCGAAAACGGTTCCAGCGGGCAGGGGCACTTGGGTACTTCTACAACCCACAAACGGTACACTGAGTTGGGTACCAATAGTAAAAACATATCTAACCATCAGATCACAAAGTAATTTCTTCCTATCACACATTGATGGAATGCCATTATCAAGATACCAGTTCCAAGCTATATTTAATAAATGCATAACATCGGCAGGGAACCACCCCAAAGATTACGGGACACACTCATTCCGCATAGGCGTGGCCACGGAAGCAGCAAGAGCAGGACTGTCAGAAACGGAATTTCAGACGATAGGGAGATGGCGATCCACGTGTTTGGCAAGATACATAAGACCGGACTTGTTATCCTAACGTGGTTTGTTTCTTTTACAGGTGACGCTAAGCCAACAGTGTGGGTGATAGGCCACTCGTATATGTATTGGGCAGAAAAAAGGGCGAAAGTCTGCCCAGGCGGGAGGAAATTAGAGTTTCATAACACATATTTCAACTAGAGAGGTATTAGAGGCCTGCTATGGCCACAGGTACTAATGGAGGTAATCAAGGTAGGGAGAGAGGCAAGATGTCCGGTCATCTTAGTTATACAGGCCGGGGGAAACAACCTAGGTCATCATAACAGCGCATAACTAATGGCAATAAAGAAACTAGACACTGAGCGCTTCAGAGAATTTTTCACAAAACTAGCGATAGTATGGTCAGAGATTGTGCCGATAGTGGTATGGCAAGGTGCGCGAGACATCACGGCCATCGAACGGACAAGGCGGGTAATAAATATTCGGATGGCAAAATTTATAAGAGACAGAGGCGGTGTAGTGGTACGACACCGACAACTGGAAGGAGATAAAGCAGGCCTCATATGGCCCGACGTTGTTCACTTAATGAATATTGAACTGGACATATTCCTGTGAGGACTCCAGGACGGAGTGGAACAAGCGTTAAGAGTGATGGGTGGGGGTCAGAGTCCTGCATACGAGTACGCAGGATCCTCCGTGGCCTGGAAATAGAAAGGACATGTTGGAGAGTTACACTTGTTGGCCAACTTGCCGGAGTGGAGACCCAGGGCATGCTGCAACAAGCTGAATTATTTTAGAAATAAAATGCCTTTCTAATGGAATGAGTATAAAGAGTTAATAAAGCTGTGACCGATCCTCACCCATCCAGTTGTAAGAGTTACATTATTGTATTGTCAAGGAAAGGGGGGCGGTAGGGGGGCTGAGCGTCTGGGTTTGGTTGGGGGTCCCCACAGTCTGCCTAGGCTAGATGCATTTAAAAATTCTTATTAGATACACAGGCGGTGCAGCTTGCTTCGCAGCTGGGCTACTACGCCCAAAGTATTGCCTAGGCTAGATGCAGTTAAAAATTCTACGCTGACTAGCAGACACTGAAGATTTGGAGCAGACCTCTGAGCTCTTCAGACTCAACCATCTGTGTTACCCCAAGCCATAGTGTATCTAGTTTCTTACAGTTAAAAAGGGGGGGGAGCGACCCAACCCACCTGGAATTGACGATGCCAACGTCACGTAAGACACAGCAAGGGGACTCCAAAAAGAGTCTCCATTTTTTCCCAAAATTGTGGCACAGACACCACTTAACCCTAGAACGCATACCTGGGGCCTCGCAGGCCCGCCCTGTTAATTGTTTTCTATTTTCTGCAAGATTACTTTAGTTAGAATTTTGAAACTCTAGGTATTCTTCATGTATATAGTTGTTTGTCATTTGAGTTTGAGTTATTCCATGTTATTTGCACACGGGCCTAAAAGGCCCCAGGTATATGAAAGTGTAGATTTTTATGGTCATGCGTTCTAGGGTTAAGTGGCATCAATTGCCCCACAGTTGCTTAAAACGGTTGGTGAGGTGATTTTACCAAATCCTCAAGGTTTTAGTCTCCCAAGGATAACACAGGGGTAGAAAAGTCCTTGCGAATCCATGATTTGTTCATCTTTATGAACGTGAGTCTGTCTACATTCTCAGTGGACAGACGCGTGCGCTTATCTGTCAGCACACCACCAGCAGCGCTGAACACACGTTCAGAGAGAACACTGGCTGCAGGGCATGACAAGATCTCCAAGGCGTGAGTGGCGAGCTCCGGCCATTTTTCCAGATTGGAATACCAAAATGAGCAAGGGTCCAGTGACACAGTCATGGCTTCGATGTTTACTTGGAGATACTCCTGCACCATCCTCTCTAGGCGTTGACTATGTGTCAGACTTCTTGTCTCCTGTGGCCTTGCAAAGGATGGTCTAAAAAAGTGGTGAAAAGATTCCACAAAATTGCTGTTACCAGCAGATACTGTGTTACTGTTACGGTTTGAGTGATGAAGACTCGACAGTCTCACGGTTGGCAAGTTAGAACTGTGAGATTCACTACGTGCACCACTGGTGTTTTGTGGAAAAGCACATGTAAGATTCTGCAACAGCGTCTGCAGATACTCCTGCATGCATCAATCCCTTTTTATGGCAGGAATTATTTCAGCAAATTTACTTTTGTACCGGGGATCTAAGAGTGTGGCAACCCAGTAGTCGGGATTACTTTGAATTCTGACAATCTGAGGGTCATGTTGCAGGTAGTGCAGCAAGAAGGCACTCATGAGTCTTGCGCATCCAGGAGGACCAAGTCCTTGTTGTGTTGGTAGCGAGGTAAGAATCATGCTTCCTTCCTCTGCCCTCTCCCCTCAACCTCGCACAACAGAAATGTGATCAAGGTCTCCCTCATCTGATGAGTCTTCCATGCCCATCGCCAGTTCGTCCTCCACTTCTTCCTCGGCTCCTGCACCTTCCTCAACAGTTTGGCTGCTACCATGCGCCCTGGTTAATCCCTCTTCCCCACCCTCCCATGCCTGCCGCCTTGGTGCTGCCAACCGTCTGGACCTTGGAGATGTTATCCCTTCCGCATACGACTCCTCCTCTACTTCCTCCACCTCCTCTTGTCCCACCACCTGACTCTGAATTCTGTTTAGTGTGTGCTCCATCATGTAAATCACCGGAATAGTCATGCTGATAATGGCATCGTCGTCAGCACTAAACATCTTCGTCGCCATTTCAAAACTGTGCAGAAGGGTGTGTGGCGCCCCTGAGGGTTCAGTCGCCACAGAGTTACTGCATCTCACCCAGAGGTGTGGTATCTCACCCTCAGGTAAGGAAGGCATATGGCTCGGGACCCTAACACCTGCATCCAACACATACCCGCAGTGGGGGTAGGGCAAGATTGCTCCTAAGGGAGAGCACAGTCCCAGGTCCCTAGCTGGTGGAAGGGTCCTATGTAGTGGGTGCTTAGGTGAGCAGCTTAGCGGAGCACATGACAGGGAGAGTATAAATAGGAAGCTATCTTAGAAAGAGCAAGAGAGTCAGAGGAGGAAAAGTGACAGGAGTAGAGGCTCGGCATGAGCTCTGCTCCAGAGGCGGGCCTAGCCTGGGAGGCCCAGGACTGAAGGAGAGAAGAGAGGAGTGGGAGCAGGAAGGCTCCAGGAACCGAAGGGACCCTAGGGCTATGGGCCGTGCAGAAGGCCACCCGTACTCCTGCTGCTACCAGGAGGTAGAGGGGTCAGACCAGATAAGGGGAACCGGTCCCTCAACTAGCGGAGAAACAGCAAGGCTCAACTAGAAACCGGAGGCTGCAGCATTTCATGTACTGCAGGTAAAAGTCCACACCAGTCTCACTAAGAAGGTAGCCACATAGGACCCAGGGGACGGAACACAAGTCGCCCGACAAGGCCCGAGGATACCGGATAGAAGTGTCACTGGGTGTGAGGTGCAGGTAGAAGGCCAGAGAAAGGACACACAGAAGGGGGTCCTGCTAAGTACTCCGGAGCTATCTGGGGGTGGACTGAGCCCCTCACTGAGTACGCAAAGCACGACGGGTGAGATTGCTCTGGTACCTGTAATCTGGACTGCAACAACTGTGAGTAAAGATCTTGGGACTGCATCACACGGACTCTTTGTTCATTACTGACTCCCTGCACTACAACCACCATCATCCACCCACACTGCCCTCAAGCTACACTCTTCCTGTGGTGAGTAATAATACCATTGCTGCAAAACCACCAGCTTCAGAGGACTGTTCCGCAGCGGCGGCCCCTTTTGCCCCACTCCAGAGGTGGCGTAGTCGGACATTATAAAACCCATATATACAAATTACCCTTGGATTGACCGCCCTGGATCACGGACCGGGTCACCGCCACAGTGACTACAACCCCCAGCGTCTACCGGTCCGGCTCAGGGTACCCCACGGCCCAGGGGGCGCGTCAACTTCATAGGTCCCTGATCTGAGACCACTCCTGCAGCGTGATTTGCCCCACCTCTGGATCTCGTTGGCCCAGGCTATACGTCAGAACGTATTGCACCAGGGCTTGTCGGTGCTGCCACAGTCGCTGCAACATGGTCAGAGTTGAATTCCACCGTGTCGGCACATCGCATTTCAGCCGGTGAACTGGCAGGCCCAACGACTTCTGTAGAGATGTAAGTCATTGAGCTGCGGGATGCGAACGGCGGAAGTGAGCACACAGCGACCGTGCCCCCTGCAGAAGGCCATCTAGTCCGGGATAGTGGGCTAACAATTTATGGACAACCAGGTTCAACACGTGAGCCATACAAGGCACGTGTGTGACATTGCCCCGGCGATGCAGCATTGTCGCACACGGCCTTCCCTGGTTGCAGGTCCAGTGGAGACAACCATTCATGAAACTGGGTCTCCAAAGCTGACCACAACTCCTCAGCTGTGTGACTCACATTTCCCAGACATTTCAAAGTAAACACTGATGCCTTGAGCCCTGCTGCCAGCATAGTAAGGAGGTGTGCAGGATTCCTTCTGCGCAGTTAGAATGCAGGTGGCATTACCAGACAGGCTTTGGGTGCAGGTGGAGGACCGAGAGGAGGTTGAGGAGGCAGAAGCAGTGGAGGAACTTTGAGATAAAGAGGATTGACGCACAACTCGTGGGGAAGGTAAGACTTGGACAGCAGCCCCTTGTCCTGCTGTCACCATAGTTACCCAGTGCCCAGTCAGCGACATGTAACGCCCCTGTCCATGCCTACTCGTCCAAGTGTCTGTGGTGAAATGCACCCTGTCACACACAGAGTTTCTCAAAGAAGCGGTGATGTTGTGTGCGACATGCTGGTGGAGCGTAGGCACACCTTTCTTTGAGAAGTAGTGCCGACTGAGCATCTGGTACTGGGGCACTGAGACGGACATAAGGTCTCGAAAATCCACTGTGTCCTCCAGGCGGAAAGGCAGCATTTCTGTAGCCAAGAGCTTGCAGATGGTGAAATTCAACCTCTTAGCTTTCTCAAGGCTAGGAGGAAATGGTCTTTTACTTTTCCACATCTGAGGGACCGAGGGCTGGCTGTTGTGCTTAGACGGGGTTGAGTAGGATGTCCCCGGCAAACTGCGGGTCTGTGAGGAAGATGCAGGCGGACATGTTAGATTGCCTTGATCCAAAGCTGGTGCTCTCGATGTCAGAGAGCGCTCAACACCAGCAGGTGTTTCCACTTCCCAATGAACTGATGACCTGCCAATCACACTGGCTGTTGCAGGTAAAGAGGTGGCAGGTCTGCGTCCAAAAACATGTGTGACTGCTGTCCCCCCAGTCACAGAGGATGAAGAGGCCGCGGATGCACAAGATGGGGCAGACGGTGGTTGGCCCAGCCTGCTAGGCCGCATTGTAGCACAGTGAGCTTCCCACTGCAACTTATGCTTCATATCCATGTGCCGGTTCATGCATGAAGTACTCAAACTATGGATTTTTTGGCCTCTACTTATGTTTTGGTTACAAATATTACAGATAACACGAGTTGGGTCATCCTTATCATTCTGAATAAATGCCCAGGCTATGCAAGGCTTAGAGCATATGCGACCTGAAGAGCCACTACGACTTGTGGTCAGAGGCAGAGTTGTGGTTGAGGATGCAGTTGTTGACGTGCTTCCAGTACTCCATCTGTGTCCAGGAAGGCGCAACCTAACCTCGTCGTCAATAGCATCTGTGACGCCTCGCTGTGCTTGGTATCACATATCCTAGAAGAGTGTATTGATGGAATCCTCCACAAGAGGCCCCCATAAACATTCACACATCTCCACCTTCCACCTCAGACCAGCAGAGGGAGCCCATTAGGGATATAAATAGGGAAGGTGGAGCTAGGCAGTTCAGTTCCTCTGAAGAGTTCCTGCAGTAGAGAAGCCTAAGAGAGGTCAGTCTGCAGTGGAGCTCAGTCTAGTCTAGAGAACTCAGTTAATAGTTCAGCAGTGGAGCACGAGGCTCCTGCTAACTAGATTCAATAAGGCATAACCGGAATCCCTGGAGAACTACAAGTCCCAGGATGGCTAAGGTGCTGATACGTAACAGAGCCAGGAGACGCTTAGGCCCCGCATAGTGGGAGCGTGAACTCCAACAGAAGGCCCTACCACAAGGTCAGCCAGCGCAGGACAGAGACAAAGTTAGGCCTAGCTCCAGGCAGGTCAGAAACTTACTACGCAGAGGCAAGAAACAGGAGGCCCTACACCCGCTCATTGGGGAGGATCCTGATATTCACCCTTCACCCTACAGTGCTCTGGGATGTGCCTGAATTTCTTCCAGTAAAAGGTACTGAAGTGACTACCGTGTCCGTTCCCGTTCTTGCTCTGACCCAGCTGGGTCTCGCCTGTCCTGCATTCCCCCTGCATACGCTGCCCTGAGACCTAGCTCCACCTGTGGGGAGCTATACCATCGAGCAGCCTTATCACGGGTCTCAGTGGACTGCTGCAGCGCTGGTGCTTCTCACCAGATACCACAGGTGGCGTCACAAACTCTTATAAAATTAGCAATTATCCACTCTTTTAAAGAGTGACCCCAGGGTACGGGCCAGGGAGCCGACCACCGCGACATCCCCAAGGCCAGGCAAAGGCCCGGGTACCGAGTCATCCCCATCCCCTGGGCTAGTCACATCCTCCTCCACCTCCTCCATTGACCTCATCGACTGGCTGACTGTGGGTTGACAGTAAGTGGGATCTCCAACCTCGTCATCATCACCCTGTGTGTTATCACACCCGTCGTCCTCAAAGCCAACCTCTTCCTGCCCTGACCGAAAAGTCAAGTTGTCGCTCCAATCAGGTATTTGAGTCTCATCATCGTCTTCATCATTGTCTCCACCAACAGGAGTGACAGTTTGGGAACGAGGGTCTACATTATGCTCAGAACCTTCTTCATCTGGTCCTGGATCCGACTTATAAAGATTCTGGGCATCAGTGCAGATCATTTCCTCGTCTGGATTAACAGAAGCTCTGGAGCAGACTTACGTTTCCCAGGCTATAGTATGAGTAAACAGCTCTGCAGACTCAACCATCTGTGTTACCCCATACTCAGACGGGCAGCTGGAGACTTGGGAGCTGTGAGGAAGCAAGTGCGATTGGGGTGACACCTCTGAGGACTGGAATATTTGTGATGTTGAAATTGAGGTGGAGGAGAGCCCACTTGAAGGAGCACTTGATATCCGCTGAAGCACCTGCTGTTTTTGTGCCTCATCTGGAATTTGTAGCGATGGGCGTGTCCGTAAGAAAGGGATCGTATCAGATTGTCCACGAAAAGAAGTCGACATCTTAGCTTGGCTGGAAGATGGTCTTTCTTCTGCAGATGTTACCCCCCCCACTGCGGGGGGGCTCGACCCACCAGCGGACAGGCACCAGTATTGGGAGAGGGGGGCTGGCCATCAGGGTCCACCGCGGCTCTGGCACAAACCCGGCGACACGGAGGTGGCACGGGCAGGAACGAACTGGCCGTGTCGGCTTCTCACTTTTTGGATTTTAGAAGGGCATGACATGCCTATATCTGTGTCTCCCCCTCCTTTTACTCCTCCACCTCTTTTCTTTTCGCATGATTATATGTACTTGTCACTTTTCCATGTGTTAGTTATGTCTTCTGAGCAGTTTGTCAGCTTTTGGACACCTTTGAAGGTGTTTTCTATGTGTTTCTATGTGTTTTTGTTTGCCTGCCATTGGTTTTAACGGTGTTCGAAGGTGTTCGACGAACAGTTCGGCGAACACACGGGTGTTCGACGAACCGAACCGAACTCGAACACTACGGGGGTGGCTCAACACTAGTGAACAGTGCAGAGAACTGTGCACTAGCGCTGCAAGGCAAAAGAAAGCTTCTCTATCTACTCTTATATACTGTGTTTGAAAGCAATCTAGTTGGATAAGGATGGAACCACACTAATAGGAGAAATCAGGAAAAATGAGGAGCACTAATGCAAAAAAGCACAATGTATGAGGCAGTGACGCACGCTGAGCGGACTACAACCGGACGTGGCTGCAGCACACACTACAGCATGAGCTGCACTCACACACAGAGACCTCGCAGACAGCCGTGAACAGTGCAGAGAACTGTGCACTAGCGCTGCAAGGCAAAAGAAAGCTTTATAAAGTAGCCGGGGTAAAGCACAAAAAAGCAAATCGGTAGCTAAAACTGTCCCTCAGAACAGCAGCGTCCTGTCCCTAACTGAATTCACAGCAGAGTGAACCCAAAATGGCAGCACGGCTTTTATAGTGCATAATGACATCATTTCAGCAGCCAATCACAGCCATGCCATTAGTTAACATGCCTAACATGCCTAACAGGATGTGCCCACACTTCTTAGGATCCTCATTGGCTGAATAAAATCAAACTGGCTCATTGCATGATCGGAACTTCCGATTCCGGTATTAGATATTCTAAAAGTATCGGAACTCAGTATCGGAATGCTCAACACTAGTGCAGATGCTTTCCTCCCCTTGACTCTGTGACTGTTTGGAGTACACTTCTGATGCCCATGGTGTAGAATGGGTGAAGAGTTCTACAGACTCGCCCATCTGTGGTTCGCTACGGTCCGTTGGACAATTGGGCAGTTTTGACACGGGGGGGAGCATGGGTAATTGGGGTGCCACCTCTGTGGACTGTACTGCATGTGATGTTGAGGTGGAGGAAGAAGAGGAGAGGTCACTGGAAGCAGATATTGCCATCCACTGTAGCACCTGCTCTTTCTGGGCCTTATCAACAAGACGTATCGCTGTGCGGCTGCCAAAGGAAGGGAGTGCAGTAGGCTGTCCACTAACATAAGTTGTCAGTTGTCTTTGGATAGGACCTGTTTGTGTTGGTTCACTAGTGCTTTCACTAACATTACCGTGTACCCCGCGTACACCTTGAACACCAAGCCTATTCGCCATTCCACCAAGCCCTCTCTTTTTCCCACTCATGTTGGTCAGATACAGTGGTAGGAGCACGCAATTAACTAAAGAAAAATATGTTTTTTTCCTATGCAATAGCTCAGCACACACCTGAATTTCAGTGACACTAAATGACAAGGTAAGATATGGTCTGCCGTATAACGTTACTAACAGACAAAAGAAATTTGTTAGTGTGCATGAGGCAGATAAAACCTACGAGATATTCTCCAAACAATTTCAAACTGGGATGTCCACTGCTGTATTACTTTAGGAAAAGAAGACATTTTTTTTTTGAATGTGGATGAGGCCAGTATGACATAGAATATATGCTCCAAAATATTTCAAACTCAGATCTAGCCAGCTGTATCACTTTACTCAGAGCACAAAAATATTTTTGGGCTACTCTGCATAAGCTCTGCATCCAGCTGAGTTTGACCACCACTGACATAGTAGCTGGCTTAAAGCACTGTATGATTTTTGGCACAGGAAAAAATATTTTTTGGACTGGGCCTAGTAAGAGAAGTTTTTTTTTTTTACTGTGAAACCAGGACAAGTTCAATGCCACTAAAATAGAATCTGCCTTTTAGCAGACTGGATCAACTTTGCCACAGTAAAAAACCTTTGGTGGGCTCTGCCTGCCAACCAAAAATATATATAGGTTTGATTGTGCGTACGAGCTGAATTTGACCGTCACTGAAGTAGTAGCTGGCTTATAGCACTGTATGATTTTTGGCACAGGAAAAAATATTTTATGGACTGGGCATAGAAGAGAAAAAATTTATTTTTTTACTCTGAAACCACCTGAAGTTCAACTCCACTAAAATAGTATCTGACACAAAAAAAAACTTTAGTGCACACAGCTTCACAATAGCAACAGAAAAAAAACGGATTTTGCGCTCTGCAATAAGAAGCTCCGCAGACAGTGCAGGGCACAATTTCAACCCCACTAAATGAAAAGGTGCACTGCGTTGCTTGATCACATTATCAAGTGCAAAAAAAGATTCAAGGTATACTGAGACATGGAGCTCTATACCAGCGGTGCACAGCACTATTGTATGGCACGGGTCCTCTGTTTCTGTCAAAATCTCAGTACTTGCACAAGAACACCAAAAATGTGCTGCACCTGCGGTTGCAGAGGTACACAGGCCAGGAATTATCTACACTATCTGACTACCACACAAGCGCCCGTCTATCTAGCTAATATCTCTCATTACACAGGAAAACACTGAGCTGCGTCTGTCTCCAGAAGTGACATGGATATAATGGCGCTGAGGGAACATGGCCACTTTTTAGATTGAGAGGACATTTGATTTCTGAAGCCAATTGCAGAAGCCCTTATATCTGGACAGTGTAGATGCTTCCTGCGCTATGATTGGCTGTCCATGCTTTCCTCAGTTATAGTTACCGCCCACATGAAAAAAAAACAGTGCGCCGCTGATCTGACCTGTTCTAAGCTCTCCACAGCCCCCACACTCACCTGGTACATGTCACCACTCATCATACACTTGCACTATGCTAACAAAACTGTTCAAAACGTCGTGGTTGCCCTGTATTCGCGTTCCCACGTAAATTCATCAAACTTTTCTGATTTTAAGAAAATTTGCTCACCTTTCCGATCATGAACCCAAATGTGCCATATTCGTGCCAAATTTGAAATTTTCGAACATTCGTCGAACAAATTCACTCAACACTAGTCCTTACTCACGGCTACTGAGACTTGATCGTGTGGAAGACAGGGTGGTGGTGGTGGTAAAGTGACTGGAAGCATTATCCGCTATTCAACCAACAACCTTTTGACACTGCTCTTGGTTCAATAGTGGTGTGCTGCAATCCTCTAGCAATTGAGACAGGAAGGTCAGGCGAAAAGACGTGGGTGTTTATTGTGGTACAATTTCAGCTTGCCTCATCCTCTGCCTGCACCATCACCATCATGTCCACTTCCCCATGCCTTGCCACGTGCCTTGCCCATTTTAAATGGAGGACAATATTTTCCACGTTCACTACAAATGGCTGGATTTGAACCGCAGTGATATGTGATACGTGTGACAGAAAACCACAGTTTTAAATAGCTGGCCTGTAGATTACTATTTTTCACAGCGACCTGGTGTCAATAACTTCACTGACACACTGCAACAAAATTTAAATGGAGGCCAGAAATGGCTGAATTTGGAGCGCACTTATATGTGATACGTGTGACGGAAAACCACTGTTTTAAATAGCTGGCCTGTAAGTTACTATTTTTCACAGCGACCTGGTGTCAATAACTTCACTGACACACTGCAGCAAAATTTAAATGGAGGCAAATATTTTCCACATTCACTACAAATTTCTGGATTTTTTTCGCTGTAATATGGAAAGGATCTGGCTGTATTCTGCATTGCCAACAAGAAAATGGAGCAGAAAAATGGTGTACTCTGGATTGCCTTTTAAGCAAATAACTAGGATTAAGATGAAATTTTTTTTTTCCCTGGCCCCTGATATCTGGGGCTATGTCTACAAATATCTGTAAGATTAGCAGCAGCAGGAATGAGGAACATTCATTAGACCCTCTTGCACTATATGCACTGCAGTCTGCCACATACACTGCCTGCCTGTCTAATTCCTGCTATCACCACTGAATATATGCAGCATTCTCAAACTACCATTAATAACTTCACTGATAGTATACAAAGACATGTATGTATGTATTGTACTTGATACTGAATATATTGAAATGTTTTTAAAATTTTGTTCCAATATTTTCATAATTTTCATTTATTAACATGTCTGTGTCATACATAGGCGGATTATAATGAGGGCAATCTGGGCTACCACCTGGGGCCCCGGAGCTCCAGGGGGCCCGGGGCTCTGGGGAGTCCATGGGCAGATTGCTCTCATTATAATATGTGCGGCGCCGGGGCACATACCGGCAGACAGAGGCGGGGGGGCCCCCGGACCGCTCCCCCAGCAGCGGCGCACGGTCCTCCTAACTCCCTATCTATTTGATGCCATAATCTAAGCTATTTTCTAATATACTTGCTATCTGTCTATTTTTTTTACTTCCTGTTTGATGACAATTTATTTGAGAGCCCACAGTGCATCCTGAGATACTCAAACAAACCGTCATTAGAGCAAGAGGGAGAGGTTGCGGTCACTGTCACAGCCTTGGCCCCCTGCCCAAAACTAAGCATCATCAGATGCTCTGTCCTCTGTGTGCTGTCCACCAGGGCACTGTCCCCTATCTCCTGTGAGCTGTCCCCTGTCTCTTGTGCACTGTACCCTGTCACCTGCACGCTGTGCCCTGTGCACAGCGTCCGCTCTGTTGTTGGCTTAGATAAATAAGAATAAAGTGTCAGAATACAGGGAACAGACCAGTGACGTCACCTGTGAGGGCGGCGCTAGTCTCCTGCATGCAAGGCAATTATATTAGAAAATAGCTTAGATTATGGCATCAAATAGATAGGGAGTTAGGAGGAAAATGATTTTGCCTTCAGACCACACCTTTAAAGGGGTTGTCCGGTCCAAATCAATAAGTCTTCAGTCACTCTGTGTGTCTGCAGACTTATGAATCCCCCCAGCACATGCACTGTGCACTGCGGAGATTCGCCGGTTTCTGAGCCGGGACCGGAGGGTATGTATAAGTTATGCATACTCCCGGCCAGTGGGCACGGCCTTGCTCCTGTGACGCCCTCCCTGAGCATTGGGGTTTTACTCGGTGCCGGGCCAATGTATGGTGGTGGTGTGGAATGTCGTCGTGGCCGTGACCCGGTCCGTGCCCCGGGCTGTCACATAAAAAATGATGGGCTTTTGGTTGTTCGACTATGCCACCTGTGGTTTCTGGTGAAGGCCACCAGCGCCGCAACAGTCCTCTGAGGCTGATGTTCTGGCAGCTCAGTTGGTACTACTCCCCACAGGCGGAGTAGGCCTCAGGGCAGTGTTAGAAGAACTGTGTGGAGGGATGGTGGGTGCAGTGCCGCACGGGAATAATCAAGCGGAGGCGGTAAATGAAGTCATCCAGGGTTTTACTCACTTTAGATGAACTTTAGCCGCAAAGCTTCCCTCTGCTACACACAGCGTACAGCGGCCACCAGGAAGGGGGTTCAACACTTCCCAGGTAGATCAGGAGCACCTGTAGAGACACCGTTGGTGTGTTCCTCTCCTTCTCCTTCTCCTTCTCCTCCCGCTTGTGTTCCCCCTGGGATCCACTAAGCCGCCGGGCTTTTCCAGCAGTGACGTGAAGTACACAGTCAGATATTGGGGGCCGGTCACCCCTCTTGCAGCAGGAATCCCTCTGGCTACGCCAGAGTGAAGAATACAGGTGGCGACTCTGCTCCGTTTGTATCCCCTTGGGATCCTTTTGCCTGTGGAGCCTATCTCCTTTGCTCCCCTCCAAGGCCTTCTTAGAATGGGACCCTGACCGGGCAGAGACACTGGTTAACTCCGACTCGCTCCTCGTCTCGAGGCCTGAGAATGAGGACCGTGAATCTTCAGCCAGCTACAGACTCTTGCTGGACCCTGACAGAAGACCACATTCAAAGGACCTTGAACTTAAAATGGCCACCTATTATCAATTATTCTATAAGTGCTTCCTGTAAGTGTTTCCTCCACCCTCACCCACTACTAGGTTCCCCCTATCTTTGGTTCCCCCCCATCTCCTCTATCCCGGAACGGGGCAGCACCCTGGTGCATTTAGGCCCCCTGCAGGACAGGAGTGGTGTAGTGTTGAGTGTGAAGTGGGGTCCTGGGTGATGCTCCACCCTTACCTGGAAGAGGAGATACCACACCTCTTAATGAGGTGCAGTACCCCTGTGGCGACTGAACCCTCAGGGGCGCCACACTCCCATACACTTGTATGGAGCAAGGCCACACCCTCTATTCGGCCACGCTCTCATATAGCCACGCCTACTGGATGGCTGTGTTAATAGTCAGGGCTCAATACAAGTGTATGGGAGCAAGGCCGCGCCCACTGTGTACACACAGTGTTTGTATAACTCATTCGTACCCTCCAATCCCGGCTCAGAAACTGGCGAATGCCCTCAGTGCACAGCGCGTGTGCTGGTGGGATTCATAAGTCTGCAGTCACACAGAGTGGCTGCAGACTTATCAATTTGGACCGGACAACCCCTTTAAGCTAAATAAAAAAAAAGACAAAAACATGCAAATATACTGTTAAAATAGCCATAATGGAGTTACTCTATCATGAGTAACAATCCATCTCATCTCGTTCTGGACCAAGGATCTTCCTCCAATTGTCCAGTGAGGATTTTATCAGCACTTGATTGATACGACATATCTTCAACAATGGTCTGTTACACACATTTAAATTTAAAGTGCTTGGGCATTTCTTTTAGTGCACAAATATGCTGTTTGTCTTTAGCTGCTTCAATTCCCAATATATGCTTTTGTGCACTTCTCTTGAGTTTCCTAGTAGTGAGATCCACATACTGTAGATTGGAGAAAGAAGTTGCTTGTACAATGTTTTGGCAAGGTATGCATGGTGGGAGGGTTAGGGAGCTGCAATGCTGAATCCAAACAGGTGAAGATAATCCACTGGAGGGTGCCGATCCCGCTGGTGAGTACAGCCATATGAAGAAAACAAAAAAGAGAAAATCGGCACTCCAAGAGATAAAAATTTTACCTGTTGGAGTGCCGATTTTCTCCTTTTTGTTTTCTTCACTGTATCTCATAGGTTAATTGCATGTCAGTACAAGATAGAGGAGTGATCAGGAAGATGTTTTTTCAACATATTGTCGATAGTTAAGATGCATCAGTAGTACTTCTCAAGAAAAAATCTAACATTGTTTTGTCATAGGTCTTTATCAAGTATATGTTATGATCTGCTACAAGAACTAAGGAAAGAAAGGGAATCTGTCCCTACAATAAGACTAAGCTGATTCCCTACGTTGCAGTGGGCGACCTGTTCCTTGTGAACAGACTCGCCTTCGTCCTCAGCTAGCCTGAACGCAGACCTATAGAATAAAGGAAGAGGTCCCTAAAAGAACTAAGGACTGGGACAAAATTGGACACCTCCTAGCAGATGTTGTAGCGGAGCAAAAAGACAAACAGACAAAAAGTACTTAGAGGTCCAAAGGACCAAACGAACTAGAGAGATAGGTACAAAAGCACCTGGCTAGATAGAGAGTCAAATAACACTGAAGTCCAGCAAAGCCAGAAGGGCGGAGCTGGAATAAATAGGCAGCAGGTCACGTGACCACAAAATAGAAAAAAACTAACAGGAGAGTTCTAACAGTATACATAGAAACATACAGGGCAGTCTTATATAGTGTGGCTGACACACATACAGTACAGACCAAAAGTTTGGACACACCTTCTCATTTAAAGATTTTTCTGTATTTTCATGACTATGAAAATTGTACATTCACACTGAAGGCATCAAAACTATGAATTAACACATGTGGAATTATATACTTCCAGCGGCACGCTATTCCATCCGGTTTGCGCTTAGTTGAACCATCATTTATTTTTCAACAGGACAATGACCCCAAACACACCTCCAGGCTGTGTAAGGGCTATTTTACCAAGAAGGTTAATGATGGGGTGCTACGCCAGATGACCTGGCCTCCACAGTCACCAGACCTGAACCCAATCGGGATGGTTTGGGGTGAGCTGGACCGCAGAGTGAAGGCAAAAGGGCCAACAAGTGCTAAGCATCTCTGGGAACTCCTTCAAGATTGTTGGAAGACCATTTCCGGTGACTACCTCTTGAAGCTCATCAAGAGAATGCCAAGAGTGTGTCATCACAAGCAGTCATCAAAGCAAAAGGTGGTTACTTTGAAGAACCTAGAATATAAGACATATTTTCAGTTGTTTCACACTTTTTTGTTAAGTATATAATTCCACATGTGTTAATTCATAGTTTTGATGCCTTCAGTGTGAATGTACAATTTTCAAAGTCATGAAAATACAGAAAAATCTTTAAATGAGAAGGTGTGTCCAAACTTTTAGTCTGTACTGTACCAATCACCACAAAAGCCAAGCCCACTCATTTAAAACAACTGTATTTACAAAAGTTTACAAAAAAACATTAATGCAGGGCACATCGCCCCTCATAGCAATACAATTAAAAGATAGAAATTAGTACCCATATAAGTTGTTTATAAATGAACATCATAATGATCCACCAATCCATTAATGGCAACCACGTAGTCAGAGTAACCAGACCTATGATAGGTCGAAAAGTTATTTGATGGCGGAATGAACTTCAAGTTTTGGAATACATCACCCTGAACTGGACGCTGTTTGATGTGTCTATGTTGCTGATCCTCCAAGTGGGTTCCTTGGTATTTTGAACGAGAGTCCAATTTAGTGAGTGCTGTCCACCTTTCCACTTCGCCTCTGAAAATCTAACTTTGTGTCATCTAAATTTATCTATAGTGATAACTCACCTGGTTATTCTTACCAGGTTGTTTTTTTGGGGGGTCTCAATAGTTCATCGCACTTGAATCTCTTCACCCTCTGCTATCTCCAGTCAACCGAGCTCTCAATGCAGCCATGTTCCCTGATCCGTTATCTTAAGTTGCGGGACCTGTTCTCATAGAATTTATAGATTTCATCCTTGTTGATTAGTGTTTTATTGTGTAGAGATAAGGTATGCAATATGGAATTGATTGATGAATTTTTCTGAAACAGACCAGAGTGGGTCACAACTATTTTTCCCTCCTGAAAAATAATTTCAAGAAAATCCACCTTAGATTTATACAGTCCTACTGATTGTTATTGGCACCCATGAAGTTTAAGTACATAATGTGGAATATCTCCTGAAAAAAATGAATCAAGTGAAACAGTTTTTTTGTGTAGAGCACTCATGTTAAATAAAAAAGAGCAAATGATAAACAATAATTTAAAACAAAAAACAATGGGAGGGAAAAATAGAAAAACCTAAAGCTTGCTGTGTCACTGGTATTGGCACCCTTTACATTTATTTAGTATGGAAGCACATTTTGACTCGCCTGTGGAAAATCACAAAATCATCTGTGATTAATTGTTAGTGCCCATGTGACAGGAATTAGCCAATGAATGATGACGTTAGTGTTTTAAAAAGCCACATGTAAGGCACTGTTCCTTTGTCACAATGGTGAAGACAAAGGAGCTGTCTGAGGACATCAGAACTGCTATTGGTAGCAAACACAAGACTTCCAAACAGTATAAGGCCATCTCCAAAGACCTTGGTATCCCAGTTTCAACAGTGTGCAATTTTATTAAGAATTTTGCCAAGCATGGAATCGACAAGAACCTCCCTGGATGTGGGGGAGAGAGGAAAATTGAAAAGAGATGTCTTTGAAGGTTGGTGTGAATTGTGGAAAAAACACCATGTCAAACATCCAAAGACCTGAAGGCCAATCTGGAACAGTCCGGGGTCATGGTTTCAACAAGTACCATACGCCGCACACTAAACCAAGCAGAGCTTTATTGGCAAAAGCTAAGGAAGAAGCCATTGCTAAAGAAAAGAAATAAAAAGGAACAACTGATCTTTGCCAAAGAGTACCTTGGCAAACCACAATCCTTCTGGAAAAATGTTCTGTGGACAGACAATGACCCAAAGCGCACATCCAAAAGTACACAGGAATCATTGTAAAAGATAAAATGGACTGTTTTAAAATGACCAGCAATGAGTCCTGACCTCAATTGAAAATCTTTGGGCTGAGCTGAAATCTGCCATTGTGAAAATAGAATCCTGCAAACATTCAAGAGCTTGAACAAACTGCAAAGGAAGAGTGGGAGAAAATTCCAGCTGAAAAGTGCAAGCAGCTTATAGATGGCTACAAGAAATATTTGGAGGCTGTCAGCAATGCCAAAGGGTGTGCAACCAAGTATTAATTAGGGGTGCCTTTATTGCTGCACATGCTGTTTATTCAGTTTCTTATTTGAAATTTGCAAAATGTCTCTTCTGGGAGGAAGAACTAGAACTCTAGTGCCATCCTTAGGAAGTAGCAATCCTAAAAGTCAATATTGAATCTCCAATGAGCCTTGTCACATGATTCTGTCCATGAACCTAATTTAAGTGTATAGAGACTAGATGTGGCAGGTTACAAGTATCACATAAGGATCAAGTTGTATGTAATCAGTTTTCAACATCACATTGTGTCTTCTAGATATGAAGATCTTCAGATTTATAAATTTACAAGCAGATTTACATTGTTTATCATTTCTAGATATATTCGACAATCTCAGGGATTTGTGGCATTCTTATAAATTTTAGGTAGGAGATACAATGCAGCTACCTTGTGATACAGGATTAAAAAAGACTCTCCATATTAATTCAGGATTATATTATTTTAAACTGCTTTCATGATGAGTTTTACAGTAGATACAGGAATAGTCTTTTAAGTTCTTCTGACATTAAAGAAGTCATTATAATAGAATGTCTTTAAATAAGGCATCATATTTTTATGACAGATTCTCTTTAGGACTGTAAAATGATCCTTGTGACTGGTTTTAGGGCTGTAAAATTAGGTTAGTTAAATTACATGCAAAGACTGGTAGAAAATATAATTTCAATATTATCTGGATCCACCCACCTATCTGAAACACAAGAATATCTAAAAGCACGTTCTCCATTTTCCCCATCAACCTTAAGGGGAATCTGTCAACATGATCATCCACCAAACTATTTATATGGTATTATTGCTCTCTGAAAGATAATTCTATCTCCATTGCCGTATGTCTTCAATCACTTGCTCTCTGACTGGAAAATAACTGTTTTAACTCACATGGAATTATAGCTTAAGTGCTCTAGGCATGATCAGCGCACTTCCCAAACCTCTGCTTCTCACTGTATTCTCCACATAGGCCAACCTTTCGGTGCTTGACTGATAACACACTGTCCTGGCTACACAGCCATTGATCTAGTAGTGAAGCAGAGGGAGGTGGGTCTAGGTTCAAAATAGGGTTAGGGAGACAGAAGTTTTGGAAGTTCTTTAATACACTTAAAGCACTTAAATGGGTTTTCCCACAAACAAAAATTCATTTTAATCAATAGATCTTTGAATAATAATAACTTCCACATTTGAATTTATTTAAATAAAATGTTCCTGAGCTGAGATAATTTCGGCTGTATCTGACCATGCAGGAACATGGTCTGATCATACCACAGCTCCTGGGCCTGGGAGGAAGCAAAAGAGTATACAGACATTACAGCAGGGGATCACAACTGATTCTTTTTGTGAGGTAAAACATTTCTTAAAAACAGGCAGTGAAATTTTACCTTGCAAAAAGAATCAGCTGTGATCCCCTGCTCTAATATCTATATACACTTTTGCTTCCTTCCCTGCCCAGGAGATGTGGTATGATCAGACCATATCCCTGTACGGTCAGACACAGCCATTACACAGGGGAACATTTATAAGATTATCTCAGCTCAGGAACATTTTATTTAAACACATCCAAAAGTTATTATTATTCGAAGATCTATTGATTAAAATCAATTTTCGTTCGTGGGAAAACCCATTTAAGCCTCAAATGCATATTAATTAGAAGAATGATTTTTCAATCAGGAAGCTAAAGCTGGCATCAGTAAAGATATGGATGGCTTTATCTTTCAGAGAGCAGCATAACCATGTAAATAGTTTGGATAAGTGGGTCATGGTGACAGATTCCTTTTAATGTACAGTCACCATTCCATACTATTTTTATCATGCTGTCACTTAGCCATATAAAGCTTGGTAAATCTTGGTAATTGTTTTTCTGTAAGTAGTCATGTTTTTAATTAATCTGTCCAATTTATATATTTTCTAATTTACTCTAAAACAAACATTTTCATTCTAGCTCTCATATCACTCTGTTAGGCAACAGCTGTCACTCAAGTGGACAGATGAATGTACAACCAAGGACCGAGGTAAAGTATTAAGAAAGGAAAAAAAACTGGAGCTCTGTAGAAACATTTGCCTTTAACACAGAAACGTGATGTGCTGGGCTGAGTTTTATTGCTGCACCTGCTAATGTAAGCCATATGACTACCTTTGAAGTTCACCCTGTGATATGGTAATGGTAGAAATTGTTGAGTAGCAGAAGTATAAAAATAGCCATGTACAACAAGGTCTATGCAGTGATCTGGTACTCAATCCCCTCTGTGGTACATGCGACATCATAAACATATGTATAAGTAAGCAATTACTTCCTATTGTATATATTGCTTGAGAAAGGCACAAACATGTCACAACTGTTACTTATGTCCATTTTAGAATATATTTTTGAAGAGTATCATGAATGAGTGCCAATCTTTCTTTCTATTGTAACTTTTTATTCCCTAAACCTGTGTAAATGTATATGTAGTGTAGTATAAGTGCAGTAATGTATTCACTGATCACCGCCTTCCCTGGTTTACAGCACTGCTCCAGTCTTCTTCTGGGTCATGTAATGTCATATAATTCTTACATAGTAAGGCTATGTGCCCACAATGCAGAAATGCTCCGGATTTTTCCTGAGCGTTTCTGCATCTCCCTGGCAGAAAAAAACACATGCGGATTGTAGATGCGGATTGTACATGCGGATTGTACATGCGTTTTTCCTGCCAGGGACATGCGGATGTGAAGCGTTCTTCACATGCATTTCCGCATGCGGGTTGACAAGCGCTTTCCAAGCGATTTTATCATCACTTGGAAAGTGCTTGACAACTTGGTCACACTATATAAATCCATGCAACCGGCATGGATTTATATACTGTGACCGTAAAGAATGATTAAAAATAAATCTATACTTACCTTCCGATGGACCCCGCAGTCTTGCTTCACTCCGTCCTGGCTGCCGGCAGATCGCGGTACACTGAAGGACCTGCCGACGTCAGCGTCGCGTGACCCGTCACATGACTATGACGTCAGCGCAGGTCCTCCAGTTCATCGCGATCTGCCGGCAAGGGAGGACGAGCGCACCACGGGCCATCAGAAGGTAAGCATAACATTTATTTTTTATTTTATTCTTTTTTTTACAGTTTTCTATGGTACCCGGGTCCGGAGGAGAGTCTCCTCTTCTCCACACCTGGGTACCATCCGCACATAGGAACGAATGTATTCCGCATGTGCTTATCTAGTGAAGTGTAATCCATGCATTCTAATGCAAGTCAATGGCGGTGAAAACGCAGTGCTTCCGCAAAATAATTGGTAGTGCTGCGTTTTTTTCCGCAATGATAATCCGCAGCGGAAATTTCCGCAGCATGTGCACAGCACATGCGGATCATCATTGGGGAACATGGCAGGCCTTCTACCATGCATTTTTTAAGCGTTTCGGCAGCGTTTTTGCCGCTGTGGAAACGCTTAAAAAACGCATCGTGGGCACACAGCCTAAGGGTTGGCTCACATGAGCGTATAAATCAGACGAGTGCAATCCGATTAAAATTCAGATTGCGCTCAGCCAAGTGTTATACTATGGGGCAGTGCAGTTCTGTGATTATTTTCTCATGCCAATTCAGCATCCAAGAATTGGATCGCATGCACCCATACAAGTCTAGGGGTGCGTGTGAAACATCGAACTTCACTCGAATGTCATCGGAGTGTAGTCTGATTACCGCCGATATCTGTAATGGAGGAGACAGTGATATTACGTTCTCCATCTTCTCCGCCCTGTGGTGCAATTTTCTCATGCGAGAGAATCAGATCACACTCTGATGACACTCGGATCACACTTTGTCCGAGATTGAGCCAAGTTTTACTGTAGGTTGTGCTTGTTAAATAAAGTTTATTGCAAATTGAAGCGGTTTTCAGTGTTGTTTTTTTGCCATGTTTATTTTTTACAAATGTCTTAACATGCTATGAAAACATTCAATCGTTTTTTAACTGGTCATTCAATTAGATGCTGGGTTGGCTATATGGCATTAGAAGCTCATTCATTAAAGGGGTGGTCTGTCACCTATAAAGCCCTTTATAATCCCTATCTTTAAGCTCTAGCCACTTTTCTAATTCTTTTTTATTAAATTCCATAGACATCTCTCTATCCTGCTATTTCTTAAATGTGTTTTTATGCTTAACTTCCTGTACTGTTTTGTTTGAGAGAAGTCTCAAACGGGATGTCATAGGAGGCTGAGGCTGCACTCAATTTCCTGTACCGTCTATCACCCCACCTGAAACAGGACATCATCAGGGAATGGCGCTGTGGTCACTTACCACAGCTACTGGTACCACCATCTCATGATAACATTCTAGTCATCCTGGTCAGAAGGAGCGTCTAACTTTAAGGGGTTGTCCCATGAACGAAAGTTCATTTTAATCAATTAAACGTGGAATAATAATAAGTTACACAATTGGATGTGTTTAAATAAAATGTTCCTGTGCTAAGATAATGTTATAAATGTGCCCCAGCTCTGTGCTGTGTAATGGCTGTGTCTGACCGTGCAGGGACATGGTCTGATCATACCACAGCTCCTGGGCAGGGGCGAAAGCCATAGAGAATGTACAGACAGGACAGCTTGGGATCACAGCTGATTCTTTTTGTGAGGTAAAACACTTCTTTGCCTGTTTTTAAACAATGTTTTACTTCAAAGAAAGAATCAGCTGTGATCCCATGCTGTAATATCTGTATACTCTTTTGCTTCCTCCCCTGCCCAGGTGCTGTGGTATGATCAGAGCATGTTCCTGCATAGTCAGATACAGCCATTACACAGCAGGGGAACATTTATAAGATTATCTCAGCACAGAAACATTTTATTTAAATATAGTCAATTGTGGAAATTATTATTATTCCAAGATCTATTGATTAAAATGAACTTTTGTTTGTGGGGAAATCCCTTTACGCCTATCTACTCCTCAAGACAACGCCAGTGTTGATGAATCACGCCCATTGACTATCTTCCTTCTACAGATACTGGATTCAAAAGTACCTTGTGTAAACCAAAATAAACAATTCTTCTCATAAATTATGTTGTTATAGATATTGGCAGCAATAACACTAATTCAATGAGATATATTTTTGATGCACCTTATAGGTCTTCTAATTGTATCAGAGCAAGTGGCCACTCGTGAGGATTCTTCGGTTGGCCAGCTAACTCCAGCCCACGCTGCAACATAGTGAATGATACTGTCATTCTAGTACTACAGTGTTTTATTGCTAAGCAATGCAACAGGCAGTAAAGTGATTGACATTACTAGTTTCTGGAGGAATGATATCTTGCTCTAATACTATTGTGCTTCATCTTTGCTAAATAAGTCAGCATGTTTAAGAAACAATTCCTTAGGGGATCTGAAGTCCTCACTAATGGATAATTTCAATGGAATCTTACTATTTTACCAATGTCCCTTTAAATTGTTAACAGATTTGTAATCTTTGCCTCATACAAAGTTCTCTTGGGAACCAGCGAAAAGGAAATGAAGTCACTTATGTACAAAACATGGAACTATGCATAGTCTCGGCAGATGCTATATGTTGACCTAATCATTACTTGTAACTTGCAGAGTTCGTCCTTTACATAACTTCCAATACAATATAATTATATTGTTTTGATGTAAATTGTGTATTATTCTTTTTTGCAGTTTTAAATTGTGTTTATTATACTTACAGCTTAAATAGTGTGGCTATGTGGGAGTACACAGTAGAACTGTTTTTCTCATTCTGCTCCAAGGCTTCAAGATGAAAAGGCCTAAAATGACAATCTGCCTGTCAATATGCAGACATGTCTGTCTAGTGTATACATAAAGAGTAGACATAGATTCTGTAGACAATGTTTAATGTATGGAAACTTTATAATAAATAGTGGAATTTCAGTCAGTGCAAAAAAAAAAAGCGAGGTGTAGTCTGCAAAGGAAGGAAACGTTTAGTTCGCTACTTCGTGAAACTATTTGAAACTGATTATATAAAAAGAATTATACTACTCGTTCTGGAATGAAACCTGCTGCACTATCACAGTGGGTTTTCCTACCAGAATAATCAGTACTATATGCCAGAAGTCTATGATTAGAGACACATTAGCAGCGGGATAGGAATGTCTTTTTCGAAATAACCTGGAAACTATGTTTGAAAAGTAAGGACTCTGAAAAAGGTCAATGAGAGACAGCTGCCTTCAAACTGGGTGCCTAGCATTATGGAATTTGTACACTAGTTCATCAATTTACAGTAAGTATTTTTTTGCATTAGTTCTCCAGGATTTATTAAAACTAGCTTTGTAAATTGTCAAAAAGTGATAAAGGCTAAAGGCCCAATACATCAAAGCTTTCACATCAGAATTCTGGCGTAAAAGCTTTGAAAATTTGCAAAATTTAGGCACAACTCGGAGCTGCGCCTAAATTTTGCAAGTTTTTTCCCAGCTGATGGGGTGCAGCTGAGGTGGGACAGGGACGAGGTGACCATCGCTTGTCAACTTCATGATGAGCGGCGGCATTCACTACTCCACAGCAGGGACTGGAGTAGGATTTGTGGAGAGTCACAAATGTGGCGCCCCTGAGGGTTCGACTGCCACAGGGATGCTGCACTTCTCTAATGGAGTGTGGTGCTCCTCCTCTGAGGTAAAAACAGTGTGATGGTCAGGACCCTATCTCCACATCCAACACCACACTTCTCCCACCAGAGGGGGCTAGTATGCACTAGGTGCTGCCCCTACTGGCATTTGGGAGCCAGGGGAACCAAAAGAGAGAGGAACCAGTTAGTGGGTGAGGGTGGAGGATTCACATTTTAGCGACACTTTAAATTTCATATTTAATACACTGCCATCTTGGTTCTGGGTCTCTTGTATCGTGATCTCCCTCCCTGAGCGTGGATCCTGTGTGGACCTGCAGAGGATGGAGACATGGCCCTCGTACCCTGGCCTTGGGACGAGGGGCAGGTTGCAGATGATGTATGTCTCAGCCCGGTCAAAGACCATGACCAAGAAGGCCCGGAGCTTAGGAGTGTAGCTCCGCCGCAAATGGATCCCGGAGAGGATGCAGACAGAGCGGTGTACGCCACCTGTCCTCGCCTACCTGATCTATTCAGAGGGATTCCGGCTGCAAGAGGGGTACCGGCCCCCGACGCCAGACCTTGCTACTCTATGTCCTGGTCAGGGAAGCCCGGTAGGCCCTGAGGATCCCACCGGGTAATGGAAGGAATGGTGCTGCCACCCTTTTTCTGAGTGAAGTTCAGAGGGAGACCCGGCCTATCTACACACACACAGACAGGAAAGGACCCGGTCTGACGTCTAGAAACACTCCGGTGCGGGGTCCTGATTTAACACTGGACTTACTCGGAGGTTGACGGACCCCCTCGTCTCTGGTGACTGAAGAACTCCGCGAGGAGCAGGGAGAAGCCTTCCTGCTGCCATCTCCATTGTGAGTAAATACCCTGGAAGTTAACCCCTATGGCCTCTGGACTCTTTATTCTGCACTACACCGCACTACGCAGCACCAGTCCTCCTAGACTACTACCCCCTCCATCCTGTCCCTCTGCCCTGAGGCCCTGCTCCACCTGTGGGGAGTAGTAACAACGATGGCTGTGATAACACCATGCCTCTGGTGCCACAGGTGGCGTAGTCGAGATCAGCCACTCAACTCGTATAAGCCCATACCATCCTTTTTAATGTGACGGCCCTGGGCACGGAGCGGGTCCGGGCCACGGCTGCACCCGATCTACAACATCAGGACCCGGCTCCGAGTCCCCATCTCCCAGGGTAGGGCTTTCGAGCGTCACACACAAAAAATGGTGCACGCTACTCCACCGATGCTCCTGGTTCATGAAGAGACGTCTGACTCCAGTACACTGTTACATCGAGACCATCATGAATAACATCTATCTTGATGCATCGGGCCCATAATGACTGAAATGCTCATACTCTTCATACATAAATATAAAATTACTGACAAAGTGAAAGGGACTCTGTCAGTAAGATAAATCTTCATAAGTCATCTATATGGGCATGTAGGTCATAGAAAGTTGAATAAAATGACACCTTGATATCAGCAATCTGATGTCTTATTTCAGAGAAATCCTAATTTTACCTATTATGTAAATAAGCTTTTAAGATCTATGGGTCTACCCGAAAATCTGCCTTTAGAACTTATTTTAAATGCAAGGGGGAGATACCAGTGTGAGACATGTAGATCAGGAGAGCACACTGTCAGTCATTACATGTTTCACACGGGTAATGCCCCCTTTCACTTAAAATAAGCTCTGGAGACCCATTCTCAGGGAATGTCCAGCCCATAGATCTTAACAGCTACTTTACATATTAAGAAAAATGTGGATTACTCTGGAATGAAACACCAGACCACAGATATCAAGGTATCATATTATTCAACTTTCTATCACTTACATGTCTATATAAATGGCTTGGTAAGGTTGATCCTACTGACAGATTCCCTCAAAATCAGAATTCTCATCACCTAAAGTGGATTTAATTATCGATAGCAGCACAAATCTGTTGTATAAGGTTCTTTAACATGGTGCAGGTCCCAGCTGGTTCCACTCTCAACAGATTCTCACCTACATGCCTGCAATTTAAAAAAAATACCACAAAATCTCCACAAAACTTACACAATGTGACTTCTTGACCTATCACGTTTGACATAACAAAGCCTTCACTCAATATCAATAATGATGCAAAATGTAGAATCACTTTATCTGCATAATGTATGTTCTGCAATTTTCAGAACTCCCATAGAAGAGAATGGAGGTCAATGTTCAGAGTAACACATATACAGTCATTTCTACATTCCCAGATGTTCTGCATTCTCAAGCTACGGGTGTGCCCAAGATCTGAAACTATGGCATATGCTACTCGAACTCTTTGAATAATGTCTGATCAGCTGCCAATTGATCATTTTTTTCGTAAAGTTCATGTAACTACCAGCCAAAAATTCCAACTTGGCAGATCAGTATTTCTACATATCGTCTGTGAGCTATCCATTGTTTGCATTAAAGAAAAGAGACAATTTTTGGCCAACTATCAAAAACAATCAAGAATGACTGTTTCAGACAATACTTATGTCATGTAAGCTTAAGAGAGAAAACTGCTGCATTTGTGAATGTCACTAAACCATTTAAACTATTGATTGTGCACATCTGTAACAATAAAAACACACAAGTCCTTTCCAAGTCAGAATACCGTAGATTCCATATCTATATGTTTTCACTGTCTGGCAATCTCCCATCATGTGTACTTTTTCCACATTATAAATGTGTTTGTTGGCTTGCAGCCAGCCGAGAATGATCTAACGATAAGTACTTCACAGACATAACTTGTCCCAAATGGTTTTACTTATAATTTTTGCTCACTTGGTCTTTGAAATCATTTAGTGTGAAAGTCTGGCTCTGTTATAAAATGAAAAACATAGGGAAAAAACAGTAGTTGTATGGCCTGACATGACAGATTGAAGAAGACTGCATGTTCGTAATGAATCTTTAGACCTCCTACCCTAAAGAATGAGGAAAGCATGTGAACAGACTTAGGTAAATGTAGTCCAAAGACAGGTTATATAAATGTAGTTAGAGGAGCTCAGTAATGTTCACATCATATGTGTTAAGTGTATCAGTTACACTTGTTTTTCAATAAAACAGCAGCTAAAAGGGGTTGTCCAGGTTTGGGGTTCAATTCTGAAGTCACTCTAAATGACTGTAGACTTGTGAATCCTCACAGTGTGCACATTGTGCACTGTCAGGATCCTCCAGTGCAGCCACGGGAGCGGGCATTCATGTGACTTCCATACTTATGGCTACATTCTGACTAGACGCGTCCAGCATCACTCAGTTTACTTGTATTGAGTAAGGCCATGCACATCTTGTTGGCATGTGACTGCATGTATGCAAATCTCATACTTGCGGTCATGATCACGCCCGCTCCCGGCGCCGGCACTGGTGAATCTTGGCACTGTGCGCTGTGAGGATTCACAACTCTGCAATCCCTTACAGTGTCTGCAAAGTTGAACTACAAGCCTGGACAACCCCTTTAAAGCATATTCATAAAATGTATATTTAAACATCAAATCAGAAAGCTTTCAATAAGAATTGTACCGGCATCTTGACAGGTTCAGATATACTACTTGTGGAGCCGTGTCAGCTGCATTACAGCAATACAAGGTATTGATAGGCCAGGAAGTATAGCAAAACAATGGAGCAAAATTAAAGTAAATAAAATATCCATGGGAGTCACAACATAACAATGCATGATTTAGCGACACAAAGGGGTGGATCTTAATAAGAATGAGCGTTTGGGCATGGCTTAGTTGAGCAGCTCCAAGGACTAAGCGAAGGTGCATGTGTTTCAACTGATGAAATAAGGAGGTAAGTATAACAATGTGAGTGATTCTTATTAGATGTTTAGGATGTTTGTAATGAGTCATGTGTTTAGTGCTAAAATCTTATATGCAGATCTTGCAATGGTCAGTAAATTACCGGGAAAAGTTTGTTTTCCTAATAGGCCGCATTCACACGCAGTGGTCATGCTGCAGCTTTAAATGACAGCTGTTCTGTGTCACTGCTGCCCTTACATTGCTTCTCTGCACAATCACTTAGGCTGGGGTCACACAGCAACATGTGTCATGTGACTGCAGTTCTCTGAAAAGTCACATCAAAACTATTTTTTGCAACTTGCGCTCTGATTGTTCTGTAAATAAAACAGCCAAATTGCAGATGAGTTCCAAATAAGTTGCATATTGCACGCGACTTGCATTGAAGTCTACGACGAATGAGTCGCGTGAGACATGCAACAGAAAATCCCAAACATTTGGAAACATTTGCAGTATGTCACAGCTAGCAACGCAGCACCATTTTAAATAATTACATCTAGTGTTGCAATGTGTCGCTGCGATTTTAGGATTGCGCAACACTTGTCACTGTGTAGCCCGAGACAGCTGTTTCCCTGCAAGATTAAGTGATTGTGTAAGGGGCGAGACTGGCCGAAGATTACTTCTGCATCCCTAAACACTCTATATAGGGGTCCCTGGGTGTGTGCACATGTGTACGGTTCCATTGCTGTCAATCTATGACTGCATGCTGCCGTATCATGGAGCAAGTTGAGATCCTTTGTTGTCATGAAGAACGAGCCAGACGTTAGTAATAAAATAAAATTATTGTTTACTTGGGCTTGAAACTATGTACAATAGTTAAGTAAAACACTGGAATTTTTCAACTGCATTATATGACAAAGGCACAAACATTTCGGTTGCGGACGATGGCACATAACTTGTGAGGAACGTTAGTGCAGAACAACAGGTTTAATTAAGAACCTCCATCTTTCCAGTATGGGGCCACATGGGTCAATATGTTTCACTGTGACCACTGCACTCTGCACTAAAATCTGTGGACTATATAAGGGAGCTCTTCCAGCTGTAATACCTTATAGACATGTCCCAACTTGGCTGATCCCGCATTCCTTCATGAAGACCTCTAGGTCTGGTTAACACTAAGAGTTGTAAGATTATGTATCTATTAAATCAGTATATTAGCACCATTATGGCCATACCTTTATTTTAACATACTAAATCATAATGACAGCTTCCCTTTAAGACTGCAGCCTTATGCATTTGCCTTCTAAGGCTATTTTCCCACGATGAGCTTTTGGTGAATTTTTGATGTGGCAGATTAAGTAAAATAGGTTGCTTGAATTTTTTCGAAAATATGCAGCATGAAAAACTTACCAAAAACTCATTGTGGGAATGCACAGAAAAGTTATTGAAAAGCAGCAGATTCATGAAGAGAGCATAAGAAACCAGTGCTTTAGTTGACTAGTATGGGTTTAGTAGCTGCAATCAGTCAAACCTGCTTCAAAATTAATTCTAAAATACATATAAAAACTGGAAAATAGCATGCAAAGTTTTGTTCTCCTACTAGTCGTTCATGAAGAAAGCACTGCCATTACAAAAGGCAGCATATATAGTTAACAGATCTATTATTTGCTGATAACAAAAGAGTCCATTGTTAGGTGCAGCAACCAGGCAAGATTGTAGGTGTGTAGGTGAGAAAGCTGAATGGTGTAATCTTGTAAAGGAAAAGACCAATGAAGTCTTAACAAGTACATTAAGAATTATCTTACATTATTTATAGATTTTTAACACCTTTTAGTTTTAGTGAAAACTGTATAAATTGTGTCTCAATTCCACCACTCACAGTGTCCTAAGGACGCTGTGAGTGACAGCTCAGCCGCCCTATAAGGGACAAGCTGAGCTGTCAGGATTTTGAGAAACAAGCCCAGCTGCCCAATCTGACTCAGGGGCGTGCTGAGCTGTCAGTATTGTGAATGACAGCTCAGCTGTCCAATTTGCCCAGGCCTGCAGGGTTTCCTCCAGTTTTCACCTATTCTGGGTGATCACCTGGTTATTTAGCTGGCTGGCAATGATTAGAACATAGCCAGTTATAGCTTTGCACAAGTGGTGTGTGTTTGCTTTGCTTTGTGCTCTGAATTTTTATATTCTGATTTTTGTTGTCCAACCTTGGATTTGCCTTTGACCATCCATTTGCCTAGTCCCTTTGTCTTGAACTGCTACCTTCTTGGAATTCTGACCCCAGACTGTCACCTGACCTTTGTCTCACCCCTCTGTTTATGACGTACCCTCCTGGCTTTTGACCTTGGACTTCTTGATTTCCCCTACTCACGGCTTTTCCATGAGAAGTGACTCAGCATCACGAAATTCTTACACAGGGCATCTCTGGTGATTTCTCTCTAAGTTTCTCTGTGGTAAAAAAGGGGAAGGTAATTTTCGGCCACATTCACACAGTATTTTGATCAGTAGTCCATCAGCCAAAACCTAGAATTGAACAAGCATAGGAAAGTATAATACAAATATCTGCATTTCTGTACTTTTCACCGACTCCTTTTTTTGGCTTACAAATACTGATGAGAAATACTCACATGTGAACACACATTTAGGTCTCATTCATACATTCATCTTTAAACATGTAAGAGAAAAAATGGTACAGGTGTCATCAGTATTTTGCATCAGTGTGTAATCAGTGAGTCCGTTATCACCATCAGTATGTCCGTTATTATCATCAGTGTATCATCAGTGTTTTGGATCTGTGTATTATCAGTGTATGGTCCCCATGTCCGTTTTTACCATCAGTGTGTCATCAGTGTTTTTTTACACAGATGGATAAAGAAAGAAAGAAATTACAAATCTTCTCCTATACTTTGCAATGTTAAATATGGACAGCACATGGATGGCACACTGATGCCATCCGTGTGCTGTATGTGTTATTCATATAGACATGTATTAGCCCTTTTCATCCGTGATACTGGAAAAAATGGACATATCTCTGTGAGTATTGCACAGACACACCGTCCATGAAAAAAACACAGATATGTGACTAGCACTATAGATTACAATGGATACATATTGCATCCATGAAAAAAATGGATACATCACATACATGCAATGCAGACCTGTTCACATGACATGAGTAAACGTCCATTGTGAGCAGTGGGAAAGTTCTTTGTACATATGCTCAATGTAGCAAAAGATTATGATTCATGGATCACCGGCCTGAGTGTTCCCAAGCTTAAAGAGCTACTCTTTATAAAGCAAAATAAATACTGCTAATATTGATAAAAAGCCACATTTCCTAGATTACTCATGTGCTGCTTGTAGCTAGATAGAAGTGTGCTGTTATGTAGTTTAATATTTCATCACTAGATGGCAGAAACCTTTTAACTTAGGCTTTGTGCTGTTGATAATGCCAGTTTATAATATGCTTATGACAGTGCAACATCTACAAACTATACTAACTGAAAGTAAATGATGAACAAGTACATATAACGAATGAAAAAAAAAAAATCAGCATATCTGCAACGCAGAGGTATAGACAATGACAAGGCTGGTCCTCTCACTAGAGTAAAGTTTTAAGAATCACTCTCGGCTAGTCCTTTTTGGTGGTTCTTGGTTATAGACAGAAAGCTATGGGGACCTAACAAACAGCTCCTCAACAGAAAGGAACAATAGGGTGCACATTTTTAGCTGATTCCAACTCAGTCAAGTGATGTACTACAGCCATCATGGTTAGGGTCCAAATTCAAACCAATTCATACAAAAAGAAGCAAAACAGGTATACCTGATATTATTATTGTGCTCAGCACTTTATTTGTATGCATTTGCACTTTATTACTTAACCCTTTCACCACCTTAGACATATCTATACATCCAGGTTGTAAAGGACTTCCCGACCTTGGACGTATGGATACATCATAGCTACATCATAGCTGACACCCAACTCTCACTGCCAGAAGCTGGGCAAAACGTACTGGGTACTATAACGTACTGGCGCTAAAATGTACGGGCACTACAATAGCAGATTTGCAATTGGAAAACACCCATGGAGTCAAATCATCACTACATCTGTAAATAAATGAATAAAATTAACAAAATGTGTTCACTTGAAGGGGGTATTCTGCTCTTCTAGCTCTTAGAGGTTCTGTATATGAAGTCTGCAAACTATTCTAGGAAAATCTGCACTCCAGGAGGCAAAAAGCTCTCTGTTTCTCCCGAGTCTCGCTTTGTGGCTAAGCAGTTCTTGTACAGCGACATATGAGGTACTTCCACGTTTATTCTTCGGGTCTGTGCACTTACAGAGATACTAGATTTATATCCTTTTTTTCTATTTGGCTACTGTCACACACTAAAAGACGCTTTTTTTGAGAGCTATAGTTTTCCATATTTCTACCCACACAGTCGTATAGGGCTTGCTGTTTGCGGGGCGAGTTGACATTTTTATAGGCATAATTCTTCAGGCCAGGTGTCAGTTTTCTAGTACTTTTGGAAAATAATATATCGCATCAGCTTTCTCATTTCCATTTATAGCCCTCCCCAAAAACGTTTTCATTTTTTTATTGTTACCAGTGAAGATTATTGGATGGCCACCCTGATGGATCCCCACTATAAGAACAACGTACCATCATTACTTCCATCACTGGAAAGGGATCGTAAAATGTGTGAATACAAGCACATGCTGGTAGAAAAACTACTAATGGCTTTCCCACCTGTTTAGTGCAACAAGAAGGCAAAGGAGGAGGAGGAAGCCGCTAACGCAGCTGGGGCACCGCTAGCACCTTGGAAGTCAGGGTTAACATGACTGAAATGTGGCAAAACTTTATGAGCACACCACAACATCCGATACCACCATCTGATACAGTGCATATTAGCAGGAGGCAGTGTTACAACAACATGGTGGAAGACTATCTGTCCACACGTCTCCACAAACTAATAGATGGATCTGCCCCATTTAACTTCTGGGTCTCCAAATTGGACACGTGGCCTCAGCTTGCCTTTTATGCTTTGGAGGTTCTGGCCTGCCCTGTGGCAACTGTACTCTCGGAACATGTGTTTAGCACGGCAGGAGAGGTCATCACAGACACACGTATCCACCTGTCAAACGTGGGTAACCTAACATTCCTTAAAATTAACTAGGCGTGGATCCCACACAACTTGTCCATACCTTTGGATGACTTGGTGACTATAACAGCTGCACCCAGCCAGTCTTCAACTCTATTTACCATTTGTTTCATTTGTAGGCCTCCTCCCCAAATAAAAAAAACTGTGTCGGCTACCACCTCCTCTGCCTCATCCACCTATACCGCCCGACCACCTCCTCCAGCTCCTCCTCCACTTAGACCTGTTCCTCTTGGTTAAGATTTTTATCTTTTATTTATACTATGCTTAGCGTAGGAACAGGACACAGATGTACTAAGGGACAGTATTAGGTTTTGTGTGTGTGCAGTTTTACAAAAACATTGTCTATGTGTACTCTGCACCCGTGTCTGTGATAGTAATGTGCATAGCTGCTGTGTGTATTCTGGAACCCATATCTGTGGGAGTATTTTGCCTTTTAGCATCTGTGTGTATTCTTGAACCCATATCTGTGCTAGTACTTTGCAAAAAGCCACTGTGTCTACTCTATAATCCTGCCTGTCGAAGGTCTGTGGTCCATTGTCTGGATGTGAAATTTGTAGGCTGCTTCTGAGAGGGTACTTTGCACCATTACCCCATGATCTGTGGGTGAAATTTAAAAGCTGCTTCATAGAGGGTTCTCTACTCCATGGTCTGTGGGTGAAATTTGAAAGCTGCTTCTCAGGGAGTACTCTGCCCCATGGTCTGGGGAGGGGGAATTAGAAAGCTGCTTCTGATAGGGTACTCAGCCCCATGGTCTGGGGATGAAATTTGAAACCTGCTTCTGAGGGAGTACTCTACCCCATGGTCTGTTTGTGAAAATTGAAAGCAGCTTCTGAGGGAGTACTCTTCCCCATGATCGTAGGGTGAAATTTTTAAGCTACTTCTGAGAGGATACTCTACCCCATGGTCTGTGGGTAAAATTTATAAGCTGCTTCTGAGAAGGTATTCTGCCTCATGGTCCGGGGGTGAAGTTTGAAAGCTGCTGCAATCACACCAACCCGAAGAATAAAGTTGTCTAATCACTTATGAGTAACGGGGTAAGAAATAAATAAAAGCAAATACTTGAACTGCTGTTGATTTGTTCATTTTACCTCCCAAAGATCGCAGTTTGGCTCAGTTCACATTTATTCTGTGCTCTATATGATGGGTGCTTACCCCAGGGTTTCCATGAAATTCTCTGGAATATGTGATTATGATGGAACCCCCAGCAGAATATTACCTATAATGAGAACACACAGCAAATTATATGGTCCACTTACTCCTGTTACCCTTGTGAAATTGCAAAATTTGGGGCTAAGTTTTCATTTTTTGTGGGAAAAAAAATAAAATTTTAATTTCTTTCTTCCACATTGCTTTAATTCATATGAAGCACCTGAAGGGTTAATAAACTTACTGAATGTGGTTTAGAGCACTTTGATAGATGCAGTTTTTAAAATGGTGTCACTGGGTATTTTCTGTCATAAAGGGCCCCCTCAAAGTCACTTCAAACTAGTTTTGTAAATTTTGTTGGAAAATTGAGAATTTGCTTATCAACTTTTAACCCTCCTAACTTCCTAACAAAAAAAATTGTGTTTTAAAAATGATGCTGATATAAAGTAGACATGTAGTAAATGTTATTTATTAACTATTTTGTGTGATAAGAGCATACAAATTAAAAGTTTGAAAATTGCAAAGTTTTCCAAATTTTCATCGAAATTCCGATATTTTCACAAAGTAATGTAAATAATATCAGCCTAACTTTTACCACTATCATGAGCTACAATATGTCTGGAAAAAACAATATCAGAGTTCCTGGGATATGTTGAAGCATTCTAGGATTATTACCACATAAATTGACACTGGCCAGAATTTTAAAATTTGGCCTGGTCAGGAAGGTAAAAACACCCTCAGGGGTGTAGGGGTTAAATATTTGGTACATGTGTGGTTATCATGATAACCACAGGTATACATGTTTTGCTTCTTTTAGTATGAATTGGACACAATATTTCACGGACAATGTTGATTAATTATATTTGTTTTAATTATTTACCTTCATTGTGTCTATATTTGGCATATTGTTATATTACATTGTGTACTGTATATATTTATGCTGGAGAGTACTATATTCTAAATAGAGTAATCATAGTTTCTGAAGTAAATATATTTATATGTAGGTTTTAACTGGTTTTAATCATGATACGTTGATTTAATTTGCTAAAAAATTATATCTTTTCTATACAGGTGTGCACATTGTTTTAAGTATTGTCTCTTTTTTATTTTCCTAGGTTAGCATTATTTCCAATAATTATGTAGCACTATTATTAAAATTTGGTATTGATACTGGCAGTACATCTTTTTCCTATGTATACGTAATGTGGCGTGGGGCGGTAGCCGCGGGCGAGGCACTTGTCTGTGGCGCCCCAGCACGCTACATAAAAGTAGAGGTCCTGGCTGGGTATGTGGACTTATGCTGTGAATGCCGATGTTGCTGGTTTGCCGGGATCAGATATTTCACCATTCAAAAATAATCTTTTTACTGAACGGATGTTAGGTAGGGATATACAAAGGATAGCAAGTACAAAGTCTTATGAATGTTTGCTTTATAACTCAAAGCATTTTCCACACAGTTTTCTTCCTCAGTAGTTTACTCCAGGACTCTCTATGTCCACTGTTTCTCCCTATTTCACCACAACTCAGCTTTAACGCTACATTCCTGATTAACAAGTGTCCTATACTTATTTTGTGGTTCCGCATCCTCTTTTCACTGCTGGCATCCTGGAACTTCCGCTCAGGACATTTTACTAGTCTCACGTACTCAATCGAGTTTAGGCCCATTACTTTCCAGAATTATTACCTCGGGGTCTCATGGCTAGGTGTCCCTAGGACCCATTTCCGGAAGGCCACTTTGTCTCTTAGTCACTTGTAATCCGGATCTTGCTATCCTTGCTCTTCGGTCTCCTCTCACCCCAGAATGTGGCACTGCTCACTTTCGACCTTATGGATACTCACTATGAACTACAGGCCCTATCTCACTCTCTGACCGGAAATTGTCACTATCCCTGTAACTTAACCCCTCCCACTTTGTGTTAGTCCTAAACATTAACTTAAACTATCCCTAACTACAAACATCATTACTAGTGATGAGTGAACGTGCACGCCACTACTTGGTACTCGCCCGAGCATCACAGCGCTCGATAAGCTCTACGCTCTCCGAGTATTTCCAGGTTGCTTGGGCAGGAGCTCGGGTCCCCGCCCTGCATATTTGGTGCTCTTTAGAGAGCCAATGAGCATGCAGAGATTGCTTGCCACACACTGTAATGCCATAGCCATGTTGGTTGTGGGCATTACAGTGATTGGCTGACCGCACAGCGTCATCAGGTCTATATAAGATCTGGTGCTGCTATGCACATCACAGTCTACCCGAAAACAGGCAGAGTAGGAAGAGCTGCTGCTGAGTCAGGGAGAGATTTGCTTATTTATAGTTAATATAGGTATTCCACAACATATATATATATATATATAAAAGTATATATATATATATATACATATATATATCCATCTGGACTAACAGTCCTTCTGAGGACTAATACAGCTGCAGATATTCAGTGGTGATAGCAGGAGTTAGGCAGGCAGGCGGTGTATGTGGCAGACTGCAGTGCATATAGTGACTAGAGATGAGCGCTGTTCGACTCGAACTGTTCGCCAATCTCAAATTCGAGCTCTTTTGGGCGGTGTTCGAGCCTTTCGGCGAACACGAACGATTTGAAAAAAATTCGGCTGTTCAAGGTTATGTTCGATAACTGTTCGTGCACCAAAATCATAGCTGGATTTTTTCTCAGTAATGATGAAAATTAATGTTAATACACAGTTTGAGTGTACAGCGGGGCGGGGGTAGGGGCAGGGGATGGATCTCTGTAGGAATAATGAAGATCTCCATTTTTTTTTTCTCTTTCCCGCATTTACAGTGGGGAGGTGCAATCTGTCAGCCTATCAGCAGCGCACACACGGAGCGAAGTGCTTTTTTTCACACAAGCAAGGGCATGTGTCATTGGAAGTGTATGTCACATGTCCTTGCCCTATAAGACCCAGCCATTTTCCCCGTCGCCACCATTTTCTCACTGCTGCAGCTGCGTGTTAGACAGCACCGCTGTTGCTGTGTGCGCTATACCTTGTTAATTTCAAGCCAATTTTCGCACAAATCTACAGATAGCTTGGGAGTAGGGAATAGTTGTGATTGCAGTCCTTTTAAGGACTAGGTTACAACATTTCCTACGACTTTTATCAGGCAGGTCTGTGCTCTTAAATAGGTTGTGGGAGTAAAGACTAATTGTAATTGCAGTCCTTTTCAGGATTAAGTTACATTGTTCCTATCAGTTTTTGCCAGGCAGGTCTGTGCCAGTGCTGTGCAAGTTTTTTTCACAGCATTTGGCTACATCTAGCAAAGCTAATCCTTTTTGGCCTATTGCAGAGTGTGTTAGTCAGTGGAGTAGCCTATCTGTGTTCCAAGCTACACCACCTGTGTATAGAATACCAATTTTTTTACTGCATAGCATCATTCTATTAGTCCATCTATACTGACCTCCATCAGTTTTCAAATTGAATATAATTTTTTTCTGCATCTAGCTCTGAAAAAATATTTGGGCTTCTAGCAGTGTGTGGGACTTGTTCTATTAGTCCATCTATACTGACCTCCATCAGGTTGCAAACTGAATATAATTTTTTTCTGCATCTAGCTCTGAAAAAATATTTGGCCTTCTAGCAGTGTGTGGGACTTGTTCTCTTAGTCCATCTATACTGACCTCCATCAGGTTACAAATTGAATATATTTTTTTTCTGCATCTAGCTCTGAAAAAATATTTGGCCTTCTAGCAGTGTGTGGGACTTGTTCTATTAGTCCATCTATACTGACCTCCATCAGGTTGCAAACTGAATATAATTTTTTTCTGCATCTACCTCTGAAAAAATATTTGGCCTTCTTGCAGTGTGTGGGACTTGTTCTATTAGTCCATCTATACTGACCTCTATCAGGTTGCAAATTGAATATAATTTTTTTCTGCATCTAGCTCTGAAAAAATATTTGGCCTTCTAGCAGTGTGTGGGACTTGTTCTATTAGTCCATCTATACTGACCGCCATCAGGTTGCAAATTGAATAAAATTTTTTTCTGCATCTAGCTCTGAAAAAATATTTGGCCTTCTAGCAGTGTGTGGGACTTGTTCTATTAGTCCATCTATACTGACCTCCATCAGGTTGCAAATTGAATATAATTTTTTTCTGCATCTAGCTCTGAAAAAATATTGGCCTTCTAGCAGTGTGTGGGACTTGTTCTATTAGTCCATCTATACTGACCTCCATCAGGTTGCAAATTGAATATAATTTTTTTCTGCATCTAGCACTGAAAAAATATTTGGCCTTCTAGCAGTGTCTGGGACTTGTTCTATTAGTCCATTTATACTGACCTCCATCAGGTGGCAAATTGAATATAATTTTTTTCTGCATCTAGCTCTGAAAAAATATTTGGGCTTCTAGCTGTGTGTGGGACTTGTTCTATTAGTCCATCTATACTGACCTCCATCAGGTTGCAAACTGAATATAATTTTTTTCTGCATCTAACCCAGACAATAGTTTTGGCCTAATACCACAGTTTGGCCACTCAGCTCTGCTCGGTTCCCATCCATTGTTTTTTTGTGCAAACAACTCCAGAGTTGTGAATTAGTTAACCACCAAAATGAGTGGAAAAAGGCCTGCTGCTGGTGGAAAGGGGAATAGGCGTGTTGGGAAGGGGAAAAAAGGTTGTGTCCGTGGAGTAGGTGTTAAAGCAACAGTAACATCTGCAGAAGAAAGACCATCTTCCAGCAAAACTAAAATGTCTACTTCTTTTAGCGGACAATGTGATAAGATCCCTTTCTTACGGCCACGCCAATCGCTACAAATTCCAGATGAGGCACAAAAACAGCAGGTGCTTCAACGGATATCAAGTGCTCCTTTAAGTGGGCTCTCCTCCACATCAACTTCAACATCACAAATACTCCAGTCCTCAGAGGTGTCACCCCAATCGCACTTGCTTCCTCACAGCTCCCAAATTTCCAGCTGCCCGTCTGAGTATGAGGTAGAACAGATGGTTGAGTCTGCAGAGCTGTTTACTCACACTGTAGCCTGGCAATCAGAGGTCGGCTCCAGCGCTTCTGTGAATCCAGACGAGGAAATGATCTGCACTGATGGCCAGAATCTTTATGAGTCGGATCCAGGACCAGACGCAGAAGGTTCTGACCATAATGTAGACCATCATTCCCAAATTGTAACTCCTGTTGGTGGAGACAATGAGGAAGACGATGATGAGACTCAAATACCTGATTGGAGCGACAACTTTAGTTTTTTGTCAGGGCAGGAACAGGTTGGCTCTGAGGACGACGGGTGTGATAACACACAGGGTGATGATGATGAGGTTGGAGATCCCACTTACTGTCAACCCACAGTCAGCCAAGAGATGAAGTCAGCAGAGGAGGTGGAGGAGGATGCTAGTGACGACGAGGTCAGGTTGCACCTTCCTGGACAGAGACGTAGTACTGGAAGCACGTCAACAACTGCATCCTCAAACACAACTCTGCCTCTGACCACAAGTCATGGTGGCTCTTCAGGTCGCATGGGTGCTAAGCCTTGCATAGCCTGGGCATTTTTTTCAGATCGATAAAGATGACCCAACTCGTGTTTTCTGTAACATTTGTCAGCAAAAGCTAAGTAGAGGCCAAAAAATACAAAGTTTGAGTACTTCATGCATGAACCGACACATGGACATGAAGCATAAGTTGCAGTGGGAAGCTCACTGTGCTACAATGCGGCCTAGCCGGCCGGGCCAACCGCCATCTGCCACATCTTGTGCATCCGCAGCCTCTTCATCCTCTGTGACTGGGGGAACAGCAGTCACACCTGGTTTGGGACGCAGACCTGCCACCTCTTTACCCGCAACAGCCAGCGTAATTGGCAGGTCATCATTTTCTTTGGAGGTGGTAACACTAGCTGATGTTCAGCGCTGTCCGACATCGATAGCACCACCTTTGGATCAAGGCAACCTAACATGTCCGCCTGCATCTTCCTCACAGACCGGCAGTTTGTCGGGGACACCCTTCTCAACCCCGTCTAAGCACAACAGCCAGCCCTCAGTCCCTCAGATGTGGACAAGTAAAAGACCACTTCCTCCTAGCCATGAGAAAGCTAAGAGGTTGAATTTCACCATCTGCAAGCTCTTGGCTACAGAAATGCTGCCTTTCCGCCTGGTGGACACAGAGGATTTTCGAGACCTTATGTCCGTCGCAGTGCCCCAGTACCAGATGCCCAGTCGGCACTACTTCTCAAAGAAAGGTGTGCCTGCGCTCCACCAGCATGTCGCACACAACATCACCGCTTCTTTTACAAACTCTGTGTGTGACAGGGTGCATTTCACCACAGACACTTGGACGAGTAGGCATGGACAGGGGCGTTACATGTCGCTGACTGGGCAAAGGGTAACTATGGTGACAGCAGGACAAGGGGCTGCTGTCCAAGTCTTGCCGTCCCCACGAGTTGTGCGTCAATCCGCTTTATCTCAAAGTTCCTCCACTGCTTCTGCCTCCTCAACCTCCTCTCGGTCCTCCACCTGCACCTAAAGCCTGTCTGGTCATGCCACAAGCTTTGTAACTGCGCAGAAGGGATCCTGCACACCTCCTTACTATGCTGCCAGTAGGGCTCAACGTCATCAGGCGGTTTTTACATTGAAATATCTGGAAAATGTGAGTCACACAGCTGAGGGGTTGTGGTCAGCTCTGGAGAACCAATTTCATGAATGGTTGTCTCCACTGGACCTGAAACCAGGGAAGGCCGTGTGCGACAATGCTGCAAACCTGGGTGCAGCCCTTCGCCGGGGAAATGTCACACACGTGCCTTGTATGGCTCACGTGTTGAACCTCGTTGTCCAGCAATTTTTAGCCCACTATCCCGGACTAGATGGCCTTCTGCAGAGGGCACGGTCGCTGTGTGCTCACTTCCGCCGTTCACATCCCGCAGCTCAGCGATGTACATCTCTACAGAAGTCATTGGGCCTGCCACTTCACCGGCTAAAATGCGATGTGCCTACCCGGTGGAATTCAACTCTGCACATGTTGCAGCGACTGTGGCAGCACCGACAAGCCCTGGTGCAATACGTTCTGATGTATAGCCTAGGCCAACGGGATCCAGAGGTGGGGCAAATCACGCTGGAGGAGTGGTCTCAGATCAGGAACCTATGCACCCTTCTGCACAGTTTTGAAATGGCGACGAAGATGTTTAGTGCTGACGATGCCATTATCATCCTGACTATTCCGGTGACTTACATGCTGGAGCACATGTTAAACAGAATTCGGAGTCAGGAGGTGGCACAAGAGGAGGTGGAGGAAGTAGAGGAGGAGGAGTTGTATGCGGAAGGGCTAACATCTGCAAGGTCCAGACGGTCGGCAGCACCAAGGCGGCAGGCATGTGAGGGTGGGGGAGATGGTTTTACCAGGGCGCATGGTAGCAGCCAAACTAGTGAGGAAGGTGCAAGACCCCAGGAAGAAGTGGAGGACGAACTGATGGAAGACTCATCAGATGAGGGAGACCTTGATCACATTTCTGTTGTGCGAGGTTGGGGGGAGAGGACAGAGGAAGGAAGCATGATTGTTACCTCGCCACCAACACAACAGGGACTTGGTGCTCCTGGATGCGCAACACACATGAGTGCCTTCTTGCTGCACTACCTGCAACATGACCCTCGAATTGGGAGAATTAGAAATAATCCTGACTACTAGGTTGCCACACTGTTAGATCCCCGGTACAAAAGTAAATTTGCAGAAATAATTCCTGCCATAGAAAGGGATGCACGCATGCAGGAGTATCAGCAGAGACTGTTGCAGAATGTTACATGTGCTTTTCCACAAAACACCAGTGGTGCACGTAGTGAATCTCACAGTTCCAACTTGCCAACCGTGGGACCGTCGAGTGTTCAGCACTCAAACCGTAACAGAAACACAGTATCTGCTGGTAACATCAATTTTGCGGAATCATTTCACCACTTTTTTAGCTCATCCTTTGCAAGGCCACAGGAGACAAGAAGTCTGACACATAGTCAACGCCTAGAGACGATGGTACAGGAGTATCTCCAAGTAAACATTGAAGCCATGACTGTGTCACTGGACCCTTGCTCTTTTTGGGCTTCCAATCTGGATAAATGTTCGGAGCTCGCCACTTACGCCTTGGAGATCTTGTCATGCCCCGCAGCCAGCGTTCTGTCTGAACGTGTGTTCAGCGCTGCTGGTGGTGTGCTGACAGATAAGCGCACGCGGCTCTCCACTGATAATGTAGACAGACTCACGTTCATAAAGATGAACAAATCATGGATCCGAAACGACTTTTCTACCCCTGTGTCATCCTGGGGAGAGTAAAAGCTTGATGATTGGTTAAAATCACCTCACCAACCGTTTTAAGCTTTCAAATTACTAATCATGTTTATCTGTATCTTGGCTGGAAAACAATTTGGGCTTTGTAGCAGTGTGCAGTACTGATTCTATTAGGCCATCTATACTAAGCTCCACCAGATTTAAAATTAATAATAATTTTTAGCTGCATCTAGCCCGGAAAATAATTTTGGGGCTTCGAGATGCGCAAGACACATAAGTGCCTTCTTGCTGCACTACCTGCAACATGACCCTCAGATTGTCAGAATTCGAAGTAATCCTGACTACTGGGTTGCCACACTCTTAGATCCCCCACACTCTTCGATCAACCTTTTCATTTTAATAAAGACCAAAAAAATGGTCATTTTTGAAATTATAAGCATTAGCAGGTTACTAGAAACTGAAATCAAACAGTTTTCAACTCAAAACTTTATTCTAGGTGATGTTACATTTGCACATAGGACCCCTTGTTCGAAAGGAGCTTCTGAACTCTCTCGTCCATTGAATTTGTCAGGTTTTGGATGGTTTCTGCTTCAATTGTTTTGCATGAGGACAGAATACCCTCCCAGAGCTGTTGCTTAGATGTGAACTGCCTCCCGCCATCATAGACACTCCTTTTGATGATGCTCCAGAGGTTCTGAATGGGGTAGAGGTCAGGGGAGCATGGGGGTCACACCATAAGTTTGTCCCCTTTTATGCCCATATCAGCCAGAGATGCAGATGTGTTATGTGCAGCATGAGACGGTGCATTATCATGCATGAAAATGATCTTGCTGTGGAATACACGGTTCTTCTTCTTGAACCATGACAAGAAGTGCTGTTTGAGAAACTCCACATACATTATGGAGTTCATCTTTACCCCTTCAGGGATCCTAAAGGGGCTGACAATCTCTCTCCCCATGATTCCAGCCCAAAACATTACTCCAGCTCCTCCTTGTTGGCGCTGTAGCCGTGTTTGCGTGGGGTGTCCATCAACCAGCCATCCTCCACTCCATCCATCTGGACCATCGAGCGTTGCACGGCACTCATCCGTGAACAAAACAGTTTTGAAATCAGTCTTCATGTATTGTTTGGCCCACTGGAGCTGTTTCTGCTTGTGTGCAGTGGATAGAGGAGGTCGACAGAATGGCGTACGCACAGCTGCAAACCTCTGAAGTACCCTGCATCTTGTTGTTCGGGGGACGTTGGAGGCACCAGCAGCTTCAAAAACTTGTCTGCTGCTATGACAAGGCTTTTTTGCCGCTGCTCTTTTAACCTGACGTAATTGCCTGTAGGAAAGAGTCCTCAATTTGCCCTTATCAGCACGCACACGTGTGTACTGTGAATCAGCTACATACTTCTTGATTGCCAAGACACTTCATCCTGATTAGAGATGAGCGTTGTTCTACTCGAACTGTTCGCCAATCTCAAATTCGAGCTGTTTTGGGCGGTGTTCGAGCCGGTCGGCGAACACGAACAATTTGAGAAAAATTCGGCTGTTCGAGGTTATGTTCGATAACTGTTCGTGCACCAAAATCATAACTGGATTTTTTCTCAGTAATGATGAAAATTAATGTTAATACGCAGTTTGAGTGTACAGCGGGGCGGGGGGAGGGGCAGGGGATGGATCTCTGCAGGAACAATGAAGATCTCCATTTTTTTTTCTCTTTCCCGCATTTGCAGTGGGGAGGTGCAATCTGTCAGCCTATCAGCAGCGCACACACGGAGCGAAGTGCTTTTTTTCACACAAGCAAGGGCATGTGTGATTGGCAGTGTATGTCACATGTCCTTGCCCTATAAGACCAAGCCATTTTCCCCGTCGCCACCATTTTCTCACTGCTGCAGCTGCGTGTTAGACGGCACCGCTGTTGCTGTGTGTGCTATACCTTGTTAATTTCAAGCCAATTTTCGCACAAATATACAGATAGCTTGGGAGTAGGGAATAGTTGTGATTGCAGTCCTTTTAAGGACTAGGTTACAGCATTTCCTACGACTTTTATCAGGCAGGTCTGTGCTCTTAAATAGATAGATTGTGGGAGTAAAGACTAATTGTAATTGGAGTCCTTTTCAGGACTAGGTTACATCAGTTCCTATCAGTTTTTGCCAGGCAGGTCTGTGCCAGTGCTGTGCAAGTTTTTTTCACAGCATTTGTCTGAATCTAGCAAAGCTAATCCTTTTTGGCCTATTGCAGAGTGTGTTAGTCAGTGGAGTAGCCTATCTGTGTTGCAAGATATACCACCTGTGTATAGAATACCAATTTTTTTACTGCACCTAGTGAAGTAAAATCTTTTGGGCATAGCATCATTCTATTAGTCCATCTATACTGAACTCCATCAGGTTGCAAATTAAAAATAATTTTTTTCTTCATTTATCTCTGAAAAAATATTTGGGCTTCTAGCAGCGTGTGGGACTTGTTCTATTAGTCCATCTATACTGACCTCCATCAGGTTGCAAATTAAAAATAATTTTTTTCTGCATCTAGCTCTGAAAAAATATTTGGGCTTCTAGCAGTGTGTGGGACTTGGTCTATTAGTCCATCTATACTGACCTCCATCAGGTTGCAAATTAAAAATAATTTTTTTCTGCATCTAGCTCTGAAAAAATATTTGGGCTTCTAGCAGTGTGTGGGACTTGGTCTATTAGTCCATCTATACTGACCTCCATCAGGTTGCAAATTGAATAAAAAAATTTTCTGCATCTAGCTCTGAAAAAATATTTGGGCTTCTAGCGGTGTGTGGGACTTGGTCTATTAGTCCATCTATACTGACCTCCATCAGGTTGCAAATTAAAAATAATTTTTTTCTGCATCTAACCCAGCCAATAGTTTTGGCCTAATACCACAGTTTGGCCACTCAGCTCTGCTCGGTTACCATCCATTGTTTTTTTGTGCAAACAACTCCAGAGTTGTGAATTAGTTAACCACCAAAATGAGTGGAAAAAGGCCTGCTGCTGGTGGAAAGGGGAATAGGCGTGTTGGGAAGGGGAAAAAAGGTTGTGTCCGTGGGGTAGGTGCAGAAGAAAGACCATCTTCCAGCCAAACTAAAATGTCTACTTCTTTTAGCGGACAATGTGATAAGATCCCTTTCTTCCGGCCACGCCAATCGCTACAAATTCCAGATGAGGCACAAAAACAGCAGGTGCTTCAACGGATATCAAGTGCTCCTTTAAGTGGGCTCTCCTCCACATCAACTTCAACATCACAAATACTCCAGTCCTCAAAGGTGTCACCCAAATCGCACTTGCTTCCTCACAGCTCCCAAATCTCCAGCTGCCCGTCTGAGTATGAGGTAGAACAGATGGTTGAGTCTGCAGAGCTGTTTACTCATACTATAGCCTGGGAATCAGAGGTCGACTCCAGCGCTTCTGTGAATCCAGACGAGGAAATGATCTGCACTGATGCCCAGAATCTTTATGAGTCGGATCCAGGACCAGACGCAGAAGGTTCTGACCATAATGTAGACCCTCATTCCCAAACTGTAACTCCTGTTGGTGGAGACAATGAGGAAGACGATGATAAGACTCAAATACCTGATTGGAGCGACAACTTTAGTTTTTTGTCAGGGCAGGAACAGGTTGGCTCTGAGGACGACGGGTGTGATAACGCACAGGGTGATGATGATGAGGTCGGAGATCCCACTTACTGTCAACCCACAGTCAGCCAAGAGATGAGGTCAGCAGAGGAGGTGGAGGAAGATGCTAGTGACGACGAGGTCAGGTTGCGCCTTCCTGGACAGAGATGTAGTACTGGAAGCACGTCAACAACTGCATCCTCAAACACAACTCTGCCTCTCACCACAAGTCGTGGTGGCTCTTCAGGTCGCATGGGTGCTAAGCCTTGCATAGCCTGGGCATTTTTTCAGATCGATAAAGATGACCCAACTCGTGTTATCTGTAACATTTGTCAGCAAAAGCTAAGTAGAGGCCAAAAAATACATAGTTTGAGTACTTCATGCATGAACCGGCACATGGACATGAAGCATAAGTTGCAGTGGGAAGTTCAGTGTGCTACAATGCGGTCTAGCCGGCCGGGCCAACCACCGTCTGCCATATCTTGTGCATCTGCGGCCTCTTCATCCTCTGTGACTGGGGGGACAGCAGTCACACCTGTTTTGGGGCGCAGACCTGCCACCTCTTTACCCGCAACAGCCAGCGTGATTGGCAGGTCATCATTTTCTTTGGAGGTGGTAACACCAGCTGGTCTTGAGCGCTGTCCGACATCGATAGCACCACCTTTGGATCAAGGCAACCTAACATGTCCGCCTGCATCTTCCTCACAGACCGGCAGTTTGCCGGGGACACCCTTATCAACCCCGTCTAAGCACAATAGCCAGCCCTCGGTCCCTCAGATGTGGACAAGTAAAAGACCATTTCCTCCTAGCCATGAGAAAGCTAAGAGGTTGAATTTCACCATCTGCAAGCTCTTGGCTACAGAAATGCTGCCTTTCCGCCTGATGGACACAGAGGATTTTCGAGACCTTATGTCCGTCGCAGTGCCCCAGTACCAGATGCCCAGTCGGCACTACTTCTCAAAGAAAGGTGTGCCTGCGCTCCACCAGCATGTCGCACACAGCATCACCGCTTCTTTGAGAAACTCTGTGTGTGACAGGGTGCATTTCACCACAGACACTTGGACGAGTAGGCATGGACAGGGGCGTTACATGTCGCTGACTGGGCACTGGGTAACTATGGTGACAGCAGGACAAGGGGCTGCTGTCCAAGTCTTGCCGTCCCCACGAGTTGTGCGTCAATACTCTTTATGTCAAAGTTCCACCACTGCTTCTGCCTCCTCAACCTCCTCTCGGTCTTCCACCTGCACCCAAAGCCTGTCTGGTCATGCCACAAGCTTTCTAACTGCGCAGAAGGGATCCTGCACACCTCCTTACTATGCTGGCAGTAGGGCTCAACGTCATCAGGCGGTTTTTACATTGAAATGTCTGGGAAATGTGAGTCACACAGCTGAGGAGTTGTGGTCAGCTCTGGAGAACCAATTTCATGAATGGTTGTCTCCACTGGACCTGAAACCAGGGAAGGCCGTGTGCGACAATGCTGCAAACCTGGGTGCGGCCCTTCGCCGGGGCAATGTCACACACGTGCCTTGTATGGCTCACGTGTTGAACCTGGTTGTCCAGCAATTTTTAGCCCACTATCCCAGACTAGATGGCCTTCTGCAGAGGGCACGGTCGCTGTGTGCTCACTTCCGCCGTTCGCATCCCGCAGCTCAGCGACTTACATCTCTACAGAAGTCGTTGGGCCTGCCACTTCACCGGCTAAAATGCGATGTGCCTACCCGGTGGAATTCAACTCTGCACATGTTGCAGCGACTGTGGCAGCACCGACAAGCCCTGGTGCAATACGTTCTGACGTATAGCCTGGGCCAACGAGATTCAGAGGTGGGGCAAATCACGCTGGAGGAGTGGTCTCAGATCAGGGACCTATGCACCCTTCTGCACAGTTTTGAAATGGCGACGAAGATGTTTAGTGCTGACGATGCCATTATCAGCATGACTATTCCGGTGATTTACATGCTGGAGCACATGTTAAACAGAATTCGGAGTCAGGTGGTGGCACAAGAGGAGGTGGAGATAGTAGAGGAGGAGGAGTTGTATGCGGAAGGGCTAACATCTGCAAGGTCCAGACGGTCGGCAGCACCAAGGCGGCAGGCATGTGAGGGTGGGGGAGATGGTTTTACCAGGGCGCATGGTAGCAGCCAAACTAGTGAGGAAGGTGCAGGAGCCCAGGAAGAAGTGGAGGACGAACTGATGGAAGACTCATCAGATGAGGGAGACCTTGATCACATTTCTGTTGTGCGAGGTTGGGGGGAGAGGACAGAGGAAGGAAGCATGATTGTTACCTCGCCACCAACACAACAGGGACTTGGTGCTCCTGGATGCGCAACACACATGAGTGCCTTCTTGCTACACTACCTGCAACATGACCCTCGAATTGTGAGAATTAGAAATAATCCTGACTACTGGGTTGCCACACTGTTAGATCCCCGGTACAAAAGTAAATTTGCAGAAATTATTCCTGCCATAGAAAGGGATGCACGCATGCAGGAGTATCAGCAGAGACTGTTGCAGAATCTTACATGTGCTTTTCCACAAAATACCAGTGGTGCACGTAGTGAATCTCACAGTTCCAACTTGCCAACCGTGGGACCGTCAAGTGTTCAGCACTCAAACCGTGACAGAACCACAGTATCTGCTGGTAACATCAATTTTGCGGAATCATTTCACCACTTTTTTAGCCCATCCTTTGCAAGGCCACAGGAGACAAGAAGTCTGACACATAGTCAACGCCTAGAGACGATGGTACAGGAGTATCTCCAAGTAAACATTGAAGCCACGACTGTGTCACTGGACCCTTGCTCTTTTTGGGCTTCCAATCTGGATAAATGGCCGGAGCTCGCCACTTACGCCTTGGAGATCTTGTCATGCCCCGCAGCCAGCGTTCTGTCTGAACGTGTGTTCAGCGCTGCTGGTGGTGTGCTGACAGATAAGCGCACGCGGCTCTCCACTGATAATGTAGACAGACTCACGTTCATAAAGATGAACAAATCATGGATCCGAAACGACTTTTCTACCCCTGTGTCATCCTGGGGAGAGTAAAAGCTTGATGATTGGTTAAAATCACCCTACCAACCGTTTTAAGCTTTCAAATTACTATTCATGTTTATCTGTATCTTGACTGGAAAATAATTTGGGCTTTGTAGCAGTGTGCAGCACTGATCCTATTAGGCCATCTATACTAAAGCTTCACCAGATTTAAAATTAAAAATAATTTTTAGCTGCATCTAGCCCGGAAAATAATTTTGGGGCTCCGAGATGCGCAAGGCACATAAGTGCCTTCTTGCTGCACTACCTGCAGCATGACCCTCATATTGTCAGAATTCGAAGTAATCATGACTACTGGGTTGCCACACTCTTAAATCCCCCAAACTTTTCGATCAACCTTTTCATTTTAATAAAGACCAAAAAAATGGTCATTTTTGAAATTATAAGCATTAGCAGGTTGTTAGAAACTGAAATCAAACAGTTTCCAACTCAAAACTTTTTTCTAGGTGATGTTACATTTTCACATAGGACCCCTTGTTCGAAAGGAGCTTCTGAACTCTCTCGTCCATTGAATTTGTCAGGTTTTGGATGGTTTCTGCTTCAATTGTTTTGAGTGAGGACAGAATACCCTCCCAGAGCTGTTGCTTAGATGTGAACTGCCTCCCGCCATCATAGACACTCCTTTTAATGATGCTCCAAAGGTTCTGAATGGGGTAGAGGTCAGGGGAGCATGGGGGTCACACCATAAGTTTGTCCCCTTTTATGCCCATATCAGCCAGAGATGCAGATGTTTTATGTGCAGCATGAGATGGTGCATTATCATGCAGAAAAATGATCTTGCTGTGAAATACACGGTTCTTCTTCTTGAACCATGGCAGGAAGTGCTGTTTGAGAAAATCCACATACATTATGGAGTTCATCTTTAGCGCCTTCAGGGATCCTAAAGGGGCCGACAATCTCTCTCCCCATGATTCCAGCCCAAAACATTACTCCACCTCCTCCTTGTTGGCGCTGTAGCCGTGTTTGCGTGGGGTGTCCATCAACCAGCCATCCTCCACTCCATCCATCTGGACCATCGAGCGCTGCACGGCACTCATCCGTGAACAAAACAGTTTTGAAATCAGTCTTCATGTAATGTTTGGCCCACTGGAGCCGTTTCTGCTTGTGTGAAGTGGATAGAGGAGGTCGACAGGATGGCGCATGCACAGCTGCAAACCTCTGAAGGACCCTGCATCTTGTTGTTCGGGGGACGTTGGAGGCACAAGCAGCTTCAAAAACTTGTCTGCTGCTATGACAAGGCTTTTTTGCCGCTGCTCTTTCAACCTGACGTAATTGCCTGTAGGAAAGAGTCCTCAATTTGCCCTTATCAGCACGCACACGTGTGTACTGTGAATCAGCTACATACTTCTTGATTGCCAAGACACTTCATCCTGATCATCGCACAATGTTGATTGTAGTCATGCCTTGACCTAAACACTCCACAATTTGTTGCTTCTCAGCAGCCGACACATCCTTTTTCTTTCCCATTTTGGCAGAAAATGTAGGCTGCTTAATAATGTGAGAGAGCCTTCTTAAGTAGTCTTGCCTTTCATTGGACACACCTGCCAAACTAATTAGCACAGGTGTCTGCAATTGCTTACAGTGATATAAAGAGCCCTGACACACATCACCATCAATGAGTTTAACTGACAAACAAACAAATTCTTCCCTTATCACTCCTAAACACTTTTTGTATAATAATTTGGAACGCAGTGTACATGTGCTTTTCCACAAAACACCAGTGGTTCACGTAGTGAATCTTACAGTTCTAACTTGCCAACCGTGGTCTGTATGGAGTTGTTCAATAAAGGGCCCAAAATTAAGATAACATAGATGGGAGAGGTCTCTATGAATAGGAATTCCTAAGTATTTGATACCCTGTGAGGGCCAGGCAAAGGGAAAGTTGGACTGGATGGAATCCTATATGGATTTGGGGAGGGAGACATCGAGGGCCTCAGACTTCGCTGCATTGATTTTAAAATTTTACCATGTAACAAAGTGATCTATTTCAGCCATAACAGCATGGATGGATATATGTGATTGAGTGATATATACTAGGACATCATCAGCAAATAGAGAGCACTTGTACTCGGTGCCTCCCACCTCAATCCACCTAATATTGGGGTTATGGCGAATTGATGAGAGCAGGTGCTCCGTCACTAGGATGTATAAGAGAGGGGACAGAGGACATCACTGCCTTGTCCCATTGGTGATTGTGAAAGGTGATGAAAATGTTCTGACGCACCCCCTGGGCCTTGGGACACCCGGAGCCGGACCCTTTTTGGTGGATGCTGGTGGTTGTAGTCTTCGTGGCAGCGACCCAGTTCCGTGGCTCAGGGCGGTCAAACCAGTGGCGGAACTATTTATGTGGTTTTCATGTTTAAATGTCCGACTACGCCACCCGTGGATTGCGGTCAGAGTGAACCGCCGCTACAGGGCAGACCACTGAGGCTGGTGTTGTGGGTGCAGCAGAGCGTAGCATAACTCCCCACGGGAGGAGTATAGCCTCAGGGCAGTGTATGCGGAGGATGGGGGTGATGGTGCAGGGCAGCAGCAGTAACGACACGGAGTCAGTGATGCAGTTCAGGGCCTTTACTCACAGTTCTTATTATCCAGACCACGTCTGCAGGTAACGGCTGCCCACGTCGTACTGTGCTCACCAGGTGAGGGGCTCAGACAACTCCCAGATAACTTTGGAGCACTTCACAGGACCCCCTTTGTGTGTCCTTTGTCTGGCCTTTCTTACCAACACTTCTGTCCGGCTGCCTCGGGCCTCCTCTTGGTAAACTTGGCGCCAGTTTCCCTGACCCTATGTGGTGCCTTCCTAGCGGGTGTAGCGAGGGGCTGCGCCACATAAAATGTCAGAGCCTCCGGTTTCTAGCTGAGGGTCGTTTCCTGCCTCCACTAGTTCGGGGACCGGTCTCCCCCTTTGGCCTGACCCCTCCACGCAGGTGGATTCGGGCGTGCGGTGGCGACTCGCCCGTCCGCACCCCTGGGATCCCTTCATTCCTCGTTTCTGGAGCCTTCTCCGCTTCCAGGCCTGGGCCTCTGTTACTAGGCCCGCCTCCGGAGCAGAGCTCATGCAGAGCCCCTGCTCCCTGCCACTTCTGCTCAGACTTCTCTGCACTGAACTAAGATGGTGCCCACCTTTTATACTCCCTTCTCAATGCACCCAGGAACTGCTTCCTCCCTGCTCCTGCACTACAGGGTTCCCCTTCCTCAGTGTTCCCTCCCCCCACTCCAGCCAGGGACAGGGACTGTCGTGCCCATCTCAGGGGCATACTGGTCGCCCTGCCCCACGGCAATGTGGTGTAATGCATGCAGGTGTCGGGTCCTGATCCACACTCCATCCTTACCTGAGAGTGAGATATCACACCTCTGGGTGAGGTGCAATACGTCTTTAGCAACCGAGCCCTCAGGGTGCTACAGTTCCATTTATCTTCAGCCTAGGTGACGTATTGCGATACAGGGCCGTGATTTTGGCTATAAAAGGGTCCCCTAGACCCCTACCCCAAGCTTTTTAAGAGAATCATATATGGCGTGCCAGGAGACTCTATGGAATGCTTTCTCAGCATCCAACGAGAGTATCTAATTACAAATTTTTAACTGCATCTAGCCCAGGAAATACTTTGTGCCTAGTAGCAGTGTCTGCTAGTAAGCGGATTATCCCGGCTGTTAAGCAAGCTGCACCACCTGTAGTTTAGACACTTAATTTTTTCAAAGGAAATGCTTCGGGACCATGGGATACTTAGTGAAGAGCATCAGGAGGCACCCCAAGGCATAGGGGATGGGACTGGCAGTAGGATGCCTCGCGGTGGACAGCTGAGCTCGATCCTTATAAAAGCTTTTTAACTGCAGCAGCTTTAGTGGACGCTACTGGAGCTGGAATTACCGCGGCTGCTGGCATGAGACTTGCCCTCCAATAGATCCTTGTAAATGGATTTAAAGTGTATTCATTCAAATTAGAGAGACAATTTAAATTAAAAAGCTTAGAGCTGCCTCCACCACAGGGGGGCTCGCTCGACCCACCAGCGGACAGGCACCAGTATTGGGAGAGGGGGGCTGGCCGTCAGGGTTCACCGCGGCTCTGGCACAAACCCGGCGACACGGAGGTGGCACGGGCAGGAGCGGACTGGCCGTGTCGGCTTCTCACTTTTTGGATTTTAGAAGGGCATGACATGCCTATATCTGTGTCTCCCCCTCCTTTTACTCCTCCACCTCTTTTATTTTCGCATGACTATATGTACTTGTCACTTTTCCATGTGTTAGTTATGTCTTCTGAGCAGTTTGTCAGCTTTTGGACACCTTTGAAGGTGTTTTCTATGTGTTTCTATGTGTTTTTGTTTGCCTGCCATTGGTTTTAACGGTGTTCGAAGGTGTTCGATGAACAGTTCGACGAACAGTTCGGCGAACACACGGGTGTTCGATGAACCGAACCGAACTCGAACACTACGGGGGTGGCTCAACACTAATCCTGATCATCGCACAATGTTGATTGTAGTCATGCCTTGACCTAAACACTCCACAATTTGTTGCTTCTCAGCAGCCGACACATCCTTTTTCTTTCCCATTTTGGCAGAAAATGTAGGCTGCTTAATAATGTGGGACAGCCATCTAAAGTAGTCTTGCCGTTCATTGGACACACCTGCCAAACTAATTAGCACAGGTGTCTGCAATTGCTTACAGTGATATAAAGAGCCCTGACACACATCACCATCAATGAGTTTAACTGACAAACAAACAAATTCTTCCCTTATCACTCCTAAACACTTTTTGCATAATAATTTGGAACACAGTGTACATGTGCTTTTCCACAAAACACCAGTGGTTCATGTAGTGAATCTTACAGTTCTAACTTGCCAACCGTGGTCTGTATGGAGTTGTTCAATAAAGGGCCCAAAACTAAGATAACATAGACGGGAGAGGTCTCTATGAATAGGAATTCCTAAGAAATTGATACCCTGTGAGGGCCAGGCAAAGAGAAAGTTGGACTGGATGGAATCCTGTATGGATTTGGGGAGGGAGACATCGAGGGCCTCAGACTTCGCTGTATTGATTTTAAAATTTGACCATGTAACAAAGTGATCTATTTCAGCCATAACAGCCTGCTGATGGATATATGTGATTGACATCATCAGCAAATGCAGAGCACTTGTACTCGGTGCCTCCCACCTCAATCCACCTAATATTGGGGTTATGGCGAATTGATGAGAGCAGGTGCTCCGTCACTAGGATGTATAAGAGAGGGGACAGAGGACATCCCTGCCTTGCCCCATTGCTGATTATGAAAGGTGATGAAAATGTTCTGACGCGCCCTCTGGGCCTTGGGACATCCGGAGCCGGACCCTTTTTGGTGGATGCTGGTGGTTGTAGTCTCCGTGGCGGCGACCCGGTTCCGTGGCTCAGGGCGGTCAAGCCAGTGGCGGAACTATTTATGTGGTTTTGATGTTTAAATGTCCGACTACGCCACCCGTGGATTGCGGTCAGAGTGAACCGCCGCTGCTGGGCAGACCGCTGAGGCTGGTGTTGTGGGTGCAGCAGAGCGCAGCATAACTCCCCACGGGAGGAGTATAGCCTCAGGGCAGTGTATGCGGAGGATGGGGGTGATGGTGCAGGGCAGCAGCTGTAACGACACGGAGTTAGTGATGCAGTCCAGGGCCTTTACTCACAGTTCTTATTATCCAGACCACTTCTGCAGGTAACGGCTGCCCACGTCGTACTGTGCTCACCAGGTGAGGGGCTCTGATAACTCCCAGATAACTTTGGAGTGCTTCACAGGACCCCCTTTGTGTGTCCTTTGTCTGGCCTTTCTTACCAACCCTTCTGTCCGGCTGCCTCAGGCCTCCTCTTGGTAAACTTGGCGCCAGTTTCCCTGACCCTATGTGCTGCCCTCCTAGCGGGTGTAGCGAGGGGCTGCGCCACATAAAATGTCACAGCCTCCGGTTTCTAGCTGAGGGTCGTTTCCCGCCTTCACTAGTTTCGGGGACCGGTCTCCCCCTTTGGCCTGACCCCTCTACGCAGGTGGATTCGGGCGTGCGGTGGCGACTCGCCCGTCCACACCTCTGGGATCCCTTCGTTCCTCATTCCTGGAGCCTTCTCCGCTCCTCTTCCTTCCTTCTCCCTCTTCCAGGCCTGGGCCTCTGTTACTAGGCCCGCCTCTGGAGCAGAGCTCATGCAGAGCCCCTGCTCCCTGTCACTTCTGCTCAGACTTCTCTGCACTGAACTAAGATGGTGCCCACCTTTTATACTCCCTTCTCAATGCACCCAGGAACTGCTTCCTCCCTGCTCCTGCACTACAGGGTTCCCCTTCCTCAGTGTTCCCTCCCCCCACTCCAGCCAGGGACAGGGACTGTCGTGCCCATCTCAGGGGCATATTGGTCGCCCTGCCCCACGGCAATGTGGTGTAATGCATGCAGGTGTCGGGGTCCTGATCCACACTCCATCCTTACCTGAGAGTGAGATATCACACCTCTGGTGAGGTGCAATACCTCTGCAGCAACCGAGCCCTCGGGGTGCTACAGTTCCATTTATCTTCAGCCTAGGTGACGCATTGCGATACAGGGCCGTGATTTTGGCTATAAAAGGGTCCCCTACCCCAAGCTTTTTAAGAGAAAAATATATGGCGTGCCAGGAGACTCTATGGAATGCTTTCTCAGCATCCAGCGAGAGTATCTAATTACTAATTTTTAACTGCATCTAGCCCAGGAAATACTTTGTGCCTAGTAGCAGTGTCTGCTAGTCAGCGGATTATCCCAGCTGTTAAGCAAGCTACACCACCTGTAGTTTGGACACTTAATTTTTTCAAAGGAAATGCTTAGGGACCACGGGATACTCAGTGAAGAGCATCAGGAGGCACCCCAAGGCATAGGGGCTGGGACTGGCGGTAGGACGCCTTGCGGTGGACAGCCGAGCTCGATCCTTATAAAAGCTTTTTAACTGCAGCAGCTTTAGTGGATGCTACTGGAGCTGGAATTATGTGGCTGCTGGCATGAGACTTGTCCTTCAATAGATCCTTGTAAAAGGATTTAAATTGTATTCATTCAAATTAGAGAGACAATTTAAATTAAAAAGCTTAGAGCTGCCTCCACCACAGGGGGGCTCGCTCGACCCACCAGCGGACAGGCACCAGTATTGGGAGAGGGGGGCTGGCCGTCAGGGTCCACCGCGGCTCTGGCACAAACCTGGCGACACGGAGGTGGCACGGGCAGGAACGGACTGGCCGTGTCGGCTTCTCACTTTTTGGATTTTAGAAGGGCATGACATGCCTATATCTGTGTCTCCCCCTCCTTTTACTCCTCCACCTCTTTTCTTTTCGCATGACTATATGTACTTGTCACTTTTCCATGTGTTAGTTATGTCTTCTGAGCAGTTTGTCAGCTTTTGGACACCTTTGAAGGTGTTTTCTATGTGTTTCTATGTGTTTTTGTTTGCCTGCCATTGGTTTTAACGGTGTTCGAAGGTGTTCGATGAACAGTTCGACGAACAGTTCGGCGAACACAAGGGTGTTCGACGAACTGAACCGAACTCGAACACTACGGGGGTGGCTCAACACTAAAAGTGATTGATCCTGCTATTACAGATATTTGTAGACATAGCCCCAGGTTTCAGGTGCCAGGGCTAATTTTTTTATCTTAATCCTGATAATTTGCTTAAAAAGCAATCCAGAGGACACAATTTTTCTGCTCCATTTGCTTGTTAGCACTGCAAAATACAGCCAGATCTTTTCCATATTACAGCAATAAAAATCCAGAAATTTGTAGTGAATGTGGAAAATATTGGCCTCCATTTCCATTTTGTTGCAGTCTGTCAGCGAAGCTATTCACACGAGGTCACTGTGAAGAATAGAATTAGTAAACTACAGGCCTGCAATTTAAAACCGTGGTTCTCCGTCAGGCCTATCACATATAACTGCATTCCAAATTCAGTCATTTCTGGCCTCCATTTCCATTTTGTTGCAGTGTGTCAGCAAAGCTATTCACAGGAGATCGCTTTGAAGAATAGTAACCTACAGGCCCGCAATTTAACACTGTGGTTTTCCGTCAGACGTATCACATATAACTACCTTTCAAATCCAGACATTTGTACTGAATGTGGAAAATATTGTTCTCTACTTAAAGTGGGCAAGGTGCGTGGCAACGGACGAGGAAGTGGACATGATGGTGATGGTGCATGCAGAGGCCAAGGTCGAGGCCGTGGGCAAGCTGAAATTGCCTCTTGTTCCTCGACCTTCCTGTCCCAATTACTAGGGGACCACAGAACACCACTATTGAACACAGAGCAGTGTCAAAAGGCTGTTGGTTGAATAGCAGATAATGCTTCCAGTCACTTTGCCACCACCACCAACACCCTGTCTTCCACAAGGTCAAGTCTCAGTAGCCGTGAGTCTGGACTGCATATTCCTCCCCCTGATCCTCCTTCCTCCCACCATGCTGAGTGCCCGGAGACAACTGATCCCACACTCGACACTCAGAAAAGCTGTTCATTTTTCCTCTTGTAGATCGGGGCCTCTCGCCTAGCTAACTTCAAGCAAGTCAACAGGAGAAGCATGTAGCGATGCCCAAATATTTGAGCAGCCAAACTCACACGAAGGCAACGGTGGGAAAGTGCAATTACTGTCGCAAGAGGTGGATGATGATGAGACACAATTGCACGAAAGTGAGGGGGAGGGCCAGGGTGCGGAAGTGGAAGAAGAAGTGGTGGATGATAAAGTAACTGACCCAATCTGGCAAGGGGACATGCAGAGCGAGGACAGCAGCACACAGGAGAGGGAGGTGTAGCACCACAACAGGCACAAAGAAGCAGTGTGGTGGCCGCAAACACAAGGCGGGAAAGCGTTTCCCGTAGCGCCAACATGATGGAAGTTGCCAGTACAACTGTTAGGTCTTCCCGAGTCTGGTTGTTTTTTAAAGACTCTGCCGATAACCCCAAAAAGGCCATTTGCACCACCTGCCAGGCCAGCATCACTAGGGGAGGCAAAACTAGCTGCCTGACCACCACCAGCATGATCAGGCACATGGCAGCAAAGCACCCGACTAAAATTTCCAAATCCCTTGGTTCAGAAACAGTGCCTGCAGGTGACATCACTGCTTCTTCCGCTGTTGTGCGTGCATGCCAATCCCCTGTCCATGGCACACGCCAAGTTGCCTCCCGCCCTGCATGTGTTATTGCACACTCTCAACTAGCACCAGCAGCAAGCACGTCCACGTCCTTGTCCCAGCGCAGCGTTCAGTTGTCCCTACTCCAGTCCTTGGAATGCAGCCAATGCTCCACAGGCCACACTACTAAATTCACACATTTTGCAAATGCTTGCGCTCAAAATGTTGCCTTTTAGGCTCATGGAGACGGAAGCTTTCCGCAACCTGATAGCGGCAGCTGTCCCTCAGTACTCGGTCCCCAATTGCCACTATTTCTCCCTGTGTGCCATCCCCGCATTACACGGGCACGTATCCCACATTAGCCATGCCCTCAACAACTCAGCTACTGGGAAAGTCCACCTAACCATGGACATGTGGTCAAGTGCTTGTGGGCAGGGACGGTACATCTCGCTGACAGCACACTGGGTTAATATAGTGGAAGCTGGGACCCAGTCAGACCTTGGGACGGAACACGTCCTCCCGACGTCGAGTATTGCGGGCCCTGAGTCGGGTCAATAAGGGTTGCCCCCACATTCTACAGCTCCTGCACCTCCTCCTCCTCTTCATCCTCCATCTCCGAAATGACCACATCAGTCACAAGCTGGAAGCACTGCAGCACTGCCTCGGCTAAGCGGCAACAGGCTGTGCTGAAGTTAATATGCTTAGGTGACAAATCGCACAAAGTTGAAGAGTTATGTACAGCTCTTAAAGAGCAGGCAGATCTGTGGCTCACACCGCTGACCCTACAGCCAGGCATGGTCGTGTCTGACAATGGCTGGAACCTGGTGGCAGCTCTGAGGCGAGGCAAGCTCACACACGTACCATGCCTGGCCCATGTGCTTAACTTCGTAGTTCAGAAGTTTCTCAAAACCTACCCAGATCTGCTGGATCTACTTGTCAAAGTACACCGCCTGTGTGCCCATTTTAGAAAGTTAGCTACAGCTTCCGCCGCCCTTGCCGTGCTTCAGCAGCATTTTCAGCTTCCAGCTCACTGACTGGTGTGCGATGTGCCCATGCATTGGAACTCTGCTCACAATTAAAGAGGATGCATTGCAGGTGGAGCACGATGAGATGGAGCAAGGAACCATAAGGGTGATTCCACTCAGCCCAGCCTCATCTCATCCCAACGTGGATTGGGTGACAGTGAGGAAGAGGAGGAAGAACAGGAGCTAGTTTCCTGCGCTATAGACGATAATACCTGCACAACTGTTCAGCGTGGATGGCCTGAGGACAGGGAGGAGGAGGAGGATGAGGAGGAGAGCATGGTCAGTCATCCTCTTGGTGAGGACACGGAAGTCTTGCCTGTTAGCAGTCTGGCACACATGGCTGAGATTACATTATGCTGCCTTTCCCGTGACCCTCGTGTTGTCCAAATTTTGGGTGACAGTCATTACTGGTTGGTGACACTTCAAAACCCATGCTACAAGGAGAACTTTCTGACTCTTATTCCCGTGTGGGACAGGCCTAATAAAATGGGACAGTACGAGAAGTCCCTTGTTGCATAACTATTAAAAAAATTCCCATCTGAAAACGCTGGCGACAGAGGTCACAGTTCATTGGACAACCAAGGAGTACAGGCGAGAGAGACACAAATGCAATCCAGCAGAGGCAAGGGAACACTATCAAACTTCTGGGACACTTTTCTCAGAACCTCCCATCGCACAGGCCCTGAGGCGCGGGGTACTCTCACAAGGAGGGGAAATTTTCGGAAGATGGTGAGGGAGTACCTTGCTGATGGTACCAACACCCTCCGTGATTCTTCTGTGCCTTATAATTATTAGGTATCCAAGCTGGACACGAGGCATGAACTGGCTCTCTACACCTTGGAGGTCCTGACCTGCCCTGCCGCTCGCGTTTTGTCAGAGCGGGTTTTTAGTGCTGCTGGTGGAATTATAACCGATAGACACATCCGCCTGTCAACTGAAAATGCTGACAGGTTGATTCTTATAAAAATGAACAAGGGCTGGATTGGGCCAGACTTCTCAACACCACTGAATGATAGCAGCGTAACATAAACTCAAATACAGTGTCTTTTTTTTGGGAGGTCTAACTCTATTCCCATGCACCTTTATCTTCACTAGTGTTGAGCCACCCCCGTAGTGTTCGAGTTCGGTTCGGTTCGTCGAACACCCGTGTGTTCGCCGAACTGTTCGTCGAACTGTTCGTCGAACACCTTCGAACACCGTTAAAACCAATGGCAGGCAAACAAAAACACATAGAAACACATAGAAAACACCTTCAAAGGTGTCCAAAAGCTGACAAACTGCTCAGAAGACACAACTAACACATGGAAAAGTGACAAGTACATATAGTCATGCGAAAAGAAAAGAGGTGGAGGAGTAAAAGGAGGGGGAGACACAGATATAGGCATGTCATGCCCTTCTAAAATCCAAAAAGTGAGAAGCCGACACGTTTAGTCCGCTCCTGCCCGTGCCACCTCCGCGTCGCCAGGTTTGTGCCAGAGCCGCGGTGAACGCTGACGGCCAGCCCCCCTCTCCCAATACTGGTGCCTGTCCGCTGGTGGGTCGAGCGAGCCCCCCTGTGGTGGAGGCAGCTCTAAGCTTTTTAATTTAAATTGTCTCTCTAATTTGAATGAATACACTTTAAATCCATTTACAAGGATCTATTGGAGGGCAAGTCTCATGCCAGCAGCCGCGTAATTCCAGCTCCAGTAGCGTCCACTAAAGCTGCTGCAGTTAAAAAGCTTTTATAAGGATCGAGCTCGGCTGTCCACCGCAAGGCATCCTACTGCCAGTCCCAGCCCCTATGCCTTGGGGTGCCTCCTGATGCTCTTCACTGAGTATCCCGTGGTCCCGAAGCATTTCCTTTGAAAAAATTAAGTGTCCAAACTACAGGTGGTGTAGCTTGCTTAACAGCCGGGATAATCCGCTGACTAGCAGACACTGCTACTAGGCACAAAGTATTTCCTGGGCTAGATGCAGTTAAAAATTTGTAATTAGATACTCTCGTTGGATGCTGAGAAAGCATTCCATAGAGTCTCCTGGCACGCCATATATGATTCTCTTAAAAAGCTTGGGGTAGGGGTCTAGGGGACCCTTTTATAGCCAAAATCATGGCCCTGTATCGCAATACGTCACCTAGGCTGAAGATAAATGGAACTGTAGCACCCTGAGGGCTCGGTTGCTACAGAGGTATTGCACCTCACCCAGAGGTGTGATATCTCACTCTCAGGTAAGGATGGAGTGTGGATCAGGACCCGACACCTGCATGCATTACACCACATTGCCGTGGGGCAGGGCGACCAATATGCACCTGAGATGGGCACGACAGTCCCTGTCCCTGGCTGGAGTGGGGGGAGGGAACACTGAGGAAGGGGAACCCTGTAGTGCAGGAGCAGGGAGGAAGCAGTTCCTGGGTGCATTGAGAAGGGAGTATAAAAGGTGGGCATCATCTTAGTTCAGTGCAGAGAAGTTTGAGCAGAAGTGGCAGGGAGCAGGGGCTCTGCATGAGCTCTGCTCCGGAGGCGGGCCTAGTAACAGAGGCCCAGGGCTGGAAGAGGGAGAAGGAAGGAAGAGGAGCGGAGAAGGCTCCAGGAACGAGGAACGAAGGGATCCCAGGGGTGCGGTCGGGCGAGTCGCCACCGCACGCCCGAATCCACCTGCATGGAGGGGTCAGGCCAAATGGGGAGACCGGTCCCCGAAACTAGTGGAGGCAGGAAACGACCCTCAGCTAGAAACCGGAGGCTGTGACATTTTATGTGGCGCAGCCCCTCGCTACACCCGCTAGGAGGGCAGCACATAGGGTCAGGGAAACTGGCGCCAAGTTTACCAAGAGGAGGCCCGAGGCAGCCGGACAGAAGGGTTGGTAAGAAAGGCCAGACAAAGGACACACAAAGGGGGTCCTGTGAAGCGCTCCAAAGTTATCTGGGAGTTGTCTGAGCCCCTCACCTGGTGAGCACAGTACGACGTGGGCAGCCGTTACCTGCAGACGTGGTCTGGATAATAAGAACTGTGAGTAAAGGCCCTGGACTGCATCACTGACTCTGTGTCGTTACTGCTGCTGCCCTGCACCATCACCCCCATCCTCCGCATACACTGCCCTGAGGCTATACTCCTCCCGTGGGGAGTTATGCTACGCTCTGCTGCACCCACAACACCAGCCTCAGCGGTCTGCCCTGCAGCGGCGGTTCACTCTGACCGCAATCCACGGATGGCGTAGTCGGACATTTAAACATCAAAACCACATAAATAGTTCCGCCACTGGTTTGACCACCCTGAGCCACGGAACCGGGTCGCCGCCACGAAGACTACAACCACCAGCATCCACCAAAAAGGGTCCGGCTCCGGGTGTCCCAAGGCCCAGGGGGTGCATCAGAACATTTTCATCACCTTTCACAATCACCAATGGGACAAGACAGGGATGTCCTCTGTCTCCTCTCTTATACATCCTAGTGACGGAGCACCTGCTCTCATCAATTCGCCATAACCCCAATATTAGGTGGATTGAGGTGGGAGGCACAGAGTACAAGTGCTCTCTATTTGCTGATGATGTACTAGTATATATCACTCAATCGCATATATCCATCTATGCTGTTATGGCTGAAATAGATCACTTTGTTACATGGTCAAATTTTAAAATCAATGCAGCGAAATCTGAGGCCCTCGATGTCTCCCTCCCCAAATCCATATAGGATTCCATCCAGTCCAACTTTCCCTTTGCCTGGCCCTCACAGGGTATCAAATACTTAGGAATTCCTATTCATAGAGACCTCTCCCATCTATGTTATCTTAATTTTGGGCCCTTTATTGAACAACTCCATACAGACCACGGTTGGCAAGTTAGAACTGTAAGATTCACTACGTGAACCACTGGTGTTTTGTGGAAAAGCACATGTATACTGTGTTCCAAATTATTATGCAAAAAGTGTTTAGGAGTGATAAGGGAAGAATTTGTTTGTTTGTCAGTTAAACTCATTGATGGTGATGTGTGTCAGGGCTCTTTATATCACTGTAAGCAATTGCAGACACCTGTGCTAATTAGTTTGGCAGGTGTGTCCAATGAAAGGCAAGACTACTTAAGAAGGCTGTCTCACATTATTAAGCAGCCTACATTTTCTGCCAAAATGGGAAAGAAAAAGGATGTGTCGGCTGCTGAGAAGCAACAAATTGTGGAGTGTTTAGGTCAAGGCATGACTACAATCAACATTGTGCGATGATCAGGATGAAGCGTCTTGGCAATCAAGAAGTATGTAGCTGATTCACAGTACACACGTGTGCGTGCTGATAAGGGCAAATTGAGGACTCTTTCCTACAGGCAATTACGTCAGGTTAAAAGAGCAGCGGCAAAAAAGCCTTGTCATAGCAGCAGACAAGTTTTTGAAGCTGCTGGTGCCTCCAACGTCCCCCGAACAACAAGATGCAGGGTCCTTCAGAGGTTTGCAGCTGTGCATATGCCATCCTGTCGACCTCCTCTATCCACTTCACACAAGCAGAAACGGCTCCAGTGGGCCAAACATTACATGAAGACTGATTTCAAAACTGTTTTGTTCACGGATGAGTGCCGTGCAGCGCTCGATGGTCCAGATGGATGGAGTGGAGGATGGCTGGTTGATGGACACCCCACGCAAACACGGCTACAGCGCCAACAAGGAGGAGGTGGAGTAATGTTTTGGGCTGGAATCATGGGGAGAGAGATTGTCGGCCCCTTTAGGATCCCTGAAGGTGCTAAAGATGAACTCCATAATGTATGTGGATTTTCTCAAACAGCACTTCCTGCCATGGTTCAAGAAGAAGAACCATGTATTTCACAGCAAGATCATTTTTTTGCATGATAATGCACCATCTCATGCTGCACATAAAACATCTGCATCTCTGGCTGATATGGGCATAAAAGGGGACAAACTTATGGTGTGACCCCCATGCTCCCCTGACCTGGAGCATCATCAAAAGGAGTGTCTATGATGGCGGGAGGCAGTTCACATCTAAGCAACAGCTCTGGGAGGGTATTCTGTCCTCATGCAAAACAATTGAAGCAGAAACCATCCAAAACCTGACAAATTCAATGGACGAGAGAGTTCAGAAGCTCCTTTCGAACAAGGGGTCCTATGTGAAAATGTAACATCACCTAGAATAAAGTTTTGAGTTGAAAACTGTTTGATTTCAGTTTCTAATAACCTGCTAATGCTTATAATTTCAAAAATGACCATTTTTTTGGTCTTTATTAAAATGAAAAGGTTGATCGAAAAGTTTGGGGGATCTAAGAGTGTGGCAACCCAGTAGTCATGATTACTTCGAATTCTGACAATATGAGGGTCATGTTGCAGGTAGTGCAGCAAGAAGGCACTTATGTGTCTTGCGCATCTCGGAGCCCCAAAATTATTTTCCGGGCTAGATGCAGCTTAAAATTATTATTAATTTTAAATCTGGTGGAGCTTAGTATAGATGGGCTAATAGGATCAGTGCTGCACACTGCTACAAAGCCCAAATTATTTTCCAGTCAAGATACAGATAAACATGATTAGTAATTTGAAAGCTTAAAACGGTTGGTAGGGTGATTTTAACCAATCATCAATCTTTTACTCTCCCCAGGATGACACAGGGGTAGAAAAGTCGTTTCGGATCCATGATTTGTTCATCTTTATGAACGTGAGTCTGTCTACATTATCAGTGGAGAGCCACGTGCGCTTATCTGTCAGCACACCACCAGCAGCGCTGAACACACGTTCAGACAGAACGCTGGCTGCGGGGCATGACAAGATCTCCAAGGCGTAAGTGGCTAGCTCCGGCCATTTATCCAGATTGGAAGCCCAAAAAGAGCAAGGGTCCAGTGACACAGTCATGGCTTCAATGTTTACTTGGAGATACTCCTGTACCATCGTCTCTAGGCGTTGACTATGTGTCAGACTTCTTGTCTCCTGTGGCCTTGCAAAGGATGGGCTTAAAAAAGTGGTGAAATGATTCCGCAAAATTGATGTTACCAGCAGATACTGTGGTTCTGTTACGGTTTGAGTGCTGAACACTTGACGGTCCCACGGTTGGCAAGTTGGAACTGTGAGATTCACTACGTGCACCACTGGTGTTTTGTGGAAAAGCACATGTAAGATTCTGCAACAGTCTCTGCTGATACTCCTGCATGCGTGCATCCCTTTCTATGGCAGGAATAATTTCTGCAAATTTACTTTTGTACCGGGGACCTAACAGTGTGGCAACCCAGTAGTCAGGATTATTTCTAATTCTCACAATTCGAGGGTCATGTTGCAGGTAGTGCAGCAAGAAGGCACTCATGTGTGTTGCACATCCAGTAGCACCAAGTCCCTGTTGTGTTGGTGGCGAGGTAACAATCATGCTTACTTCCTCTGTCCTCTCCCCCCAACCTCGCACAACAGAAATGTGATCAAGGTCTCCCTCATCTGATGAGTCTTCCATCAGTTCGTCCTCCACTTCTTCCTGGGCTCCTGCACCTTCCTCACTAGTTTGGCTGCTACCATGCGCCCTGGTAAAACCATCTCCCCCACCCTCACATGCCTGCCGCCTTGGTGCTGCCGACCGTCTGGACCTTGCAGATGTTAGCCCTTCCGCATACAACTCCTCCTCCTCTACTTCCTCCACCTCCTCTTGTGCCGCCACCTGACTCCGAATTCTGTTTAACATGTGCTCCAGCATGTAAATCACCGGAATAGTCATGCTGATAATGGCATCGTCAGCACTAAACATCTTCGTCGCCATTTCAAAACTGTGCAGAAGGGTGCATAGGGCCCTGATCTGAGACCACTCCTCCAGCGTGATTTGCCCCACCTCCAGATCTCGTTGGCCCAGGCTATACGTCAGAACGTATTGCACCAGGGCTTGTCGGTGCTGCCACAGTCGCTGCAACATGTGCAGAGTTGAATTCCACCGGATAGGCACATCGCATTTTAGCCGGTGAAGTGGCAGGCCCAACGACTTCTGTAGAGATGTAAGTCGCTGAGCTGCGGGATGCGAACGGCGGAAGTGAGCACACAGCGACCGTGCCCTCTGCAGAAGGCCATCTAGTCTGGGATAGTGGGCTAAAAATTGCTGGACAACCAGGTTCAACACGTGAGCCATACAAGGCACGTGTGTGACATTGCCCCGGCGAAGGGCCGCACCCAGGTTTGCAGCATTGTCGCACACGGCCTTCCCTGGTTTCAGGTCCAGTGGAGACAACCATTCATGAAATTGGTTCTCCAGAGCTGACCACAACTCCTCAGCTGTGTGACTCACATTTCCCAGACATTTCAAAGTAAAAACCGCCTGATGACGTTGAGCCCTACTGCCAGCATAGTAAGGAGGTGTGCAGGATCCCTTCTGCGCAGTTAGAAAGCTTGTGGCATGACCAGATAGGCTTTGGGTGCAGGTGGAAGACCGAGAGGAGGTTGAGGAGGCAGAAGCAGTGGAGGAACTTTGACATAAAGAGGAATGACGCACAACTCGTGGGGACGGCAAGACTTGGACAGCAGACCCTTGTCCTGCTGTCACCATAGTTACCAAGTGCCCAGTCAGCGACATGTAACGCCCCTGTCCATGCCTACTCGTCCAAGTGTCTGTGGTGAAATGCACCCTGTCACACACAGAGTTTCTCAAAGAAGCGGTGATGTTGTGTGCGACATGCTGGTGGAGCGCAGGCACACCTTTCTTTGAGAAGTAGTGCCGACTGGGCATCTGGTACTGGGGCACTGCGACGGACATAAGGTCTCGAAAATCCTCTGTGTCCACCAGGCAGAAAGGCAGCATTTCTGTAGCCAAGAGCTTGCAGATGGTGAAATTCAACCTCTTAGCTTTCTCATGGCTAGGAGGAAATGGTCTTTTACTTGTCCACATCTGAGGGACCGAGGGCTGGCTATTGTGCTTAGACGGGGTTGATAAGGGTGTCCCCGGCAAACTGCCGGTCTGTGAGGAAGATGCAGGCGGACATGTTAGGTTGCCTTGATCCAAAGGTGGTGCTATCGATGTCGGACAGCGCTCAACACCAGCTGGTGTTACCACCTCCAAAGAAAATGATGACCTGCCAATCATGCTGGCTGTTGCGGGTAAAGAGGTGGCAAGTCTGCGCCCCAAAACAGGTGTGACTGCTGTCCCCCCAGTCACAGAGGATGAAGAGGCCGCGGATGCACAAGATATGGCAGATGGTGGTTGGCCCGGCCGGCTAGGCCGCATTGTAGCACAGTGAGCTTCCCACTGCAACTTATGCTTCATGTCCATGTGCCGGTTCATGCATGAAGTACTCAAACTATGTATTTTTTGGCCTCTACTTAACTTTTGCTGACAAATGTTACAGATAACACGAGTTGGGTCATATTTATCGATCTGAAAAAATGCCCAGGCTATGCAAGGCTTAGCACCCATGCGACCAGAAGAGCCACCACGACTTGTGGTGAGAGGCAGAGTTGTGTTTGAGGATGCAGTTGTTGACGTGCTTCCAGTACTACGTCTCTGTCCAGGAAGGCGCAACCTGACCTCGTCGTCACTAGCATTTTCCTCCACCTCCTCTGCTGACCTCATCTCTTGGCTGACTGTGGGTTGACAGTAAGTGGGATCTCCAACCTCATCATCATCACCCTGTGCGTTATCACACCCATCGTCCTCAGAGCCAACCTGTTCCTGCCCTGACAAAAAACTAAAGTTCTCGCTCCAATCAGGTAATTGAGTCTCATCATCGTCTTCCTCATTGTCTCCACCAACAGGAGTTACAGTTTGGGAAAGAGGGTCTACATTATGGTCAGAACCTTCTGCGTCTGGTCCTGGATCCGATTCATAAAGATTCTGGGCATCAGTGCAGATCATTTCCTCGTCTGGATTCACAGAAGCGCTGGAGTCGACCTCTGATTCCCAGGCTATAGTATGAGTAAACAGCTCTGCAGACTCAACCATCTGTTCTACCTCATACTCAGACAGGCAGCTGGAGATTTGGGAGCTGTGAGGAAGCAAGTGCGATTGGGGTGACACCTTTGAGGACTGGAGTATTTGTGATGTTGAAGTTGATGTGGAGGAGAGCCCACTTAAAGGAGCACTTGATATCCGTTGAAGCACCTGCTGTTTTTGTGCCTCATCTGGAATTTGTAGCGATTGGCGTGGCCGTAAGAAAGGGATCTTATCACATTGTCCGCTAAAAGAAGTAGACATTTTAGTTTGGCTGGAAGATGGTCTTTCTTCTGCAGATGTTACTGTTGCTTTAACACCTACCCCACGGACACAACCTTTTTTCCCCTTCCCAACACGTCTATTCCCCTTTCCAACAGCAACAGGCCTTTTTCCACTCATTTTGGTGGTTAACTAATTCACAACTCTGGAGTTGTTTGCACAAAAAAACAATGGATGGGAACCGAGCAGAGCTGAGTGGCCAAACTGTGGTATTAGGCCAAAACTATTGGCTGGGTTAGATGCAGAAAAAAATTATATTCAATTTGCAACCTGATGGAGGTCAGTATAGATGGACTAATAGAGAAAGTCCCACACACAGCTAGAAGCCCAAATATTTTTTCAGAGGTAGATACAGAAAAAAAATATATTCAGTTTGCAACCTGATGGAGGTCAGTATAGATGGACTAATAGAGAAAGTCCCACACACTGCTAGAAGGCCAAATATTTTTACAGAGCTAGATGCAGACAAAAAATTATTTTTAATTTGCAACCTGATGGAGGTCAGTATAGATGGACTAATAGAGAAAGTCCCACACACTGCTAGAAGGCCAAATATTTTTTCAGAGCTGGATGCAGATAAAAATTATTTTTAATTTGCAACCTGATGGAGGTCAGTATAGATGGACTAATAGAGAAAGTCCCACACACTGCTAGAAGGCCAAATATTTTTTCAGAGCTAGATGCAGAAAAAAATTATATTCAGTTTGCAACCTGATTGAGGTCAGTATAGATGGACTAATAGAACAAGTCCCACACACAGCTAGAAGCCCAAATATTTTTTCAGAGGTAGATGCAGATAAAAATTATTTTTAATTTGCAACCTGATGGAGGTCAGTATAGGTGGACTAATAGAGAAAGTCCCACACACTGCTAGAAGGCCAAATATTTTTTCAGAGCTAGATGCAGACAAAAAATTATTTTCAGTTTGCAACCTGATGGAGGTCAGTATAGATGGACTAATAGAACAAGTCCCACACACAGCTAGAAGCCCAAATATTTTTTCAGAGGTAGATGCAGAAAAAAATTATATTCAGTTTGCAATCTGATGGAGGTCTGTATAGATGGATTAATAGAACAAGTCCCACACACAGCTAGAAGCCCAATATTTTTTCAGAGGTAGATGCAGAAAAAAAATATATTCAGTTTGCAACCTGATGGAGGTCAGTATAGATGGACTAATAGAGAAAGTCCCACACACTGCTAGAAGGCCAAATATTTTTTCAGAGCTAGATGCAGACAAACAATTATTTTTAATTTGCAACCTGATGGAGGTCAGTATAGATGGACTAATAGAGAAAGTCCCACACACTGCTAGAAGGCCAAATATTTTTTCAGAGCTGGATGCAGATAAAAATTATTTTAATTTGCAACCTGATGGAGGTCAGTATAGATGGACTAATAGAGAAAGTCCCACACACTGCTAGAAGGCCAAATATTTTTTCAGAGCTGGATGCAGATAAAAATTATTTTTAATGTGCAACCTGATGGATGTCAGTATAGATGGACTAATAGAGAAAGTCCCACACACTGCTAGAAGGCCAAATATTTTTTCAGAGCTAGATGCAGACAAAAAATTATTTTCAGTTTGCAACCTGATGGAGGTCAGTATAGATGGACTAATAGAACAAGTCCCACACACAGCTGGAAGCCCAAATATTTTTTCAGAGGTAGATGCAGAAAAAAATTATATTCAGTTTGCAACCTGATGGAGGTCTGTATAGATGGATTAATAGAACAAGTCCCACACACAGCTAGAAGCCCAATATTTTTTCAGAGGTAGATGCAGAAAAAAAATATATTCAGTTTGCAACCTGATGGAGGTCAGTATAGATGGACTAATAGAGAAAGTCCCACACACTGCTAGAAGGCCAAATATTTTTTCAGAGCTAGATGCAGACAAAAAAATATTTTTAATTTGCAACCTGATGGAGGTCAGTATAGATGGACTAATAGAGAAAGTCCCACACACTGCTAGAAGGCCAAATATTTTTTCAGAGCTGGATGCAGATAAAAATTATTTTTAATTTGCAACCTGATGGAGGTCAGTATAGATGGACTAATAGAGAAAGTCCCACACACTGCTAGAAGGCCAAATATATTTTGAGAGCTGGATGCATATAAAAATTATTTTTAATTTGCAACCTGATGGAGGTCAGTATAGATGGACTAATAGAGAAAGTCCCACACACTGCTAGAAGGCCAAATATTTTTTCAGAGCTAGATGCAGACAAAAAATTATTTTCAGTTTGCAACCTGATGGAGGTCAGTATAGATGGACTAATAGAACAAGTCCCACACACACCTAGAAGCCCAAATATTTTTTCAGAGGTAGATGCAGAAAAAAATTATATTCTGTTTGCAACCTGATGGAGGTCTGTATAGATGGATTAATAGAATAAATCCCACACACAGCTAGAAGCCCAATATTTTTTCAGAGGTAGATGCAGAAAAAAAATATATTCAGTTTGCAACCTGATGGAGGTCAGTATAGATGGACTAATAGAGAAAGTCCCACACACTGCTAGAAGCCCAAATATTTTTTCAGAGCTGGATGCAGATAAAAATTATTTTTAATTTGCAACCTGATGGAGGTCAGTATAGATGGACTAATAGAGAAAGTCCCACACACTGCTAGAAGGCCAAATATTTTTTCAGAGCTAGATGCAGAAAAAAATTATATTCAGTTTGCAACCTGATGGAGGTCAGTATAGATGGACTAATAGAACAAGTCCCACACACTGCTAGAAGCCCAAATATTTTTTCAGAGCTAGATGCAGAAAAAAATTATATTCAATTTGCAACCTGATGGAGGTCAGTATAGATGGACTAATAGAATGATGCTATGCCCAAAAGATTTTACTTCACTAGGCGCAGTAAAAAAATTGGTATTCTATACACAGGTGGTATATCTTGCAACACAGATAGGCTACTCCACTGACTAACACACTCTGCAATAGGCCAAAATGCTGTGAAAAAAACTTGCACAGCACTGGCACAGACCTGCCTGGCAAAAACTGATAGGAACTGATGTAACCTAGTCCTGAAAAGGACTGCAATTACAATTAGTCTTTACTCCCACAATCTATCTATTTAAGAGCACAGACCTGCCTGATAAAAGTCGTAAGAAATGCTGTAACCTAGTCCTTAAAAGGACTGCAGTCACAACTATTCCCTACTCCCAAGCTATCTGTAGATTTGTGCGAAAATTGGCTTGAAATTAACAAGGTATAGCGCACACAGCAACAGCGGTGCCATGTAACACGCAGCTGCAGCAGTGAGAAAATGGTGGCGACGGGGAAAATGGCTTGGTCTTATAGGGCAAGGACATGTGACATACACTGCCAATGACAAATGCCCTTGCTTGTGTGAAAAAAGCACTTCGCTCCGTGTGTGCGCTGCTGATAGGCTGACAGATTGCACCTCCCCACTGTAAATGCGGGAAAGAGAAAAAAAGATGGAGATCTTCATTATTCCTGCAGAGGTCCATCCCCTGCCCCTCCCCCCACCCCGCTGTACACTCAAACTGCGTATTAACATTAATTTTCATCATTACTGAGAAAAAATCCAGTTATGATTTTGGTGCACGAACAGTTATCGAACATAACCTCGAACAGCCGAATTTTTCTCAAATCGTTCGTGTTCGCCGAACGGCTCGAACACCGCCCAAAACAGCTCGAATTTGAGATTGGCGAACAGTTCGAGTAGAACAACGCTCATCTCTAATCTTCACACCTCGACATGGGTATACGCTTCCTGATTTTGTCTATTTGCCCTTGTCCTCCTCCTTCCCCTCCTTCTCCTCATCCTCATCATCCACCACCATATCACCACCATATCTACCATATCACCATATCTACATCTTTTGCAAGTGGCATTGGTGTTCCTCCAAATTTTTGGCAGCCATTGCATTCACTGCATAGGCAAACAGAATGGGAGACCCACTTCCTAATAATGGGAGCATTGTTTTCAGGAGGTCCTCCTCTACGTCTCTTGCAAGGGGCATTGGAGTGCCTCCAAATTTTTGGCAGCCCTTGCATTCAGTGCATAGGCAAACAGTATGGGAGACCAACTTCCTAATAATGGGAACATTTTTTCAGCAGGCTCTCCTCTACATCTCTTGCAAGGGGCATTGAAGTGCCTCCAAATTTTGGCAGCCGTTGCATTCACTGCATATGCAAGAACAGTATGGGAGACCCGCTCCTTTGTAATGGGAACATGTCATTACTGTGTACCGGCTCTATGTGTCTTTAAATTGGTATTGGGGGTTTTCCCAAAATTTGGCAGCCGTTGGGCTCACTGCATACCATATAACTGTATAGCAGATCCACTCCTTTCTAATGGGAACATGTTGTTACTGTGGCGCAGCTCTATATGTCTTTAAGTTTTTATTGGGGTTTTTCCTAAATTTTGGCAGCCGCTGTTTTCACTGCATACCCTATAACTGTATAGCAGACCGCTCCTTTCTAATGGGGACATGTCCCTACTGTGGCCCATCTCTATGTGTCTTTAAATTATTATTGGGGTTTTTGCTAAATTTTGGCAGCCGCTGTACTCACTGCATACCCTATAACTGTATAGCAGACCGCTCCATTCTAATGGGAACATGGCATTACTGTGGCCCAGCTCTATGTGTCTTTAAATTGTTATTGGGGTTTTTCCCAAATTTTGGCAGACCTTGCAGTCACTGCATGGGCATTACCACTATAGGAGACCCAGTCCTTTATAATAAGAATTTTTTTTTACTGAGGCCCTCCTCTATGTCTCTTCAAAGGGGTGCGTTCAATTTTTTGACAGCCCTTGCAGTCACTGCATATGCAATAACAATATAGGAGACCCACTCTTTAATAATGGGAACAACAAAGCATAGCCGACTGCTGGCCCTTTAAGAATTGTAAGGGTCGCCTGACAGCCCTCTAAAAATAAGCTTTGTGACTTTCAGAGTCCCTCCTTCATAAATGAAACAGGATGTGTCTGATCATGTCTCACACACCACATGGCCAGATAAGGTAGTAAAATGTTAAAATTACATTTACAGGTGAATGTATTTTTCACCGTCGAAAGCTATGCAAAAGTGCAAAAATGCATCAAAAACGCTACGTGTGAACATAGCCCAAGGTTTGGAGGAGCATTTTTGTTTTTGGTTATTTATTTTGCCTTATATTCAAGTCCATTACCCTGGAAAGGATGTTCCTTAACATTTTTACCAGGAAAATCCATTTTGGTTTTGTTTTTGTATGTTTTATTGTGAGTCCGTAAAAGTGGCGTAATACTCTGACGACATTGTTGACAGCAGTGACCTGGGTGTCAGAGATGCTTCCACGGGTTTTCCCCACGCTGTTCCCATGTCATTTGAGCACTGTTCCCATCGATTTGAGCAATTTTTAGGCCCTCTGGGGGGGCCGCCGGAAAAATGCTTGAGTTTTCCATAGACTTACATTGGGCTCGTTGCTCGGACTGAGCACTTGAGGTTTCCAATTTGCTCGACCCAAACAACGAGTACCAGAGCATTTTAGTGCTTGCTCTTCACTAATCATTACCACATAGCACTATTCACATTATACATCACAACATCACATTATATAACATCACACAACAACAATTAAACTAGTTTCTTCAGAGGGAAACATTGGCATCATGTCCATATCCTTACATTTCCTCCTTTTTAACAATGGCAGCACTTGGTTATCTGGAACCTATAATCCACCAAAATATTATGACACCAGTACATCCACCTGCACATTACTTAAGTTAGTGAACGTCTGTATCCATTCCACATAAGTCGGTCCTCTCGGTTAGTACCGCAGAACTTATGACCTTCCGAGTCCATGTTACCATGTCCCTAACCCAACATCTGTCCATTGGGTTAGTCTAACGTTACTGAACAATGGTTTTATTCAAACAGCACAGTCCATCCCTGTAAGTGTAGCCCTCTTCACTGCGGGCACAGTCTTTTTGTCCCCTGACAGTCGGTAAGTTGGGTAAGATTGAGACACAGTCCTTAAGAACAACATCCATCGGGTGGAGGCATAATCCTTGTAGTTACAGTACTGGTAACGTGACAGGTACACAGTCCCTTAGATACATCTTTCTTACTGGATAAAGCTCAGTCATTAACTAAGAACGTAGGACATTCCAGCAGCTGCAGTGCCTCTTTCATCCAGCAGAGGAATGAACAAGAGGCGCAACAAAATTGGAAAAGGGAAGCACACACTTTGTCCATCTGTGGCAATCAACTCAGGTAGTCCCGGGTGCTTGGATCGTAGGTTCGTGGAATCTGGTCCTTCTGGACTTCAGAATTGCTCCCTTTCTTTCTTGGCCCACACAGCCTCCGCAATCCACTTCACCTGAGTGGCAAGAGGTGCTCACCCTGGATTGGGGTTTACCTCCGGACTGGGTACTGGATCCTTTGGAGTCGGAGGGGGACCCTCTAGCATCTGGGCCCCCAGGGTCTCTAGACACTTGGCAATACACCGGGCTGCAAACCAGGCAACTGTCCATGGCCTCTGCTCCTGCTCGATCTTGACCCTCTCCAGCATGTCAACTGGCCTCACTTCCTTGTCTGCCATCCCTATCAGCTGCAATAGGATGGAGAGGGGGCACCAATAGCACTGTTACCCAGACAAGTAGTGGTATAAAGGAAAAAGGATGCTCACCTTGGTGAGTTGTGAAATGCACAACTCATATGATGGTATAGTGGAGTGCTGCAGGAGACACCAAACCACAAGGGTCCGAGTACCATAAGTTGTGGATGCAAGAAAGTGCCAATGATTCCGCGCTCCTCCGGGTCAGAAGAAGGGATGCATTACCCAGTGCTTGGTTAAGAGTCCATTTATTTAGAAGCTAAAATCAGACGGGTTTCGTGGACATCCTGTCCACTTCATCAGTGCATAGCTTGTCAAGCTATGCACTGATGAAGTGGACAGGATGTCCACGAAACGCGTCTGATTTTAGCTTCTAAATAAATGGACTCTTAACCAAGCACTGGGTAATGCATCCCTTCTTCTGACCCGGAGGAGCGCGAAGTGGACAGGACCTCCACGAAACGCGTCTGATTTTAGCTTCTAAATAAATGGACTCTTAACCAAGCACTGGGTAATGCATCCCTTCTTCTGACCCGGAGGAGCGCGGAATCATTGGCACTTACTTGCATCCACAACTTATGATCCCTATCAGCTGGCACAACCATTCTCTGCCGACTTTCTCCTCGGACGACTCGCTCCGCACAAATAGAATCTGCCACTCCACCGTTATTACACACTGCTGCGTCTCCATTAATTTACAACCCACAAATGGCGCCATCTCTTTCGCCTACTGAGGCCCGTCATAGCCCCGCCTTTTGTTGGGTAGTGTCTCCTCTGACTCACCACCCCATTTCTCAGTCGTTTATGTCCATTTTCCTGGGGCACACCTTACTGGGAAAAACTTTTCCTTCCACTTCACTTTACAGCAACGATCATTTTCTGCCTTAGTCTGGCACTCCTGGTTCTGACACTCCCTTCTGTAGATGTAACCTCTGAAGGGCTGGACACTGCTTTGCGCTCCTTGCACCTTCTACGCCCATGATGGGCGGGGCCTCCTTGCTGTTCTGCGGCACTCACCGCCATTTCACGGATCTTGTTTGTTGCCAACTTAAACAACATAATGGTCACCATCTTCTACACAACTCAAGTCTTCCCAGCATCACTTTGCTCTTCTAGATACAAGACTCAATCTTGCCGACTACACCAAGGTTAATGTGACGCAGGGTGCTAACCGTGGGCAAGGCACTCATCTGTGGCATCCCGGCACGTTACAAAAAAGTGGAGGTCCTAACTGAATGTGTAGACTTGTGCTGTGAGGGCATTATGCTCATGCCGGCCGCATGTAACCGATGTTGCTGATTTGCCAGGACCAGATGTTTCACAGTTCAACAAGGAAGAGAACCATTCAAAAATAAACTTTTTACTGAGTGGAGATTTGGTAGGGAATATATACAATGGATAGCAAGTAAAAAATCTTATGAATTCTACCTTTACAACTCAAAGCATTTTCCACACAATTTCCTGCCTCAGTATTTTACTCCAGGCCACTTTATGCCCTTTGTTTGTCTCTACTTCACCCAAACCCAACTATAATGATACAGTCCTGATTAACAAGTGTCCTTTACTTGTTCTGTGGTTCCACGGCCTGTTTTCACTGCTGGCGCCCATGGAACTCCAGCTCAGGATACATTACTATTCTCACGTATTCTGTCCTATTTATGCCCATTACCTTCCAGCATTATTACCCCCGGATCTCATGGCTAGGCATCCTCTTCTAGGACCCATTTCTGGAAGGCCACTCTATCTCTTAGTCACTTATTAACCGGATCTCGCTATCCTTGCTCTTCAGTCTCCTCTCACCTAGGGTCACCCCAGAATTTGGCACTGCTCAATTTGGACCTTATGGTCACTCACTATGCACTCTAGGCCCTATCTCACTATCTGACAGGAAATTGTCACTTTCCCTGTAACCCAACCCCTCCCACTCTCGGCTAGTCCCAAACATTAACTCTAACTATCCCTATGGTCAAGCTACATTAATACTGCATAGCACTATTTACATTATACATCACAATATCACATTATATCACATCACACAACAATAAAAATTGTTTCTTCAAAGGGAAACTTTGGCAGCATGTCCATATCCTTACATATATATGAGTTGCAATTCCAGACACAATTCATAGTCAGAGGGTGGTGCTGTTTCTGAAAGAAAGAAGCCGTGATTTTTCTAATTCTGGGTAACCCTGTTAAAGAATTCCAACATGGTCAGCTATCGTGGCCAAGTCTATTAGTATTTTTCTAGAATAAACAGACTATTCAGCTATGTTAAAATGCTTAGACTGTATTTTTATGTGCCAACCAGATACCATACAAGAAAAGCTTGTAGCATCAAGAGTTGCAGTACCCAATACTGTCACATTTATCCTATCTCCTGGCATAAAGATGAGAAGTGCATTAACAATCTGACAGTCTACTGTGTTATGTCTGTCACCCTTCTGTTGCTCTGCTGACAAGTTATAAAAATAATCTATAGCCACTTCCTCTTACCACGTGTGTGGTACTGGCATCTGTGCCTTCATACTGTGCCCCTCTTTTCAGACACTGTTTATTTGAATGGAGCTATTTATACCTGAACACATAGGGAGATTCCCTTTCCAGTTTGTTTTGTTTCTCATGATCTGTAAAACACCAGATGTTTCCTTGAAATCTGACGCTACTGATCTTCCTAACTTGTATGACAGGTGCACTGACTTTTCTCACATTTCAAAATTGGAGTGTTTTTTAATGGATATTTCCCTGTAGAGCTGTAAATCCCATGTGCAGGTATTTGAAATTGTAGAAAATATTGTGAAATACTTCCTTTCAGACTATCCCATAGTTATTTCTATTAATATCCTACTGTACATCATGATGATAAATTCACAGGTGCGTTGTAGTCCGATCACAGGGTCAAAACCTAAATTCTATACTATCTCTAACGTGCTAAAATAATGTGAAATGCTCTAGAATTCTCCCCTTACTCCATATGGAAATGTGGACTTCGCTATAGGGGATCCCCAGGATATAGTCCCCAGCATAGGCTGACATTGGTGGTAGAGGTGTGGCAATGGGACACCGTGATTAAAGGACCGAAGGGAATTACCACAAGTCAGTCAGAAAATAAGAGAACCAGAAACAAAATCTAAAAAAGTAAAGATCAGAATTTGGAAGTAAGAATAAGTTCCTGGCAACCAATTCAATGTAAGAAAGTGGTTGAATCTTAATCAACAGAAGATGAAAGACTGAGAAGTTCTCATTCAAATATCATGTCTGGTCTCTTGCAATCCAAGGTGTCGGATTCTAAGGCAACCTAACATGGAATATTGTATGAAATCAAAGACGTGACCAAGAAGCAATGATATCTGCCATATGCAGAGAGAGAGAAAGACAATCAAGGTGCATAGCAGTCCAATGCAGGAAGATCACGATTATCAGGCGGAGCTCACTATTGGAGGGAAATATCGATGAGTAACACTAAGGTGGTTGTCCAAATAAATTATATTGGTCTCTGTAAGCAGCCATTTCAGGCTTTGACTATATTGTTCTTTATTGGCATTAATTATATCTGCAACATTGATACCTGCTTTATGCCATCAAACCATTAATCTCTAGCTTTAAGAACCTCTAGAAAAGTGATAATCAAATGGTGACTTGTGGTCAATATGACTAATTCTCTCAACTAGGGAAGGAAATTCATATGGAGCCGCTCCCATAAGCAGGATAATAATCAGGTACAAATGCCCCTGTACTATAAGTGCTCTATCTAACTCTAAAGAGCAAGAACCACTGTTTTCTCCTCTTTCCTAGGGCCATTTACTTTAAGTATCCATGTATGGGATTTTTTTCCTCCAAGGTGACATTGAAGGACAAATAGCAAGGAAAGACATGTCAACTTCTAAAGTTGTACAGGTACTAGAAGGTATGGCCATGTGCGCACATTGAGTATTTGGTGAGTATTTTAGGTCTAGTATTTGTAAGACAAAACCAGGAGTGTTAAAATCAGAGAAAAAGTATAACAGAAACATGTACTGTATACCACACATTTTTCACCCACTCCTGGTTTTGGCTTTCAAATAATGAAGTAAAAAACTCATCAAACACTCAACATGTGCACATGGCCTAAGAGGGCCAATTATCATCCTAAAATCAACTTACTGCTATCTAACAACTTAAGCTAATAAAATGTAACAACAAAAAATTACCAGTGGACATAGATGTCAACAGTCCCAAATTTTTCAGAAACATTCCTGGTAAATTTGAAAAAAAGAGATGGGGTTAACACAAAACCCAATAACAATTTTGGTAATTATAATGGTGGATTGTTGAAGAGGTATATGTGGGTGCTCTAGGGAGAATATGTACGTGTTCTAGGAAGGGTTATTTAAGAAAAAGCAACATATACAACTAACACTGTGGGAGAAATTTATGAAGACCAATGTTCTTTTGAAGTAAAAGGAGTTATGAGCATATTGTTTGAAATTCAAATTAGCCAGCTTCACCAAACTTTCCCAGAAAATTTGATTCAAATCGAAATACTGAAAAACCTCTAATTGCCTGGAAAATACATGTATAGCACTCGGAGGTATCCTAAGTGTGAATTGAACCTGTTTTGAGCTCTGTAATGCAAACCACACACAGCAGTTTCAGACTTCATAGGCTACTTAAACTGCATAAACTGTACAAAAATTATCCCCTTTCGAAGACAAATGCCAGCCTTGCTGGTGTTTACACATAGGCGTTACAAATGGAAGAAGCTATAGCTTTTTCACACAGAGAGAGTGAAAAATGATATCTGTTTGTGGGGTATCAATAGCTTTTTTTTGTTAAATAAAGTAGCAATATCTTTTTTCACAAACAAATTCATTCTATTTAGAGGGACAAAACAGGTGTATTGTCTTGTACATGAAAAAGTAATGGCTTCGCAATTAGGAGTGAAAAAAATATACTTTTTTGGGGATCAGCACCAGGTTTGCTATTCACAAAATGATTAATCTTTGTATGTGTGACACCCCAGGGGTCTGGTTGTCACAGTGATAGAGATATTACGTCTGAGAGCAGGTGGGAGGTCCTTTGGTCAGGGATCCTGTGCATGCCACACCTCCTGCCCAGCCTTGGGAGGGGAAGAACTTCCCCTGTATAAACCCGGGGCTGAGGCAGGGTTAGGGAGTCCAGGAAGAGTAGAGACAAGAGCAGCATAGGAAGCAGCAGAGTCACAAGGAGTCAGGGGCTGGCAGCTAAAGAGCTCGCCCTGACTAAGAAGATTCTTTACCGGACCCGGAGTCCGAGGCTGTGGGAACTAACTTCTACCCAGCAGCAGAATCCGCCAGGCAGGGGATTTCAGGTCCCCTGGCCCAGAAGCCCGAAGGCCGGGTCACACGCGTGGGACCAGCACTGCCATCGTGGAGCGGAAGCCATTAGAAGGCCCCGAGTCACCGGCCATACGGGTGAGCACCACACGGTACACTCAGGGACGTGGGCTACTTACATCAGCTTCTAGCAAGGTAGCCAGAAGAGTACAGTCAGCTTGGGAGGCCTACAACTACGCCTGGCCAGGGGAGATCCCATCTGCTCAAGGACTGACCAGGCCCCGTTCGCTAGCAAGTACTCCGGGAGGGTCTATCGTTGTTACCAGTAAAGACCCTGAACGCTACCATACCGTCTCTGAGTGGTTCCTGCTACCCCCATCATCCACGTCGGCTGCCCTGAGGCCATACCCCTCCCGTTGGGGGTTATACTATCACGCTGCACCACCCTTCCACCGGCCTCAGCGGTCTGCCCTGCAGCAGCAGCCCCCTGGCTGCATTCAACGGGTGGCGTAGTCATCAACCATTTTCTACCGCTAACAGACTGCCGTCCAGTTTGACTCCCTGGGCACGGACCGGGTCACCGCCACGAGACTACAACCCTAAACAGATCCGGCTCCGGGTAAGCTCCCGCGTGCGCAACGCAGCGCGACACAGGCCCAGGGGCACGTCAACTTTGGCGTAGTCGGCAGGATCACGTGCCCGCAACCACCGGGTACTGCGTGCCTGAAAAGCAAAGACTGTTCAAACTTACCAGTGGTGAAGATTCCCGCCATCGGTGAAGATTCCCGCCATCCGGCGCCATCTTCAGCCTTCTTCCCGCCATCGGTGAAGTTTCCCGCCATCCGGCGCCATCTTCAGCCTTCTTCCCGCCATCCGTGGAGTTTTCCCGCCATTGGACGCCATCTTGAGGACGCCGCGCGGGAAGAAGAGGGGCGTGGACTCCGAAAGCGCGCGAGAACTGAAGCCTCGCCTCACGTCCGGACGTTGCGTAAGGTCCTGGAAGGAGCCCAGCAGACGCCGACGTCACAGGAGCGCGACGGAAGGTCCTCAACCCTGACGATCCACTGCGGAGCCGCGGCCTACGGAACAGGATCATCGCAAGGTAGGCCACGGTCCACTAGGGGGGAGGAAGATGTCGGATACGGAGGAGAGCTCCACTGCCTCAACCCCCGCCAGCGCTACCGCTGTTGCAGTAATGCCCTTCACCATGCCCTATATCCCGGGAGCAGCTTGGCTACCCCAGTACTCAGGGGAGTCACATACCCTGCATGACTTTAGAGAAAAGCTGGATAGCCTCTTCCAGGTGTACCCCCTCACAGAAGAGCAAAAAGTGAGCATCCTGGTGGCCCAACTAACTGGGGCAGCCAAAAGGGAAGTAAAATCCTGGCCACCTGGGAGGAAGACTGTCGCAGGGATACTAACCCGGCTGAAGGACACCTTTGATACCCGCACCTCAGCCGAGATTAAACTTAGATTCTACGGGTGCAAGCAGCGAGCGCATGAGAGTATAAGGGACTATGCACTCAACCTACAAGAGGCCCTGAGGGCCATTAAGCAGACCGACCCTAATGGAGTGGGAAACGAGGACAGGCTGTTGACCGAACAATTTATAGAGGGTTTATATTGCAATGCCCACCGCACCCAGTTGCGGGCAATGGCCTTACAGGACCCTCATCTAGAATTTGCACAGTTCAAGGACAGAGCCATCCGGGTGCTCCGAGAACCGGCACCAGGTGGCGTTGTGACCCACAGACGCCCCACTACCACTTACTACCAGGAGGCGGCGCCCTTGTCAGCAGGGCCTGTGGGAGCTGATGCGCAGGCTTTGGACAATGACCCGGCTCCAGACCTACACCATCAGGTCCAAGAGCTAGCTAAAAGCGTTGCTGCGCTAACCCGAACTGTGCAGTCTTTACAGGTTTCCACTCCAGGGAAGATCCAGCTGGCATCCGGACCGGAGGACATCCCGTGGCGTCGACCAAGGAGGACCCCACCGGCCAGAGGAAGACCCAGTGACCGATACAGCGAGGACGGACGACCCATCTGCCGCCGCTGCAATCAACCCGGACATATGGAAAGGTACTGTTCTTTAAACGGGCACAACCTGGGGTAGAGGGCCAACCCCCAGGAAAAAGATCACCAGGCCCATCGAACTGGCGCGACAGATATGTGGGAGGACGTCCAGTCTTGCCTGTGGTACTGGATGGCATTCCCATGAGTGCCCTACTGGACACCGGGTCACAGGTCACCACCATCCCGTACGTGCTCTTCAAGCAGTACTGGAATGACTCGGATATTACCCGCTTCCCTGACGACGACTTGAGTATCATCGCCAGCAATGGTCAGCCCGTGCCACAGATCGGATTTAAAGAGGTGACCATCAAAATTGGTAGAGTCGAACTGGCCGCACAGGGACTGATCATTGTAGATATTGACAAACATGAGAGTCACCCAAAAATAACTCTAGGAACTAATGTAATTGAAAATTGTCTTGCAGAGGTGATTTTCCTTTTACAGCAGGTTGCCAAGAATGCCAGCTCCGGCGAGCAGCGGGTGCTCCAGAAAGAGATCCGGGCACTGATGCAACGGCAACAAGTGGAACTCTCCGGCGGTGAGATTGGTAGCGTAAGAATGTGTGACCCTTTTCCTATTGCCATGCCCCCAAAAAGTGAAATGATGATTTGGTGCCGGGCAGCTATTGGTCTGAGAGGTAGAGATTACCAGGCAATGGTAGAACCAGTTTACTCAGACAGTAGGCCCACCATTTTGACAGCACGGGGGGTGGTCAATGTACGCCATGGGAGGGTGCCCGTTCGCATAATAAATATCGGGGAGAGGGAAGTGTACCTGCCCCGGTATGCCACGCTAGCCAAATTATATACCACTAATCAAAATTCTATACAATCTGTGGAACCCTTGCCTCCATCTCACCCGGAGGAAGGTAACGGCTCTAAGAAAGACATGGAGGACTGGTGTCAGCAACTACATCTGGGTACTGACTCCACTCCCTCACACCAGAAACAAGGAGTCTATCGGGTGGTTCAAGAGTATGAGAGAGTGTTTAGTAAACACCCGTTAGACTTCTGGCGAGTCAAGGGGGTAGAACACCGCATCCCCACGGGAGATCATCCTCCCATAAAAGAGAGGTATCGACCCGTACCCCCTGCACATTACCAACACGCCAAGGGGATGCTTAGAGACATGAAGGAGGCTGGGGTAATCCGGGATAGCTGTAGCCCCTGGGCAGCCCCACTAGTTTTAGTCAAAAAGAAAGACAACACCATGAGGATGTGTGTAGATTACCGGAAAATCAACCGTATCACACACAAGGATGCGTACCCCTTACCAAGGATAGAGGAGTCATTGGCTGCTTTAAGATCTGCTAACTTCTTCTCTACCTTGGATCTCACTAGCGGGTACTGGCAGGTTCCTGTAGCAGAGGCGGACCGGGAGAAGACCGCATTCACCACCCCGATGGGACTTAGCGAGTTCACCTGCATGCCGTTCGGACTCTGCAACGCCCCAGGAACCTTCCAACGATTAATGGAGTGCTGTCTGGGCCACAGAAACTTCGAGACGGTCCTGTTGTACCTGGACGATGTCATCGTATACTCCAAAACTTATGAGGACCACCTGAAACACCTGGCGGAGGTGTTCGAAGCTCTGGCGAGTTACGGCCTAAAGGTGAAACCCTCCAAGTGTCACCTCCTGAAACCAAAGGTGCAATACCTGGGACACGTGGTGAGCGCTGACGGAGTGGCTCCCGACCCCGATAAGATCACCGCAATCAAAGGATGGCCAAGCCCTTCCAGCGTAAAAGAAGTGCGGCAGTTCCTAGGGTTGGTAGGCTACTACCGAAGGTTTATTCCCGGTTTCACCAAAAAGGCGGCGCCTATGCAGGACCTCCTGATAGGCCAGTCCCGGAAGGCCAAGAACCAGAAGCCGCCCTTCAAATGGGAAGAGCTAGAGGAAGAGTCCTTCCGCCAGCTGAAGATGGCCCTCACGGGGGATGAAATCTTGGCGTATCCGGACTATAGCCAGCCCTTCATCCTCTACACCGACGCCAGTAACGTCGGGCTAGGAGCCGTACTGTCCCAGATTCAGCAGGGGAAAGAGCGAGTAATCGCCTATGCCAGCCGAAAACTGCGACCCACCGAAAGGAATCCCGAGAATTATAGCTCATTTAAGCTAGAGTTCCTGGCCGTGGTATGGGCAGTCACCGAGCGCTTTAAGCATTACCTCGCTTCTTCCCGGTTCACCGTATACACGGATAACAACCCGCTGACACACCTGGACACGGCAAGACTCGGTGCCCTGGAGCAGAGGTGGATGGCCCGTCTGTCCAACTACGAGTTCACAATTAAATACCGGGCAGGGCGCTCCAATACCAACGCGGACGCCCTGTCCAGGATGCCCAACCTGCCGGACGGAGGAGAAGATCCGGAGGGACTGGAAGAAGTTGAACTCCCTGCGTTCCACCGTCATGGGACTATCCAGTATTCCCACCGGGTAAGGAGTAAGCAGGCTGCTACGTTGAACCCCTTACCTCACTACAACTGGGCGGAAACGCAAGACAGCGACCCTGCCGTCCGACTGGTGAAGGAGATGCTGACTCGCCCGGAGGCTAGCCTGGAATCAGACGCTCCAGAGGAAGCCAAACAACTATGGGCAGAGAAGAGTCGACTGTTCCTTTACAAGGGGAAGTTGTGCCGCAGAATGGTTAACTCCAGGACGCATGAACTACTCTGGCAAGTAGTGGTGCCACGAAGAGACGCAGCCATGGTGATGGAGGCATACCACGACGGAGCTGGACACTTCGGGTGGAAAAAGCTGGAGTTCCTGCTGCGCGAGCGGTTCCACTGGGTAGGCATGAGGGGAACCATCGAGAAGTGGTGCAGAGACTGTGGCCCGTGCAATCTGAGAAGGAAGGACCGGGCCAGCCAGAAGACTCCCCTGCAGTCCATCGTCACCCGGCAACCGTTGGAACTGGTAGCCTTGGATCATGTAAAACTGACCCCCAGCAGAAGTGGCTACGTCTACGCGTTAACCATCGTGGATCATTACTCCCGGTTTCTGGTTGTCGTCCCCGTCAAGGACTTAACGGCTCGAACAGCAGCTAGAGCCTTCCAGCAGCACTTTTGCCGTCCACACGGGTACCCGGACCAAGTGCTGACGGACCAGGGACCTGCCTTTGAAGCGGAGGTCTTCCAGGAATTCTGCAATCTGTATGGCTGCCGGAAGATAAGGACGACACCCTACCATCCGCAAACTAATGGACTTTGTGAGAAAATGAACCAGGTGGTAATGGATCTTCTAAAAACGTTGCCCCTGGAAGAACGCAGTCTGTGGCCTGAGAAGTTGCCCGATCTGGTGGACCTATACAACCACATCCCGGTAGGTTCCACCAACTGTACCCCGGCTTACCTAATGAGGGCAAGACCTGGTAAGTTACCTGTTGACCTGGAAATGGGAGTCCTGACGCCCGAGGACACTTCACCAGAAACAGACTGGGACACAGAGAGGCAGCAGCAGTACCGGAAAGTACAGGAGAGCGTGGAGCGAAGTCTCTGTCAGGCTAGGGAAAGACAAGAGAAGACTTACAACCAGTATGCTCCCGCTGTTCCCCTGGTACCCGGAGAGCAGGTCTTGAAGAGGAAGAGACGGCTCCACAAGTTGGACGACCAGTGGGAGAAGGACCCGTACACCGTACTGCCCTCAAGCCACGAGAACCCGAAGGTCTGTACCATCAGTAAAGACGGAGGGGAAACCACAGCCATTGTATCCCGGGACCACCTGAAGAAGTGCCCCGAACAACTGAGGAACCCTGAGGAGGAACAGGAAGACCATCGACCCGTGGAAGAAAGGGAAGATATGGTTAGTACCGTGCTCGGGGACTTCCCTCGGTCTTGGACTCAAGTCAATGGTGCAGTTGTGGTACCCGTACTCACCTTCCTCCAACCATCATCCCAAGAACCTACGGAGCAACGGGTAGAGCTGGAAGAGCAGCCGGTCCAGGAGGCAGAAGACTCCACCCAAGCGGAACAGGAGAATCCACCCTCTGCTTATAGTGAGCCTGCCGTACCCCTAGTGAGACAAAGAGCCGGTAGACAGCTGCCCAGTTTACCCTTGACAGCTCCTACACCCTGTAGTTCAGGGCCAGACAGTCAGCTCCGTAGGTCCACTAGGGCCACTAGAGGCCAGTTACCCGCACGTTGGAGGATCTAAATGTTTAAGTTGTTTTACAATGTTTACCTGTTTATTGTTGCTTGTGTGTAATTTTGTGTTTCTAGTTGTTTTTAGGAGTCTTCGGTGGATTTACCGGGAATCCTTTGTATATAGTTGGAGCGTAACCCAGGATGGACTAGAGACTGTTAAGGACTCGGGGTAGGACAGACCCCTACCTGGTTACGTCTCCCTGTGTTGGTGAAATGGACACCTTTGCTTTTCTTCAAAGACTGCACCCGGTTGCGGACATCCGTGACCATCTTATTGTGTTTCCTTATTGTATTTTATTGTTCTTTGATATACCTTGTTATATTTTTCTAAAAAGTGTTTAGTCCCGGAGTACTAAATTTCACTAGGGGGGAGTGTGACACCCCAGGGGTCTGGTTGTCACAGTGATAGAGATATTACGTCTGAGAGCAGGTGGGAGGTCCTTTGGTCAGGGATCCTGTGCATGCCACACCTCCTGCCCAGCCTTGGGAGGGGAAGAACTTCCCCTGTATAAACCCGGGGCTGAGGCAGGGTTAGGGAGTCCAGGAAGAGTAGAGACAAGAGCAGCATAGGAAGCAGCAGAGTCACAAGGAGTCAGGGGCTGGCAGCTAAAGAGCTCGCCCTGACTAAGAAGATTCTTTACCGGACCCGGAGTCCGAGGCTGTGGGAACTAACTTCTACCCAGCAGCAGAATCCGCCAGGCAGGGGATTTCAGGTCCCCTGGCCCAGAAGCCCGAAGGCCGGGTCACACGCGTGGGACCAGCACTGCCATCGTGGAGCGGAAGCCATTAGAAGGCCCCGAGTCACCGGCCATACGGGTGAGCACCACACGGTACACTCAGGGACGTGGGCTACTTACATCAGCTTCTAGCAAGGTAGCCAGAAGAGTACAGTCAGCTTGGGAGGCCTACAACTACGCCTGGCCAGGGGAGATCCCATCTGCTCAAGGACTGACCAGGCCCCGTTCGCTAGCAAGTACTCCGGGAGGGTCTATCGTTGTTACCAGTAAAGACCCTGAACGCTACCATACCGTCTCTGAGTGGTTCCTGCTACCCCCATCATCCACGTCGGCTGCCCTGAGGCCATACCCCTCCCGTTGGGGGTTATACTATCACGCTGCACCACCCTTCCACCGGCCTCAGCGGTCTGCCCTGCAGCAGCAGCCCCCTGGCTGCATTCAACGGGTGGCGTAGTCATCAACCATTTTCTACCGCTAACAGACTGCCGTCCAGTTTGACTCCCTGGGCACGGACCGGGTCACCGCCACGAGACTACAACCCTAAACAGATCCGGCTCCGGGTAAGCTCCCGCGTGCGCAACGCAGCGCGACACAGGCCCAGGGGCACGTCATATGTGTTTAATAAAATTATTTTGGTTAAAAAAACTCAGGTCGTTTGGGCCTTATTACGCCCATTTGTTGTATCTGATCTACTGCTGCCTGACCATCCGTTTGCTTAGACCCTTTGCTTGATCCACAAACTTTATGGTATTTTGACCTCTCATCACTCTGTCTATGATGTACCATCCTGGTTTTTGAATCCAGGACCATGACCTAACTATTTTTCTATATCACCCCTTTGTCTATGACGTACCCTCCTGGCTCCTAACCTTGGACCTTTTGATTACCCAGACTCACGGATTGTCCGTGAGTAGTGACTAGCGTCACATTACAATTGGCCATATACCTTTTTTTTCTCTCTCTCCTCCAGCCAGTATGGAACCAATTCACACACTTTACAATCAAGTGATGAATCTGACTCAGGTGGTCCACTATCTGGGCAGGGTACACCATAGATTAGAAGCATCACAGTCTCAGCTGCAGGACCAGTTTACTAGCACAATGCATGCTATCCTGAACCCTCCACTGGGTAAATAAAGCTAGTAAAACAGTTACAAACCCATAACCTTCTTTTGTACAAACACACACACATATATATTTATTATTTTAACTATCCCTTCCTTTCAACAAATATACAAAGTAATTTACATAAACCTAAAATTCCACGTTGCAAAGTACAATGGTGGCCAAAAGTATTGGCACCCCTGCAATTTTGTCAGATAATACTCAGTTTCTTCCTGAAAATGATTGCAATCACAAATTCTTTGGTATTATTATCTTCATTTAATTTGTCTTCAATGAAAAAACACAAAAAGAATTGTCCTAAAGCCAAATTGGATATAATTCCACACCAAACCTAAAAAAGGGGGTGGACAAAAGTATTGGCACTGTTTGAAAAATCATGTGATGCTTCTCTAATTCGTGTAATTAACAGCACCTGTAACTTACCTGTGGCACCTAACAGGTGTTGGCAATAACTAAATCACACTTGCAGCCAGTTAACATGGATTAAAGTTGACTCAACCTCTGTCCTGTGTCCTTGTGTGTACCACATTGAGCATGGAGAAATGAAAGAAGACCAAAGAACTGTCTGAGGACTTGAGAAAGAAAATTGTGAGGAAGCATGAGCAATCTCAAGGCTACAAGTCCATCTCCAAAGACCTGAATGTTCCTGTGTCTTCCATGTGCAGTGTCATCAAGAAGTTTAAAGCCCATGGCACTGTGGCTAACCTCCCTAGATGTGGACGGAAAAGAAAAATTGACGAGAGATTTCAACGCAAGATTGTGCGGATGGTGGATAAAGAACCTCGACTAACATCCAAACAAGTTCAAGCTGCCCTGCAGTCCGAGGGTACAACAGTGTCAACCCGTACTATCCGTCGGCGTCTGAATGAAAAGGGACTGTATGGTAGGATACCCAGGAAGACCCCACTTCTTACCCCGAGACATAAAAAAGCCAGGCTGGAGTTTGCCAAAACGTACCTGAGAAAGCCTAAAACGTTTTGGAAGAATGTTCTCTGGTCAGATGAGACAAAAGTAGAGCTTTTTGGGAAAAAGCATCAACATAGAGTGTACAGGAAAAAAAAAGAGGCATTCAAAGAAGAGAACACGGTCCCTACAGTCAAACATGGCGGAGGTTCCCTGATGTTTTGGGGTTGCTTTGCTGCCTCTGGCACTGGACTGCTTGACCGTGTGCATGGCATTATGAAGTCTGAAGACGGCCAACAAATTTTGCAGCATAATGTAGGGCCCAGTGTGAGAAAACTGGGTCTCCCTCAGAGGTCATGGGTCTTCCAGCAGGACAATGACCCAAAACACACTTCCAAAAGCACTATAAAATGGTTTGAGAGAAAGCACTGGAGACTTCTAAGGTGGCCAGCAATGAGTCCTGACCTGAATCCCATAGAACACCTGTGGAGAGATCTCAAAATGGCAGTTTGGAGAAGGCACCCTTCAAATATTGTATCAGGGACCTGGAGCAGTTTGCCAAAGAAGAATGGTCTACAATTCCAGCAGAGCATTGTAAGAAACTCATTGATTGTTACCGGAAGCGGTTGTTCGCAGTTATTTTGGCTAAAGGTTGTGCAACCAAGTATTAGGCTGAGGGTGCCAATACTTTTGTCTGGCCCATTTTTGGAGTTTTGTGTGAAATGATCCATGATTTGATTTTTGTTTCATTCTCTTTTGTGTTTTTTCCTTGCAAGCAAATTAAATGAAGATAATAATACCAAAGAATTTGTGATAGCAATCATTTTCAGGAAGAAACTGAGTATTATCTGACAGAATTGCAGGAGTGCCAATTCTTTTGGCCACCACTGTAGCTACACATACTGTAGGTTCACGTGCAGAAACTTTTGTGTTTGGCCAATCCTCTTAGAGTGTTCATATTCACGGTGCGAATTTCAGGAAATTAGATTTGAAATTGATCCTTCACAAATCGATCAGCTCAACTCTAGTATGCAAATCTTAATAAATTTGGCATGTCTTTTAGTATTTGTGAAAATCAAATCTACCCCACCGATGGACATTCTAGAAAGTTAGAGCGAAAGGTACAAGCCCTAATACAAAATCTAAAACTTGTGAGTACAGGAAATAAAGTATCCACAAATTCTTTACACAATATTAGAGAAACATATACGCAATTAAAGGAATATTTGGCTGTAAGTAACCAGCTGTTACTTGTATTTTGAACACTTGTCTTCAATATGCCACTTATGTATTATTAGGCAATTAACCTGTCAGTTTACGGGAGGAGCCCATTCAGCATTGAATTGAAAAGGTTTTGTAACGTATTGAGACATTTAAGTAGCCACAACACAACAACATTGAGATATTGATGACTATTCTGATACTTTTATAAAGATAATAGCTATAGAGATTAAACCATTTCTATTTATAAGCACAGCTAGACAAGTAAACCCTGTGGGTATTAGAAGTTTATATCTGAATAGATTTGCGTCAATCACTGCTTACAAACAAAGATTTGTCAATAAGTTTAAATGCTCAAGAGGGAAAAAGGTTATCTTTTTAGGATTACTATATGAATATGTTGTGCTTGGATGAAGGAATTTATTAAATTAAAGGGATTGTCTGGTCTTTTGCTAAGAGTCTCCAGTCACCCTATGGGACGGCAGACTTCTGAATCCTCACAACATGTGCACTGCACTCTGTCCAGATTTTATGGGGTCAAAATGAGAGTGGGCAGTCAAGTGATGTCACGGGTGTGTCAGATGGAACAGACAGTCGCTCTGCATCTGGCTGCAGATGTTAGAACTCTCCGGTTAGGTTTTTTCTATTTTGCTGGTCACATGACCTTTTTTGCCTATTTAATCCTGCTCTGCCCTTCTGGCCATGCTGGACTTCATTGTAATTTCTACTCTTAAGCTAGCCAGGTGCTTTGTACCTTTCTCAGTCAGTTTAGCTAGGTCTTTTGACCTCTATGTTCTATGTTGTTTGTTTGTCTTTTTACTGCTACAATTTCTGCTAGGAGGTGTCCATCTTTCTCCCAGTCCCTAGTTCTTGTAGGGATCCCTCCCTCACATCTATAGGTCTTCGTTCAGACTAGCTGAGGACTTTAGCGGGTCTAATCGCAGGATCAGGTTCCCCGTTACATCGTAGGGATCTAGCTTTGTTCTATTGTAGGGACAGATCTCCTGTCTTTCCTTAGTGCTTGTAGCCGATCATAACAGCAGAAGGTCTCTGTGTTTGGCATTGCAGACGTCTTCCTAAATCCTTCTCGCTTTTGGACCCAGAGGCAACCTCCCTGCTGCTCTGATTGACTCACCTGGTCTGGGTGTTTATAAACTCTCAGTCAGCTGCAGGGAGTCACCTGTGATATTCACATCTTCCCTTGTGAAGGCTTAGAGCTATAGCTGTCAGCTCGCTTCCTCTCTGGTGCCCTTGGAGGGCATTTGGTGTTATCTCTCTGGAGTCTGCTCAAGCTAATTTTCCTCCCCCTTGTTTGGCTCACTTGTTGTCTTTAGTTTATAGTGGGAACTGACCATTGCTCACCCCCCTCCCTATCCAGGACCTAGCTCTAGGGATATACAGGGCCTAGGTTTCCTGTTCGGCGATTGGTGTGGAACCAATATAGGGATGGTAGGATAGGCAGGGTGTTTTTAGATCTGCCTAGGGGTCTCCACTCCCCCTTTCCCTAGTGTCTGGGCTTCCTTCCCCTCATCCCTTCATGTTGCACTTAGTCTTTCCCACACTGTGCGTGACACGTGAGTGCAAGTATGTGATTTGTATACATGCAGTCACATTCCATCTAGAGATGCTCAACCTCACTCAATACATGTGAATTGAGCATTGCCATGCATGTCTAGTCGAAATGTGGATGGAAGTATGCAAATCGCATACTTGTGGTCAGATGAATGCTCACTCCCGCAGCCGACAGTGAAGAATCCAGAAAGTGTGCGGTGTGCACACTGTGAGGATTCAGAACTCAGCAGTCACATAGAGTGACTGCAGACTTTTATTGGAAGATCAGACAACACCTTTATCAGATTCTTATATTAAAAGTTTTTTACTGTACATAGTTATTGAAATAGCTATTTAATTACTATAGTTTCATGAAATGTAACTACAATTTTATTCAGATGTAGCAGATTTAGAACATCTTAAAATACAATGAGATTGTGCTACCTTAACCCCTCAATGACCTCCGATATGCCTTTTAATGGCAGTCCTTAAGGGGCCACTTTTTTAACGCCGCTGAGGACTAAGGGAATAGCGCCGTCCAGTGGCCGAAATTCCCGCTGCAAATGTAAATGACAGCTGACCCCTTGTAGTATTGGCCCAGGCTGGTTTTGTTACCGATTGGGGCCAATTAACCCCTTAAATTCTGCTGTCAATCGTGACAGCGGTATCTAAGTGGTTAAAAGGGGGTTAAAAGATCCCATTTAGCAGGATCAACCTCACTTGATCGTAATCATGGGTGCCAATCGTTGCCATGTTACCCTAAGGTCATCTGATAATCCCAGGGTACGGTGACCTGTAAGATCCTGCTATAAACAAGGTCTTGCAGGCTCTGTCAGTGAGACAATGAAGGGTCTCATGCACTGCAGTAGACGAGTACTGCAGTGTATAAGACCAATGATCAAAGTGTCTCCATCAGCTTAATTATGGTGGGTGGGTGGGCACTGGGTATTATTGGATCTGTGCGCTGTCTGCTGAGCAAGTCAACAGCATACTAACCAAAAATACGTCCATTTGAATGAGCCCTTAAAGGGGTATTCCCATCTCCAAGATCTTATTCCAATATATAGTAGGTGTAATAATAATAATATTAGCAAATACCTCCAATTAGAAATGTAGTATATTTTTTCTGATTTGCTATCTTTTTCCTCATGTGCAGGCATCGCAGGACCTTGGGTATCCATGGTTATGTCCACTGATAAAGTCACAGTTAGTTAGCTAGTTGCTAGTGGTCGTAACCAAGGATACCTAAGGTCCTGCGATGCCTTCACATGAGGTAAGAGAGATAGTGAATTAAAAATACTATACTACATTTCTAATTGTAGATATTTGCTAATATTATTATTATTATTACACCTACTACATATTGGGATAGGATCTTGGAGATGGGAATACCCCTTTAAGCTCAGTGGCCTCTGTTTCTGTATACACTGTACTAGGATACATATAGACATACATTAATCAGTTACCTCCTTCAGTTGCCAGACAGTGGCTTCCGTCACCCATCGTAAAAAAAAAGTAAATGTTTAATGCACATGTCTTTTACAGCATACCATTGTGTGCAATACAGAAGTCTACTAGATTCTTCTATACTTTTATTTGTGATATCCAATCAGATACCAGACACAGAGAACATATTTAGGGCTCATTCAAACTACCATATTTTTGGTCAATTTGCTTTCCATGTGCTTTAAGGGGTTGTCCACTACTATTAATAATTGGCCAGTCTATTTTTATGCTGAAAAGAAGTATCTTTATAAATACCTTGCTTTGCTGTTACTGCCTGTGAGAGGCGCTATCGCTGGCCGCTCACAGGCATCACGTGACCTCCGGCTGCAGCCGGCTCTGACATCCGCTGATGTCATGTCAAGTTCCGGATGCAGCCGGGGGTGACTCACTGCTGCGTTCCATGGTGGATGCTGGGCTGTCGGCGGGGTTGTACACCATATACTGGACCTACATGTAAAAACAGACATTTTCTATTAATTAATATTTGACAAGTTGTGTTTGACTATTATTTTTGGAGGATGCTTGTAACCAGGTGCGTAAAAGATCACGGTCGCAGTAGTTACTCGGACACACCTCCAGTATAAATCTATTGTGTAGAAGAAAGCCACTGGCTTTCTGCCCTGCACTTACTCTACAGACCCAGGGCTATTAGAGGCCTGCAGCTGCAGAGCACACGGCATAATGATGTCAGGTGACACAATGCAATGCTGCAATTGTGATGCCTGATGTCATTACGCCAAAATGCTCTGCAGCTGTGGGCCTCTGACAGGCCAAGAGAAGGATGAAGACTGAGTAGCACAGTTTGGGAGCTGGGACAGGTGAGAGATTTTGTTGGATTTTTTTATATTATCGTGGTCCATAAATGGGAACCTGAATGGCATAAAAAGAGAGAGATAAAAAAATAAAAACAAGAAATACTCCCTCATTCACCAATTTATTATTAAAAAATAATCCCAGCAGCTCTGACATATTCCATGGCGTTCCCCTGACGTCCACCAATTCTGTACTGCAACCTATGGAGCTTCATAGGTCACTCTCAGTCATGTCTCACGTCAGCGATGACATCAGTCACTTCATTGCCTGTGAGACATGACCGGGAGGGTCCTATGGTTGCAGTTCAGAATCAAAGTTGCCAGCTCCCACGAGACCCGGTGGGTCTCAACAGCAGTGACATCCGTAACTACACCACTCATCAGAGTCACCAAGTCACGCTGGCCTCTATGAGACTCGGTGACTCTTATGAGATGTAACTGATGTAACTGCTGTTCAGAGGTGACCGGTAGTGACCGATGAAGCGTCGTTCTCAGAACGATGCTCCAAAGGTTGCAGTACAGAATTGGTGAACGCAATTTTTTACGTCAGAGCTGTCGGGATTATTTTATGATAATAATGTTGAATGGTGAATTAGTGAATGAAAGAGTGCTTCTTCTTTTTATTTCTTTACCTCTCTTTTTATGTCTTTCAGGTTCCCATTTATGGACTACTTGGGATTGTTTTTTGTTTTTTAATAAATTGGTGAAACAGCGCTAAAGTCAGGGGAGTTTTTTAAAATAAAATGTTTGTGTATGTGTTTTTTTTCTCTGAACTTATTAGATTAGTAATGGGGGTGTCTGATAGATGCCTCTCCTTTATTAAAACCAGTTATTGATGCCAGCTGACATTATAAAGCTGACATCAACCCAATAAACCATTAACCCGATTGCCACTACACTAGGGCAATTGGGAAGAGCTGGGCCAAGTGCCAGAATTGGGGTATCTCATGTGATGCTCCAATTCTGGGTCGACTGTGGGCATGTATTTTTAGGCTGGGAAGGGACAAATAACCAGGGACCTTCCCAGCCTGATAATATGAGCAAGCAGCTGTCTCCTTTACCTTGGCTGGTTATCAGAAATAGGAGAGACCCCACGTCGTTTTTGTAAAATTTTCTATTTAATAGTTTAAATAAGGCTAAACACCGTTTAGTGCCACATGAAAGGCACTAAAGGGTAAAAGTTTATTATGTGTAGGGGGCTTGTGAAATTATGTTGTAGCTGTTGTAGCTGTTTATTCTGACTCAAAAGCTGTCGTCACATGGCCCTCGATTCTGTGAGAAAATGAAGGCCGATTATGCCAATGTCACTTGGATAAAACTTTGTCAGAGTTTAAAAACCAAGTGTGACCTTAGTGTGATCCGTGGTAATCGGACTGTACTCGGATGACAACAATGTTTCATACACTTTTATGGGTGCGCATGATCCAGCTATCAGATGCACTCGTAGCATGCTGCAATTGTTTTCTCATGCCCAATTGTCATGGGAAAAAAATCTGGTCAGCACTGGACCATAATAAAACATTGATCAGAGTGCTATTCAATAAAACAAAGGATAGTACTCAGCCGTGGTATACGGTCTTGTGAGTGAGCCCAAAGTCAGATTACAGGATCACCAGTGAGGCCAAATTGTGGGACTTCGCCATCACAGCCACGAGCACTCGGAGAAAAGAAATGCACGCCAGTTGTGAGCATAACAAAACTGTGTATTACCCTGTGAGCACTGCAGGTTTCTTATAACATTTACAGACAAATGTAGTTCCCACTGGAAATTACCATCAGCTGCCCTCTTCTCATAAACATGTCATGAGATTTTTTAGCTATTGTGTGTTTACCATTGTACTACCCATAACACACACATACATGTATCTTAGAAAGGAAAATATTAGACCAAATATGGAACCTTAATAAAAATATTAAAAGAAAAGACTATAAGACTATGAGACTAGTTAATACAAAAAAAATAGAATACAGGAGAAAATATTAACCCTTCAATATCAAGGTGCTTGCCACTATATGATTTCAGCTCCTCTTCTCAGTGTCATACACCTCCATATACCTTGCCAGAACTGCTACTCCAGTGAGGGACTGGAGTAACATTTCTGGGGTAAGATATGGTGAATTTAGCAGGTAGAAGTCACCATGCCTCGTCCCACCCTTGCTCCTCCCACTTACGTGAGTCAATTGTGAGAAACGTGCAACACAAATGTTTGATTTGTTTTTTGGGGGGTACTTTTGTTGACTGCTGTGAAAAGCTGAAAAGTTACACATTTATTGTGCAACCTCACACTGTCCAAATATGAGTTGACTAATTTTACACAATAACACTTTGCTAAATCGTCTCCTTGAAGTCTTAGCCCAATGTATTTCTGATGTGTTACTATGCAAACCACTAGCCATCAGATACTGTTACATGATTAGATAACAATCCATATGGCAAACTGTAGCTTCCACAAGAATATCCCTTTAAATAATTAAAAAACAAGGCTTTTGATGAATTATAAAAATAATTTCTAAATTTATAAATGTAGCCTTGTAATAATTTCCACTCCATTAGTAAAGGTAGAGGCAGTGGAATGATGAGTAAATTAGAATATTTTTAGAAACTCTAAAGGTGTTGGTACATTTTCCAGAAGAAGGCTTTTCCTTCTAAAATCAGAAACTAAAAACAGGAAACCACAGGAGTTGAAAGAGTTTAGCCAAGTTCATAAACTTAGTACCTGAGCTTCTCTATCTCCACTTCTCATAATAGGATATTTTCCACTAATGTCATCCACCACAGGGCGCTATTTATTTCCCACTTTTTTCTCACTTTTTACAAGAAAGTGAACTTCATATTATGGGAAATGCAAAAAGATACTGTGTAAAAGAACCTCAATAAAACACCCCATTAGTTCATTGACAAACCGTATTAGAAACGGAGAGACAAACCATATTAGAAAAGGAGAGCTTGAGCGCCATAGCACTATTGACATGAAAAGTGAAAAAAAGCGGATTGCTGCTTTTTACCTCTTAAATGCTGCAGTCAATCATTGCTACTGTCAGTCTGGCCTGGGTGTTCGTTCCGGCACCAATAGTTTCCCATACAACAAAATCGTTGGGTGCCGATGGGTTGATATAACAGCCAGGAGGCTCATGCCTGTCATATTATTCCGTGATGTTCAATTACAGGCTGGATATAGGGAAGTGTGATTTTTACTATATACAAAAATATAGTAGTATTGCTATATATAGTACAAGCTATAATTATCGCGGGCTCAAGTCCCCTATGAGTGAAAGAAGTTTTTTTTTTTTTATAAAAACACATGGAACAAAACATAAAAATTTGGATCACCTTCATTTTTCCCAGTAAAAAATAAAAAATAATGTAAAAGGTAAAACAAATACATATTTGGTATTGCAGTGTCCATAAAAGTCAAATTTGTTAAAATATAAAACTAATTAACTAGATCGGTAAACAGTGTAAAGAGGAAAAAAAATCGAAACTCCACAATTGCAGTTCTTGAGTTGCCGTGGTAGAGCAAAAAGAGCTAAAAGAGTGAGAAAAACACACTATGAGCCCAAAATGTGATAAATAAAAACATCAGTTCGCCATGCTAAAAACAAGATTTCAAAGAGACTTGTTGGAAAAATAAAAATTTATGCCATGGGACATACTAAATTCTTAATTCTTGAACTCCCTATATGCTCCACCTCGACGCGTTTAACCCATTTACACTCCCGGCTTATATCATGGCAGGAAGTGTAAAGCTCCTGTATGTAAATGAAACTGTCTAACACAGTCATATAACCTAAGATTAACATCCTGATGTGCCCAATGATAAATGGCTGAAACGCGTTGAGGTATAATACCTCTGTGTTAAAATTTAAAGGGACAGTAACAGAAGTAATATAGAGAAGGACAAAGTGCAATAATCAAGAGCCCAAGTTATTCATATGAGTGTGTATGGGTTGAATTAGAAACACACTAGGAGTATCTTGATTTGATAAGAAAACACTTTTAATAAGCACCTTGGATCCTTAAATCTTGTTGCAGTAAAATAATGGATTTATTGTCCCAGAGGGAGTATATTATAATGATATAATGCACACGGCGTGGAATTTTTAAATTGTTAGTATCTAATATTGACCAAAAATATTGAGTCATATTGGATAGACTGCATGAAAAGTATGATGGATAGTACTATTTTAAGTGGTTTTCAATAAAAGAGAATTTTTAATATTCTAGTCCACCATAGTCAGGGAATTTATTTAATTTAGTGGACTCTTTAGTGGAGTATATAGGTCCTTAGTCAGTGATTTCACCAATTTCTGAGACCTGTAATTATTTTATTTTTCTGTATATTGAATTGTGAGAGGGTGTGTTTTTTGCATGGCAGCTGACATTTTTTATGAATATGTTTTCAGGTAGGAATATGTTTTCAGGTTTTGATTGTTTCTTATTGCATTTTTTAGCAGAGTTACAAGGACCAAAAAACAATAATTCTGGTGTTTAGATTTGTTTTACCTTACGGCATTGGGTTAAATCATTTTGAAATATATCAGAGTTTTGCAGATATGGCAATTCCCAATATGTTTATTTATTTTTTTATTTCTTTATCTTTAACTGAGTAAAAGAGTGGTGATTTGAACTTTTTTTTGCAGTATTTAAGAATTTCTTTCAATTTCTTTTTTTAGTTCCCATAGGGCACTTGAACCTGCTATCATTCAATTGCTTGTTCTATATACTGCAATACCAGTGTACGGCAGTATATACCGAAAATCATGGTCCTCTGCGGGGCCCAGCCTGTGGTAGGACATCACAGGAGAATGTGAGAATGTGTAATGACTGCTGTGGGGTGCAAGAGAACAGCTGCTTTTCTTTTGCAAAACTACTTCTAAGTTCTAGATTAGGGGGTGCTGAGTGTCGGACTCCCACCAATGTCATTTAAGTACAAAAATGGGTAAGAAAGCATGCAATTTAATAGTTTTATAAGTTGCACCAAACAGCAAAGTCAGCTTTGCTAATTCTGATAAACTCATAGTTGTTCTTTTTGTGATGAAAACTATGACCCCTTTCTGGAAATGTGTCACTGGACAGCAAACTAATAGCTAATATAGTTTAGAGTACTTTTGAGAAAATATATTTCCAAATATGCACCATTAGTGTGATATGGTAAGTCTGATAGGCCAACTTTATAGGTGCTGTCAGTATTCCTCTTGTTTGTTGACTGCATTCAGTGGGGAAGAGGAGGAAGAGGCAGGTCATTTACCCTCGGTGCCATTGGCAGAGATCAGCGTCAGAACACCTGATGTGGATGTTCGAGGTGTCTCCCAAATGGTGGCATTTTGCCGCACCTAGAGTGGGATTCGGCTATTCTCCAAACTGATTGTCAAGCTGACAACTGACGAGGAGGGTATATTAAATGCCATCTCCCAGCATGCAAAGGTATTAGCCTCTTTCATGCGTGAATACAATTGAACCCCTGGCTGCCGGCACTTCCGGTTAGGACGACGTCAGCAGCGTAATCAGGTCAGCTGATCACACTGTTAATGTCACTCCCAAGCTGCTGGGGTGCCCCTTGTGGCAAAATGAGTGCTCCCTTGGAGCCAGAGAAACAGGAGTTTTATTGGTGGGGGGAATCTTGTAAGGATACAGTATGGGGAGGGAATGTGTGAGGTGACAGTATGGGGAGAGGAGGAGGGAAATGTATGAAGAGATAGTACAGAGGAGAATGTGTGAGGAAACAGTATGGAAAGGTGGTAGAAAAGTGTGAGGAGACAGTATGGGTGTGAAATATGTGAGAAGACAGTATGGGGAGGGGTTGAAATATGTGAGCAAACAGTATGGGGAGGGAGGGTAGAATGTGTGAGGAGACTTTACGAGGAGGGGGAATGTATTCGAAGACATTATAGGAGGGGGAAATGTATGAGGAGACAGTATTGGGAGGGGAAAATGTGCGAGGAAACAGTATGCGGAGGGAGATGTGTGAGTAGACTGTATGGGAGGAAATGTGTGAGGGGTCAGTGAAGGGGGATAAATGTGTGGAGGGTCAGTAGGCTGGAAGTATGAAGATACAGAATAAAGAGGGGTGGGGAATGTTTAAGGGGGCAGTATGGGAAGGGATGTGTAAGGAGACAGTATCGGAGAAATGTGTGAAGGGCCAATAGGTGGTTGAAATGTGAGGGGGCAGTATGGAGGAAAAAATGCTTGAGTGGACAGTATGGGGAGAAATTTGTGAGGTGACAGTGGAGGGAGAAAAGTATGGAGCAGAAAAGTGGGAGAGGACATTATTGAGGGGAATAGTGTAAGTAGACAGTATGGAGAGAAAAGTAAAATGGGGCACAGTTTAGAGGCTGGGTAGTGTTGGGTGGAAATATAGAGAGAACACAACTTTGGGGGACAGTGTGAGGACACAGTATTGAAAGGATAGTATGTAGAGGGGGGTGAGTTTTAGGAGGGGAACACTACAAAGACTGGGTTGTGTGGAGGGCAGCACTGGGGATAATGTAAGGGCACAGTATTAAGGGGACAGTGTGCAGAATTGGGAAGTGTGTGGAGGGGGCACAAAATATAAACTTTACAGTTTAGGGGGCACATTGTGAAGAGGGGGCCCAGTATGGAAAGGAGAGGAAAGTGTGCAGGGACCACAGCAGTGATGAGCAACTATTCAGGGGCACAGCGAATAAAAGATGTTTTTATTCAGGAGCATTATAATGACTTTGTTTTTTTAAGGGAACCGCATCGGGATGTGCTGTGGAAAACTGAAGAAGATGGAAATCTGCAGAGACAAGCTGTCAATGTGAAAAGTCATTGTGGCATTTGGACAAGATGGAGAAGAAAAGAAATTGAACAACTCCAATTAGAGAAGACGTCACCTATAAGGCACCTGGATGTAATAATGATTATTATAATAATCATTTGTGATACTGAGTACATCTCATCAGTACAGTGGTTCCTGTATGGTCTGCAGTCTGATGATGGCTCTTAGCAACTCCCAGTATATCCTTAACACTGTAAAGGACATATTGGAAATTATTGATTTGTGCGTAATAATTGCATATGAAGCTGACCTGACACTGAAATTGATAGCTGTGCTAATCTTGATGCTGTATATAGTGATGGTGGTTCTGGTTATGTATTCCTGCACTGATGGTGGCTGTGATGCTGTATTTCTAGAGATGAGCTGACCTGTGGAAGTTCCGTCTGGTTCGGCCAAACTTTGAAAAAAAGTTGGGTCCAGGTACCAGAACAGTACCTGAAATTGATCCCGAATCCGAACCCAATTTAAGCCAATGGGGGGCCCGAATACTCTGAGAAACAGAGTGGGATACAGCGGCTCTGAGCGATTATAATCTTACTGAAGTCACCGCCGGTGACAGCCACTGGGTATCACGGTTCCCACGCTATCACACCGAGGACAGCCTGTGAGCCAATAGCGGTAATCCACAGTAACAAGGTTACCGCCGGTCAGTCACCGGCTGATGACTACTACTGCCATCAGCATTTCATGCTATCACAGCGAGGGCAGGCTACGCTGATGAGAATATTCATCAGCCAGCGCCTGTGCATAGCGATAGCTTTACTGCTATCCACAGGCACAGGAGACAAAGGAGAAGATGGATATGGATTACTTTGTGGGATCATTTTATTAATAAATCAGTGTATGAGGGCTAGTGTGGGGGAGTCTTTAATCAAGTAATGTTTTTTTTCTGTGTGTGTGCTTGTTTATTTATTTTTATTACTGGGTTAGTAATGATGAAGTCTGACTAAGACCTCTCCATTACTAACCCCAAAAACAATTACTGCGGGTGCCATCGCACCAGGGCAATCGAGAAGAGCTTAGGCTAAGCCCCAGAATTGGAGCATCAAATATGATATGCCACTTCTTGGGCGGCTGCAGGCTGAAATTTGTAGGTTGAGGAGAATGGCCCAATAACCATTGGCATTTTGTAGTCTATTAATATCAGCCCGCAGCTGTCTACTTTCCCTTAGCTGGTTATTAAAAATAGGAAATAAATAAAAAAAACAACGTGGGGTCCTCCCTATTTTTAATAACCAGCTAATGGAAAGCAGACATCTGTGAGCTGGTCTTATATTCTGGGAAAGGGCCAATGTTCAAGGACCTTCCCAACTTATTAATTTTAGCCTCCAGCTGTCTGCTTTGCCTTTGTTGGTTATTAAATATGATGTGGGGTCCCCCCTATTTTCAATAACCAGCTAAGGCAAAGCAGACACCTGGAGGCTGATATTAATAGGCTGGAAAGGGCAATTGATATTGTCCCCTTCCCAACCTAAAAAGACCAGCCCTCAGCTGCCTCAAGAATGCACCAATTCTGGCACTAATCCTCTGCTCTTCCTGATTGCCCTGGTGCAGTGGCAATCGGGGTAGCAGGATTATTGTGTTGATGTCAGCTGTGTAATGTCCACTGACATCAAGCCCGCGAGTTAGTAATGGAGAGGCATCATTCGGACACCCCTTTACTAATCCAGTAAGTAAAAAGAGAAGAAAACACCCTGAAAAAAAATCTTTATTTGAAAAAAACATACAGAAAAAAATCTTTATTTGAAAAAAGAACTCCCCAACAAATTTCCGCTTTCCCTCATTTATTAAAAATAATAATAATAATAAAAAAATATACAGGGTCTACCATAATCCATAATATGGAGGTTCCACAACGATCTCAGTCTTCTTCATCTAGTCTATGGAGCTCTGTTCAGAGAACGCACTGGAGCCACTGCTGGGTCTCAAGCTGTGCTCTATGAAACCTGGCTACTGTGAACTGATGAATGTCAGTAAGGTTATCTGTGAAATAAGGTAACCTTACAGGCGTCAGATCGGTTCACATCAGATGGTTCTAATGAGGGCATCTGGGCTATGAGCGAACTCGAGTCCGGCACTTGGCACTTCGGCACTCATCAGTCCGGCACTCGAGCTGCCGCGAGATCCAATGGATGTGAACTCAGGTGACCTTAGAGGTTAACAGAGTTCACAGCCATTGGGTCTCCCAACTGCTGTGAAGCCCGGAAACCTTAAGGTAGACTTTAAGGGAAACTTTAAGGTTGCTGGAGTTTCCAGCTGTTGGAACACCTGAAGCTTGTGAACTAAGATTACCAGAGTTCACAGCCTCCAGGAGTTCCAGCAACTGGAAACTCCAGTAACCTTAAAGTCTCCTTTAAAGGCTACCTAAAGATTTCCGAGACTCATAGCTGCCTGGTGGCTGTGAATTCTGGTAACCTTTACCTGAGTTCACAGCCACCTGGTCTCTCGGCAGCTCAAGTGCCCGACTGATGAGTGCTGGAGTGCCGAATGCCAGACTGGGATCATCTTTAAAACTTAGTCCCCCCCCATTTTTGATAATAGTAAATTGTATGCACAGTAAGAAGTCCATGTTCGGTGTTCAGGACCAGACCCAAAGTGTCCAGTATGACCCCGAACTTTACAATTCATGGACATCACCTTAATCCATGGAGCCCTGGGGAGTTTGTGGATGCAATGTAAACAATCAAAGAAATCAAACAAATGATCTGTCTTGTAGGAAATAGAGATTTCTCTTGCACAATGATTATACTCATTAATAATATTGAATATTAAACAAATTCACAGCATTTCCCTTTTTCGTTTGTCTGTATTTTAAAGAGTAGTTACAGTCATTTTTTTTTTCCGTAAATCAAAAGTACACGTGAAAATAAAAAAAATGTTGTAATATATCTTAGAGAAATCGGCTTCTTTCTCTTCCTGAACCAATCATTTATTCACAAAATTCACAGATAAACTCTTCAGTGAATACAGACTTTCCCATTATTGAGATAGGAGATTTAGGTATATGGATTTTAGTAATACCATTATTAGAATCATAAGAGTAATACAAAATATAAAACTAATTAAAAAATTATAAACGGGTACATTATTAATTGTAATAGTGAAGCAATAATAAAAATAGAAATAATACATTTGTGAGGCCTAGTCCCAGTAAATTAGTATGCTAGTGTAGGGAGTACAATTGGGGGAGAAAGGTTGAACTGGATGGACTTAGGTCTTTATTCAACCTCCGTTACTATGTTACTCCTCCTCCTCTCTTTCCATAAAATTTTGAAAGCACCAACTTTCATCTTCTATCGCAGTAATGGGAAAATCCATTTTCACTGACAACGGATTTTACCCATATATTGAGAGTGAAAGATAATCAAGGAGGAGAAATAAGCCAATTTCTCTGATATAATATTAATTTTCATGTGTACCAAAGATTTGCAAAATAAAACTTAAAACGACTGTTAGACTTAAGGATGTTAATAATGAAAAGCAGTGTTAAGCAGTTGAAAAGTTTTCTAACATTGGACAAGGGTCCCTAGTTCAGAAGCAGCTGAGGAATGTAGATGAAAGACTGCGTAACCTTCTGTAGGTAAAATTCAGATGGGAAATGGGGGTTCATCAAATGTCAGAAAAACATCTTTCTTTCATGGTGTTTGAAGTAGGATCATATGCACGAGTTGAATATAGTAACTTCAGCAAACCAAGTGCTCCTGAGCTAAGGGTGTACAGCTCAACTAGCTGTTCCATTCATAATTCAAAGAGCTACATGGAGTAAACCTTACATTTGTGGCTAAACTCATGTATGCGTTTTCTATATTTTCAATGAAGAGGATCTGAAAGGAATTAATCAAAGGCTATAAAAAGATTCCATAAAATGCTCGGGTAATCTATGCCAAAAATCAGATTGAAGTTGGGTGAATAAATATGCTGTGTGTCACAGCAAGGAAAACATAGATACTTATAGCAGAAATAGCAATGCAATTCAAAATATACAGTGAGTGTAACTTATTACACTATTGATGGAACAGGAAACAATTGCAATATTATTAGGCTGTGTGCCCACTATCCGTTTTTCAAGCGTTTATGCTGCGGAATTTCCGCAGCATAAACGCTTCAAAAATGCTTGGTAATCCGCCCCCCCATGGTCCCCAATGATACGCCGCACTTTCAATGCCCATGCTGCATTTTTTTCCGCAGCGTTTATGCTGCGCTCATAAATACGCAGCATTTCCATTAATTTTGCGGAAGCGCGGCGTAATCGCCGCCATTGACTTGCATTGAGACGCATATAATCCGTGTCAGTACATTTGTACTCACGGATTATATGCGTTTCAATGTGCAGATGGTACCCAAGTCTGGAGGAGAGGAGACTCTCATCCAGACCTGGATACCATAGAACCTGTAAAAAAAAGAATTTAAAATAAAAAATAAAGTTTATACTCACCTTCCGATGTCTTCCCGGTGTTTTGTGTGCTCCGTCCAGTGTCTTGCAATGTTCGCGTTGTTGTGAAGGACCTGCCATGACGTTACTGAGTCATGTGACCCATCACATGGCTCAATGACGTCACCGCAGGTCCTTCACACCACCGCGAGAAGTGCAAGACACTGGACAGAGCAGACAAAACACCTGGAAGACATCTGAAGGTGAGTATAAACTTTATTTTTTTTATTTTTCATCATTCTTATTCTTTTTTTAACTAACTTGGTCACACTACTATAAATCCATGCCTTTTGCATGGATTTATATAGTGTGAACAAGTTGTCAAGCACTTTTCCAAGTGATGCTAAAATCGCTTGAAAAAGCGCTTGATAACCCGCATGCAGAAATGCATGTGAAGACGCTTCACAAACGCTTCTACCTGGCGGAAAAACCGCATGTAAAAACCGCATGCATTTTTCCTGCCAGGGAGAAGCATAAAAAATATGCAGCATTTCTGCATCGTGGGCACATAACCTAAGAGTTTCTGAATTAACTGATGCCAAAGTAAAGGAACTATAATCGTGTTAAGAATACAGATGGCGCATAGGGTTATGGCATCAATATAGTATTCTTCAGGGTCTGTAATTTAGATTTATAGATTGTATATAATATGTAAATAGGAATATACAGTCATGACCGAAAGTGTTGGCACCCTTGAAATTGTTCCAGAAAATAAAGTATTTCTCCCAGAAAATTATTGCAATTGAACATGTTTTGCCATACACATGTTTATTTCCTTGTGAGAAAAAAGAGAGAAAAAAAGAAAATTGGACATCATTTCACATTAAACCCCAAAAATGAGCCGGACAAAATTATTGGCACTCTCAAATTAATATTTAGTTGCACACCCTTTGAAATAAATAACTGCAATTAATCTCTTCCTATAACCATTGTGACAGGGTCACTGGCGATGTATGTGAGGGGAGATATGTGTCACGAAGGTTGCTATCATCAATGATATAAAACCCAGAAGTTTCTCTCCAGCATGTTATGCACTGAGAGGGGTTAATCTTCCATGACAGGGTTGGGTTTTTGGGAGTCGCTGTAAGAGATTGGTGGGACTGCCACTCACCATATCTCCACCTCAAGGGTATGGTTGGGGAAGTTAAATGTCCAGCTACTGAGTTTTTTTCTCTGTTGTGTATTTGGAGACAAGGAAGTCTTCAGTCTGTGTGAGTGAAGGCAAGAGAGCTTCACAGAAGTGCTTAGGTGAACTTTGTTGTTGTACCCGGAGTGGGCGAAACCCCGCTAGCCTATGGACTGTGCTATTCATTATCTTTTGTTTCTCATTATGCTAGAAAGGCCGTGTTTATTTTGTTGAACTCTGCATCAGTTTGTGCCGTGTCCTAATAAACCAGCAAGAGATTAACCCAAAAAGCATTCCGGTGTCTACCTCTGTGTGAGCTGAGTGAGTTGTATTCCCACACCATCAACAAGCATCTTACACCTCTCAACTGGAATTTTGGACCGCTCTTTTTTGCAAATTGCTCCAGGTCCCTGATATTTGAAGGGTGCCTTCTCCCAACAGCAATTTTAAGATCTCTCCACAGATGTTCAATGGGATTTAGATCCGGACTCATTGCTGGCCACTCCAGAATTCTCCAGCGCTTTGTTTCCATTCATTTCTGGGTGCTTCTTGAAGTATGTTTGGGGTCATTGTCCTTCTGGAAGACTCATGACCTAGGACACAAACCCAGATTTCTGACACTGGGCACTATATTGCGACCTAAAATCCTTTGGTAATCTTCAGATTTCATGATGTCTTGAACACAATCAAGGCACCTTGTGCCAGAGGGAGAAACACAACCCCAAAACATCTTTGAACCTTCTCCATATTTGGCTGTAGGTACTGTATTCTTTTCTTTCTGTTCTTCATTCTCTTTTTGGTATACAGTAGAATGATGTGCTTTACCATAGAGCTCTATCTTGGTCTCATATGTCCACAAGATGCTTTCCCAGAAGGATTTTGGCTTACTCACGTACATTTGGGCAAACTGTAGTCTAGCGTTTTATGTCTCTGTTTCAGCAGTAAAGTCCTCATGGGTCTCCTGCCAGAGCGTTTCATTTCAATCAAATGTTGACGGATAGTTTGCATTGACACTAATGTACCCTGAGCCTGCAGGACAGATTGAATTTCTTTGGAGCTTGATTGGTGCTGCTTATTCACCATCCAGACTATCCTGCGTTGCAACCTTTCATCAATTTTTCTATGCAGTTCATGTACGGGAGACTAACTACAGTGCCATAGGTTGTAAACTTCTTGATTATGTTGCATACCATGGACAAAGGAATATCAAGATCTCTGGAGATGGACTTGAAACCTTAAAAATGTTGATATTTTCAAAAATGTTGGTTCTTCTGAAGTTCTCAGACAGTTCTCTTCTCCTATTTCTGTTTTCCATGCTTAATGTGGCACACGCAGACACAGAATGCAAAGATTGAGTCATCTTATCCCTTTTTTTCTGGTTTCAGGTGTGGTTTTCATATTGCCCACACCTGTAACTTGCTACAAGTGAGCCTGAATGAGAATCACATATTTTAAACAAAGTTGTTTGCCCACAATTTTGGAAGGATGCCAACAATATAGCAATTTTGACTGGCCCATTTTTAGGGTTTTGTGTAAAATTATGTCCAATTTGCCTTTTTTTTCTTTTTTTTGTGTTGTTCCAATACACACAAAGTAAATAAACATGTATACAGCAAAACTTGCGTAATTGTAATTATTTTCTGGTAGAAATATTTTATTTCCTGGAACAATTTCAAGGGTGCCAACACTTTCAGTCATGACTGTATTGTGGCTTCAGATTTTGTTGTCACAAACCTTCATGTGAAACAGGCCCATTAAATGCAAGTAGATTTTATATATTAAAGGCAGAAAAACTGTAATGGAAAGATTTATACTTTTCTTTTTTCCATCCTGCTGATCAGTATGATCAGTGAGCAAATCAGGGGTTGGACCATGGCGGTTTTAATAGAGTTTATCAATTGTAGTCAGACATTTTTATTGTTATATCTGTTTCTGGAAACGTGAGTGACAAGTGATTTGTTCAGTACTACTGGCTCCATAATCCTATGAGACCTAAATGGTAAATTACAAGCTGATGTGCGGATATTTTGAAATATGAATTTGCTAGCTCTGCTAAATTCTCCAAAAATAGCCCTAATTAACAAAAAAACTGTGTTATTATTACCCAAGTACCCTCAAACTATTGGGGTAGGGAAAAGGTGTTCTAATCGGTGGTAACCAACAGCCTATTTAACAACACACTGCAGTATCAGACATTGTAGGCTACTAAAATTGTAAACATTATCCTTTTTATGGCCAGATTTCTGCCTTGTTAGGGGAATGTGTGGGTGAAATTTTGGAGATTTTATGGCTTGCACATCCCACAAGCGAGGAAGCACACATATGTGGCACACAAGTATTGTTTTTTTCTTTAGTGGAAAATTAGAACAGATGGATATTAAACTGCTTTTCTTGTTTGCAGTGTGCGTGAAGATTAAAAAAATTGTTAGGGAATCTAACAGTTTTTGGTAAAATCATTGTTTTATCTGATGCAGATCTATTAGTTGTAGCATCGGCGTCCCCCTTACCACCGCTGTCCTGCTCCGGCGTCTTCTGGCCTCCCTGCAGCTGCTGCTGGTGCATGCAGGGGAGGGGAGGCTCTGTGCTTAGGGCGCGTGCGCGCTCCCTCCCTCTTAAAGGGGCCGCGCGCGCCATCCTAAAAAGTCTCCGGCCAATGGCAGGAGGATTTCCCCTATAAAAGGCACCTCCTCCAATATGGAGGTGCCCGTGCAAGGTTGTAGCTTTTTTGTTTGATACTCTGCTTCCGCCCTCAGGTCCCGCTGCTAGCCTGACTACAAGTCCAGCCCGCCAGCCAGACTACAAGTCCAGCCCGCCACCCTGACTACAAGTCCTGTCCGTCTGCTTGTCTACTCTCCAGCCCGACAGTCTGTCTACAGTTCAGTCCGCCAGTCTGTCTATGGGCTCTGTCCGCCTGCTTACCTGGAAGCACCTGCCCATTACCTGCCGTGCCTACCAGCCAGCCTACCTGGAGGCTCCTGCCTGTTACCTGCCGTGCCTGCCAGCTCGCTTATCTAGAAGCACCTGCCTGTTACCTGCCGTGCCTACCAGCCAGCTTACCTGGAGGCAACTGCCTGTTACCTGCCATGCCTGCCAGCCCACTTACCTAGAAGCATCTACCTGTTACCAGTCGTGCCTACCGGCCCACCTACCTGGAGACTCCTGCTTGTTACCTGCCGTGCCTGCCAGTCCGTCTGCCCGGATCACCCGTCAGCCTGCCTGCCGTGCTCATCTACTGTACTGGTCAGTCCCTGCCTTCTGACCCGTGGGAGTCAACTGCTCTCATACAAGGTCGGTCCCCAGAGTAGCACCTGGTCCTTCTGTTCGGTCCTTCCCTGGTCACGGAGTCGATTGAGCCGCCGTACGGCATTGGTCGGTCAGAGTTGATACCTAGTTACGCCCCTCTGGTCCCTCCTTGCACCGCAGCACAGAGGTTCCACCAACCGGATCCGTAACATTACTTCTAAGAATGCTAAGCTCTATATATCCCCACCCACACTGCTGATTAATCTGCCAATAGAGAGGACTTACTGTTGTATTCCTTTGACAATTTTCCTTAGAGAAATCTGTGTAAAGGTGCCCAGCAGCCTTTGTCAGAGTTGAAGCTCATATGTTTTTCAAACCAATACATTTATGATTGCATATCTTCAAGTTTTAAAGTTAAAATTCACATACTACAATGCAAAATATTTGTCTAAGTACTCTGGAAAAAGCCCAGAGGACACTGCAATTACATATGTAGAACAACTACAAAATGTTCTCAACTGTCATTTATAGTAATCCATCAAATGTCCAAAGACGAGTTGCTGGATTTCCCTCTTGTGTAATTTCCACATTACACAAAGAACATATTGATTAGCACATTAATACTGGTCCTTTAATCTTAGTCCTAGTGCCAGCTTTGAATATCCAATATTACCAGACAATGTATACTATATGGACACTTACAGAACATTTTACGACATTTCATTGTTAATCTATAAGTATGAATATTAAGTTGGTCGCACTTTTTATTTATCCAAAACAGAATTTGTGAGGTCAGGCCCTGATGTTGCATGAGAAGGCCTGTGCTCTATCTCCATTCTAGCTCATCCCCATGTGTTTGATGGGGCTGAGGTCAGGACTATGTGCAGGCCATTTATGTTCTTTGACATCTAACTAACCTAACCATGTCTTTAAGGACTTTGATTTGTGCATTGGGGTACAGTCATGCTGGAACAGAAAAAGCCTATACCAAACTATTCCCACAAGGTTTTAAGCAAGCAATTGACTAAAATGTCTCAGTATGCTGAAGCATTAAAGCGAATCTGTCAGCAGTATTGTGCTGAGTAAACTACATGCAGTGTCAGGTTGGCGCCATTACAATGATTAAAATGATACCTGGGTTGATGAAAACCATCCTGTATTTCTTGTTTAATCTTTATTTGCAGTTTGGAGATAATTAGATTTTCATGCTTTGGGGTGACCTGTGGGTGGGGCTTTCATTGGTGCCCTATTCTCATATTCATCATTGTGGCTTAAATGACTGGTCACTGAACCTTCAATGACCTGCCTCCTATTTTAAATACCACTCACAATTGATCATAGAATATTTAGGAGGAAAGAAATTTCATGAACTGACTAGTTGCAATGTTAGCATTCTAATATATAGTGTCAGTCTGAAATTCAGTGAGTTTTTTAGAACAACCAGTCTTTCACAAATGTTATTAAAGGCAGATTGCATAGTTAGGGGTTGGATATTATACATCTGTGTTAATGGGACTTAATTTTGACAAAATACTTTTTTCAATATAGAGTATATCATATACACTGACGAGCAAAAGGGTAACAATGTTTTCAAATTTTGACTTTCAGGCTCCATATCTGACCATCCACTACTGCTTCTGACCATCCACTACTGTTTAGAACATGAGACTACCATCATTTTATAGAATATCATCTTGGCTATCTCATACAAAAATTTAACATACAACTATTTAGCATATGATTAGTTATACAGATTCTTATCTTGTCACTACATTGTTATGGTTTTGCTCCTGGTGGTAGAAAAATCTTTTTGTTACTGTATGCTACAAAATACAACCTGTTCTCACATTCCCTAATAGCTCAGTATGTTATTAAGTAGATTCCCAAGCGATAGGTCACTGGTTCGAATGAGGAGCTGCCATGAAAAAGATTTCCCAACAAAGGAGAAACAGCACCAAGAGAATGCCAAGAGTGTGCAAAGCAGTCATCAAAGCAAAAGGTGGCTACTTTGAAGATCCTAGAATATAAGACATATTTTCAGTTGTTTCACACTTTTTTGTTAAGTATATAATTCCACATGTGTTAATTCATAGTTTTGATGCCTTCAGTGTGAATGTACAATTTTCATAGTCATGAAAATACAGAAAGGTATGTCCAAACTTTTGGTCTGTACTGTATATATATATATTTTTTATGTATGTATATATATAAATATATATATCTATATATATATATCTATATAAATACATATATATTTTTTATATATATATATATATTGTGAGGCAGTGACCGGGATCATATACGAGGGACGTTAGTTATATCTCCCCCAGAATGTGCACAGAGACCTATTAAAACCATTGGAGTGCATTGCAGTCACAGACACAGCTGCGGCTGCAATGCAGGAATGAAGGTGAGCGTGGACCTAGTCAGGCTATCTGGCTAAGGCGATTAGTAAAACCTGGCAGGGCCTTCATTTCTGGGAGGAGGTCACAGGAGGCAGTGGGGCGGCCTCCTCCCTCCAACCCGGGCTTTCCAGTGGCTCTTGCCACAAGTCCTTTAAAACCCCTGCACTAAGGATTAGTGTTGTTCTATGTTGGAACCTGCTAGGAGCTTAGCAGGAAAGCTCAGCAGGACTGAGGGTGGCTGAACCCCTGCCTGGGATCCCTCTGCACCTGCCAGGCTCTGAGCGTCCGGCACGGCGGTAGCCCTCGGCAACCATTGTGTATGGACTTTCTGTTAACCTGTGAGTTGCTGAAATAAAAGCTGTTTATATTGGACTTGCTTGGGTCACTGCCTCACTTACTGCACGGTGTGAACACCGCCGCCTTGCAATATATACTGTATATATATATATACAGTGGGGAAAAAAGTATTTAGTCAGCCACCAATTGTGCAAGTTCTCCCACTTAAAAAGATGAGAGAGGCCTGTAATTGACATCATAGGTAGACCTCAACTACGAGAGACAAAATGAGAAAACAAATCCTGAAAATCACATTGTCTGATTTGGCAAGAAATTTTTTTTTCAAATTTTGGTGGAAAATAAGCATTTGGTCAATTACTAACAAGCAAGATTTCTGGCTCTCACAGACCTGTAACTTCTTCTTTAAGAGGCTCCTCTGTCCTCCACTCATTACCTGTAGTACTGGCACCTTTTTGAACTTGTTATCAGTATAAAAGACACCTGTCCGCAACCTCAAACAGTCACATTCCAAACTCCACTATGGTGAAGACCAAAGAGTTGTCAAAGGACACCAGAAACAAAATTGTAGCCCTGCACCAGGCTGGGAAGACTGAATATGCAATAGGCAAGCAGCTTGGTGTGAAAAAATCAACTGTGGGAACAATAATTAGAAAATGGAAGACATACAAGACCACTGATAATCTCCCTTGATCTGGGGCTCCATACAAGATCTCACCCCGTGGGGTCAAAATGATCTCAAGAACGGTGAGCAAAAATCCCAGAACCACACGAGGGGACCTAGTGAATGACCTGTAGAGAGCTGGGACCAACGTTACACAGGCTACCATCAGTAACACACTATGCCACCAGGTACTCAGATCCTTCAGTGCCAGATGTGTCCCCTGCTTAAGCCATTACATGTCCGGGCCCGTCTGAAGTTTTCTAGAGAGCATTTGGATGATCCAGAAGAGTATTGGGAGAATGTCATACGGTAAGATGAAACCAAAGTAGAACTGTTTGGTAGAAACACAACTAGTCGTGTTTGGAGGAGAAAGAATGCTGAGTTGCATCCAAAGAACACCATACCTATTGTGAAGCATGGGGGTGGCAACAGCAAGCTTTGGGGCTGTTTCTCTGCCAAGGGACCAGGATGACTGATCCGTGTACATGAAAGAATGAATGGGGCCATGCATCTTGAGATTTGGAGTGCAAACCTCCTTCCATCAGCAAGGGCATTGAAGATGAAATGTGGCTGGGTCTTTCAGCATGAAAATGATCCCAAACGCATCGCCAAGGCAATGAAGGAATTGCTTCGTAAGAAGCATTTCAAGGTCCTGGAGTGGCCTAGCCAGTCTCCAGAACTAAACCCTATAGAAAACCTTTGGAGTGAGTTGAAAATCCATATTGCCCAGCAACAGCACCAAAACATCACTGTTCTAAAGGAGATCTGCATGGAGGAATGAACCAACATACTAGCAACAGTGTGTGTCAACCTTGTGAAGACTTACAGAAAACGTTTGATCTCTGTCATTGTCAACAAAGGATATATATCAAAGTATTGAGATGAACTTTTGTAATTGACCAAATACTTACTTTCCACCAAAATTTGAAAAAAATTTCTTTCCAAATCAGACAATGTGATTTTCAGGATTTGTTTTCTCATTTTGTCTTTCATAGTTGAGGTCTACCTATGATGTCAATTATAGGCCTCTCTCGTCTTTTTAAGTGGGAGAACCTGCACAATTGGTGGCTGGCTAAATACTTTTTTTCCCCACTGTACCTACTATGTTTCTATATAACAGCTGTTGGACGTAAAAGCAACAGCGGGGGGGGGGGGGGGGGGGGTGTTACGAGCTTAGTCCCAGGCTGACTTTCCCTGGCCGCCGGCATTACTTCCCCCCATAGTGACATCTCATTCATAAACCCTTCTCCCTCTCCTTCATTTGCCCCAGTCGCTGCCTTTGCTCTGCCTTTTGTTGGGGGGAAGGGGAATGACGAGACAGTCTATTCGAGGCCGAAAGACGCTACTGCTCATCCCCACCACTGCCTGAGAGGCGGCAGCCTCTGATCTCCGTCACTGCTGCTGCTACGGCTTCTTCTTCTCCAGCAGGTGAGTCTTATTTCCAACTGTGCAACAACAAGGAGGGGAGGGAGGGAAGGAGAGAGGGAGGCTGCATAGAGAGGCACACGCTGCGGCCTACGCTCTGGGCGCTGAGCTGGGGCCGAGCCTCGCAGCAGTGGGCAGATAGCGAGCGAGGGCATATCCCACTACACCACCGGTGGGAGTGGCACTGTAATCTGGCCAGTACCGACCTGGGACATGTCAAGCGGATCACCCAATCCTCCTCTGCTGCCTTCCTTCATCTCTGGGCTCCCTCCTGTCACATTCCCTCTGTATTAGGGAATGGCATAACTAGCAATCCTTGACATGACCAGCTCCATTGTGACACCTGACAGCAAGTGCCGACTTCTTTCGTGACCTGTGCAGAGTACAGACCTGCAGGGGTCACAGGGTACAGGCTGTCACCATGCCTGCCTGATGGGCACAACTATCAACAGCACCAGCATTGCCCCTTCTGATATATATATATATATATATATATATATATATATATATATATACAGTACAGACCAAAAGTTTGGACACACCTTCTCATTTAAAGATTTTTCTATATTTTCATGACTATGAAAATTGTACATTCACACTGAAGGCATCAAAACTGTGAATTAACACATGTGGAATTATATACTTAACAAAAAAGTGTGAAACAACTGAAAATATGTCTTATATTCTAGGTTCTTCAAAGTAGCCACCTTTTGCTTTGATGACTGCTTTGCACACTCTTGGCATTCTCTTGATGAGCTTCAAGAGGTAGTCACTGGAAATGGTTTTCACTTCACAGGTGTGCCCTGTCCGGTTTAATAAGTGGGATTTCTTGCCTTATAAATGGGGTTGGGACCATCAGTTGTGTTGTGCAGAAGTCAGGTGGATAGACAGCTGATAGTCCTACTTAATAGACTGTTAGCTGCTTTTTTCTTGCCATAATACAAATTCTAAGTAAAGAAAAACGAGTGGCCATCATTACTTTAAGAAATTAAGGTCAGTCAGTCCGAAAAATTGGGCAAACTTTGAAAGTGTCCCCAAGTGCAGTTGCAAAAACCATCAAGCGCTGCAAAGAAACTGGCTCACATGAGGACCGCCCCAGGAAAGGAAGACCAAGAGTCACCTCTGCTTCTGAGGATAAGTTTATCTGAGTCACCAGCCTCAGAAATCGCAGGTTAACAGCAGCTCAGATTAGAGACCAGGTCAATGCCACACAGAGTTCTAGCAGCAGACACATCTCTACGACAACTGTTAAGATTAGACTTTGTGCAGAAGTCCTTCATGGTAAAATAGCTGCTAGGAAACCACTGCTAAGGACAGGCAACAAGCAGAAGAGACTTGTTTGGGCTAAAGAACACAAGGAATGGAGATTAGACCAGTGGAAATCTGTGCTTTTTTCTGATGAGTCCAAATTTGAGATCTTTGGTTCCAACTACCGTGTCTTTGTGCGACGCAGAAAAGGTGAACGGATGGACTTTACATGCCTGGTTCCCACCGTGAAGCATGAAGGAGGAGGTGTGATGGTGTGGGGGTGCTTTGCTGGTGACACTGTTGGGGATTTATTCAAAATTGAAGGCATACTGAACCAGCATGGCTACCACAGCATCTTGCAGCGGCATGCTATTCCATCCGATTTGCGTTTAGTTGGACCATCGTTTATTTTTCAACAGGACAATGACCCCAAACACACCTCCAGGCTGTGTAAGGGCTATTTGACAAAGAAGGAGAGTGATGGGGTGCTACGTCAGATGACCTGGCCTCCACAGTCACCAGATCTGAAGATCTGAACCCAATCGAGATGGTTTGGGGTGAGATGGACCGCAGAGTGAAGGTAAAAGGACCAACAAGTGCTAAGCATCTCTGGGAACTCCACAATGATTGTTGGAAGACCATTTCTGGTGACTACCTCTTGAAGCTCATCTAGAGAATGCCAAGAGTGTGCAAAGCAAAAGGTGGCTACTTTAAAGAACCTAGAATATAAGACATGTTTTCAGTTGTTTCACACTTTTTTGTTAAGTATATAATTCCACATGTGTTAATTTATAGTTTTGATACCTTCATTGTTAAAGTACAATTTTCCTAGTCATGAAAATACAGAAAAATCTTTAAATGAGAAGGTGTGTCCAAACTTTTGGTCTGTACTGTATATATAAATGTAAGTATATATACAGGGTGGGCCATTTATATGGATACACCTAAATTAAATGGGAATGGTTGGTGATATCAACTTCCTGTTTGTGGCACATTAGTATATGGGAGGGGGAAAACTTTTCCAGATGGGTGGTGACCATGGTGGCCATTTTTAAGTCAGCCATTTTGAATCCAAGTTCATTTTTTTCAATGGGAAGAGGGTCATGTGACACATCAAACTTATTGAGAATTTCATAAAAAAAATGGTGTGCTTGGTTTTAACGTAACTTTATTCTTTCATGAGTATTTTACAAGTTTATGACCACTTATAAAATGTGTTCAAAGTGCTGCCCATTGTGTTGAATTGTCAATGCAACCCTCTTCTCCCACTCTTGACACACTGATAGCAACACCGCAGAAGAAATGCTAGCACAGGCTTTCAGTATCCGTTGTTTCAGATTGTTTCAGGTACAGCTAGTCTATAATATAACCGGAGATGCGTCCCTCTGTTTGAAGCCTTTATAGACTGCGCATGTGCAACGCGCAGTCTGTCTCCAGAGAGAAGAACGCAGGGAACCGTTACAGGTAAGAGGAGTGTATGGCACCGGAGATCGCGGTATATGTAGACACTGAACGCATACCGCGATCTCAAGCGCCATACTTACCTGACCGGGAGGAGCATTGCCACTGCGCCTCTCCTCTTGCCTGAGAGCGGGGCAGGAGTGAGACGTCGGAAAAGGGCGCATTCGCATAGCGCTATCCGGCACCATTTTACTGAAGACACATTTGGAGTGTGTCTTTAGCAAAATGGTGCCGGACAGCACGGTATGGGCACGCGCTTACTCCGGCACGTACTCCGGCGCCACACTCCTCCTCCGGCCTCCGTCAGATCGGGACATAGCGCTGGAGAACAGGGAAGAAAAGTAAGTATAAGTGTTTATTTTTTTGTAAGTGTGCAGTGTGATAGGGATGAGGGGTGCCACGCATACCAGGATTGGGGGATGAGGTGGCCACACATATCAGGATTGGGAGATGAGGGGGCCACATATACCAGATTGGGGGATGAGGGGTGCCATACATACCAGGATTGCGGGATGAGGGGGACATATATACTAGTATTGGGGATAAGGGGTGCCATGCATACCAGGATTGAGGGATGAGGGGTGCCATGCATACCAGGATTGAGGGATGAGGGGTGCCATGCATACCAGGATTGAGGGATGAGGGGTGCCATGCATACCAGGATTGGGGGGTGAGGGGACCATGCATACCAGGATTGGGGGGTGAGGAGGTACCATGCATACCAGGATTGGGGAGTGAGGGGACCCTGCACACTAGGATTGGGGGGTGAGGGGACCATGCATACCAGAATTGGGGGGTGAGGGGTGCCATACATAACAGGATTGGGGGATGAGGGGGTACCATGCATACCAGGATTTTGGGGTCAGGGGACCATGCATACCAGGATAGGGATGAGGGATAACATGCATACCAGGATTGGGGGGTCAGGGGGGGGACCATGCATACCAGGATTGGGGGGGTGAGGGGACCATCCACACCAGGATTGGGGGTGAGGGGTGCCATGCATACCAGAATGAAGAATGGGGTTCCATGCATACCAGAATAGGGATGAGGGGTACCATGCATTCCAGGATGAGGGATGGGGAGCCATACATACCAAGATTGGGGGATGAGGAGGCCATACATACCAGGATTGGGGGATGAGGGATGCCATACATACCAGAATTGGGATGAGGGGTGCCATGTATACCAGGATGAGGGGTACCATACATAACAGAATAGGGATGCGGGGAACCATGCATACCAGGATGAGGGATGGGGTGCCATGCATACCGGGATGAGGGGTACCATACATACCAGGATAGGGATGAGGGGTATCATACATACCAGGATGAGAGATGAGGTGCCAGGCATACCAGGATTGGGGGATGAAGAGTGTCATGCATACCAGGATTGGGGATGAGGAAGCCATGCTTACCAGGATGAGGGCTTGGGTACCATGCATACCAGGATAGGGGGATGAGGAAGCAATGCATACCAGGATGATGGATTGGGTACCATACATACCAGGAAAGGGGGATGAGGGGTGCCATACATACCAGGATTGGGATGAGGGGTGCCATGTATGCTAAATTTGGGATGAGTGGGCCATGCACACCAGGATGAGAGATGGGGAGCCATGCATACCAGGATTGGGATGAGGGGTGCAATATATAGCAGATTTGGAATGAGAAGGCCATACATACCAGGATGAGAGATGGGGTGCCATGCATATCAAGATTGGGGGGTGAGGGGACAATGCATACCAGGATTGGGGATGAGGGGTGCCATGCATACCTGGATTGGGGATGAGGGGGGCCATGTATACCAGGATTGAGGATGAGGAGTGCCACGCATACCAGGATTGGGGATGAGGGGTGCCATGCATACCAGGATTGGGGATGAGGGGGCCATGCATACCAGGATCAGGGGTACCATACATACCAGGATAGTGATGAGGGATGGGGTACCATGCATACCAGTATAGGAATGAGGAGTGCCATGCATACCAGAATGGGGGTGAGGGAGCCATGCATACCAGAATGAGGGATGGGAAGCCATGCATACCAGGATTGGGATGGGGAGTGCCATGTATACCAGATTTGGACTGAGGGGTGCCATGCATACCAGGATTGGGAATGAGAGGTGCCATGCGTTACAAGATTGTGGGTGAAGGGTGCCATACATTCAAAGAATGGGGATGAGGGGTGCCATGCATAGCAGGATAGAGATGAGGGGTGCCATGCATACCAGGATAGGGATGAGGGGTACCATGCATAACAGGATAGGGATGTGGGGGGGCCATGCATACCAGGATTCGAATGAGGGGTACCATGTATATCAGGATAGGGATGAGAGGTACCAGGTATACCAGGATAGGGATGAGGGGTACCATCCATACCTGGATGAGGGGTACCATACATACCAGGATAGGAATGAGGGATGGGCACCATTCATACCAAGATAGGGATGAGGGGTGCCATGCATGATGAAGGGTGCCATGCATACCAGGATTGGGGATGAGCAGTGCCATGCATACCAGGATAGGGATGAGGGCTGCCATGCATACCAGGATAGGGATGAGGGGTACCATGCATACCAGGATAGGGATGTGGGGGGCCATGCATACCAGGATAGGGATGAGGGGTACCATGTATATCAGGATAGGGATGAGGGGTACCATGCATATCAGGACAGGGATGGCGGTACCATCCATACCAGAATGAGGGGTACCATACATACCAGGATAGGGATGAGGGATGGGCTACCATGCATACCAGGATAGGGATGAGGAGTGCTATGCATACCAGGATGGGGGTGAGGGGCCCATGCATACCAGGACAGGGATGGCGGTACCATCCATACCAGAATGAGGGGTACCATACATACCAGGATAGGGATGAGGGATGGGGTACCATTCATACCAGGATAGGGATGAGGGGTGCCATGCATAATGAAGGGTGCCATGCATACCAGGATTGGGGATGAGGGGTGCCATGCATACCAGGATAGGGATGAGGGGTGCCATGCATACCAGGAGAGGGATGAGGGGTGCCATGCATACCAGGATAGGGATGAGGGGCGCCATGTATATCAGGATAGGGATGAGGGGTACCATGCATACCAGGACAGGGATGGCGGTACCATCCATACCAGAATGAGGGGTACCACACATACCAGGATAGGGATGAGGGATGCCATGCATACCAGGATAAGGATGAAGGATTCAATGCATACCAGGATAGGAATGAGGAGTGCCATGCATACCAGGATAAGGATGAGGGATGCCATGCATACCAGGATAAGGATGAAGGGTTCAATGCATACCAGGATAGGGATGAGGGGTGCCATGCATACTAGGATAGGGATGAGGGGCGCCATGCATACCAGGATAGGGATGAGGGATGCCATGCATACCAGGATAAGGATGAGGGGTTCCATGCATACCAGGATAGGGATGAGGGGTGCCATTCATACCAGGTTGGGGATGAGGGGTGCCATGCATGCCAGGATAAGGCTGATGGGGCCATGCATACCAGGATTGGGTATGAGGGAGACATGCATACCAGGATGAGGGGCGCCATGCATGCCAGGATAAGGCTGAGGGGTGCCATGCACACCAGGATTGGGTATGAGGGAGACATACATACCAGGGTGAGGGATGAGGGGCGCCATGCATGCCAGGATTGGGATGAGGGATGCCATGCATACCATGATTGGGGGTGAGGGATGCCATGCATACCAGGATAGGGATGAGGGGTGCCATGCATACCAGGATAGGGATGAGGGATGCCATGCAAACCAGGATAAGGATGAAGGGTTCAATGCATACCAGGATAGGGATGAGGGGTGCCATGCATACCAGGATAAGGATGAGGGGCACCATGCATACCAGGATAGGGATAAGGGATGCCATGCATACCTGGTTGGGGATGAGGGGTGCCATGCATGCCAGGATAAGGCTGAGGGGGCCATGTATACCAGGATTGGGTATGAGGGAGACATGCATACCAGGATGAGGGGCGCCATGCATGCCAGGATTGGGATGAGGGGTGCCATGCATACCATGATTGGGGGTGAGGGGTGCCATTCATACCAGGATAGGGATGAGGGAGACATGCATACCAGGATGAGGGATGAGGGGCACCAAGCATGCCAGGATTGGGATGAGGTGCGCCATGCATGCCAGGATTGGGCTGAGGGGTGCCATGCATACCAGGATGAGGGATGAGGGGCGCACTGCATGCCAGGATTGGGATGATGATGCCATGCATACCAGGATGGGGATGAGGGGTGCCATTCTTACCAGGATTGGGGTGAGGGGTGCCATGCATACCAGGTTTGGGGGTGAAGGGTGCCATGCATACCAGGATGGGGATGAGAGGTGCCTTGCATACCAGGATGGGGATGAGGGGTGCCATGCATACCAGGATAGAGTTGAGGGGTGCCATGCATACCAGGATAGGGATGAGGGGTGCCATGCATACCAGGATAAGGATGAGGGGTGCCATGCATACCAGGATAAGGATGAGGGGTGCCATGCATACCAGGATAGGGATGAGGGGTGCCATGCATACCAGGATAGGGATGAGGGGTGCCATGCATGCCAGGATGGGGATGAGGGGTGCCATGCATACCAGGATGGGGATGAGGGGTGCCATGCATACCAGGATAAGGATGAGGGGTGCCATGCATAGCAGGATAGGGATGAGTGGTGCCATGCATACCAGGATAGTATGGGGGCAGCACATAACAGGATGGGGGAACAGGATTGGGCAGCACAAATACCAGGATGGAGGCAGCACAAATATCAGGATGGGAGACCATATACCAATAAAAACGGGTAGAACGAGTTCAATAGCTAGTATAATATAAGAATAGCATGTAACCTTATTAATGCTTCTTATACATGCTAAGAGTAGTATTTTTATGGTGTTGGAAATGTAGTGTGTCGAACCAATACTATATACACATTACATACACATTACAAACATATTGATACATATAATTAAAAATTGATGAAATAATGGTGGGAGAATCTTCCACACTCTCATTATTCGTTTTATAACTTGCTGTCTATTTTATTAGCCTTAAAACCTGTAAGTACATGAGATACCCAATGAAAATGACATGCTCCAACAATAGCCAGGCATGGTGAGACAGCTCCCAGTCTACTTTGTACTTGCCTTCCTAACAGATATGTCTTACTAAAGGTAGTTTGATGTTTCCATGAACCCGACATGCCCTTATGCTTTCATCAATCTGTGCTAGAGATTTTCACAATAAGTGTATCTTCAAAGAAATTTTTTTCAGGAGCTTTTGAAGCAGAAACCCCAAAAACCTCAACGAGATAAAAAAAACAAGAGCTTCGATTGGAGAGTTGGAAAATTTCTGCTCTAAAATCTCTACTCAAAAAAACTCAGTGTTAACACACCCTAAAGTATCCTTTGCTTTCCTCATCTTTAACCCCGGGACTGATAAGTGGCCCCTGAACCTCAGTTCAAATGGAGCCACTGTCATTGTGAAATCATGCAGTGCACTAACACTGACTTTCTTTATCCAGTAAAGGGAATCGGTGGGCAGGTTTTTTTCTTTGTAATCTGAGGACAGCATGAGGTAGGGGTTAAAATACTGAATTGAGTGATGTGTCACTTATCAGGCTGTGTGTTGTTGTTTAGTTACACTGAAGGTTTTATCACTAGGAGATTATCATTTCCAGGTCTGACGTGCAAATTACTGCTAGTCCAACTCCGCCCCCTCCTGTGATAAGCTGCTCACTGTCAATAAACATAGAGAGGCTGTTGTGGGCGGGGTTAACTTTCTCAGCTCTGCTGCATTCTACTTTAAAAAGCTCTGTGTCAGAACTGTTGAAACCAGTAAACTAAGTGATACATCGCAGGAACCAGCTTCTCTTTGCCCAAATCAGGATGCTCTCAGATGAGCTAGCAAAAACCTGGTGACAGATTCCCTTTTAATGGCACACATGTCACATATATGATCAAAAATGACATAGTATGTTTAAGTATTACTCGTAAGTTATTATAATATCACAGTGCTCATTGGATAGTATTGCTGTCTTGCGGGATGATGAGAGTCAAATACAGGACTATTAGTGTATATTACCAAGGGAGAACACATTTCTAATGGCCTTATTCTATGCTAAACTTTAATAGCTCGAAGATACAGGCCTGCAGCTAGCTGAGAATTAGGTGATAGCTCATCTTTAGATTTGTGCTGTCAAAGAAAAATTGGTGATTTGGATATTCATAAAACCTTGCAAATGATTGGGAAGTAGTATAATGGCAAATGGTTTTCACATTTTTAAAGTACATTGTAGAGTTTTTACAGTTTTGCACATTTTGCATGCAACAGCACAATGCTCAAAATAACTTCTGTAATCTAAAAATAATGTGCGGCATCACGGATAAAGATAGACTGAGCAAAGCATAAAATATAAGTTCCGAATGGTTCCAATCTAGAGTTGGGGCAAATCGTTTAAGCCCATCCCATTACATCGGCCATGACAGTGGTCAGTGGCCGCTGGATGACTGAGGAAGTACTAGCTAATATTATTGGCCTGGTGCAACATCATTGTTGCAGGGTGACACACATGTGACATCATGCCAGTCTGGCTAATCAAAAGAAGAGGCGCGGACACCATCAAGTAAGAGGAAGTACTCCCTCTCCGGTCCATCGGCCACAGATGTCATGGCTAATGGCATGAGACACGCAAATAAACTTGCACCAACTGTAGTCCAATTCAAAAATAACGGGCCAAGTCATTATCACAGGTGTTCTGTTTGCCATGAAGGCAGTACTGGAGTAACATGTGCCTAATTCATTAAGAGGTGCACACAAATGAATTAGGTGCATCTTACGACTTCTTTGGACCTATGGCAGTAATTCTGCTTCATTTGACTGTAGTACATTTCTGGTGTAAATTGGGCCAAATTTTAATGAATTTTCTGGGCAGGCTTTGCCACACCCCATCATGACCAAGCTCCAACCACTTTGACAGAGGTGGCCAAAATTGGCATAAAAAATGGTAACATTTTTCAGCATTTCAATGTGTTTTACATCAGAAAACTGCAGAAAACATACTTAACCCCAATTCATATAGGTGTTTTCACCAAAGTGTTAAAGATGTAGACTCTTTCAGGAGGAAACACAGGCACTTCAACTATGCGGAACAACATGCAACATAGATACAGTATGCAAGAAGCGAGGGAATTTTTAATTCAGGAAACTCACTACAGAGTGTGATTTCCTCTAGAAGTGTTCCATAGATTGAATGCAGAAGTGTAAGAAATGAGATAATTGAGTTAAGATTGGTTACAAAGTGCTCAGTATTTAGTCTCATGACATCATATCGGAATGGCGGCACGTCTGGTTAATGTACATTACAAAATGATCACAAACGTTCTTTGTTTCATACAGTTTTTTTCTGCACTGTATTATAATTAGATAATTAAGCTTATAAGTGTATATTGAGCATCACAGCAGTGTATGAAAAGGCATACACTCCTTAGATGTGCAAATATTTATACAATTCTTTAGGAAATTGAAGATTATAGGCGAGACAAGCAGAACTTTGATTAAATTAAATGAAACATGCAATGTGAGACTGGCTGGATCATTAGTCATCACGTCATACAGATCCAGATGTTAGGCTTGTGTTAATGGGATTGTTCTCTGTCTATGTTCAGCAAGGTATATTGGAGTATATTGCAAGTTAAAGGGAACCTGTCACCATAAAAATGCAGTTTATCCCTTTACCGACATTTGACGTACAGTTGCATCATATGCCGGCTCCCTGACTTTCATCTGGGGTCAGTTCACGACAGATGATGGCTAAAATATTCAGCCATTCTCTACCTCTAAGAGACGCTCTTGTAGCTTGTATCTGACAGCGGCATTAATAGCGCACCAGCAGAGGGGCGCTTCATTTATATTGTATGGAAAAATGAATGGTGTCATTCAAAGATAAGAAATAATGGTTCCAGCTTATCGTTGATATTCACCTGATCCATTCGGAGCTCGGACACTGGCTCTGCCACAGCCAAAATGTGCAAATAAGAAGGAAAGGAATCCAGCTCAATGAACAGGTTCTTCTTTATTCAGATAAAATTCATATAAAGGACATCTAGTAGGAGGATAACAAGCGCTAGCATATTGGTGGCATCATTCAAAGCTGTAACTCATCCTGCAAAAAGCAAAACATTATGTAGGTATGTTGGCAGAAAAATAAATATGGCTCTTGGAAGAAGGGAAAGAAAAAATGAAAGTGCAAAAAAATAAAAAAAAATTGCCTGGTTCTTCAAAGGAATCTGTCATCAGCTTTTTACAACCCCCATCTGAATGAAGCATTAGGCGGGGGCAGAGAAACTGATTCCAACAATCTATCACTTACTGGGCTGCTTGATTCATTTTTGATAAAATCATGGTTTGTAGATGTAGCCATTTTCTGAAAGCTTATCTTTGTATAACACCACCACAGCAGCTTTCTGTGTACACTGTACATAGGCAGAAAACTGACAATCAGTGTTGGTGGTGGTGCTGGGGTTATAAAAAGCTCAGGAAAATGAAGAATGAAATGGCAGCAGGTCTCTAGTGTTAATGTCCTGCTGCTGCTAAAACAGTGATTTTATTGAAACTACAGCAAGCTGTCCAGTAAGTGATGCCTTAACATCTGTCAGAGGCCAAAGGCTCAAAAAGGCTTCATCGGACAGACTTGTCACAAGCCATTCTGTTTGGAAAATTCCAGAGCAACTTCGCCCTTCATACTTTACTGCCTGTACAGGAATTTGGTCTTTCAGAAGGGTCTACTAGATTGCTTTAAGGTAGCTGGATCAAAAAAAGAAGGGTAGTCAAGGCACAAAATTAGCAAACAGAGAAAGGTCAGGAAACAAGCCAGAGTCAGATAAAATGATTTAAAAAAGCAAGCAGGGTCAGATAGGACAATACTGAACCAGGGAAGAGAAACTTAGAATGGCAGTAAGAGTCAGAGGTTCAGGGGTTTAAATAGATGAAAGGCCAAGCCACCTGCAAAAATGGCTGGGCACCTAATAGTAATCAAAGTGCAAACAGAGGGGAAAGGCACTGGCCTGGATGTAAAAGATTCATAGCTGGAATCAGGGTATCTGTTCATAGATTATGCTGCTCCCAAATGGTGGCAAAAACCTAGTCACAGATTGCCTTTAACCCCTTTAAAGCCCAAGACGTATTAGTACGTATCTATACCCTGGGCTTTAAGAGCCTGATACGTATTAATACGTGTGTGCGGGTGCGATCGCCGCCGGGTGTCAGCTGATTGTCACAGCTGACACCCGGTACTATGTGCACCGCTCCCGGCACATTAACCCCCGCAATGCTGCAATCGAAGTTGATCGCAGCATTGCAGTGGCAAGGGGAGGTGATCGCAATACTCACCTCCTCTTCCGGCCTCCAGCGATGTCTGCCGCGGCTTCCCGGATGTTGCCATGATGACCCGATGTCGCCATGACAATATCCGGGTCACCAGACAGCAATAAGATAGTTTGGTCATGAGCAGTGCATGACCAAACTATCTTCTCCCTGTGCAGCACTGACAGCCTGTATAGCACAGGGATGGTGCTGCATTCCTGTGCTATACAGGCGATCAAAGTAAAAAAAAGTGAAAGTCCCATAGTGGGACAAAGTAAAAAAGTAAAAAAAAAATGTCAGAAACTGAAAAAAATAAAATAAATAAATTGTAAAAATATTAAAAAAGATAAAAAAAATAATTCAGCAAAAATAAAAATATAATGTACCCATCAATAAATATTATTCTGAAAAAAAAAAAAAAACAATAAAAGTACACATATTTGGTATTGTCACGTCCGGAACGACCTGACCTATAAAATTGACCCACTAGTTAACCCTTTCAGTGAACATGGTAAAAAAAAAAAAAAAAAACGAAGCAAAAAACAATGCTTTATCATCATACCACCAAACAAAAAATGGAATAACACGCGATCAAAAAGATGAATATAAATAAAAATGGTACCTCTGAAAACGTCATCTCGTCCCGCAAAAAACAAGCCATGATATAGCTCCATCAGCCGAAAAATAAAAAAGTTATAGCTCTCAGAATAAAGCGATGCAAAAAAATATTTTTTTCTATAAAATTGCTTTTATTATGTAAAAGTGCCAAAACACTGAAAAACGATATAAATGTGGTACTGCTGTAAACGTAATGACCCGAAGAATAAAGCTACCTTATCAATTTTATCACATGCGGAACAGAATACAAAAATTATTGTTTATTCTGCCTCCCAAAAATCGGAATAGAAAGCGATCAAAAAATGTCACGTGCCTGAAAATGTTACCAATAAAAACGTCAACTCATCCCACAAAAAACAAGCCATCACATGACTCTGTCGGCCAAAATATAGAAAAATTATAGCTCTCAAAATATGGCAATGCAAAAACTAGATTTTACAAAAAAATTTGTCTTTTAGTGTGTGACAGCTTTCAATCATAAAAACCCGATATGATTCTGGTATCTCTGTAGTCACACCGACCCGAAGAATAAAGTCGTTAAATCACTTATACCGCACGAGGAACGGTGTAAAAGATAAACTCTTGGGTTAAGGTTAGGGTTGGGCTAGGGTTAGGGTTGGGATTTTTTTCAAAGGTAAAAAAAAAAAAAGATGACGAGATGGCATCTAGTGTTGAGCGCAGCGGGTGCTCGGGTATGCATTGAGTATCGTAGGTGCTCGAGTCTCCGCCCCATATTCTTCGCGGCCAAAAAAAACTTGCGGCGATTGCCTGCCATGCACAAGCGATCGCCACATGTTTTTTATGGGTGTCTAGTAACCATGAAACATGCGGGCGGGGACTCGAGCATGTCTCTCGAGCACCCGTGATAAATGGTGCATACCTGAGTACCCGATGCAAACTCAAGTAGCGAGCACTTGTGCTCAAGACTTTTGACAACTTATTCAATGTGATGACCTAATGTTATCAAATTCTGTGTCGTACCTCTGGGTTCAAAATGTTCACTATACCCCTTGATGAAATCCTTGAGGGGTGTAGATTCCAAAATGAGGTCACTTGTGGGAGGTTTCCACTATTTAGGCACATCAGGTGCTCTCCAAATGCGACATGACGTCCGCTCTCGATTCCAGCCAATTTTGCGTTCAAAAAGTCACACAGTGCTCCTTCCCTTCTGAACTCTGCCTTGCGCCCAAACACTGTATTTTCCCAACATATAGGGTATTAGCGTACTCAGGAGAAATTGCACAAAAGGTTTTGGGGTCCATTTTCTCCTCTTACCCTTGTGAAACTAAAAAAATTGGTGCTAAAACATCATTTTTGTGGAGAAAGTTAGATTTTTTTATTTTCACGGCTCCATGTTATAAACTTCTGTAAAGGACTTGGGGGTTCAGGGTGCTCACCACACATCTAGATAAGTTCCCTGAGGGGTCTAGTTTCTAAAAGTGTGTCACTTGTGGGTGTTTTCCACTGTTTAGGTACATCAGGGGCTCTCCAAATGCAACCTGGCGTCCGCTAATTATTCAAGCAAATTTTACAATCAAAAAGTCAAATGGCGCTCCTTCCCTTCCGAACCCTGCCGTGCGCCCAAGCAGCGGTTTTACCCCACATATGGGGTATTTGCTTACTCAGGAGAAATTGCACAATAATCTTCATTGTGCAATTTCTCCTGTTACCCTTATGAAAATGCAAAAGTGGGGGCTGAAAAACATTTTTGTGGGAAAAATGTGAAAATTTTTTTTTACAGCTCAATGTTATAAACTTCTGTGAAGCACCTGGGGGTTCAAGGTGCTCACCACACATCTAGATAAGTTCCCTGAGGGGTCTAGTTTCCAAAATGGTGTCACTTGTGGGTGGTTTCCACTGTTTAGGCACATCAGGGGCTCTCCAAACGCAACATGGCATCCGCTAATTATTCAAGCAAATTTTACAATCAAAAAGTCAAATGGCACTCCTTCCCTTCCGAACCCTGCCGTGCGCCCAAACTGTTGTTTTTCCCCACATATGGGATATCTGCATGCCCAGGGGCAATTGCACAACAAATTTTGGGGTCTATTTTTTCCTGTTACCCTGCGAAAATAAAAAAAAAATTGGGTCTAAAGTAAAATTTTTGTGAAAAAAGTTAAATGTTCATTTTTTTCTTCCTCGTTTCAAAAATTCATGTGAAGCACCCGAAGGGTTAATAAAGTTCTTGAATGTGGTTTTGAGCACCTTGAGGGGTGCAGTTTTTAGAATCGTGTCACTTTTGGGTATTTTCTGTCATAAAGACCACTCAAAGTGACTTCAAATGTTATGTGATGCCTAAAAAAATGTTTTTGGAAATTTTGTTGGAAAAATTAGAAATCGCTGGTCAACGTTTAACCCTTATAGCTCCCTAATAAAAAAAAAATTGGTTCCAATGTGCTGATGTAAAGTAGACATGTGGGAAATGTTATTTATTAACTATTTTGTGTGACATATCTCTCTGATTTAAGGGCATAAAAATTAAAATTTTGAAAATTGCAAAATTTTCCAAATTTTTGCCAAATTTCCATTTTTTTCACAAATAAACGCAAGTGATATCGAAGAAATTTTACCACTATCATGAAGTAAAATATGTCACGAAAAAACACTCTCAGAATCAGGATCCGTTGAAGCGTTCCAGAGTACTGACCTCATAAAGTGACAGCTGCATGGATTTATATAGTGTGACCAACTTGTCAAGAACTTTTCCAAGTGATGCTCAAAATCGCTTGGAAAAACGCTTGAAAAAACACATGCATAAACGCATGTAAAAACGCTTAAAAAATGCATGTAGAATCCGAATGCGTTTTTTCTGCCAAGAAGATGAAGAAATGCTCAGGTAATTTCTGCTTCAAATCTTCATCGTGGGCACATAGCCTTAGCCAAATTAATTCATCTCTGCAATCATTTCAGGATTAATTCAAAGCATTAAACATAACTCAAAAATGTTTGCTATTTTTCTGCCATGTTTCTCACATAAGAAGGGGAGAACCCCATGAGAATAATCCCTCTAACAGGATATAAAATGTAGCTTTTCTTAGAACAATAAAATCAGGGTAAGAACTACAAAAGGTTATTTTTTAATTCTCACCCTGATTTTATTATTCTAAGAAAAGTTTTATGTCCTGTTAGTGAGGGATTATTCTAATGGGGTTCTCCCCTTCTGGGATCTACTGATTAATGTATCCTTCCGAGGTCATTTGTCCCCCATTGTGCATTCTAAATGTTTGTCATATTTTACAATATTTCATCAGAGCACATTTACGATCCACACCCATACATTCAACATCTCGAGGGAGGTTTCTGTAACTAAATACAGTATAACAGAGGTGGGGTAGGTCTGTATGGACAAGCTGATCTTTTATAAGTTTCTAAAATTTGCAGTAATAATTCCTAAGTTTATGAATATTACTTTAAAGAAATATTTCACTTTTTAACAACAATCCACAGTGACGTTTACATACAATATTAAATGACTTTGTAAATACTTTGAAATAGTTATATTTTATATGATTTCTGCTACTTATTCAGCACCAATGAATTTCTTAGGGATATTCAAAAATTGTCAGAGATGAGAACCAGCAGTCAGACCCCAGTTATTGTCAAGTTATCTACTATTTTAAAGAGAGGGGATAACTTCAAAATTTGGCATAAAGCCTTTAAACATTTGAAAAATCTAAAGGCCCCAATACACATTAGACTATTATCGGCCTTCCAACGATATTGAAGAGATCAGCTGACATGATAATGTATATAGGGACCTTCCAATTCTCTTTCTCACCCAAAAGATGATATCCAGGGTGTCACAGTTCTACCCCTCAGTGTGTCTGGGATGCAGTTACTGACAGCTTAGCCGTTCAATCTGCTGCGGGGGTGTGCTGGAGCTGTCAGTACTGTGATTGACAGCTCAACCATCCAATCTGGTACAGGGGCGTGCAACAGCTGTCAGTGTGTTGATTGACAGCTCGGCTGTCCAATCTGGGATTGGGAGGTGCTGGCTATTTCCAGGTGTTTATTGTTCCAGGTGACTGCCAGGCTACTTAACTGGGCTGTTTCTTCCAGACCTCTGCCAGACATACTGTACATTCAGCTGGTGTGAGGTTTGATCTCTGTGCCTAGTGTTCTGTGTTCTGATCCTCTGCTGCCTGACCCTTTGGACTGTGACCTGAGTTACGCCTCTGTCTTTTCCCTTGGTATCTACGTGCTCTCTTGGTATTGATCCTGGACTGTGACCTGACAAACGCCTCTGTATTTTCCCTTGGTATCTACACGCTCTCTTAGTATTGACCCCGGAAGGTCTGACTATCTGCCTCAAGTAGTGACTTGCGTCACATAGGGATATAAGAGTAAAGCAGTTTAACCACTTAACCCCCGGGGACGTATTAGTACGCATATTTGCGTACCCTCCGTTCAGTGAGGGCTGCTGCGCTGAGCCCTCACTGAACGGAGCACATGTCAGCTGATTCTTACAGCTGACATGTGCCCGCAACAGCCGCGGGTGGAATCGCGATCCACCCGCGGCTGTTAACCAGTTAAATGCTGCTGTCAATCTCCGACAGCAGCATTTAACGCGCGCTTCCGGGTAGCGCGTCATAAGCCCCGCCCACCGGCGACCCCGTCACGTGATCGCGGGTCGCCGATGGGCGTGCATGACAACCCAGGGTCTGCAGCAGACGCCTGTGGTTGTCATGATCTTGTCGCTATTAGCGCCACCTAGTGGTCGGCGCTCATAGCACAGGACCATTTCTGCTGCATGCAGGGGACCTGCTCGTCCCCTGTATGTAGCAGAGGCGATCGGACAGTTGCTGCTTCTAGTCTCCTATGGAGACTATAGAAGCATGCAAAAGGTAAAAAAAAAACGTTTTTAAAAATATAAAAAAAAATAAAAAAATATAAAAGTTTAAATCACCCCCCTTTCGCCCCATTCAAAATAAAATATATAAAAAAAAACCCACATACCCATATTTGGTATCGCCGCGTTCAGAATCGCCCGATCTATCAATATAAAAAAAGAATTATTCCGATCGGTAAACGGCGTAGCGAGAAAAAAATTCTAAACGGCAGAATTACGTTTTTTGGTCGCCGCAAAATTGCAATAAAATGCAATAACGGGCGATCAAAACATCGGATCTACCCCAAATGTTATCAATAAAAATGTCAGCCTGGCACGCAAAAAATAAGCCATCAATCAGCCCCAGATCACGAAAAATGGAGACGCTACGGGTCTTAGAAAATGGCGCTATTTTTTTATTTTTTTTTTTACCAAATTTTGGATTTTTTTTTCACCACTTAAATATAAAAGAACCTATACATGTTTGGTGTCTATGAACTCGTAATGACCTGTAGAATAAGAAGGGCAGGTCAGTTTTAGCATTCAGTGAACATGGTAAAAAAAATAAATAAAAAACAACTGTGGTATTGCACTTTTTTTGCAATTTTACCGCACTTGGAATTTTTTTCCCGTTTTCCCGTACAGGATATGATAAAACTAGTAATGGCGTTGAAAAGTACAACTCGTCCCGCAAAAAATAAGCCCTCACATGGCCATATTGACCAAAAAATAAAAACGCTATGGCTCTGGGAACAAGGGGAGCAAAAACGAAAATGCAAAAACGAAAAATGCTCCGGGGCTTAAAGGGTTAAATTATTCCTGACCCTATTGTTTTTTGGGTAAAAAGCCACTGACGGAGCCATTTGGCAGTGGCTTTCTCTGCTGTCTTCTTTGAAAACACATGCATGTTGGTGTGTATAGGAGAGTTGGGAGAAATAGCTTTCAGCTAAATGAGGGCATGGACATAAGCTTCAGTATCATGTGTATGTCAACCTACAGTGAGACAAATGTACAAATAGAGCAAAAGAGGAAGTGTGCTTCATGCTCTGTTGGTAGCCAATTCTAGCCCAGTCATACCACAGCTAATCTTATAATGTCCATGCAGTAAGTGTTCTGTTGTGATAACATTTTTGGATACTTTTATAGCACTTGACCTGTATATTTTATAAACTATAAATGAAAGACAATTTAGTATGTTATTAATATAGACTAAGAATCATAAAAGAGAGTCCTAAAATACAATGATAAAAATGATACAATGCACAGATGCATTTTATTTACCATTTCTGCAAAGTTTTAAGCAAAATTTAGAAATATTACAGAAAAACAAGCCATTTGTATGTTGGCACCTTGTATAAAAGCGCATTTGGGGTGATATCAAGAGAGGTGTATATTTTATAACAGGTTGTAAATTGTACCTCCAAGCACCGATTTTACAGGAAATTGTGGGTGCCAGTTTAACCACTGCAATAAAGATATTCACATATAAAAAAAGTAGCATATGTTATAGAGAAGGTCCCAGTAGACCGATGCTGAGCTAAGCAGCCATTTATAAGAGAGAAATTACATGAAGTTATCATACGGCCCTAAAGCTGAACAAGGTTTTACATTGCTGTTTCCCAATTAGCAAAGTAGGTGCAGATTATTTCTGTTTCTAATGAAGGTGAAATTTTAATTAACATTGATATTTCAACAATAAATATCATATAAAGGCAAATTATTTTGTACAATAGATCATTCTTGTAAAATCTTATCTTTTGCTGTTCTTTTTTGTTGGATGATTTAATCCATTCCATTATCAGTCTCTTTTGTAAAGAAACAAGATTGGCCACAATACTTTTCTATATTTTACCTACCTCATGAGATGTTACATGTTCTGCATTGCTTTCATTTTAACTAAAGTAATATACAAATTTTACATAATGACTAGTGATGAGCGAGCACTAAAATGCTCGGGTGCTCGAAGCTCGGGTCGAGCACATTGGAATACTCAGGTGCTCGACCCAAGCAACGAGCCCAATGTAAGCCTATGGGAAACTCGAGCATTTTTCTGGCGGTTTCCCCCAGCGGTCTGCAAAAGGTCAAAAATTGCCCAAATCGATGGGAACAGTGCTCAATTAAACATCAGGCAGGCAGAATATATAGGCAGACAGGCTGGAAGGGTATATAGGAGGGTGCATGAAAAATATAGCAGGGCACTTGGAACACACTAGTGCCCTCCGATTTTCATGCACCCGTCTCCTTAAAAAAGCCGGCCGGCAATTCATCAGCGGCATACACCGGTACCCGACAATTTAGAACAGAAAGAATAGAGCATCACGCATAGATTAGATAGATATTATATATGTGACTGACATGTTTCTAAGTACAGTGACAGTGTTGGTTACTGTACTTGTTATTTAGTGTTAAAATAAAGGATTTAGTAAAAAGAAAATAATAGTGTTTTTGGCTCTTTAAAAAAGCCGGCTGGCAATTCATCAGCGGCATACATCGGTACCTGACAATTTAGAAGAGAAAGAATAGAGCATCATACATAGATTAGATAGATAGAAACATGTCAGCCACATATATAATAAGTACAGTGACAGTGTTGGTTACTGTACTTGTCATTTAGTGTTAAAATAAAGGATTTCTTAAAAAAAAAAATTGGCGTGGGGTTCCCCGTAATTTTAGTCTCTAGCGGAGGTTAAGCAGATGGCTGGGGCAGATGTTTGAAGCCTGGGAAGGGGGTAATACCCACGGAGCTTCCCAGGCTACTAATATCAGCCCCCAGCTGAATGCCTAGCCTTTACTAGCTATTAAAATGGGGGACCCCAAAGAAATGATGTGGGGTCCCCCTATTTTAATAGCTAGCAAAGGCTAGGCAGACAGCTGGGGGCTGATATTAATAGCCCAGGAAGGGTGCCATGAATATTGGCCCCCCTCCCACGCTAGAAACACCAGCTGTCAGCCGCCCCAGAAATGACGCATCCATAGCATGCGCCAATTCTGGCACTTAGCCTCTGGCACTTAGGGTTGGGATTGATGTCAGCTGATACACTATGTGCAGAATTATTAGGCAAGTTGTATTTTAGAGGATTATTTTTATTATTGCTCAACAACTATGTTCTCAATCAACCCAAAAGACTCATAAATATCCAAGCTTAATATTTTTGGAAGTTGTAGTGGGGTTTTTTTAGATTTGGCTATCTTAGGAGGATATCTGTTTGTGCAGGTAACTATTACTGTGCCGAATTATTAGGCAACTTAATAAAAACCAAATATAATCCCATCTCACTTGTTTATTTTCACCAGGTAAACCAATATCAGTGCACAAAATTTAGAAATAAACATTTCTGACATTCAAAAACAAAAACCCAAAAAATTAGTGATCAATATAGCCACCTTTCTTTATGATGACACTCAACAGCCTTCCATCCATAGATTCTGTCAGTTGCTTGATCTGTTTTCGATCAACATTGCGTGCAGCAGTCACCACAGCCTCCCAGACACTGTTCCGAGAGGTGTACTGTTTTCCCTCCCTGTAGATCTCACATTTTATGATGGACCACAGGTTCTCTATGGGGTTCAGATCAGGTGAACAAGGGGTCCATGTCATTATTTTTTCTTCTTTTAGACCTTTACTAGTCAGTCACGCTGTGGAGTAGTTGGATGCATGTGATGGAGCATTGTCCTGCATGAAAATCATGTTTTTCTTGAACGATACCAACTTCTTCCTGTACCACTGCTTGAAGAAGTTGTCTTCCAGAAACTGGCAGTAGGTCTGGGAGTTGAGCTTCACTCCATCCTCAACCCGAAAAGGTCCCACAAGTTCATCTTTGATGATACCAGCCCATACCAGTACCCCACCTCCACCTTGCTGGCGTCTGAGTTGGAGTGGAGCTCTGCCCTTTACTGATCCAGCCTCTGGTCCATCCATCTGGCCCATCAAGTGTCACTCTCATTTCATCAGTCCATAAAACCTTTGAAAAATCAGTCTTAAGATATTTCTTGGCCCATTCTTGACGTTTTATCTTATGTTTCTTGTTCAAAGGTGGTCGTTTTTCAGCCTTCCTTACCTTGGCCATGTCCCTGAGTATCGCACACCTTGTGCTTTTTAATACTCCAGTAACGTTGCAACTCTGAAATATGGCAAAATTGGTGGCGAATGGCATCTTGGCAGCTTCACGCTTGATTTTCCTCAATTAATGGGCAGTTATTTTGTGCCTTTTTTGGCCAACACACTTTTTGCGACCCTGTTGGCTATTTGCCATGAAACGCTTGATTGTTCGGTGATCACGCTTCAAAAGTTTTGAAATTTCAAGACTGCTGCATCCCTCTGCAAGACATCTCAAAATTTTGGACTTTTCAGAGCCCGTCAAATCTCTCTTCTGACCCATTTTGCCAAAGGAAAGGAAGTTGTCTAATAATTAAGCACACCTTATATAGGGTGCTGATGTTATTAGTCAACACCCCTCCTCATTACAGAGATGCACATCACCAGATTTACTTAATTGGTAGTTGGCTCTCAAGCCTATGCAGCTTGGAGTAGGACAACATGTATAAAAAGTATCATGTGATCAAAATACTCATCTGCCTAATAATTCTGCACACAGTGTAATGCCAGCTGACATCAAGCCCAGGTTAGTAATGGAGAGGCGTCTATAAGACACCCCCATTACTAACCCCATAGTCAAAGTTAAAAAAACACAAACACCCAGAATAAAGTCCTTTAATTGAAATAAAGACACATTCCTTTAATGTTCTAAATTAAACCTTACTTACTGTATCGCCCATTCCAGCTGAAGCCAATGTCTTCTGCAATAAAAGTAAAATAATAAACCAACCTCATCCTTACTTTCCATGGTTCCTAGGACAGCTTCAGCTCTGCTACATTGACATGACAGGCTGGATCGTAGCAGAACGCTGCCATCCAGCTTGCCATGCCGCAGACACTGAAAAGCTCCTCAGTAAAGCTCCTCAGTGTCTCCCTGTGACGGCATCCAGATGAGCCGAGTTCATGTCCAATGAACTCAGCTCACCTCATGCACGTTAGTGACAGCGTGGGAGAATTCTCCTGTGCTCAGCGCTTGAGCAGGAGAATTCTCCCACGCTGGGATGGCATTGAGATGACAGGCTGGATCGCAGCTGAGTGCTGCCATCCAGCTTGTCATCCTTCATAGACACTGCAGAGCGCAAGCATGCTGGATGGTAGCAGAACACTGCCATCCAGCATGCCATCCTTCAGAGACACTGAGAAGCACAGGCATTGAGATGGCAGGCTGGATGGTAGCAGAACGCTGCTATCCAGCTTGTAATCCTTCAGAGACACTGAGGAGCACAGGCATGTGTTAGAGGTCAAAATACATGACTAAATACTGCATCTTGACTGATCTGTCACTTAACCCTCCGTCACATACAATAGGCCTGACAGGCACATCTCTTTTACTTTCATTTCTCCTTCCTCACCAGATTGTGAGGAAATCCCCTCCCTCCAGGTAGTCTCCTGTCTCTAGCAGCTCTGTGAAACCTCATACCACAGTTGGATTGCAGAGCTTCAGGAGAACAGATATAACTGCGCTAATCTCTCAGGCTCATTGTATGTGAACACGTCACACTCAATAAGGTTGGTATTTTATGTTTTTATTCATCACAATTGTTTATTTAGCTTGTTTATGAATGTATAGCACAAAGAGTGAGGATATTTCATAGAAATAAGGCAGATTAAAAAAGAAAGTGTGCTGCTCAGGCATATACAGTAGTTCCCTAACACATATTCCTTCTCTTGCTTCAGATTATCTGCTGAAATGGAGAGGAAAATGTACAATTTATCAAAAAACCTTGATGTTGAGGAAGTAACAAACATGCTGTTAGATGATGCAGACCCCACACTGAATGAGGATTTAGGAGAGGAAAGTGAGATTGATTCTCATGATGAGGTGGAACTATGTGAAGTGGATTCTGAAACAGAGCAATATGGTGACAGTGATGAGGATGAAGATGTAGAATCTTATTATATGGGAAAAGATAAAAAAAAACAATGGAACAAGAAGCCACTCCAGAAAAAACGTAGGGAACCTCAAAACATTATTACTCACCTTCCTGCAGTTATAGGAACTGCAAGTAATGCAAAAACTGCAATTGAATGCTGGAATAGTTTATTCACAGATGACATTCTGGACTCTATTGTCACATATACCAACCAATATATAGACATTATAAAGGACAAGTTCATCTGCAACAGAACCATCAAGGCCACAGATGAAACAAACTGCATGCTTTTTTGGATTATTATACCTTGCAGGAGCTTATAGGGCAAATAGACAAAGTTTGGAGGAACTTTGGAGTAAAGATGGGGATGGAGTTGAAAAATTTGGCCTTGTTATGGCCATAAACAGATTCAAGCTTCTAATTCGTTGCCTTCGGTTTGACGACAGAACTACCCGAACTGAACGTAAAACACATGACCGACTTGCTCCAATTCGTGATATATTCCAAAAATTTGTTGAAAACTGTTAAAAAAGCTATTGACCTGGGGAGAATCTCACTATTGACGAAATGCTCCCTGGTTTTCGTGGTAAATGTGCCTTTCGTCAATATATTCCATCAAAGCCTAACAAATATGGAATAAAAATGTATGCCCTTGTTGATGCCAGTAAGACGTACACTTACAACCTGGAAGTTTATGCAGGAAAACAACCAGAAGGTCCTTACTGTGTCAGCAACAAACCCAGTGATGTTGTAAAAAGACTGGCTGAGCCCTTATTTGGATCGGGTCGTAATATAACAGCTGACAATTGGTTTTCAAATTGTGATCTGATTGATTATCTGAAAATGCAGAAGCTTTTATATGACGGAACTGTAAGAAAAAATAAAAAAGAATTGCCTACACAGTTTGTAAGTGTGAAAGGGAGACAACAGTACAGCACTATGTTTGCATTCCATAATGGAAAGGTTTTGGTTTCCTATGTACCACAAGCAAAAAAAATTGTACTTCTTCTATCAACACTTGTACCATCGATCCTGGGACTGAGGCACAAAAAAACCCGGAGATAATTACATTTTATAATGCAACCAAAGGGGGTGTTGATACAGCTGATCAGATGTGCTCAACTTTCAATGTCAGCAGAATCACCAAACGCTGGCCAATGGTCATATTTTTTGCTATGTTGAATTTGGGTGGTATAAATTCACAAGTCATTTACCTTGAAAACAAGCTTGAACCACTCCATAGACGATTCTATCTGAAAAAATTGGCCCATGAACTAGTGCTTGGAGAGCTACGCAGGAGAAGTATGAAAACAATCGGTATCCCCTCTCGCCTTCAAGTTCAGCTCAAAAGATTCCGCCCAGAAGATGATAGTGAAAATTCACCACCTGCACAACCTCCCAAAAGAAGCAGATGCACCACCTGCACCACGGAAAGCGGAATCAGAAGGCTTTCTAATTATGAATGTCACAAATGTCATAATGCAATCTGCCTGACACATGCAAAAATGATGTGTAATTCTTGCTCTTTGCTCTGCAAGTGTAATTTTTCTGGGGAAACTTCAGGATCTAATTCTGATTGAATATGTGTTTAATAGTACTTAAGGTACCTTAAAATTAAGTTTGTTTCCATAAATTTTCTTTGTAGAGTTTTTTGACAGAGTCGAGCTGGGGACTATTTGGCGGGAGTTTTGAAATGTTTGTATTTCAGAGTCATTAGTTTTATGTTAAGTAAATGTTTTTTTTTTGCACCTGATTATGTGTAGTCTCTTTTATTACATTCCTATGAAGGTCACTGATCACTTTTAGAGCACTGAAATTGCAAACATTAGATATTATAGGTATTTTTCTAGCCTGCGCCTGACAGTCACATTGTATGTGAACTCGTTAGAACCGATATTGTATGTGACGGAGGGTAATGAAAAATACTTACAAAATGAAGCTTTTTTGCGCATAATTTGCACATGGTCAGAAAAAAGGCTGTCAAACCTCAATGTTAAGTAAAGAAAAAAACTGACCAGCAATTCTAATGGTGTGAACACATACCTGACCATGCATCCCTCCCACTAATTCCTTCCACTCATTCACAGGTGGTTTTAACTAGCTCTACCAGCCCATACATTGCAGGTTTAAAGCCCAAGCAGAGACATATTGTCCATACAGGCTTACAGCCCAAGAGTGGTATATCCAGTGGTAGCGTAGTTACCCATCAGATGGAGGTTACCTTGTCGTGGTTGATGGGCACACATGAATTGGCCAAATTATGCGCAAAAAACCTTCATTTTGTAAGTATATTTCATTATGTGACAAATCAGTCTAGATTTAATATTTCCTATGTATTCATGTATTTTGACCTCTAACACAATATATTGCCGCTGCTTTTCCATTATATAGTATTTGTAGTCTTTTGCTGGTATGTGTTCACACTATTAGAATTGCTGGTCAGTTTTTTGCTTTACTTCTCCCCATCTTGCTATGTGCTGCCCCCATCTTGTGCCCCCATCCTGTTATGTGTGCCCCCATCCTGTTATGTGCTGCCCCCATCCTGCTCCCCCATCCTGTGCCCCCATCCTGTTATGTGCTCCCCCAATCTTGTGCCCCCATCCTGTTATGTGCGCCCCATCCTGTTATGTGCTGCCCCCATCCTGCTCCCCCATCCTGTACCCCCTTCCTGTTATACGCTGCCCCCATCCTGCGCCCCCATCCTGTTATGTGCTCCCCAATCCTGCTCCCCCATCCTGTTATGTGCTCTTCCATCCTGTTATGTGCTCCCCCATCCTATTATGTGCTCCTCCATCCTGTTATGTGCTCCCCATCTTCTTTTGTGCTGCCCCTATCCTGCTCCCCCATTCTGGTATTTGCACCCCCAGCATGGCCCATGTTCCCCTATCCTGGTATTTGTGCCCCCATCCTGGTCCCCCACCCTGGTATTTGTGCTCCCCCACCCTGATATTTGTGCTCCCCCACCCTGGTATTTGTGCTGCCCCTATCCTGTGCCCCCATCCTGTTTTGTGCTGCCCCGATCCTGCTCCCCTATCCTGTTTTGTGCTGCCCCCATCCTGCTCCCCCATCCTGTTTTTTGCTGCTCCCAACCTGGTATTTGTGCTCCAACATCCTGGTATTTGTGCCCCCATCCTGGTCCCCCATCCTGGTTTTTGTGCTCCAACATCCTGGTATTTGTGCTCCCCATCCTGGTATTTGTGCCCCCATCCTGCTCCCCCATCCTGGTATTTGTTCTCCATCATCCTGGTATTTGTGCTCACACATCCTGGTATTTGTGCCCCCATCCTGGTATTTGTGCTCCCCCATCCTGGTATTTGTGCTCCCCCATCCTGATATTTGTGCTCCCCCATCCTGGTATTTGTGCTGCCCCCATCCATACAAAATACAAAACAAAAAAAAACCTCTCCTACTTACCTTTTTCCCTCTCCCTTGGAGCGTGTCATCGATCTCCGACAAATCTGGAGGAGGCGTGTGGCGCCAGAGTTAGCACTTGTGCATAGCGCAATCTCCGGCACCATTTTGTTGAAGACAAATTTTCACACTGCAAATTTGTCCTCAGCAAAATGATGCCGGAGATTGCGCTATGCACAGGCGCGAACTCAGGCGCCACACTCCTCCTCCAGACTCGCCGGAGATCGAGGTATGTGTCCTAATGGCACCAGAGATAGCGATATACAGTTAACACTTCTGCATGCCGCGATCTCCAGATCTACAGTCCTTCATCCTCATCCTCCTCCCTCTCACCTATAACGACTGATGTTTTCTTCTGTCTCTAGCCAGACTGCACAGGCGCATCGCGCTTGCGCAGTCTATAGAGGCTTCGGACAGGCGGACACACATAATATGTGTGTGCGTATATGTACAGTTATATGAAAAAGTTTGGGCACCCCTATTAATCTTAAGCTTAATGTTTTATAAAAATTGATGGGATCATTTGAAGAGGGCTGTCCATCAAACTTAACTGAACTGGAATTGTTTTGTAAAGAGGAATGGTCAAAAATACCTTCATCCAGGATCCAGGAAATCATTAAAAGTTACAGGAAGCGACTAGAGGCTGTTATTTTTGCAAAAGGAGGATCTACTAAATATTAATGTCACTTTTCTGGTGAGGTGCCCATACTTATGCACCTGTCAAATTTTGTTTGAATGCAGATTGCACATTTTCTGTAAGTACAATAAACCTCATTTCAAGGCAGAAACATTACTGTGTCCAACAGTTATTACATATATCAAACTGAAATAGCTGTTGCAAAAACACCAATTTTTATAAAACATTAAGCTTAAGATTAATAGGGGTGCCCAAACTTTTTCATATATCTGTATATGTGTATATATATATAATCTGTAGAGACAGTATGTGTAAAGGTAAATATCGCTTAAGGGGGGTTTCCCAGTGGAGGACAAATTGCCAGTGCAACTGCATCGAGGTGAAGGGGGGCCTGCTGACACCAGCGAATATTTCAGCTAGATGTTCATCCTCGGACGTACATTCTGCTGAAATATATTTTGCAGCGCAGAGGATCCGCCAGCTCCCTACACTGCACTCCTATTTGCGGCCAGCAGCTGACCTCGTCGTGCCCATAACTGGGGGCAGTGACGTCATGCGCGATGGTGGGGACGCCAAAATCAGCTGGCGGCTCAGACTCCTGGACAGCTTGGTTGCCATAAAAGGAGGGGGGTCCAAACACATTTCTTGTGCAGGAGCCCCAAGCTGTCTGGATTTTTTTAGCAGTATTTGTAAGCCAAAACAATGAGTGGAGGCTACACAGAGAAATGTGTCCACTAATCAGACTAGATATTTGAGTATGATTTGAGTAAAATTGTAAATTAGTCATAATTCTAGATCTACAATATAATAGTTAAAGAGGCACTAAATTTGCAAATGAACCATTTAATTACTACTGGATTGTAAATAAACTGAACAACCAAAACCATGAATATTACTATCTAGAGGTTTTTTTAAAAAATTGCCAGCGAATTTAACAAATAGAATTGAATGAAGCATGTATATATTGTCAGACATGTAGAATGCATCTCGACATCACATTAATGAACATTAGGCTCCTTAATAAGGCTTTTGCCAGAAAAACTTTAGAAATGATGTCAGTCTATTCTATTCTGAGGCCGCCCAAACACAGAATGACCCGGCATTTATATGAGTACTCACTGCTTAGGTACGTCATTCTACAAATGGTTAGCATTCCTTTTCAGTGAAACAGGCAACAACGTCTATTTTTAAAAAACCTATCCTGCTCTTTAGCGGTGATGTCATGTAGCTACAGCATGATTGTTCAGATAGTCTTATATCCAATTCTCCATTTTAATGTTTTTCAAGTATGGGGGAAATGGATAATAACAACTCAAAGATAAAGCACCAAATGCATGTTTTAATTTCCTCAAAGATTACTACTAATCATTGGGAAACATGCAATAATTTTTTTCCTGCAGAATCTTTTAGAAGGGATTGTTAACAAAAATGATTGTTAAAAATATGCCAATTCTTCAAAAACAACAATCCAATGTTGTTATGCTGAACAACTAAGCCTCTCTAATTTTATCTTTGACTTACTGTACACTGCCACTATTTCCTGAAATGATGCAAAATTTATGTTGAATGGAAAAATGGTAATATCTCAAGAAAACCCTCATTTAAACATTCTACGGATATTGCAGTGCTAGTTTCACTATTATTTTCTTGGAGCTGTCAACCTGGTAAAAAAAACATATATATTTATATTATATGTAGTACATGTATGTATGTGTGTGTGTGTGTGTATATGTGTATGAATGAAATATTCGCATTGAAAACTTTGTTCTGTACAAAATTGAATGTGCTGACAACAAAATCACACAAAAATAACAAAAATAATAAAACAAAACATATATACAGTACAGACCAAAAGTTTGGACACACCTTCTCATTTAAAGATTTTTCTGTATTTTCTTGACTATCAAAATTGTACATTCACACTGAAGGCATCAAAACTATGAATTAACACATGTGGAATTATATACTTAACAAAAAAGTGTGAAACAACTGAAAATATGTCTTATATTCTAGGTTCTTCAAAGTAGCCACTTTTTGCTTTGATGACTGCTTTGCACACTCTTGGCATTCTCTTGATGAGCTTCAAGAGGTAGTCACTGGAAATGGTCTTCCAACAATCTTGAAGGAGTTCCCAGAGATGCTTAGCACTTGTTGGCCCCTTTGCCTTCACTCTGCGGTCCAGCTCACCCCAAACCACCTCATTGGGTTCAGGTCTGGTGACTGTGGAGACCTGGTCATCTGGCGTAGCACCATATCACTCTCCATCTTGGTCAAATAGCCCTTACACAGCCTGGAGGTATGTTTGGGGTCATTGTCCTGTTGAAAAATAAATGATGGTCCAACTAAACGCAAACCGGATGGAATAGCATGCCGCTGCAAGATGCTGTGGTAACCATGCATGTTCAGTATGCCTTCAATTTTGAATAAATCCCCAACAGTGTCACCAGCAAAGCACCCCCATACTATCACACCTCCTCCTCCATGCTTCACGGTGGGAACCAGGCATGTAGAGTCCATCCGTTCACCTTTTCTGCGTCGCACAAAGACACGGTGGTTGGAACCAAAGATCTCAAATTTGGACTCATCAGACCAAAGCACATATTTCCACTGGTCTAATGTCCATTCCTTGTGTTCTTTAGCCCAAACAAGTCTCTTCTGCTTATTGCTTGTCCTTAGCAGTGGTTTCCTAGCAGCTATTTTACCATGAAGGCCTGCTGCACAAAGTCTCCTCTTAACAGTTGTTGTAGAGATGTGTCTGCTGCTAGAACTCTGTGTGGCATTGACCTGGTATCCAATCTGAGCTGCTGTTAACTTGCGATTTCTGAGGCTGGTGACTCGGATAAACTTATCCTCAGAAGCAGAGGTGACTCTTGGTCTTCCTTTCCTGGTGTCGTCCTTATGTGAGCCAGTTTCTTTGTAGCGCTTGATGGTTTTTGCAACTGCACTTGGAGACACTTTCAAAGTTTGCCCAATTTTTTGCACTGACTGACCTATATTTCTTAAAGTAATGATGGCCACTAGTTTTTCTTTACTTAGCTGGTTTTTTCTTGCCATAATACAAATTCTAACAGTCTATTCAGTAGGACTATCAGCTGTGTATACACCTGACTTCTGCACAACACAACTGATGGTCCCAACCCCATTTATAAACCAAGAAATCCCACTTATTAAACCTGACAGGGCACACCTGTGAAGTGAAAACCATTTCCGGTGACTACCTCTTCAAGCTCATCAAGAGAATGCCAAGAGTGTGCAAAGCAGTCATCAAAGCAAAAGGTGGCTACTTTGAAGAACCTAGAATATAATACATATTTTCAATTGTTTCACACTTTTTTGTTAAGTATATAATTCCACATTTGTTAATTCATAGTTTTGATGCCTTCAGTGTAAATGTACAATTTTCATAGTCAAGAAAATACAGAAAAATCTTTAAATGAGAAGGTGTGTCCAAACTTTTGGTCTGCTCAAAAAAATAAAGGGAACACTCAAATAACACATCCTAGATCTGAATGAATGAAATATTCTCATTGAAACCTTTGTTCTGTACAAAGTTGAATGTGCTGACAACAAAATCACACAAAAATCATCAATGGAAATCAAATTTAATAACCAATGGAGGCATGAATTTGGAGTCACCCCCAAAATTAAAGTGGAAAAACACACTACAGGTTGATCCAACTTTTATGTAATGTCCTTAAAACAAGTCAAAATGAGGCTCAGTATTGTGTGTGGCCTCCATGTGCCTATATGACCTCCCTACAACGCCTGGGCATGCTCCTGATGGTCTCCTGTGGGATCTCCTCCCAGACCTGGACTAAAGCATCCGCCAACTCCTGGAAAGTTTGTGGTGCAACATGACGTTGGTGGATGAAGCGAGACATGATGTCCCAGATGTGCGCAATTGGATTCAGATCTGGGGAATGGGCGGGAAAGTCCATAGCTTCAATGCCTTCATCTTGCAGGAACTGCTGACACACTCCAGCCACATGAGGTCTGGCATTGTCCTGCATTAGGAGGAGCCCAGGGCCAACCGCACCAGCATAAGGTCTCACAAGGGGTCTGAGGATCTCATCTCGGTACCTAATGGCAGTCAGGCTACCTCTGGCGAGCACATGGAGGGCTGTGCGGCCCTCCAAAGAAATGCCACCCCACACCATTACTGACCCACTGCCAAACTGGTCATGCTGAAGGATGTTGCAGGCAGCAGATCGCTCTCCACGGTGTCTCCAGACTCTGTCACGTCTGTCACATGTGCTCATTGTGAACCTGCTTTCATCTGTGAAGAGCACAGGGCGCCAGTGGCGACTTTGCCAATCCTGGTGTTCTGTGGCAAATGCCAAGCGTCCTGCATGGTGTTGGGCTGTGAGCACAACCCCCATCTGTGGACGTCGGGCCCTCATACCACCCTCATTGAGTCAGTTTCTAAACGTTTGTGCAGACACATGCCCATTTGTGGCCTGCTGGAGGTCATTTTGCAGGGCTCTGGCAGTGCTCCTCCTGTTCCTCCTTGCACAAAGGCAGAGGTAGCGGTCCTGCTGCTGGGTTGTTGCCCTCCTATGACCCCCTCCACATCTCCTGGTGTACTGGCCTGTCTCCTGGTAGCGCCTCCAGCCTCTGGACACTATGCTGACAGACACAGCAAACCTTCTTGCCACAGCTCGCATTATTGTGCCATCCTGGATGAGCTGCACTACCTGAGCAACTTCTGTGGGTTGTAGAGTCCGTCTCATGCTACCACGAGTGTGAAAGCACAACCAACATTCAAAAGTGACCAAAACATCAGCCAGAAAGCATTAGTACTGAGATGTGGTCTGTGGTCGCCACCTGTGGAACCATTCCTTTATTGAGGGTGTCTTGATAATTGCCAATAATTTCCATCTATTGTCTATTCCATTTGCACAACAGCATGTGAAATTGATTGTCAATCAGTGTTGTTTCCTAAGTGAAGAGTTTGATTTCACAGAAGTTTGATTTACTTGGAGTTATATTCTGTTATTTAAATGTTCCCTTTATTTTTTTGAGCAGTGTATATGTGTGTGTATATATGTGTATATATATGTATGTATGTGTGTATATATATATATATATATATATATATATATATATATATATAATGTGTATGTAATGACCCAAAAGGGGCCATTGCAAACATTTCTGAATTCATAGGCACCTGTGAATAATTCATGCTTTGATGTTTCGCCTTGTTTTATTCTGTTAAATTAAATGTAAATAGTTGCTCTGTAATACCACTGGAGACCAGCAGGTGGCGATATAAGGGTCAGCCTTGGACTATATTGGAAGACATCTGATCAAAATCTTCTATAGTCTGGTCACTATGGTGACCAGTGGCAGTTGGCAGTTGGCGGTTAGAGAGTGTCAAGCCTGTCTAGAGGTGAGGCGTAGGGTACAAGGGCTGCTAGGATAAAATACCTTGCCAGAAGATATTTTCAGAGCCCATCACAGCAAGGCCAAACCTTTTTACCATATCAGAGTATCAGTCCCGTTGCCATCCAGCCGGAGCCTGTATGGAAAACCAGTGCTGCAGCTAAATGCTGGAGAAGCTGTGATTCCTTAATCTGTGATGCAGTAAACCATTTGAACTGTTCATACAAGGTCTGGTCTGCCTTCTTCCTACCTACCTCTAAATCCGCTAGATGTACAAGGGAACGGGTCTGGAGTGCCAGGAACCAGGTAGGAGCACCGTGACACTCCAAACTGCACAATACCGCAGAAGAGTCATACCACCGCTCGGCACCTACATCTAGGCCTAATAGTGCCTCCTGGCCCTAGTACTCTGGTACATTACACATACTGTATGTTACTGTTGATAAGCATTAGCTGCTATTTCTGAATTATCCTCCCACCGTATAACTCTGGTAATTTCAGGCATAGTGGGGAAATACTGATAGCTCTAGCAAAAAAAAAATTCCATCTACGGATCTATATAAAATTGCCATGCTGCACACCATTTAAGCTTTATTTTTGCAACTTTATGAAAAATGCAGAATTTTGATAATTGTTTCACACAAAGAAGTAGCTTTGGACCTGAGGCTGCCAAAAACCATTTTACTGGATTTTACAACATTTTATCTATTGGTATTTACGGTCTATTTGCAAAACAATAAAATATTACTTTAATTATTGATACAGTTGTAACAAAGATAATCATGAGTTACAAGGCATCTTGATAACAGAAGGTTATCTCTCTGAAGAAGATTAAAATGATGACAGAAAAGTGTGGGAAAAGATAGAGTCCCGCTCACCCACATGCGATATTTGAAGATCCAGAGGAGAGAAAACATCCGTGCCTTGGATGTGAATGATTGCAAAGAAAGAAAAATCCAGCTCTACGAAAATCCATTATTGATGTAAATGGAAACACTCCAGTTGGTGAATTTAAAATGCCATGGTAGTAGATAAAACAACTAGTTTCAGGTAGTGAAACCCTTAGGGCTGGGACACACTGCCGTATTTCTCTTGCGAGGATCGCATGGTAAACCACGTACTGGCTGGCACCTCTCCTGAGCTGAGCTTGACAGCTGCATAGAAATCCATCATGTTGTCATGCTCAGGTCAGGAGAGGTGTCGGGCCAGTCCGTTCAGTGCAATGCGATCATCGCATGAGTCATACGGCAGTGTGTCCCTGCCCTTAATCATGTTGTCCCTCAGAAAAGTGTCCCCAGGTGCAGTTTGATGCCCGCAGGTCCAGCACTAAGTCTCTGGCTTAGTCTCAGTTGTGTTTCCCCTGCGCTGACGTCACGTTGACAAGCTATAAAAAGGTGGTCATTGACCCTGCTGTAAAAAGTAATAGAAGTCACAATTTGAGGTATGCTTTGCTTACAAGCATTATTTTGAAAGGAAACCACATCCTTGCCATGAGCTCTGCATTATTGTAATTAATATGTAACAAAGCCATATATCAAATATAATACTTGATATTATGACACACAATCCTCAGCTGCGCTCAAAATTCCAACAGTTACTATTATTACTGTACAAAATTATTTCTAATCACATAGCCAGTATAGTGTAGCTAAACTCCTACAGTGTAATGCACTGGGCCACAATATATTAATGGATGGTTAATTTTGTTTCCGCTAATTTACTGTAATTACACTTACACTTCCCAGAATGAAAACCGCCAGAATACACTTTGTGCAAACAATGTAAACCGGTTGGAATGCAGTTGAGGACAAATGGTGTCTAAATGAGCTAATAAAGCTAAGTAAGGCTAGGGTCCCACAACTGTTTTCTCTCATCCGAGAAAATTGGACCGATTATGCTTATCACACTCTGATCAGAGTTTGAGTGTTTTGTTATTTTCTTGGATGCGCAGAATAAAAAAATAAATACATTTCCATGTTCTCCATTTTGTTAGTCTGTGAAAACTCCATGATTTTTTCCACAGATATGAATGGCCAAATGTGATAATCGGATGCAACTTGTGCATGCTACGATTGTTTTCCCTTGGACCACTGGTCTGAGGAAAAAATCAGACATTTGCACGGGCCTCTAGAATAACATGGGGACAAGTACTATCTGTCAAAACAACAGCTAGCACTAATGCAAGTTATATGGTAGTCTGCATGAGCCCTGTGACATCCCTACCCGGATCTGCTTCAATCACAAGGCGCTGCTGTATTTACTCTGCAAGCAATGCTGTTGATAAACAAGATGTTGTAGGCAGTATCTCTCGACATCCAGAGATTAGCCTGGCTTAGACCAGTGGTCCTGCCCAGCCATGGTGAGGACTCATTCACATCTTAATAATTTTTCTTGTACGCAAAGGTCCAAGATTTCTACATCAAAAATTCATCTGTTTTCTCAGATGTAAAAAAAAACTAATCAAGGTTACAAGTGCTTCAACTGTCAGTCTCCATAAGGAGAAACGTTACCCCTTAGACCTCAGTCCAGAGCCTCTCACCTAGTCAAATCAGTTCTCATACTTTGCACTGACGAGGGCTAACAGCCCGAAACACCGTGTCTGCAAATTGAGATTCTGATTTGTCTGTTATCCTAAGTCATATTGCAAGACTCGTTAAAGGGTCGTTTGTGACTTGTAGGATAGCTGCTACCAATAGGTGGCGCTATAGAGTTCAAGTCCTCTTTCTCTCTGAAGAGGCAATTTGCATACTGTCAAACAGTCTTTGAAAAATGGACAACACATGGATGGCTTTCAAATGCTGTCTGATTTTTTTCATGGACTCATAGACGTGCATTGCTGAGTTTGATCTGACACTCAGATCAATATTGGACAAGTCTTTTAGCTTTTGTGTGGATCACTCGATCCTAGAAAAAAAATCAGACATGTTAAATACCCCATAGACTATTATAGATAAACAACGCAGTGAAAAACACAGAGAGAAATTGTATAAACAGACACATGAAAGAGCCCTAAAGGGTGTGTGCCATCCAGCAGCCCAGCAGGATTAATCATCTCCCCTGCAGTGGCCAATGGGGCAGAACCACAACCTATATAACCTCCCAGTTTTCTACTCTAGTTGTTAGATATTGTGCCTAGCCTGGACACGTGTGCTTTATTTGTTTTGCTATTCCAGATTTAGACTCAGCTTGCATACTGACTTCATCTCATTCTTCTTTATCTCTGATTCTGACCTCATCATGTCTTCTCTCTGGACTGACCTTCTGGTTTATGGCCCTTTCCTGTGCCTACAGTTTTATTCTGCTATTCTGTACTTTGTTTTGCCCCTCATGACTGTGACCCAGCTGTGTTTGACCATCCTTGCCTAAAGCTTGCTCCTCAAACCAACATCCACTGCCTGGAAGAAAACCAGTGGCCGCCTTGGTAAGTCTAGGTCACTATATAGGTGTTTTAGGGTAAAGGCTGGAGTTTCCTTTGAGATCTGCCAGGTGGAGTGACTAGCACCAATTCTGTCCAGGGTAGGCTTTCCGAGCTAACAGCCTGCGACAGACTTTACAGTAACAGAATGCACTTTTAAAATAACTAGGCTGTAGTTTACTATTTTATCAACACACCTTTTTCTTTTTTATGTGTGTGTATGATTGGAAGATGAACTTGAAAGATGTATATGTAAGGTTTGGGTAGTGTAATATAACAAATGAAGAAGGAATTCGGCAGGAGTCAAAGGCAAGAACCACACATAAACTACCGAAGCGCAGAAAGGCGTGTAAGTCTATCTTGTAGTGGAGATGACTAGCTGAGCGACAAGTCGGAAAGACTACACGGTATGAGGATGTTTCTCGTAGCTGTCGCTGACGTTCATTGAACTCTCACTTCTCTTGACCCCAAGTATATACAGTCCAAATTTTAATGCAGTCAACCTTCTCTTTTAGAAGTTACAACAGTTTTTCCAGGTAAAGTAGAGAGTGAATCACCCTGTAGTAATCCAGTTTTTAATTCATTCTGTCACTAGTACTCCAATATATATAATTCAGCTAGTTTTACCTTATGTAGTTCTTCCTTTCTGTCTGAAAATTCATGGATTCTTGTCAATCGGGTCAAGTGATCTCAAGAAGACTCTCTGAGAATTGCATGCCTAAACCACTGAACAGTGTAAAGGAGCTCTATGCTTGATATCCTTGATAGACACGTAGAAGCGTTTATTGCAGAACAAAATGGCCATTGTCCTCACCCATCTCGCCATTTCCGTAGCAATCCATCTTTTTACAATGGTTTAGAATTTTAGATGATGAGAGACACTTTTCCAAATCACATGGACTATCAAAAGTGCGATGGAGCCCTATACACTGTTTACATCCTGCCTCTGCCAGAGCTGGTAATAGTTGGATCCTCACAGATTCAATATTGCTGACCTATCATAGAGATTGGTCATTAATATCACAGTAGTGAAAAACCCCTTTAAAGTATATGGTCACCTTCACAACTTATTTATTTTTTATTTATGTTATTCTTCCAATGCATCCAAAATACAAAAGCAAATACTCTTCATTAAAATATGCTACTTTTTTTTAGGTCTAGAGCTAATGTCCTGATGAATGTACATAAAGAATGGTTGCAAAATTGTAAATATTCCTTTTAATCAATTGATAAAATTTATAAATCAATTATACAGTATGCATGGTATTTTTACAAGGATATATGCATGAATCAAAGTATTTTTTGTTAGTAATATTTCAAGAATTTGGCCCTCAAATCTTTTTCTTCAGAAATATTGTGTTTGATTTACCGGAAGTATAATCTAAATTAAGTTAGAACAACCACATGAAACTAGCGGAGACTGGTATTTTGCCTGGAAGCATGTGAAATATTACACTAAACAAATTGTACAAACATAAACCATGAAAAAAACCTGGCAGCACATTCCAATTAATGTAATATGACAAGCATTTCTGTTTGCTGGTATTTTGTAATTTGTAGTTTTGTCTAGTTCCTAATCATGTTTCCCGGATAATTTCTTGTTTATTATGGAACACTACCAAAATCCTGATCCACACAACAGGCTGCGATTCCTGGATATGAAAATTACACTGAGAAAATTTTTTTTACAACTTAACATCTTCCAAAAAGCAGCGAATCCATTTAAAGGGAACCTGTCATCAGGATCATCCATGTTAAACTAAAGGTATGGGCAGAATGGCGCTGTTATACTGATTTAATACATACCTTTAGTGTAAAAATCTGCAGCTTGGTTTTTCGTTAAATCATCATGATAAATTTCAGTTTCCTCGATGCTTCGTGCTTCAGGGCAGGACTTGGGGTAGGGTTTTCGGCTCAGAGGGCTCAGTTATATCCCCTCCACTGCCTCTGTTGCTTTGATCATCATGCATTTATTTAAATTTTGGGCTGTGTCATTGAGCTGAGATCTCATTCTGCGTGTGTGCCACCTCCGGTGCCATTTTCCTGAAGACCGCCGCAGATCGATCGGTGCGTGTACCAACGCCATTTTTATGAAGACCGCCACCAGAGAGAGTGCTGCCCACAGTTAAGATGGCGCCAGGCCAAAATTTAAATGAATGCATTATGATCAATGCAACAGAGGCAGCCGAGCGGCCATGGCTGAGCAGTTGGGCACTTCTTGAACCGCCAGGACACTAGGTCCCATGCGGCTACACAGATTTTGCTGGAGTCCCGACAGTGACCACGGCAAAGTCACTGGCTGGCCTCCTTGATCTCCAGCATCACTCAATCCCAGGGGAGTTGGGTTGCTTCTCCTGGGCTTGGTAGTTCTCCTGTGGGAGGCTGCTACCCACTAGACTTCACAATAGCCCTTACACTAAGTACTTGTGTGTGATTAAAAATGGCTGAAGAGCTGGCTTCTCACACCATCAGAGTTCACCGACATTTGTGACTCTTGACTTTGCAGGACACCACACCTGTTTAGCATCTCCCTGTGTCTGTTGGAAACCCTCATGTTTCATGTCACTTGCTGCAGGATTTGAAGCAAGAGGAGGAGGAGAAAAAGGAGGAGGAGTAGCAGCTTGTAGAAGTGGACGAGGACATGGACTTGGCACATGCAGGGGACAAGGTAGACTGTCAGAGCGAAAATGAAGATGACTATGACGCTGACTATGGCAACCAACCATTGCAGTGGGGTTACTACAATGAAACAACCAAGCAATTAATCGTGCTGATGGACATGGCAAGCTGTATACTGCAATGCTTTTGGGGAGGCTGGCATATTGTTAACATGAAGCAAAGTGGTGACTATTGGATAGCCACACCTTTGGATCCTAGCTATAAAAGCAAAATGGGGGAATTTTTCCAGCTTCCGAAAGGGAGTCCAAATTGACTTACTTCCAGGATAATCTCTGTTACGTGTTATCCAAAGCTTTAGTTGAGAGAATGCTTGCTGTCCACACAGCAGACCAGCACACTCCTCAGTGATCCATGCAGACACAACATTCCCCCACCTTTGCAAGAATTAGGACTATAACAAGTAGCCAAGATAGTAGCAGTTGTCTATGTGGGCATGTAGGTCATAGAAAGTTAAATAAAATGATACCTTGACATTTGCAATCCGATGTCTTATTCCAGAGAAATCCACGTTTTTCTTAAAATGTAAATGAACTTTTCCAGGATATAGGCCAGACACAGATCTCCCTGAGAATCTATCTGCAGAGTTTATTTTAAATGAAAGAAGGAGTTACCAGAATGAGACATGTAGACAAGGAGAGCAGACTGTTAGTCATTACGTGTCTCACACTGGTAGTCCCCTTTTCATTTACAATAAGCTCCGAAGCCATATTCTTAGGGAGATCATTGTCTGGCCCATAGATCTTTTGGGATATCTCTGGAATAAGACATCAAATAGCAGATATCAAAGTATCATTTTATTCAACTTTCTATGACCAGAACGCCATATACAGTGCCTACAAGTAGTATTCAACCCCCTGCAGATTTAGCTGGTTTGATAAGATGCAAATAAGTTAGAGCCTTCAAACTGCAAATGAGAGTAGGTTTTATGAACAGAAGCATAAATCTTACAAACCAAAAAGTTATGTTGCTCAGTTGAATTTTATTAAATTTTAAAGATAAAAGTGTGAATCAATTATTATACAACCCCTATGTTTAATATTTTGTGGAATAACCCTTGTTTGCAATTACAGCTAATAATCGTCTTTTATAAGACCTGATCAGGCCGGCACAGGTCTGTGGAGTTATCTTGGCCCACTCCTCCATGCAGATCTTCTCCAAGTTATCTAGGTTCTTTGGGTGTCTCATGTGGACTTTATTCTTGAGCTCCTTCCACAAGTTTTCAATTGGGTTAAGGTCAGGAGACTGACTAGGCCACTCCAACACCTTGACTTTTTCCCTATTGAACCAGTCCTTGGTTTTCTTGGCTGTGTGCTTTGGGTCGTTGTCTTGTTGGAAGATGAAATTACGACCCATCTTAAGATCCTTGATGGAGGAGCGGAGGTTCTTGGCCAAAATCTCCAGGTAGGCCGTGCTATCCATCTTCCCATGGATGCGGACCAGATGGCCAGGCCCCTTGGCAGAGAAACAGCCCCACAGCATGATGCTGCCACCACCATGCTTGACTGTAGGGATGGTATTCTTGGGGTCGTATGCAGTGCCATCCAGTCTCCAAACGTCACGTGTGTGGTTGGCACCAAAGATCTCGATCTTGGTCTCATCAGACCATAGAACCTTGAACCAGTCTGTCTCAGAGTCCTCCAAGTGATCATGAGCAAACTGTAGACGAGCCTTGACATGACGCTTTGAAAGTAAAGGTACCTTACGGGCTCGTCTGGAACGGAGACCATTGCGGTGGAGTACGTTACTTATGGTATTGACTGAAACCAATGTCCCCACTGCCATGAGATCTTCCCGGAGCTCCTTCCTTGTTGTCATTGGGTTAGCCTTGACTCTTCGGACAAGCCTGGCCTCGGCACGGGAGGACACTTTCAAAGGCTGTCCTGGCCGTGGAAGGCTAACAGTAGTTCCATAAGCCTTCCACTTACGGATGATGCTCCCAACAGTGGAGACAGGTAGGCCCAACTCCTTGGAAAGGGTTTTGTACCCCTTGCCAGCCTTGTGACCCTCCACGATCTTGTCTCTGATGGCCTTGGAATGCTCCTTTGTCTTTCCCATGTTGACCATGTCTGAGTGCTGTTCACAAGTTTGGGGAGGGTCTTAAATAGTCAGAAAAGGCTGGCAAAAGAGATCTTTAATCCACACATGTGAAGCTCATTATTCTTGGTGCCTGAACTACTTCTTAATACTTTAGGGGGACCAAACAGAATTCTTGTGGTTTGAGGGGTTGAATAATAAATGACACTCTGAATTAACATTTTACGTTTTAAAAAAAAAAAAAAATTTGCTGCAGTGCATTTCCCACTTCCAGGCTGATCTACAGTACAAATGTCACAATGTCAAGTTAATTCCGCATGTGTCAACCAGCTAAATCTGCAGGGGGTTGAATACTACTTGTAGGCACTGTAGACAGGTTAGGAGGGTTAATCTTACTGGCAGATGCCCTTTAAAAGGTCTTATTTGCATTATAGAGTTTAAAATGTGTTAGTTTAATTTCAAGGGGCAAACTGTATTCTGCTCATATTTTCAGGCAATTAGAGGCTTTTAATTATGTAATTCACTAGGAATCAAATTTTGGGGGAAAATTTGGAGAAAGTGGTAAATTAGAATTTCAAACAATCCGCTCATCTCTATTATTCATGTAAAGCTGCAAGAACGCATAACCAGCCTGCATCTGTATATGTATACATGTAAAGTTCTATTGAGTCAATAGATTGTAGGTGAAATTGTTGATATAAAGGACCAATTACTGTAGAGAGAATATGTTTTTCTACTGCACACTTAGAGCTGTGGGTACGGGCAATTAGCCTGATAATTTGGGGTAGTGCCTTCCAGCGAGCAGGTGCTTAACTAGAAAAGTGTTGTAGATGGTTGTAGGAGGTTCAAATAATGGATAATTTTAGTCTTGATCATTAGCAGAACAGAGAACACAGGTAAAGTTTTTTACCTAGGTAATAAAATTCTTTATATAAAGTAATAAATAAATAAATTCAGTAGCATTCAACCCAAATAATCCAATGACTTCAGGACCTTAATATGAAATCTATAACAGGGACCTTCTTGTACCATTTTCTATTTATGATACCGGTGACTACTCAAGTGGAAGGGAAACTTTTGAGCTCACTCAGACACTCAGACAATGAACTTGAGTGTGACTCTGCTCCCTTTGGGGCTATATCACCTCCATGTTTTGTAATTGGCACAAATGCTCTTAGACTGCAAATTAAAACTTTTGTATTATTATGGAACTTTTTGATGTCTTGCAAAACACTTTTACAGTTTGATAATAGACAACTGTATCAGAGAAAATAAAAACATATTGCAATAATTCATTTCCTCTCTTTTAGAGATCTCCAGGTTTACCACATGTATCTAATCTATCATTGCATGAAAACTATGAAAATAGCTATGGGAAGTTAATTGTGGACTGATACATGTTAAAGCCAGTGTACGAAGAGACCAATGAAAGGCAGCAGCTCATAGCTGAAGAATGTTTGACATCAAAGATATTCCCAAAAATGTTACACACCTTTTCATAGCTTGTATGTAAGGGGGTTTAATCACCAGTGCAAATTAAACCGCAGTCATGCTTTCACTTCCTTTTCTGCTCATTTTAAAAACTTCAAAGTCTGCGTTACTTGGCTTTGATACTCATCATGCACCTGTATATGAAGCGGGCCAAGACGGGAATGTTTCTGAAGCATTTTTTTCCATTTTATCCTTTGAGAGACTGATGCTTTGAGGTTAAACATATACACATGTATGCTGCCAGCAAGACTTGAATATTGGAGCAAATAGTGATCCTGCTGCCAGCTCCAACCATACTCTGGACCACCAGCCGCTGCCTCCCACATCTGCAAGCAACAGTCCTGGAAAACAAAAAATATGCTAACCATATAAATACTATGTCTGCACTTATAGTATTCATTGTGTTGCATTAGTATGTATTGGCATCGCATGGTGCGTAGGATAGTATAATCATCATAGAGTGTTGCACTGACCTGTAAATGTCTCAGAAACTGAATGGCTGCCAAAGTCAACAGAAAAGAGCAGGCACAAAACAGTAATGTGTTATAAAAGGAAAGTGAGTCGAAAAAAACAATTAGGATTGAGCCAAGCAATCACAATAAAGGAAGGACGGAGAAATAAGAAGGTGACTCACAATATGTATACTAAAATCACATTATTTAGCATGACTTTGATGGGGGATGGATTGATTCCCTTTCTAGAAGGTATGTGAAACTGGGAAACCCAACTTGGGTTTGTGTGAGGAGGGGGTTAATGATATCTGTTTTTTCACCTAAATTGTAAGCAGATGTGTAAAGTGTGCAAGTCGCTGTACTGCTATGCCTGGTGGATAAAGAGGATGGAACGTGTCCAATCCATATGGATATTGAAGATACCCATATAGTAACGTTCGATATACTACTGTATGTATTAAAGCTTATTATTATTTGCAAACAGTATTTGACGCGCCCCCTGGGCCAGTGTTGTTTGGGGGATACCCGGAGCCGGATCAGATGGGGGTTGTAGTCTCCGAGTGGCGGTGACCCGGTCCGTGCCCAGGGTGTCAAGCTCAGTGTGTGGCAGTCCTACAGATGTTACTTGATGTTCTTTAGTGTCGACTACGCCACCCGTTGATTTGCGGTCACTACGGCCGCCGCTGCAGCAGGGTCCGCTGAGGCTGGTGGTGTGTGTGCAGCTCAGGTAGTATAACCCCCAACGGGAGGGGTATAGCCTCAGGGGGTCAGTTGCAGAGGATGGTGGTTGTGGAGGTGCAGTGAGGATGGTAATGAAACTCAGAGTCGGGCTGTGCAGTTCAGGGTTTTTACTTACTGCTTTTGTGTTGGTCACTCCGGCCTTGAGTGACCACCCGAGCCGTGCTGCGTCCACCAGGTCCTGGACTCGGCCAACCCCCAGGTGATTCTGGAGCGTGTTCCTGAGCTCCCGTTCTGACTTGTCCTTCTCTCTGGCCTTCCCCACCAGGGATCCACCTAAGTCCGGCTCCCTCGGGCCTCTTGTTGGTAAAACCCTTGTCTCTGGGTTCCCTGACCCTATTCTTGGTTTGCCTTCTGGGTGGATTTAGTGGGTGGTCGTGGCAGATCCTGCCCATGACCTCCGGTCTCTGGCTAAGGATTAGTGCCCTCCACCAGCTTGGGATCCGGTACCCTTGTGCCAACTCTTCACCCTCTGGTCTAATTTTGGGTTCTTGGAGTTCCCTCTTCTCCCCCTCTGGGTCCTTCTTTTCTCCTCTCTCTCACTCTCTTGGCCTTGGAGCTGGCTGAGCTGCTCTGCTTGTCGGACCAAACCTCTACAAAAGACCCTGTTCTAAGATGGTTCCCAACTTATATACTCCCTCTATGTGTGAGCTCAGGTGACCAGCACCCAATGAGCTCCTAGCATTACCCAGACTGCTCCCCCTATCTGCCCCTACACTACTGGGATGTTCCACCCCCCTCCCACTCCAGCCAGGGACAGACGCTGTCGTACCTGCACATTTCTCTAGTGGGAGTACCATTGGTCTGTCCCCCGGAAATGGGATGTATGTAGTGCATGCAGCCTACTGAGCTCAGTTCCACGCTCCATCCTTACCCGGGAGTGGAATACCACACCTCTGGCTTGAGGTGTAATACCCCTGTAGCAGCCGAATCCTCAGGGTGCTACATTCCCCCCTGGTAAATCACAGCACGTCCTCGGGCTGTAAGATATAAAAAACATCCAAAACATACAATTTTTTTTTTTCATAAACATAAACATATAAAACATCACATATATTATCAGCAATAAAACTTTTCATATAAAACTTTTCATAAATAACATCCTTGTAAACACTCTTGCTCCTCCGGCCACGGTGCAACTTGTGACCGGGAAAAGTGCGACAGTCTCCTTTAGAAACACGGTTTTCCTATAAAACCTGTAGAGGGCGCCTTAGAAAGCGCAACTATATACAGGGGGAATATGGCCGCTCTCAGTCCTCGGCCAGGTAATGGGAATAGGGACACACGGGTTAACAGTTCACTCTTGTCCCAACGGGGACATATTTAAAGCAGCAACAGTTCACTGTACCCCGATGGGTAACTATTTACAGTCTCTTTACCGTACTTTAATGACGGCGTACTCCTGCTCCTCCTTCATCAGGCGATGTACATGGAGGGCGTAGGGTCCTTTGGCACACTTGTGCCGGGTGAAGGTGACCTCGTCCCCTACATACAGGTCACGACCTCTGTGTCCCTCCGGCAGATGGCTTTCTACGTCTCTGCGGGTGACAAAGACGTCGCCGGGGGTATGATGGTCTTTTATGAAGCCCCACCCATGCTGCAGGTTGAATTTAATCACAGTCCCGGTGGTACGGGGACCATGAGCTGCACGGGGATCTCTCCTGGTCCGGCTCTTCTGCTCCGCGCTCCTTATCTGTGCTTGCTGTTCCCGGACCCGCCTCTCTCTCTGCTCCTTCTCGAAGACCTCGAGCTGCTGGCGGCAGCACTCTGCACGCTCCGCTGCGGCCGCCCGAGTCTCCTGAGTGAACCCCATGAGGTCTCCTCCGGTGGGGTCCCACTCAAACTGTGCCTCCTCTAGCGGGGGCTGGGTCCTCCTGACGGGCTTCGGAGCCGGAATCAGGGGCTCACACAGGGGCCTCGCCCTTTGGAGTTCCAGTTGGTAGTACTCCTGGGGCCATATGAAGGGCTGCCCATCCGGGCACGTATGCTGGGCGAACAGGTCCTCACCCAGGTGCGGTACTTTAGGTGTTATGGGCGCTGTGGTGGTAGCGGCGCCCGGGTTGACCAGGCCTTGCGACCAGGCTTGGGGCACGCTAAAGGAAAAGGGCACCGTAAGAACGGCGGCGCCCGTGGTTACTCGGCCCTGCGACCAGGCTGGTGGCTCCGCGGAGGTAGGGGGCGCTGTTGGAATGGCGGCGCCCGGGTGTACTAGGCCTTGCGACCAGGCCGATGGTATTTCCTGCTTTGCCGCGCTCAGGGTCGAAGCGCGTGACGTCACAGGGGTCGCGGCCACGGTTTCCGGTTGAGGCCTAGTCTGCGGCGGTGACGATGCAGCGACGGGCACGGCAGGGGGAATTTCGGGCTCTGCGACGGGGAGCTGGGGCAGGCACGCGGTATCCCGGCTCGGGGTAGAGACGTCCCCTTTACCTGCCTCCATTCGTTCAGCTCCCTTCTCGGCGCCGTCTCCGGCCTTGAGTCCTCCTGCACCATCCTCAGAGGCGGTCTGTCTCCTCGTCTCGGGTGGCTTGCTCCGCTGACGGGTTTCGGTCCGCTGGGCCATCTCTCGGCTCCACTCCGCCAACGTCTCTCGCTGCACACGGGCCATCCTCCGTGCGAGGCCCTCCAGCGCAGTCTGTGCACACTCCCGGTCTCGGGGGAGCTGTGCCAGGACCTCCACTAGGCCTAGTGGGGTTGTGGCTTGTAGCAGGCTCCTGACCACTGGGTCGGTGCTGCCTGACTCTCCCTCCATCTCCGGGTAGGCTTTCTCTGGACTCCTCTCCAGACTTCTTGTCTCCGGGTGCGCTCTCTCCAGACTCCTCCAGGTGACACCCATCTTTGTTCTCTTGTTCTGTCTCCGCCCACATTGAAGGTGGTCCCGGGGCAACTCTGTGACTGTCAGCTCCAGGGGCAGTTCTCTCACGCTGATGGACACTTCCAGCATCACAGTCTATGTTGGTGGGGGCGGTTTCCGCTTTTGGCGCCATTCTTCGACCTGGCCCACGATGGGAGGTGACCTCTTGCCACCCTCTGGCACGCCCATAATGGCGTCCGCTCTTCAAAGGCGGGAAATCTTTGGAAATAGCGGGAATCGTCTCCCAGTGGCGGGAAACTCCATGGATGGCGGGAAAAAGCTGCAAATGGCGGACAACCGGCAGGAAATGACCTGTGATGGGGTCCGTTGGCGGGGACCCTCCGGAACCGGCGGGAGACTTCTTTTTAAGGTAACGATGAACTTTTCTTCAGGCACGCAGTACCCGGTTGTTGCGGGCACGTTATCCTGCCGACTACGCCAAAGTTGACGCGCCCCCTGGGCCAGTGTTGTTTGGGGGATACCCGGAGCCGGATCAGATGGGGGTTGTAGTCTCCGAGTGGCGGTGACCCGGTCCGTGCCCAGGGTGTCAAGCTCAGTGTGTGGCAGTCCTACAGATGTTACTGGATGTTCTTTAGTGTCGACTACGCCACCCGTTGATTTGCGGTCACTACGGCCGCCGCTGCAGCAGGGTCCGCTGAGGCTGGTGGTGTGTGTGCAGCTCAGGTAGTATAACCCCCAACGGGAGGGGTATAGCCTCAGGGGGTCAGTTGCAGAGGATGGTGGTTGTGGAGGTGCAGTGAGGATGGTAATGAAACTCAGAGTCGGGCTGTGCAGTTCAGGGTTTTTACTTACTGCTTTTGTGTTGGTCACTCCGGCCTTGAGTGACCACCCGAGCCGTGCTGCGTCCACCAGGTCCTGGACTCGGCCAACCCCAGGTGATTCTGGAGCGTGTTCCTGAGCTCCCGTTCTGACTTGTCCTTCTCTCTGGCCTTCCCCACCAGGGATCCACCTAAGTCCGGCTCCCTCGGGCCTCTTGTTGGTAAAACCCTTGTCTCTGGGTTCCCTGACCCTATTCTTGGTTTGCCTTCCGGGTGGATTTAGTGGGTGGTCGTGGCAGATCCTGCCCACGACCTCCGGTCTCTGGCTAAGGATTAGTGCCCTCCACCAGCTTGGGATCCGGTACCCTTGTGCCAACTCTTCACCCTCTGGTCTAATTTTGGGTTCTTGGAGTTCCCTCTTCTCCCCCTCTGGGTCCTTCTTTTCTCCTCTCTCTCACTCTCTTGGCCTTGGAGCTGGCTGAGCTGCTCTGCTTGTCGGACCAAACCTCTACAAAAGACCCTGTTCTAAGATGGTTCCCACCTTATATACTCCCTCTATGTGTGAGCTCAGGTGACCAGCACCCAATGAGCTCCTAGCATTACCCAGACTGCTCCCCCTATCTGCCCCTACACTACTGGGATGTTCCACCCCCCTCCCACTCCAGCCAGGGACAGACGCTGTCGTACCTGCACATTTCTCTAGTGGGAGTACCATTGGTCTGTCCCCCGGAAATGGGATGTATGTAGTGCATGCAGCCTACTGAGCTCAGTTCCACGCTCCATCCTTACCCGGGAGTGGAATACCACACCTCTGGCTTGAGGTGTAATACCCCTGTAGCAGCCGAATCCTCAGGGTGCTACATATTCACCATTTGTATTTGTGCCATTTATGTTCCTCCTGCTACAATCATCCACATTCACCATTCTCCCACAAACTCGGAACACTTCATCCATATTAACATCTCTCTCCTCTCCTCTACTATGTACAACTCTCATGCTCTCTTCACAATGTTATACTACACAGACCCATTCATTCCCATCATACAACACGAGAAACACTCTCACAAATCTCTCAACCATCTGCTCACTCTCTTTATCTTCCTTCTCTTAGTCGCAGGTGAAATTTCTCCTAATCCAGGACCTTCTTGTAATAATAACACTAACTCTTTCCCTGCTACATTCAGAAACCATGCTAATCTCATTAATACTCCTTGCATGTCTTCTGTGTGTTTCAATTGTGCCCTTGGGAATGTGCGGTCAGCATGCAATAAACTCTCCTACATTCATGACTTCTTCCTCTCAAATTCCCTTATCCTTTTGGCTCTCGCTGAAATATGGATCCAGCAGTCGGACACCACCACCGCTGCTGCTCTCTCATATGATGGCCTACATTTCTCTCATACCCAGAGACCTGACAACAGATCAGGTGGAGGTGTTGTTCTGCTCTTTTCAACAAAATGTACTTTTCAGATTATCCTCCCCCAGTACCCTCACTTATTTTCCCTTCTTTTGAGGCCCACACTGTCAGACTCTACCAGCCTTTATCCCTGCAAGTGGCGGTTGTGTATCTCCCTACGGGCCCCTCCCGTCAGTTTCTGAATCACTTTGCCACTTGGCTTCCAAACTTTCTATCCTGTGACATCCCCACTCTCATCATGGGGGACTTTAACATCCCAATTGGCGATCTCCTCTCCCCATCTGCCACTCATCTTTTATCGCTAACTTCCTCCTTCGGTCTTTCACAGCTTACTAATTCTCCTGCACATGAAGATTGAGATACTCTTGTCCTGATTCTTGCACGACTCTGTTGAATAAACGACTTTACTAACTCTCCTCTTCCGCTTTCTGACCACAACCTTGTTTCATTCTCTGTCAAGAAGTGTCACCCTGCTCAAGACACCCCCACTTTCCACACTTATAGAAATATACGTGCCATTAACACCCAGAAATTCATGAAAACGTTGCAATCATCATTGGCCCCAATTTTCTCCCTCTTATGTCCTGATTCTGCACTGAAGCATTATAATGAAACATTACAATGCGCCCTGGATGAAGCCGCATCTTCTACGCAGAGAATAACTCAGCACAGACGGCGACAACCCTGGCACATGCTGCAAACACGTTTTCTCCAGCGGTGCTCCAGGTGCGCTGAACAGCTGTGGAGAAAATCTAATCTGGCCGAAGACTTCCTCCATTATAAATTTGTGCCCTTCACCTCTCCAAACAAACCTACTTTAACAACCTCATCATCTCACTGTCCAATAATCCTAAACGCTTCTTTGACACTTTTTACTCTCTCCTTAATCAAACAGCAAAGGCCCTGACCACTGACCTCAGCACTGACAATCTGACCAATAATTTAAAAGAAAAAATTGACCATATCTGACAGGAAATTTTTTCCCAATCCCCAAGTGTTAGGCATGCTCCTCCCTGCCACATTGCATCTTGTTCACTTTCTGATTTCGAACCAGTCACGGAAGAAGAAGTGACCAGGCTCCTTTCTCTCTCCCTACCACCTGCACCAGTGACCCTATTCCCTCACATCTCCATCAGTCCCTTTCTCCAGCTGTCATCACTCACCTAACTAAAATATTCAACCTCTCCCTCACATCTTGTATTTTTCCCTCCTCTTTTAAACACGCCAGCATACATCCATTACTTAAAAAACCTCCCTCGACCAGAACTGTGCTGCTAACTACAGACCTGTTTCCAGTCTTCCCTTTATTTCTAAACTCCTGGAATGCCTGGTTCACTCCCATCTAATCCGCCATCTCTCAGATAACTCTCTTCTTGACCCTTTACAATCTGATTTCCGCTCTTTACATTCTACTGAAACTGCACTCACTAAAGTCTCTAATGATCTACTAACAGCCAAATCTAATGGTCCCTACTCCCTGCTGATTCTGCTAGATCTCTCTACAGCATTCAACACTGTGGATCACCAGCTCCTGCTCACTATGCTCCGCTCTATTGGCCTCACGGACACTGTTCTCTCTTGGTTCTCCTCCTATCTCTCTGACCCCTTCTTCACTGTGTCTTTTGCTGGCTCCTCTTCCTCATCCCTTCCCCTTATTGTTGGGGTTCCTCAAGGATCAGTCCTAGGCCCCCTTCTTTTCTCCTTATACACCGCTCCTATTGGACAAACAATCAGCAGATTCGATTTTCAGTACCATCTCTATGCTGATGACACCCAATTATACACCTCTTCTCCGGACATCACCCCTGCATTATTACAAAATACCAGTGATTGTCTTTCCGCTGTCTCTAACACTATGTCATCCCTCTATCTAAAATTAAATCTGTCAAAAACTGAACTACTCGCATTTCCTCCCTCCACTAACCTACCTATGCCCGATATTTCCATCTCAGTTTGTGGCTCCAACATTATTCCGCAGCAACATGCCCGCTGTCTTGGGGTCATATTTGATTCAGATCTTTACTTCACTCCTCACATCAAATCACTCACTTGCTTGTGTCATCTACATGTCAAAAACATCTCTAGAGTCAGAACTTTTCTTACCATTAACTCGGCAAAAACTCTTACTGTAGCTCTTATTCATTCTCATCTAGACTATTTCAGGCAGGTCACTGAATAATCAATTATTAATAATCAAAAGAAACAGAGGAGGTTAGTGAGTCGGGGGTGGAGAACGAGAAAAGGACCCTGCCCCCACGTCCCACCCTGAAGCATACTGAAGTACACAAGATGTCATTTTCTGAAAACTTCATAAGGTGAGTATTAAACAACCAATGAGCGGATCCCTTCACATCAGGTATCAGATTAATCAGGATCGCAGCGCCATTATGGCCATGCCTTTAGTTTAAAGGGCTAAATCCTGCTGACAGGTTTGCTTTAAGCGACAGTACTGTACATCCGCATACCATTGAATTGAATAGGAGGCGGATGTGCAGTACCCCGCGCTGGCCACTACAACTTGACGGCCAAGCACCGCAGGTAAGTACTTCCGGCCGGCGGCCCCCTCCGCCGACACTGATAACAGCTCATTGATAGGGGCGCCGGGTGCGGGACCCCGGCCGATCAAACATTGATCCCCTATCCTATGGATAGGGCATCAATGAAAACGTAGTGGACAACTCCTTTAAGCAGCGGGTGAAAAGCTTTTAGGACACATACCCATAAACCAAAGGGATTTATAAAAAGAAAATAAGCAACACTCCAATTAATTGTCGAAAAGTGGAGGACTCTTTATTAGCCCATGTGGCAACATTTTGGTTCCATTATAGCAGGGAAATGTTCTGTTATGGATCCGAAACGTGGCCACATGGGCTAATAGAGTCCTCAACTTTTCCACAATTAATTAGAGTGCTGCTTATTTTATTGTATATATATATACAGACTAGTGTTGAGCGAGCACTAAAATGCTCGTGTGCTCGAAGCTCGGGCCGAGCTCACCGTGAAACTCGGGTGCTCGACCCGAGCAGCGAGCCCAATGTTGGTCTATGGGAGACCCGAGCATTTTTGCGGCGGCACCTCCGGCAGTCTGTAGAAAGCCTAAAAAGTGCCCAAAATGATAGTGACCATGCTCAAATGACATGGGAACAACATAGGGATCGGCCCAGGAAGCATTTCTGTCCCCCAGGTCACTGCTGTCAACAACGTGGTCAGAGGTATTAAGCCACTTTTACGGGCTCACAATAAAACGTTCAAAAACTAAACTGAAACTGCTTTCCTGTGAAATATGTTAAGGAACATCCTTTCCAGGGTAAAGACTTGTGTATAAGGTAAAATAAATAACCAAAAACAAAAATACTCCTCCACACCTTGGGCTATGTTCACAAGTAGCATTTTTTATGCGTTTTTGCATTTTTGTATTGCTTTCAACCGTGACAAATGCATTCACCAGGAAATGTCATTTTAACATTTTACAATCTTATCTGGCCATGTGCTGTGTGACACATGCATACAGTGCTGAAAAGACATGGGAACAGCATGGGGAAGACCCCTGGAAGCATCTCTGACACCCAGGTCACTGCCTAAAAGTGTGCCCATCAGAAGTGTTCCTTGCCGCATCAGAAGATGCAGACTTGCAACTATCCCTGTGCAAGTCCTTGTCCAGGGCAGTGTTCAATTGTACCTCCCCCATTCCTTGCACTGCAAGTGCAAGTATGCCTGCCACCCACCCACCCCCAGGCTGCAATACCATACTGCTTGCTTGCTTGCACTTGAAATTGGGCCTTTTAGGCATGTGGAGGCGGAATCTGGCCACCACGTCATGGCGGCGTCGGCGGCCAGGTATGCATACTTGGTCCCGAGCCGCCCCGCGGCCGGGTGCCCACACACGGTCCCCAGCCGCCTGGGGGCAGCCAGGTGTCCATAAGTGGTCCCCAGCCGCCCCTATTTGTCCCGGTGCGCCTTATACACAAGCGCGCATACCAAAACATTACCTGTGCCCTCCCCAGTGCATTTAGTGGGAATTACAGCCTAACCACAAACACGTGGACAAGTGAATGTGGCCAGGGATGGTCCATCTCACTGATGCATTCACACTGGGTTAATATTGTGGATGCCGGGACACAGTTGGACACTGGGATGCAACACGTCCTCCAGACATAGAGGATTGCGGGTCCTGGGTCAATCAGGCTTCAGCACAAAGTTCAGAAGGTAGACAGCAGCAGTGGTCGGCCTCCTACACAATGGGAAAATTATTCATGATCATGAGGCAATCCATCTCCTTAGCTTTCTGTTCCTTGGAATGCAAGCGCCTGAAGGTAGTAGCGGCTAGGCCTGAGGTGGTCAGCGTTTTGGTGCATATCCTACCTCTTCCGAGGATTGCTGGATGTTTTCCTGCTACTATCCCAGTTCTATGACTCCTGTTAGATGATGAATGATGGATGAGGTGGTGGTAAAGGAGAAAGAGCAGGAGGAACAGGGACCATTCACATCAATATCAGGCCAGTCAACCACACATGTCTTGTAGGATATGTTTCTGTACCAAAAGGAGCGGTTTGGCTACACAGTTATAGGGCATACAGTGAGTGCAATGCCTACCAAAAATTTCGAGGCACTCCAATGCCCCTTGGAAGTGACATGGAGGTCAGAGGGCCTTAACTAAACCTTTTTTTCCATTTATACCATTTATAGCAACTGGGTCTCCTGTATAATGTTGGCCTAAGCAGTGAATGGAAGACTTTCCAAAAATTTTGAGGAAATACAATGCCCCTTGAAACAGTCGTTGATTACAGCATACTATAACCTTCTACCCATTATTGGGGAGTGGGTCTCCCTTAGTGTTCGCCTATGCATTGAAAAGCAAAAGCTGACTAAAATTAGGAGGAAATACAATGCCCGTTGGAAGAGTCGTGGAGGTTAGAGTTAATTAAAAACAACATTTCAATGCCCTTTGGAAGAGCTGTGGAGTCCAGAGTGGTTTAACAAGACTGCTTTAATGCCCCTTGGAAGAGACATGGAGTTCAGAGTGGTTTAACAAGACGGTTTTAATGCCCCTTGGAAGAGACGTGGAGTTCAGAGTGGTTTAAGAAGACAGTTTTAATGCCCCTTGGAAGAGACGTGGAGGTCACAGTAGCTTAACAAGACGGTTTTAATGCCCCTTGGAAGAGACATGGAGTTCACGGTAGCTTAACAAGACGGTTTTAAGGCCCCTTGGAAGAGACGTGGAGTTCGGAGTGGTTTAACAAGATGGTTTTAATGCCCATTGGAAGAGACGTGGAGGTCACAGTAGCTTAACAAGATGGTTTTAATGCCCCTTGGAAGAGAAGTGGAGGTCAGAGTGGTTTAACAAGATGGTTTTAATGCCCCTTGGAAGAGACGTGGATGTCACAGTAGCTTGACAAGATGGTTTTAGTGCCCCTTGGAAGAGACGTGGAGGTCAGAGTGGTTTAAAAAGATGGTTTTAATGCACCTTGGTAGAGACGTGGAGGTCACAGTAGCTTAACAAGACGGTTTTAATGCCCCTTGGAAGAGACGTGGAGGTCACAGTAGCTTAACAAGACGGTTTTAATGCCCCTTGGAAGAGACGTGGAGGTCAGAGTGGTTTAACAATATGGTTTTAGTGCCCCTTGGAAGAGACTTGGAGTTCAGAGTGGTTTAACAAGATGGTTTGAATGCCCCTTGGAAGAGACGTGGAGTTCAGAGTGGTTTAACAAGATGGTTTTAATGCCCCTTGGAAGAGACGTAGAGGTCAGAGTGGTTTAACAAGATGGTTTTAATGCCCCTTGGAAGAGACGTGGAGGTCAGAGTGGTTTAACAAGATGGTTTTAATGCCCCTTGGAAGAGACGTGGTGGTCACAGTAGCTTAACAAGACGGTTTTAATGCCCCTTGGAAGAGCCGTGGAGGTCACAGTAGCTTAACGAGACAGTTTTAATGCCCCTTGGAAGAAACGTGGAGGTCACAGTAGCTTAACAAGACGGTTTTAATGCCCCTTGGAAGAGACGTGGAGGTCAGAGTGGTTTAACAAGACTGTGTTAATGCCCCTTGGAAGAGACGTGGAGGTCACAGTAGCTTAACAAGACGGTTTTAATGCCCCTCAGAAGAGACGTGGAGGTCAGAGTGGTTTAACAAGATGGTTTTAATGCCCCTTGGAAGAGACGTGGAGTTCAGAGTGGCTTAACAAGACGGTTTTAATGCCCCTTGGAAGATACGTGGAGTTCAGAGAGGTTTAATAAGATGGTTGTAATGCCCATTGGAAGAGACGTGGAGGTCAGAGTGGTTTAACAAGATGGTTTTAATGCCCCTTGGAAGAGACGTGGAGGTCACTGTGGTTTAACAAGATGGTTTTAATGCCCCTTGGAAGAGACGTGGAGGTCACAGTAGCTTAACAAGACGGTTTTAAGGCCCCTTGGAAGAGACGTGGAGTTCGGAGTGGTTTAACAAGACGGTTTTAATGCCCATTGTTAGAGACGTGGAGGTCACAGTAGCTTAACAAGACGGTTTTAATGCCCCTTGGAAGAGAAGTGGAGGTCAGAGTGGTTTAACAAGATGGTTTTAATGCCCCTTGGAAGAGACGTGGATGTCACAGTAGCTTGACAAGATGGTTTTAGTGCCCCTTGGAAGAGACGTGGAGGTCAGAGTGGTTTAAAAAGACGGTTTTAATGCACCTTGGTAGAGACGTGGAGGTCACAGTAGCTTAACAAGACGGTTTTAATGCCCCTTGGAAGAGACGTGGAGGTCACAGTAGCTTAACAAGACGGTTTTAATGCCCCTTGGAAGAGACGTGGAGGTCAGAGTGGTTTAACAATATGGTTTTAGTGCCCCTTGGAAGAGACTTGGAGTTCAGAGTGGTTTAACAAGATGGTTTGAATGCCCCTTGGAAGAGACGTGGAGTTCAGAGTGGTTTAACAAGATGGTTTTAATGCCCCTTGGAAGAGACGTGGAGGTCAGAGTGGTTTAACAAGATGGTTTTAATGCCCCTTGGAAGAGATGTGGAGGTCAGAGTGGTTTAACAAGATGGTTTTAATGCCCCTTGGAAGAGACGTGGTGGTCACAGTAGCTTAACAAGACGGTTTTAATGCCCCTTGGAAGAGCCGTGGAGGTCACAGTAGCTTAACGAGACAGTTTTAATGCCCCTTGGAAGAAACGTGGAGGTCACAGTAGCTTAACAAGACGGTTTTAATGCCCCTTGGAAGAGACGTGGAGGTCAGAGTGGTTTAACAAGACTGTGTTAATGCCCCTTGGAAGAGACGTGGAGGTCACAGTAGCTTAACAAGACGGTTTTAATGCCCCTCAGAAGAGACGTGGAGGTCAGAGTGGTTTAACAAGATGGTTTTAATGCCCCTTGGAAGAGACGTGGAGTTCAGAGTGGCTTAACAAGACGGTTTTAATGCCCCTTGGAAGAGACGTGGAGTTCAGAGAGGTTTAATAAGATGGTTGTAATGCCCATTGGAAGAGACGTGGAGGTCAGAGTGGTTTAACAAGATGGTTTTAATGCCCCTTGGAAGAGACGTGGAGGTCACTGTGGTTTAACAAGATGGTTTTAATGCCCCTTGGAAGAGACGTGGAGGTCACAGTAGCTTAACAAGACGGTTTTAATGCCCCTTGGAAGAGACGTGGAGGTCACAGTAGCTTAACGAGACGGTTTTAATGCCCCTTGGAAGAAACATGGAGGTCACAGTAGCTTAACAAGACGGTTGTAATGCGTCTTGAAAGAGACGTGGAGGTCAGAGTGATTTAACAAGATGGTTTTAATGCCCCTTGGAAGAGACGTAGAGGTCACAGTAGCTTAACAAGACGGTTTTAATGCTCCTTGGAAGAGATGTTGAGGTCAGAGAGGTTTAACAAGATGGTTTTAATGCCCCTTGGAAGAGACGTGGAGTTCAGGGTGGTTTAACAAGACGGTTTTAATGTCCCTTGGAAGAGTCGTGGAGTTCAGAGTGGTTTAACCATACGGTTTTAATGCCCCGTGGAAGAGACGTGGAGGTCATAGTAGCTTTACAAGACGATTTTAATGCCCCTTGGATGAGACGTGGAGTAAAGAGTGGTTTAACAAGCCGGTGTTAATGCCCCTTGGAAGAGACATGGAGATCACAGTAGCTTAACAAGACGGTTTTAATACCCCTTGGAAGAGACGTGGAGGTCACAGTAGCTTAACAAGATGGTTTTAATGCCCCTTGGAAGAGACGTGGAGGTCCCAGTGGAATAAAAAGACAATATCAATGCCCCTTGGAAGAGTGGTGGAGGTTACAGTGGAATAAAAAGACAATATCAATGCCCCTTGGAAGAGTGGTGGAGGTCGCAGTGGAATAAAAAGACAATATCAATGACCCTTGGAAGAGTGGTGGAGGTCGCAGTGGAATAAAAAGAAAATATCAATGACCTTTGGAAGAGACGTGGAGGTCATAGTAGCTTAACAAGACGATTTTAATGCCCCTTACAAGAGCCATGCAGTACAGCATATTAAAAACATTATTCCCATTTTTGGGGAGTGGGTCTCCCATAGTCTTTGCCTATGCCTTCCAAGCAAAAGCTGCCAAAAATTAGGACGGAGGAACTTGGAATGCTGGAAACACAGAAGAGCAAAAACAGCCGAAATGAGGAAGCGTATACCCATGTGTGGGTGTGAAGCGGTGCATGGGGATACACCTCCCGAAATAGCACAGTGGATTTGACTTTATGTTACTCTGCTGTCATTTGGTGGTGATGAGAAGTCTGGCCCAATCCAGCCCTTGTTCATTTTGATAAGGGTCAGCTTGTCAGCATTGTCAGTTGACAGGCGAGTCGCTTATCAGTTATAATTCCCCCAGCGGCACTAAAAACACGCTCCGATAACACGCTAGCGGCAGGGCAGGCCAGGACCTCCAAGCCGTACAGAGCAAGTTCATTCCAAGTGTCCAGCTTGGATACCCAATAATTAAAAGGCACAGAGGAATCACGGAGGACGCTGGTACGGTCGGCAAGGTACTCCCTCACCATCTTTTAAAACTTTCCACTCCTTGTGAGAGTACCCCACACCTCAGGGCCTGTAAGCTGGGCGGGTCTCAGAAAACTGTCCCAGAACGTTGACAGTGTTCCCCTGCCTCTGCTGGATTGGAGTTGCGTCTCTCTCGACTGTACGCCTTGGTTGGGCAACGAACTGAGACCTCTGCCGCTAGCGTGCTCAAATGGGAATTTTTTTAACAGTTCTGCAGCAAGGGCCTTCTGGTACTGCCCCATTTTTGTAGACCTCTCCACCTCAGGAATAAGAGAGTGAAAGTTCTCCTTGTAGCGGGGGTCTAAAAGTGTCACCAACCAGTAATGACTGTCACCCAACCTTTTGACAACGCGAGGGTCACGGTTAAGGCAGCGTTACATAAAGTCAGCCATGCATGCCAGACTGGTAACGGGCAAGACTTCCGTGTCCTCACCAAGATGATGCCTGACCATGCTCTCTTCCTCCTCCTCCTCCCCCCTGTTCTCAGGCCACCCACGCTGAACCGGCGGTATGACAGTTGTACTGGTACTACCGTCTACAGCGCATGATACCAGCTCCTGTTCTTCCTCCTCCTCCTCCTCTCCCTCATTGTCCCCCAATGCACGTTGGGATGAGATGAGGCTGGGCTGTGTGTAATCACCCGCTACGGCTTCTTGATCCATCTCATCATACTCTGGCTGCAATGCCTCCTCTTTAATTCTCTGCAGAGAGCGTTGCAAAAGACAGACAAGTGGAATGCTGATGCTAATGATGGCGTCATCGCCACTCACCATCTTGGTGGACTCCTCAAAGTTTGTCAGGATGGTACATATGTCAGACATCCAGGTCCACTCCTGAGGTCTTATGTGTGGAGTCTGACCTGAATATCGACGGCCTTGTTGCAGCTGGTACTCCACAACTGCTCTCTTCTGCTCATAAATCATTTGCAACATGTGGAGGGTAGAGTTACAACGTGTGGGGATATCACACACCAGTCGGTGTGCCAGAAGCTGCAAATGCTGCTGCAACACAGCAAGGGTGGTGGAAGCTGTAGCCGCCTTCCGAAAATGAGCTGACAGGCGGCGTACTTTCACGAGCAGATCTGGCAACTCGGGGTACGATTTAAGAAACCGCTGAACCACGAGGTTAAGCACATGAGCCAGGCATGGTACGTGTGTGATCTCGCCTCGCCTCAGAGCCGCCACCAGGTTACGGCCATTGTCACACATGACCATGCCTGGATGTAGGTTTAGCGGTCTCAGCCACATATCTAACTGCTCTTTCACAGCTGTCCACAACTTACAAGCAGTGTGAGGTTTATCACGTAAGCTTATGAGTTTCAGCTCAGCCTGTTGCCGCTTGACTGAGGCAGTACTGCAGTGCTTCCAGCTTGTAACTGATGTGATATCTGAGATGGAGGCTAAACATGAGGAGGAGGAGGAGGATGATGTGCAGGAGCTGTACACTGTGGGGGAAACTCTGACTGACATAGGGCCCGCAATCCTCGGTGTGGGGAGGATGTGTTCCGTCCCAAGGTCCGACTGGGTCCCAGCTTCCACTATGTTTTCCCAGTGTGCCGTCAGGGAGATGTACCATCCCTGGCCACAAGCACTTGTCCACGTGTCCTTTGTCAGGTGGACTCTCCCAGTAACTGCGTTGTTGAGGGCACGGCAGATGTTTTGGGACACGTGCTTGTGTAGTGTGGGGATGGCACACCGGGCAAAATAGTGTCGGCTGGGGACCGAGTACCGAGGGACGGCCACCGCCATAAGGTTGCGGAAGGATTCCATCTCCACCAGCCTAAAAGGCAGCATTTCCAACGCAAGCAGTCGTGAAATGTGCGAATTTAGGACTGTGGCCTGTGGGGCATTGGCTGCGAATTTGCGCTTTCGTTCAAAGGTCTGGGATATGGACAATTGAACGCTGCGGTGGGACATGGACGTGGACGTTGATGCTGTTTCTTGAGAAACTGCCATAACTAGTGAAGACTGAGAGGAGGGGGCATCTTTGCATGCATTATGGACAGGGGATTGCCTTGCACGCACAACAGGGGGTTCTCTTACATGCACAACAGCAGAAGAAGCAGTGGTGACACCCGCTGACACTGGTCGTGGACCCTGGGGTTCGCCCCACAAAGTCGGGTGCTTTGCTGACATATGCCTGATCATGCTGGTGGTGGTCAGGCTGGTAGTTTTGTCACCCCTGCTGATGCTGGCCTGGCAGGTGGTACAAATGGCCTTCTTGGGGTTATCAGCAGAGTCTTTAAAAAAATTCCATACTCTGGAAGACCTACCGGTTGTACTGGCAACGTCCCTCGTGTTGGTGTTACGGGGAACGTTTGTCCGCCTTCTGTCTGCGGCCACCACACTGCTTCTTCCTGCCTGTTGCGGTACTCTGCCTCCCTCCCCCTGTGTGCTGCTGGCCTCGCTCTGCGTGTCCTCATGCCACGTTCGGTCAGTTACTAGATCATCCACCACCTCCTCCTCTTCCACTTCCGCACCACGGTCCTCCTCCTCACTTCGTGGCAATTGTGTCTCATCATCGTCCACCTCTTGAGACAAATTGCCAGCGTCGCCTTCCTGTGGCCATGGCTGTTCAAATATTTGGCCATCGCTACATGGGATCTCCTCTTCCACCACTTCAAACGGAGCAGGCGAGGGGCCCAAATATGGAAATGGACCAGTGAACAGCTCTTCAGAGTGTCCAACTGTGGAATCAAGGTGAGGAGGAGCATGCAGTCGAGACTCACGGCTACTAACACTTGACCGTGTGGAAGACAGACCGGAGGTGGTTGTGCCCAGGTGACTGGAAGTAGTTTCTGCTATCCAATTAATAACCTGTTCACACTGATCAGTTCGCAATAGTGGTGCTGTTGTATGCTTCCCTAGTAATTCGGTCAAGAACTGGGAGCGAGAAGATGTGGCTGTTGGTTGTTTCACATTTTCACCTTGGCCACGGCCCTGTCCTCTGCACGCACCATCACTAGAACGTCCAGTTCACGTCCCTTGCCACGTGCCTTGCCCATTGTAAATGAAGTAAAATAGCTTACACTCGCACTATCAATGGCAAAAGGGTAATAAAAAGGAGATTTGAACCGTGGAAGAGGAAAACCACAGTTCTAGTTCTCTGGCCTACACCTGAATCTTTTAAACAGATATATTTGTCTCTGAACAGTTAGCGAGACACTGAAACTGTTTTTTTTTATGCAAAAAGGTGGATTACACTCAGATTTGAACCGTGGGAGAGGAAAACCACAGTTCTAGTTATCTGACCTACACCAGAATCTTTTAAACAGATATCTTTGTGTCTGAACAGTCAGCGAGACACTTAAAATGTTTTTTTTTATTAAAAATGGCAAAAAAGTGGATAATACAGAGATTTGAACCGTGGAAGAGGAAAACCACAGTTCTAGTTATCTGGCCTACACCAGACTCTTTTAAACCGATATATTTGTATCTGAACACTCAGCGAGACACTCAAAATGGGTTTTTTTATTGAAAAAAGGCAAAAAAAGTGGATAATACAGAGATTTTAAGCGTGGAACTGCAAAACCACAGTTCTAGTTATCTGGCCTACACCAGACTTTTTTAAACAGATATATTTGTCTCTGAACAGTCAGCGAGACACTCAAAATGTTTTTTTTTTATGCAAAAAGGTGGATTACACCCAGATTTGAACCGTGGGAGAGGAAAACCACAGTTCTAGTTATCTGGACTACACCAGAATCTTTTAACCGGTTCCCGACCGCCCACTGTAGATAAACGTCCGCGCTGCCTGGGCTCTGTGCAGCGCCGACGTTTAAAAACGGTGGGTGGTCTCGCAGTGCTCAGGACCCCCAGGGTCCTGCAAGCACTGCGATTCCGGTGCAGAGCGTTAGCTCTGACAGGGTACATCATCGGGACCTGATTAGATCAGGTCCCAGTGATGTTAACCCTTTGCTGTCTTCTATATGCTGTGATCTATAGTGATCGCGGCATATAGGAGACAGCAGGAAGAGAGGGGGTCGTCTTACTTACCTCCGAAGACCTCCGTTTCGTTTGAGGACCTGGGGTTGCTATGGCAGCTGGAGGTCACATGACCGCCTCCAGCTCTGCCATATATGGTGTCCTTCCTGTCTGGCTTCAGCCTGTATGTAGCTGATGCCAGACAGGAAACTGACTGAAACAGTCAGTGAAGATCTCATGTAATGTAATATATGTCTATTACATTACATGAGATCAGTGATCAGAAAAATAAAAATTAATGTCCCATACAGGGACTAAGTAAAAATGTAAAAGAAAGTAAAAAAAAAGTTTTTAAACTATTAAAAAAAAAAATCACAAAATAAATAAAAATAAATAAATAAAATATTAAACCAATAAATCCGTATATTATTACAAAACCAAAAAAAGTACACATATTTGGTATCGCCGCGTCCGAAACAACCCGAGCTATAAAACTATCACACTAATTAACTCCTTCTGTGCACACCGTAATAAAAATAAATAAAAAACGGAGCAAAAAAAATGCTTTTTCATCATACCGCCAAACAAAAAGTGGAAAAAAATGCGATCAAAAAGCAGAATAGAAATAAAAATGGTACCACTGAAAACTTCATCTTGTTCCACAAAAAAAAGCCGCCATACAGCTCCATCAGCCGAAAAATAAAAAAGTTATAGAGCTCAGAATAAAGCAATGCAAAAAAAATATTTTTTTTTCTATAAAATTGTTTTATTGTGTAAAAGCGCCAAAACATTAAAAAAATACAATAAGTGTAGTATAGCTGTAAACGTACTGACCCGAAGAATAACGCTGCCTGATCACTTTTACCACACGCAGAACGGCATAAAAAAAAACTCAAAAAACAATTCCTGAAGTGTTTGTTTTTGTTAACTTTACCTCCCAAAAAACGGAATAGAAAGCGATCAAAAAATGTCACGTACCCAAAAATGGTTCCAATAAAAATGTCAACTCGTCCCGCAAAAAACAAGCCATCACATGACTCTATCGGCCGAAATATGGAAAAATTATAGCTCTCAAAATATGGTGATGCAAAAACTAGATTTTGCAAAAAAAGCGTATTTTAGTGTGTGACAGCTGTCAGTCATAAAAACCCGATATACATCTGGTATCTCTGTAATCGCACCGACCCGAAGAATAAAGTAATCTAATCAGTTATATCACACTAGGAACGGCATAAAAAATAAATAAAACAAATATTATTCGCCTGCTACTGATTTGTTTATTATGTCTCCCAAAGATCCCAGTAAGGCTCTGCTCACATTTATCCTGTGCTCTGCGCTGAGCACTTACACCAGAGTTTCCGTGTAAATCTCTGAAATACGTGATTCAGCCAGAACCCATGATGGAAGATTCCCTGTAATGAGGCAGATATAGGCCACTGTGGACGCCGTCTAGCCTGGGATCCCACGGTGTCATTTGTTTTAGGCGTGCATAAAAGTGCGGTTGGCCACAGTTTTGTGCACTTCTGAAAAAAAGGACACCACTAAACAGAGGCCAGACGGAGTCCAGAGTAACTCTGCTGCCTCATTATAGTGAATGGATCCTGCAGGGGTTTCATCTGAATTACATCACTTGGAAATTTAGATGGAAACCCCGATGTAAGTGCTCAGCCTAGAGCGCCGGATAAATGTTACGTAAAATGTTCCCAATAAAAGCTTCAACTCAGTCCTCAAAAAAAGCTAGTCCCCACTCAGGTCCATCATCTGTTAAAAATATAAGGGACTTCCAAGTTACTGGTAGCAGAAAGGCTCTGGAAAAGCAAAATGGTCCTTGCCCCCCAAAAGAAATTCAGAAAATTTTGTGCTCCTAAATCCAAATGCCTATTCTACAATAATTTGTTCTCCAATTGTCAAATAGCACTCCTTCCCCCTCAAATCTCACCATATGGCTAAGTGGTACGATACAGCCACATATGGGGTATTAACACTTTTAGAAGAAATTGTGTGACACATTTCGGCACCATTTTTACCCATTGCCCTGTGTGAAAATGTAAAATCTGAGGGTAAAACATTTTTTTGTGGTAAAAATATAATTATGCTTTTTTCACTGCCCAATGGTATAAATTAAAAAATTAAAAAATGCTCACTACTTCCCTAGATGAATTCCTTGAGAGGTGTAGTTTACAAAATGGGGTCACTTGTGGGGATTTCTGCTGTTTTGGCATGTCAGCGACTCTTCAAATGTGACATGGTGTCTGCTGCCTATCCCAGCCAACATAGCGCTTCTTTCTCTTCCGAACCCTGCCGTACACAAAAGCAGTGGTTTTCCCCCACATATGGGGTATCGGCGTACTCAGGAGAAATTGTACAACAAATTTCATGGTGCAATTTATCCTGTTACCCTTATGATAATGCAAAATTAGGGAATGAAAAACATTTTTTATGGGAAAAATGTGAAAATTTTATTTTTACGGCTCAATATTATAAACTTCTGTGAAGCAGCTGGGGGTGCAAGGTGCTCACCACACATCTAGATAAGTTCCCTAAGGGGTCTAGTTTCCAAAATGGTGGCACTTGTGGGGGGTTACCACTGTTTAGGCACATTAGGGGCTCCCCAAATGTGACATGGCGTCCGCTAATTATTCAAACAAATTTTACATTCAAAAAGTCAAATGGCGCTCCTTCCCTTTCAAACCCTGCCATGTGCCCAAACAGTAATTTGCCTCCACATATGGGGTATCGGCGTGTTCAGGAGAAATTGCACAACAAATTTCATGGTGCAATTTATCCTGTTACCCTTATGATAGTACAAAATTAGGGAATGAAAAACATTTTTTGAGGGAAAAATGTGAAAATTTTATTTTTACGGCTCAATATTATAAACTTCTGTGAAGCAGCTGGGGGTGCAAGGTGCTCACCACACATATAGATAAGTTCCCTAAGGGGTCTAGTTTCCAAAATGGTGTCACTTGTGGGGGGTTTCCACTGTTTAGGCACATTAGGGGCTCCCCAAATGTGACATGGCGTCCGCTAATTATTCAAGCAAATTTTACATTCAAAAAGTCAAATGGCGCTCCTTCCCTTTCAAACCCTGCCATGTGCCCAAACAGTAATTTGCCTCCACATATGGGGTATCAGCGTGTTCAGGAGAAATTGCATAACAAATTTCATGGTGCAATTTATCCTATTACCCTTATGATAATGCAAAATTAAGGGATGAAAAACGGTTTTGTGGGAAAAATGTGAAAATTTTATTTTTACAGCTCAATATTATAAACTTCTGTGAAGCACCTTGGGGTTCAAGGTGCTCACCACACATCTAGATAAGTTCCCTAAGGGGTCTAGTTTCCAAAATGGTGTCACTTGTGGGGGGTTTCCACTGTTTAGGCACATCAGGAGCTCTCCAAACGCAACATAGCGTCTGCTAATTATTCAGACAAATTTTACATTCAAAAAGTCTAATGGCGCTCCTTCCCTTCCTTACCCTGCCGTGCGCCCAAACAGTGGTTTTCCCTCACATATGGGGTATCAGCACGCTCAAGAGAAATTGCACAAAAAAATTTGGGGTCCATTTTTTCATGTTACCCCTGTGAAAATAAAAAAAATTGGGTCTAAAGTAACATTTTTGTGAAAAAAGTTAAATGTTAATTTTTTTCTTCCACATTCCAAAAATTCCTGTGAAGCACCTGAAGGGTTAATAAAGTTCTTGAATGTGGTTTTGAGCACCTTGAGGGGTGCAGTTTTTAGAATGGTGTCACTTTTGGGTATTTTCTGTCATAAAGACCCCTCAAAGTGACTTCAAATATGATGTGGTCCCTAAAAAAATGTTTTTGTAAATTTTGTTGGAAAAATGAGAAATCGCTGGTCAACTTTTAACCCTTATAGCTCCCTAACAAAAAAAAATTTTGGTTCCAAAATTGTGCTGATGTAAAGTAGACATGTGGGAAATGTTATTTATTAACTATTTTGTGTGACATATCTCTCTGATTTAAGGGCATGAAAATTCAAAGTTTGAAAATTGCAAAATTTTCAAAATTTTCGCCAAATTTCCGATTTTTTCACAAATAAACACAAGTTATATCGAAGAAATTTTACCACTATCATGAAGTACAATATGTCACGAAAAAACAATCTCAGAATCAGGGGAATACGTTGAAGCGTTCCAGAGTAATTACTTCATAAAGTGACAGTGGTCAGAATTGAAAAAATTGGCCCGGTCACGAAGGCAAAAACAGGCTCTGGCGCGAAGTGGTTAAACAGATATATTTGTGTCTGAACAGTCAGCGAGGCACTCAAAATGTTTTTTTTTATTGAAAAAAGGCAAAAAAGTGGATAATACAGAGATTTGAACCGTGGAAGAAGAAAACCACAGTTCTAGTTATCTGGCCTACACCAGAATCTTTTAAACAGATATATTTGTGTCCGAACAGTCAGCGAGACACTCACACTGTTTTTTTTTATTGAAAAAAGGCAAAAAAGTGGATAATACAGATATTTGAACCGTGGAAGAGGAAAACCACAGTTCTAGTTGTCTGGCCTACACCAGACACTTTTAAACAGATATATTTGTGTCTGAACAGTCAGCGAGACACTCAAAATGTTTTTTTTTTATGTAAAAAGGTGGATTACACCCAGATTTGAACCGTAAAAAAGGAAAACCACAGTTCTAGTTACCTGCCTACACCAGAATCTTTTAAACAGATATATTTGTGTCTGAACAGTCAGCAAGACACTCAAAATGGTTTTTTTATGCAAAAAAGTGGATAATACAGAGATTTGAACCATGAAACTGCAAAACCACAGTTCTAGTTATCTGGCCTACACCAGACTCTTTTAAACATATATATTTGTGTCTGAACACTCACAGACACACTCAATTTTTTTTTTTGGGGGGGGGGATACCAAAAGGTTGATAAGATGGGTATTTGTACAGTCTGACTGAGGAAAAAAAAAAAAAGAGGATTTAGATGAAAAAAAAAGGATTTTTCCTGGCCCCTGAGACCTGGGGCTAAGTCTAGCAATTTGAAAAGCAGCACACAGGACAGTAATGCAGTGTTTGTTGGTATAACCACTGTGTCTCCTATACAGCCTGCCTGCCTGCCTGATATCTGGGATGGATATTTGTCCTGAGAAGGACTGTTTGTTTGATTTTGCAGGCTTTACAGACCCTAAACTATCTATTTCGCAGTATAAATCTCTCCCTAACTCAGCAGCACTCTCCCTACACCGTCTGATGCGGAGCGACTGTGTCCAAGATGGCGGCGCCCGGTTTTAAATACTCGAGGTGACGCTGTGCAGCCAGCCAATCACTGTAATGCCCACAACCAAAATGGCTGCGGCATTACAGTGACTGGCTGGCAATCCCTGCATGTTCATTGGCTCTGTTAAGAGCGCCAAACATGCAGGGTGGAGACCCGAGCTCCCGCCCGATTAACCCGGAAATGCTCGGTGCTCGCCGAACATCTCAAGTAGTGAGATGCTCGGGTGAGTACCGAGCAGTGTCGAGCATGCTCGCTCAACACTAATACAGACACATTCATTATTAGAGCAGATACTGAGATTTACACCATGTATACAGGACAGGAGAAGTATACACGACGTGCACAGTTCCACAATATATACTGTGTTCAGAAATATAGAGTGGAGCTGTGTATATAGTATATACTGTAAAGATGTGCCAGTATATATAGTGTTGATTCCACACTTTATACACAGCATCATACTATATAAACATCTGTACACCATACACTATATATATATATATACACAACTCTACATTATACACTATATTAAGACAGCATTACACTATATACTAAATTACAATATATCTACTAATACCAAAAATTACAATATATCTACAATTTCCCTCAGGATCAATAAAATGTATTGTATTGTATATTATGACGCATACATCACATAGGAGACACACAGAGTAAATATCATATAGGAGACACTGCTGAATATATATCACATTGAGACTGCTGTATATACATTATATAGGTGATACTGTGACTGCTGTACTGTATATGTTATGTAGCTGATACTCGACTCTAAAACAGCAGTTGCAGAATCCCCTATACAGTGTATATAGAGCAGTCATAGTATCCCCTGTATAATGTATGTAAACTGCTGTATATACATTATATAGGTGATACTACGATTATACACAGCATTCTACATACATTATATAGTCAATATTGCGACTGCTGTATATACAATATATAGGTGATACTGCTACTGCTGTGTATAATTGAAGCATCATAATGTATATACAGCAGTAGCAGTATCACAAACAGTATATATTGTAATCACAGCAGTCCATATACATTATACAGTTGATACTGTGACTGTGTGACGCCTCATTCTCGAAAGAGCCCTTTTAGTTTTAAGTTTACCCTGGGTGATGGGGGACTCGGCGTCGGGTCCTGAGATGAAGAGATGGAGTGCAGCCGTGGCCCGGACCCGACCCGTGCTCAGGGCCGTGACATGAAAAGGAAGATGTTGTGGGCTCGTCCGGGTTGAGTGGCTTATTTAACGACTACGCCACCTGTGGTGCCTGGTGAAGGATCACCAGCGCCGCTGCAGTCCGCCGAGGCCCGGTGTTATGGCGGCCAAAGTTCTCGCTGCTCCCCACAGGCGGAGAAAGGCCTCGGGGCAGGCAGACAGGATGAAGGGGGGGAAGTAGTAGTGCGGGGAGTACGGACACCGCGTCGCGTGGCATGGCGCATAATGAACAGTCCGGAGGCCATAGGGGTGAACTTCCAAGGCTTTACTCACTTACAGATGACAGCGGGAAGGCAACTCCCTGCTCCCCGCGGAGTCCTGCGGCCACCAGGGACGGGGGTCCGACTACCTCCGAGGAAGTCCAGCATTCAGTCGTGTCCCCTCACCAGAGTGTTCCTGAACTACAGACTTCACCCTTTCCCGTCTGAGTGTGTGTAGATAGGCCGGGTCTCCCTGTGAGCTCCTCTCAGAACAAGGGCACGGGTGGCAGCTCCGTTCCGTCCGATACCCGGTGGGATCCTCTGGGCTTACCGGGCTTTCCCGTCCAGGACATAGAGTTGCGAGGTCGGGTGTCGGGGGCCGGTACCCCATTTGCAGCCGGAGTCCCTCTGAATATATCAGGTTGGCGAGGACAGGTGGCGTACACCGCTCGGTCTGCATCCTAACAGGGATTCATTTGCTGTGGAGCCACACTCTTAAGCTCCGGGCCTTCTTGATCCTGGTCCTTGGCCGGGTTGAGACATTCCTGGTCTACAACCTACCTCTCGTCCCAAGGCCAGGGTACGAGGGCTGTGTCCCATGCCGGTGCAGGCCCACACAGGATCTGCGCTCCCGGAGGGAGGTCACATTACACAGAGTAGTCTGACAGCACAGTACGACCACTAAAAGAGACCAAGATCAAAGATGGCTTTGAATTATATCTAAAATTTTTAAGTGTCACTAACTTGTAAGTCCTCCACCCTCACCCACTCACTGGTTCCTACCACTTTGTGTTCCCCAGTCTCCCTGTAACCAGGGGAGCAGCACCTAGTGCATACTAGCTCCCTCTGGTGGAGAAGTGTGGTGTTGGATGCCAGAGGTTGGGTCACGACTATCACACTGGCCTTACCTCAGAGGAGGAACACCACACTCCATTAAAGAAGTGCAGCATCCCTGTGGCGGTCGAACCCTCAGGGGGACCACAACTGCTGTATATAAATTATATAGATGATGCATATACAGCAGTAGCACTTGTATAATGTATATTCAGCAGTATCACCTGTATAATGTATATACAGCAGTAGCACCTCTATAGTGTATATGGACTGCTGTATATACATTATATAGGTGATGCACATACAGCAGTAGCACCTGTATAATGTATATACAGCAGTATCACCTGTATAATGTATATACAGCAGTAGCACCTGTATATGGACTGCTGTATATACATTATATAGGTGATGCATATACAGCAGTAGCATCTGTATAATGTATATGGCCTGCTGTATATACATTATACAGGTGCTACTGCTGTATCACCTACATAAAATATATACAGGAGTCAATATACATTATACAGGTAAAACTGACTGCTGTAAATACATAAATGTTCTATATTGGCACTCACCCAGATACTGGAGAGGTGAAGAGCTGCAGCGTGTCCATCAGTCGTGCAGATGAGCGGATGGATCCCAGTGGGGCCGATGAGCGAATCCCTGGGGCGGCGGGGCCTGTGAGCAGATCCCTGGGGCGGTGGGGCTGGTGAGTAGCGCGCAAACTCTGCCCCCAAAAAAACGTTCTGATGCTGGTACAGGCCAGGCCAGCGTCAGACACAGCCTGAGCCCTGTGTGTGCCGCCGCTGGCCGCCAGCCCTTTAAAATGTTTTAATAAACTCCTCTGTGCACGCGCTCTCTCCCCTGCATGCGCTGAGAAGGGCTGTTGCGGCTCGCACACACTCTGACAAGGGTTGCAACGGCGCGCACAGCGGCCTTGTCAGTGCGTGTAAGTGAGAGAGGGCACACACAGGGGCTTATTCAAAATTTTTAAAGGGCCGGCGGCCCACGTTATAGCTCAGGGCCTCCAGCCCACCGGGAAATTGCCCGCCTTGGCAGATTGCCAATCCAGGCCTGGGGGCAACCCTAAATATATACAGTAGCCACGATTAATTAAAACTGGCATTTCCTAAGAGCTAACAAAATAAGCCCTCTAGACATAGAAGATAACTTTTAATAAGCAATGATTAAAACACAATAGGACACATATAACACAGATAAATAAAATGCAACAGTAAAAAGGTAACTTAGTGCAATGACCCACACTTAATCATGTAGATCCTATGCTACCCACCCCGATAAAGAGGGGAAAGTTTATGGTCTACTGTAATCACAACTATCACTGTCTGATGTAGTGTTCATGTGGTTTACACACCAAGTCAACCTAGTTAAAACCAACAGGAATGTAGTGGGACATGATTAAGTGTGGGTCATTGCACTTTTTACTGTTGCACTTTATTTTTGTTATATGTGTCCTATTGTATTTTAATCCTTGCTTATTAACAGTTATCTTTTATGTCTAGAAGGTTTATTTTGTTAGCTGTTCTGTAATTACCAGAACACTTTATTAAGATTCGTTATCTGGCATTTTGTAAGCCAGTATTAATGAGTTGTGTGCAGAAATAAGATGCGCTGAATTCATTAAGAGTCACTAAATGAGTTTGGCTCATCTTATCAGTGGCGTACATGCATCTCTCAAGAAATGTTACTTCATTCAGGGAATGGAGAAACATTTCTGGCATAATGTGGGCCTCCACTTTCAATGAATTTGTCAGGTTGCCCCATCTCACCCAGGCTCCTCCCCACTTTGATGAAGTTGGCCAAAAGTGTGAAAACTCTAAAAGTTGCAATATTTTTTAGCAAATTTGCATTACATAAAAATTTTAAGACTTTTCAAAGTGCTTTACGCCATGAATCGAGATCATCATAGTAACTTGCATTGTGAGAGGCATTGTAAATGCTAATGCCACTATGGCTGGCATTTACATTTATTTATATGGCCACAGACAATAGTATTATATACAGTTGTGCTCAAAAGTTCACTTACCCCGGTAGAATTTTTGCTTTCTTGGCTTTGTTTCAGAGAATATGAATGATAACAAAAAAACTTTTTCTCCACTCATGGTTATTGGTTGTGTGAAGCCATTTATTGTCAAACTACTGTGTTTTCTCTTTTTAAATCTTAATAACAACAATATCCTTAGAAACAAATGAATTGGAACAATATTAGCGCAATGGAAATAGACATTAATCTGTCATCATTCTTCTCTAATAACACACTTGTCCTATAAAAAGTAAAACAATGTAGCTACGTTATTCAGCATGTAATCATTGGCTATCTTTAGGAATATGTTGTCCATGAAGAATATTTTTTAGATGTCTTTTTTGACAATCTTGCAACGATATAACTTTTAAAATATTTAACTCAGCTCTCTAGCCACAGGAATAGAATGGCTCCTTAATAGACTAGAGTGGTAAACTAGTCCTTTTGCTCAAAAATATATTGTATTCTAATAAAATATATATCACTATGACTAATTGGCCAAAGACATATAGTAGTAGCTTTGATTTTTGTAGTGAGAATCAAAGTTACATTTGTCGTTGTTTTAATCACAACCTTTGCTACATGATGAGCAGGCCTTTTAGATCATAAGACCCCCTAATTATTAGTTCCCCAGACAGATTAGAATGATAGTCTTTAATTAGTGAACAGATGTATCCCATATTAAGCCTAGACAGATGGGAAAAGTATTTAAAGAACAATACAGATGTTACAGCTAATCCTGTGCACCTATCCTATGATAACATTCATTTTGGTACTTTAGAAATTATCAATTAGTGAAGTGGTTAAAAGTTGCCCCTAACATCTGAAAACCTTATGTTCTAGTAGCTTGGGACTATATTTGACTGTTTCCTACATGCAACATACTTATTCCTCATAGAAACACCCATTATTCTTCAGTTATATATCTTACAACTTTATATCTAGGTCTCATACCTTGGTACAATCTATCAACAAGTCATTGATGTATTTTTTCTACGTATTAGTGCACAGCTCTTTAAACACTTTGCCTTGCCCCACCCTGTCCTCTGTATGTTGGCTTTACTTCATCAATCTTTTCAGCTCACTTTATGTTGGTTAAGCCTGATGAACCTCTTAATCTTTAATGGGGACCTGTCATGTCTGATAACGCTATAAACCTGCAGATATAAGGTTAATCTGTAGGAATTTCATTCCTCCCGGGAGCCACCAACTTTCAGTTATGCAGACGTGCCCATAGCAATTACAGTCGCCGCTCACAGTACTGAGAGTGGCAGCTATAAGCACACCCCGGCACTGACTGACAGCTGGCTCTGTACTGATGCACTGCTGAGCTGGCTGTCAGTCAATGTTAGGACGTGCTTATAGCCATTGCTCTCAGTACTGAGAATAGTGACTGTAATTGCTCTAGGCACACATGAATGCTAATGGGCCCTGAATCAAAACCTCCAACGAGGTCCCCAATTATTGCAAGTCTTTAAAGGGGTCATCTGGTCCAAACTGATAAGTCTGCAGTCACTCTGTGTGACTGCAGACTTATGAGTTCCCCCAGAGCACGCATGGTGAGCTGTGGGGATTCGCCAGTTTCAGACCCAGGACCGAAGGGTATGCATATGTTATATATATCCCCCGACCAATGGGCGCTGCCTTGCTCCATACACTTGAATTGACCTGAGGCGGCGCCCTGTCTAGCGATATGGCTGTTTAGTGGGCGTGGACGACTAGAGGGCATGCTCTCATTCCATATAAGAATATGGAGAGCGAGGCCGCACCCACTGGCCTGGAGTATGTATGACTCATACATACCCTCCGTTCCCGGGTCTGAAACTGGCAAATCCCCATAGCGCACAGTGTGGGACTTTTTGGACTTCAGGGCCCAGGTGCGATTGCAACCCCTGCACCTATTGTAGTTAGGCCCCTGCCAGCATAACTGAAAGCTGGCGGTTCCCAAGAAGAATAAAGTTAATTTTCTCCCATGTTCCGCACTTTCAGTACAGCAGCTGGGCCCCTTAAAAACTATGTTACCCTGCAGATTAACCCTATGTCCTCAGACTAATAGCATTATCAGTTCTGACAGGTTCCCATTAAAATGTTGGGTGAGTTGAAGATTTCAGGGCAACCAAGTACCAGATAGAAAGTCTATTGTGTGAATCCTGTGAGTCTTGAAACAACTGATTCGCGAAGATAGTACCAGTGCTCTGCTTGGCCAAACAGTATATCACAGTTTTATCCTACCTTTCCTTTTCTCTTTGCACAATATATGTCAAGATATGTAGTGTGAGAGGAATAGTTGTGAAACAAAACATCATTTTGTGATCATCTATCATGAGTGCCTAATGCTATATGTGCCTGTGTAAGGCACACAGAGGGGTTGTGATGTTGATTGCAGCCTTTCAAGGATATTACTAGCATGTAGTGATATTGTTTTGAATTTGTTCCTATGAGAAATTGGAGTCCTTAAAGGGAATCTTTCAGCTGATTCATGCTGCCCGAACAACGGGTAGAATGAATCAGAGACTATTTCCACTACAGAAAACAAACACATATATTTTATTCTGAAATGGCATCAAGGACAATTTGACTAGGATAACTTGTTACAGATGTATGTCCCAGGCAGCTTCTCACCTAGCCACTCACCAAATTAATAGTTGTCTCCCTATTTATGTGTATAGGGAGACATCTGTCAGTCTTGCTGAGAGGGGAAAAGGTGCAGCCTTAAACAACAAAAGCGTGTTGTATTATGCAAGAAAAGCATTACACATCAAAACATGTTGTACACAGTTAACAATCACAGCGCTCACGTGCATGTACACAGTTGTCAATGTACCAACTACATTATAAACATATCAGTGAATCAATCACAATAGTATAAATACTTACAATACCCAGTGCTGATCTCCCCACATTGGAATCAAACGGTAAATGACACAGGGCAATTGACTTTCAAGTCCATTGATTGGGGACCAGGTCTTCTTTATAAAAATGCATTTGTGAAGGGCACCCCCTCCTCTCTTGCCCCTGTGCAGGTACACAAACTACAGGTTATGTGTACAACTCCACAGAGATTATTCAGTGACCTGCATCCTTTTTAAAATTTCCGTGCCGCCGCCATCATTGTGTGCGCAGTATGAGTCGGTGTACTGTGTGCAGGGCTTCAATAAAATGGCACCGAAGGCGGCTCATTCGCAGATCGAGATGTTGGCTCAGTAAATTTTTCACCGAATCGAAATCTCGATCTCCACATGTGCTGCCTCCGAGACCTGTACAAGAAGCAGAGGGGGGAGGAGAACCAGAAGAAGACCCTGCCCATGTCATGCCCCAAAGCACACAAGACGTCATTTTATGAAAACTTCATAAGGTGAGTATTCAACAGCCACTGAGCTCATCACTTCACATCAGGTATCAAATGAAATAGCATCACAGCGCCATTATGGCCATGCCTTTAGTTTATAGGGCTAAATCCTGCTGATAGGTTCTCTTTAAGTCTTCAGCTGTCAAAACAGCTCAAATTTAGCTAGACAAAGCTGTCAGAACAAGTATAAAATTAAACTATATCTCAGTAAAGCAACATTTTTAGATGTTGCATCCATTCAGCTGTGGCACAAATATTTGCCAACAAAGTTAATATAAATGGTACTGGATTTTCTTTCTAAGCTATAAAAATAACTACAGGGTCCTGGCATTGCACTGTATGCATTCCCCAATGTACTATTCTTACATTCATTTAAAGAGGAGAAAAATATTTCCTGCTAGGCTCCATGATAAAGGAAGGTACATGCTTTGGGATATCCTTGGCCTGGCCAGAATTGTCATGCTTTTCCAGCAGCCTGAAGACATGAATTACAGAGATGCCACTGAAAGAGTAGAAACAGTGAGCTTGGCTTTTAAATGTCTGGTTAAGTATGAAATTATTACACAACGTCTGTTCATAAAACAAGACATTTCCTATTACCGATTGAACAAGTGTAGATTTTATCACTGTTGGAACGGTCAGCATTCTATGTATTGTGATAAGTTTCTCTATCAAGGTTCCTATAATGAAGATATAATAGTGTACTGAGTTAAAGAGGTTTTCCACTAGTATCATATTGATAATCTATCCCTGATGTAGGACATCATTATCAGATAATAATAATAATCTTTATTTTTGTATAGCGCCAACATATTCTGCAGCGCTTTACATACATTATTATTGCTGTCCCCATTGGGGCTTACAATCTAGATTCCCTATCAGTATGTCTTCGGAGTGTGGGAGGAAACTGGAGAACCCAGAGGAAATCCATGCAAACACAGGGAGAACATACAAACTCCTTGCAGATGTTGTCCTTGGTGGGATTTGAACCCAGGACCCCAGCACTGCAAGGCTGCAGTGCTATCCACTGTCGGTGGTGTTCTGAAGCCCGGATCGCTAACCATCAGCTATTACCACGTAGGCCAGATGTAAACAGTGTACAGAACGGAACAGTGTAAAATTTGTTTATTGCATGCATTTGGGTTTTCATTTTCTTTGGGGGAGTTTTCATTTTTACATTATGGGAAAGAAATAATAAAAATAATAAAACAGGTGCAAGGCTTGTTAGAGGTACAGGAGAGATATCAGATGCAGAAAACTAAAATTTCCATTTAATTACTATAAATATATGTTTTACATGTTGTTACATTTTAAAGGGGTTATCCAGCCTTAGGAAACAAGTCTGCAGTCACTCTATGTGAATGCAGACTTGTGAATCCTCCCATCGCATGCCTTGCACAGTGAGGACTCTCATGTGTCGGCGCCGGAGGTGGGTGGTCATGTGATGGCAAGTTTGACTAGACTGTGTCCAGCCTTGCTCAATACACTTGCATGGAGTGAGGCCACGTCTTTCTAGTCAACACATGACGGCATATATGCAACTCACATGCTCGAAGTCACCTGCTCGCAGCTTCCGGTGGCGGCACCAGATAATCTTCCATGGTGTGAGGGTTCACAAGTCTGCAGTCACATAGAGTGATTGCTGACTTGTAGCATAAAGCCGGTCAACCCATGTAAGCTTTAACCCTTTCTCTTAAACTATGTCACTTTTGCTGTAATTTAAAATAAATAGGTATAAAACTTGATGCATCATTTTGCACCCAAAAACACCAAATTTTGGCGCAAAGTTCAACAAGGTCTAAGTGCAAATAAATAATTAAATCTGACCCACAGTTTTTATTATTTCATGAAGTTATCTAATCCCCTTTCAGAATATATGTGGTGATCATCATCTGATTATGACTAGTGTTGAGCATTCCGATACTGAAATATCGGGTATCGGCCGATATTCGCGGCATCGGAATTCCGATACTTAATTCTTATACTTTTGCAATATCGTATACCGGAATCGGAAGTTCCCATAATGCAATGAGCCATTTTCATTTTATTCAGCCAATTAGGATCCTAAGAAGTGTGGGCACATCCTGTTAGGCATGTAGGCATCTTAACTAATGGCATGGCTGTGATTGGCTGCTGAAATGATGTCATGATGCACTATAAAAGCCGCCGCCGCCATTTTGAGCTCACTCTGCTGTGAATTCAGTTAGGGATAGGACGCTGTTGTTCTGAGGGACAGTTTTAGCTACCTATTTGGTCTATTCTGCTTTACCCAAGCTACTTAATAAATCGCTGTGCCTTGCAGTGCTAGTGCACAGTTCTCTGTGCTGTTCACCGCTTTCTGCAAGGTCTGTGTGTGTGAGTGCAGCTCACCCTGTAGTGTGTGCTTCAACCACGTCTGGTTGTAGTGCACTCAGTGTGTGTCACTGCCTCATACATTGTCCTTTTTTGCCAATTCATAATTTTTCCTGATATCTCCTATTAGTGTGGTGGTTCCATCCGTATTCAGATAAATTGGTTCCAAACACACTATATAGGAGTAGATAGAGAAATTTTTTTGGTCTTGCAGCGCTAGTGCACAGTGCTCTGCATCTGTACTGTTCACCGCTGTCTGCAAGGTCTGTGTGTGTGAGTGCAGCTCACCCTGTAGTGTGTACTTCAGCCACGTCTTGTTGTAGTGCACTCAGTGTGTCTCACTGCCTCATACATTGTATTTTTTTGCCAATTCATAATTTTTCCTGATATCTCCTATTAGTGTGGTGGTTCCATCCGTATTCAGCTAAATGGGTTCCAAACACACTATATAGGAGTAGATAGAGAAATTTTTTTGGTCTTGCAGCGCTAGTGCACAGTGCTCTGCATCTGCACTGTTCACCGCTGTCTGCAAGGTCTATGTGTGTGAGTGCAGCTCACCCTGTAGTGTGTGCTTCAGCCACGTCTGGTTGTAGTGCACTCAGTGTGTGTCACTGCCTCATACATTGTCCTTTTTTGCCAATTCATAATTTTTCTTGATTTCTCCTATTAGTGTGGTGGTTCCATCCGTATTCAGCTAAATTGGTTCCAAGCACACTATATAGGAGTAGTTAGAGGAGCCTTTCTGCAGCATTGGGCCCTGCAGCCCCAGCCAGATTAGCATTAGCCTATTTTTTGTAACCTCATCTATTGCATTGTAGGTTACCTTCCTACATTGTAATAGCTACAAAAAGTTTGTGATACTATCGGTATTACATCTTTAGGCACATCCAGTGTCTTTTTGTGCCAAAAAAAAACTAAATAAAGTTCACCAAACACTCCACTTTACAGTTGTGTAGGCCATATTAGCTCATATTAAAGTCTAGTCCACACTTTATAAAATTAGTGTTTCTTATACCTGTTAGCAGCTGTTCAGGAATAAGCACACTAAGCCCTTAGTACTTTTCTGCCTATCTTTATCAGTCTACCAAGATGAAGAAGACAGGGAGTAAGGCATGTGGTCGTGGGCGTGGGCGTGGAGTTTCTGCAGGGAGAGGACGTGAGGATTCTGTGCCTGCAGGGAGAGGACGTGGGGATTCTGTGCCTGCTGCGGGCACCAGTGACTCAGCATCCCCCAGTTTTACCAGGGAACAGTCCTTTATGCGCAGCTTTGTAGGAGCTAGCCGTACCCCACTGCTGCGGGAGGACCAAATTGAAGCCGTTGTCGGATGGATGGCAGCTAACGCATCGACTTCAATTAGTTACAGATCCTCTCAGGTCCTGAGCACTGAAGAGCACCCATCTGTCTCTTCACCACCTGCCAAATTGCCCAGGCAGTCAGAGAGCCCTGGACAGGAGCCATCTCTACTTCTGTTCTCTGAATCTCTTGGCTTGGAAAGAGGGGGCCAGCCAAGCAGAATTCGAGAATTTGAAGAAGAGGTAGTATGAAGTGATGCGCAACCGTTTTGTCTCTCTGAATCTGAAGAGGCGGGTGGGCCAGTGCCTATGGTCAGCAGCACACCTCAGTACGCATCTGATGATGAGACTCAGGTGCCACTTTCTGGTGCGTACTGTGCTGTCGAGACTACCCAGGAGAAGCAGTTGTTTGAAGAGGGTGGTGTAGATGATGAGGTACTTGACCCATCATGGCGTGAGGGACAGGAAGATGGTGGGAGCAGCTCTGAGGAAGAGATTCCCCGAACAGCCCAAAAAGGAGGGAGAGGGAGAGGGCAGACTTAGTTGCCTGTAGCCTCCACTTCGGCACCCATTAGGGGCATGGCTCTTCCAAAATCCAAAGCGGGCGCTCCCAAGACTTGCAGTGCCGGGTCCTTTTTTGACACAGTTGCAGATGACATTTGCTTTGTCAAATGCAAGCTGTGTAATCAGAAGGTGAAAAGAGGGAAAAGTGTCAGCAACCTCAATACCACAAATATGTGGAAACATGTGTGGACCAAGCACGTGGTGGAGTTACAAAAACACACTGAAGACCTAGGCCAACCTACAGCGCCACCTACCACCTCTTCAGCTCGTGTTGTAGCCTCTTCCTCCAGCTCACACACAGCTGGTTCGACTTCCTCACAGGATCGCCATGGAAGAATCTCAGGCACTGTTGTACAGAGACACAGTGTAATTCCACCCACAGCACCACTTTCCCAGTCATCCTCACACTACCAGGCCAGTCTACAGCCATCGTTAGCACAGGCATGGGAGAAAAGGCGCCCCTACTCGGCAAACCACCCCCGAGCACAGGCTCTGAATGCGGGCATTGCTAAACTACTGGCCCTTGAAATGCTATCATTCAGGCTGGTGGAGACTGACACATTCCGTAACTTTATGGCATTGGCTGTCCCACAATACAACGTGCCCAGCCGCTTTTATTTCAGCAGGCAAGCCGTCCTTGCCCTGCAACATCATGTGGAGGGAAAAATTAAACATGAGCTACAAAACGCCATCAGTAGCAAGGTCCACCTGACCACCGATGCGTGGACCAGTAAGCATGGACAGGCACGATACCTTTCCCTCACTGCCCATTGGGTAAATGTTGTGGAGCCGAGTACAGAGTACAGAGAGTGGCGCTGTACGTGTTCTGCCAACTAGAGATGAGCGTTGTTCTACTCGAACTGTTCGCCAATCTCAAATTCGAGCTGTTTTGGGCGGTGTTCAAGCCGTTCGGCGAACACGAACAATTTGAGAAAAATTCGGCTGTTCGAGGTTATGTTCGATAATTGTTCGTGCACCAAAATCATAACTGGATTTTTTCTCAGTAATGATGAAAATTAATGTTAATACGCAGTTTGAGTGTACAGCGGGGTGGGGGGAGGGGCAGGGGATGGATCTCTGCAGGAACAATGAAGATCTCCATTTTTTTTTTCTCTTTCCCGCATTTACAGTGGGGAGGTGCAATCTGTCAGCCTATCAGCAGCGCACACACGGAGCGAAGTGCTTTTTTTCACACAAGCAAGGGCATGTGTCATTGGCAGTGTATGTCACATGTCCTTGCCCTATAAGACCAAGCCATTTTCCCCGTCGCCACCATTTTCTCACTGCTGCAGCTGCGTGTTAGACGGCACCGCTGTTGCTGTGTGCGCTATACCTTGTTAATTTCAAGCCAATTTTCGCGCAAATCTACAGATAGCTTGGGAGTAGGGAATAGTTGTGATTGCAGTCCTTTTAAGGACTAGGTTACAGCATTTCCTACGACTTTTATCAGGCAGGTCTGTGCTCTTAAATAGATAGATTGTGGGAGTAAAGACTAATTGTAATTGGAGTCCCTTTCAGGACTAGGTTACATCAGTTCCTATCAGTTTTTGCCAGGCAGGTCTGTGCCAGTGCTGTGCAAGTTTTTTTTCACACCATTTGGCTGAATCTAGCAAAGCTAATCCTTTTTGGCCTATTGCAGAGTGTGTTAGTCAGTGGAGTAGCCTATCTGTGTTGCAAGATATACCACCTGTGTATAGAATACCAATTTTTTTACTGCACCTAGTGAAGTAAAATCTTTTGGGCATAGCATCATTCTATTAGTCCATCTATACTGACCTCCATCAGGTTGCAAATTGAATATAATTTTTTTCTGCATCTAGCTCTGAAAAAATATTGGGCTTCTAGCTGTGTGTGGGACTTGTTGTATTAGTCCATCTATACTGACCTCCATCAGGTTGCAAACTGCATATATTTTTTTCTTCATCTACCTCTGAAAAAATATTGGGCTTCTAGCTGTGTGTGGGACTTGTTCTATTAATCCATCTATACAGACCTCCATCAGGTTGCAAACTGAATATATTTTTTTCTGCATCTACCTCTGAAAAAATATTGGGCTTCTAGCTGTGTGTGGGACTTGTTGTATTAGTCCATCTATACTGACCTCCATCAGGTTGAAAACTGCATATATTTTTTTCTTCATCTACCTCTGAAAAAATATTGGGCTTCTAGCTGTGTGTGGGACTTGTTCTATTAATCCATCTATACAGACCTCCATCAGGTTGCAAACTGAATATATTTTTTTCTGCATCTACCTCTGAAAAAATATTGGGCTTCTAGCTGTGTGTGGGACTTGTTGTATTAGTCCATCTATACTGACCTCCATCAGGTTGCAAACTGAATATAATTTTTTCTGCATCTACCTCTGAAAAAATATTGGGCTTCTAGCTGTGTGTGGGACTTGTTCTATTAATCCATCTATACAGACCTCCATCAGGTTGCAAACTGAATATATTTTTTTCTGCATCTACCTCTGAAAAAATATTGGGCTTCTAGCTGTGTGTGGGACTTGTTGTATTAGTCCATCTATACTGACCTCCATCAGGTTGCAAACTGAATATATTTTTTTCTGCATCTACCTCTGAAAAAATATTGGGCTTCTAGCTGTGTGTGGGACTTGTTCTATTAATCCATCTATACAGACCTCCATCAGGTTGCAAACTGAATATATTTTTTTCTGCATCTACCTCTGAAAAAATATTGGGCTTCTAGCTGTGTGTGGGACTTGTTGTATTAGTCCATCTATACTGACCTCCATCAGGTTGCAAACTGAATATATTTTTTTCTGCATCTACCTCTGAAAAAATATTTGGCCTTCTAGCAGTGTGTGGGACTTTCTCTATTAGTCCATCTATACTGACCTCCATCAGGTTGCAAATTAAAAATAATTTTTATCTGCATCTAGCTCTGAAAAAATATTTGGCCTTCTAGCAGTGTGTGGGACTTTCTCTATTAGTCCATCTATACTGACCTCCATCAGGTTGCAAATTGAATATAATTTTTTTCTGCATCTAACCCAGCCAATAGTTTTGGCCTAATACCACAGTTTGGCCACTCAGCTCTGCTCGGTTCCCATCCATTGTTTTTTTGTGCAAACAACTCCAGAGTTGTTAATTAGTTAACCACCAAAATGAGTGGAAAAAGGCCTGCTGCTGGTGGAAAGGGGAATAGGCGTGTTGGGAAGGGGAAAAAAGGTTGTGTCCGTGGGGTAGGTGTTAAAGCAACAGTAACATCTGCAGAAGAAAGACCATCTTCCAGCCAAACTAAAATGTCTACTTCTTTTAGCGGACATTGTGATAAGATCCCTTTCTTACGGCCACGCCAATCGCTACAAATTCCAGATGAGGCACAAAAACAGCAGGTGCTTCAACGGATATCAAGTGCTCCTTTAAGTGGGCTCTCCTCCACATCAACTTCAACATCACAAATACTCCAGTCCTCAAAGGTGTCACCCCAATCGCACTTGCTTCCTGACAGCTCCCAAATCTCCAGCTGCCCGTCTGAGTATGAGGTAGAACAGATGGTTGAGTCTGCAGAGCTGTTTACTCATACTATAGCCTGGGAATCAGAGGTCGACTCCAGCGCTTCTGTGAATCCAGACGAGGAAATGATCTGCACTGATGCCCAGAATCTTTATGAGTTGGATCCAGGACCAGACGCAGAAGGTTCTGACCATAATGTAGACCCTCATTCCCAAACTGTAACTCCTGTTGGTGGAGACAATGAGGAAGACGATGATAAGACTCAAATACCTGATTGGAGCGACAACTTTAGTTTTTTGTCAGGGCAGGAACAGGTTGGCTCTGAGGACGACGGGTGTGATAACGCACAGGGTGATGATGATGAGGTTGAAGATCCCACTTACTGTCAACTCACAGTCAGCCAAGAGATGAGGTCAGCAGAGGAGGTGGAGGAAGATGCTAGTGACGACGAGGTCAGGTTGCGCCTTCCTGGACAGAGACGTAGTACTGGAAGCACGTCAACAACTGTATCCTCAAACACAACTCTGCCTCTCACCACAAGTCGTGGTGGCTCTTCAGGTCGCATGGGTGCTAAGCCTTGCATAGCCTGGGCATTTTTTCAGATCGATAAAGATGACCCAACTCGTGTTATCTGTAACATTTGTCAGCAAAAGCTAAGTAGAGGCCAAAAAATACATAGTTTGAGTACTTCATGCATGAACCGGCACATGGACATGAAGCATAAGTTGCAGTGGGAAGCTCAGTGTGCTACAATGCGGCCTAGCCGGCCGGGCCAACCACTGTCTGCCATATCTTGTGCATCCGCGGCCTCTTCATCCTCTGTGACTGGGGGGACAGCAGTCACACCTGTTTTGGGGCGCAGACCTGCCACCTCTTTACCCGCAACAGCCAGCGTGATTGGCAGGTCATCATTTTCTTTGGAGGTGGTAACACCAGCTGGTGTTGAGCGCTGTCCGACATCGATAGCACCACCTTTGGATCAAGGCAACCTAACATGTCCGCCTGCATCTTCCTCACAGACCGGCAGTTTGCCGGGGACACCCTTATCAACCCCGTCTAAGCACAATAGCCAGCCCTCGGTCCCTCAGATGTGGACAAGTAAAAGACCATTTCCTCCTAGCCATGAGAAAGCTAAGAGGTTGAATTTCACCATCTGCAAGTTCTTGGCTACAGAAATGCTGCCTTTCCGCCTGGTGGACACAGAGGATTTTCGAGACCTTATGTCCGTTGCAGTGCCCCAGTACCAGATGCCCAGTCGGCACTACTTCTCAAAGAAAGGTGTGCCTGCGCTCCACCAGCATGTCGCACACAACATCACCGCGTCTTTGAGAAACTCTGTGTGTGACAGGGTGCATTTCACCACAGACACTTGGACGAGTAGGCATGGACAGGGGCGTTACATGTCGCTGACTGGGCACTGGGTAACTATGGTGACAGCAGGACAAGGGGCTGCTGTCCAAGTCTTGCCGTCCCCACGAGTTGTGCGTCAATCCTCTTTATGTTAAAGTTCCTCCACTGCTTCTGCCTCCTCAACCTCCTCTCGGTCTTCCACCTGCACCCAAAGCCTGTCTGGTCATGCCACAAGCTTTCTAACTGCGCAAAAGGGATCCTGCACACCTCCTTACTATGCTGGCAGTAGGGCTCAACGTCATCAGGCGGTTTTTACATTGAAATGTCTGGGAAATGTGAGTCACACAGCTGAGGAGTTGTGGTCAGCTCTGGAGAACCAATTTCATGAATGGTTGTCTCCACTGGACCTGAAACCAGGGAAGGCCGTGTGCGACAATGCTGCAAACCTGGGTGTGGCCCTTCGCCGGGGCAATGTCACACACGTGCCTTGTATGGCTCACGTGTTGAACCTGGTTGTCCAGCAATTTTTAGCCCACTATCTCAGACTAGATGGCCTTCTGCAGAGGGCACGGTCGCTGTGTGCTCACTTTCGCCGTTCGCATCCCGCAGCTCAGCGACTTACATCTCTACAGAAGTCGTTGGGCCTGCCACTTCACCGGCTAAAATGCGATGTGCCTACCCGGTGGAATTCAACTCTGCACATGTTGCAGCGACTGTGGCAGCACCGACAAGCCCTGGTGCAATACGTTCTGATGTATAGCCTGGGCCAACGAGATCCAGAGGTGGGGCAAATCACGCTGGAGGAGTGGTCTCAGATCAGGGACCTATGGCGACGAAGATGTTTAGTGCTGACGATGCCATTATCAGCATGACTATTCCGGTGATTTACATGCTGGAGCACATGTTAAACAGAATTCGGAGTCAGGTGGTGGCACAAGAGGAGGTGGAGGAAGTAGAGGAGGAGGAGTTGTATGCGGAAGGGCTAACATCTGCAAGGTCCAGACGGTCGGCAGCACCAAGGCGGCAGGCATGTGAGGGTGGGGGAGATGGTTTTACCAGGGCGCATGGTAGCAGCCAAACTAGTGAGGAAGGTGCAGGAGCCCAGGAAGAAGTGGAGGACGAACTGATGGAAGACTCATCAGATGAGGGAGACCTTGATCACATTTCTGTTGTGCGAGGTTGGGGGGAGAGGACAGAGGAAGGAAGCATGATTATTACCTCGCCACCAACACAACAGGGACTTGGTGCTCCTGGATGCGCAACACACATGAGTGCCTTCTTGCTGCACTACCTGCAACATGACCCTCGAATTGTGAGAATTAGAAATAATCCTGACTACTGGGTTGCCACACTGTTAGATCCCCGGTACAAAAGTAAATTTGCAGAAATTATTCCTGCCATAGAAAGGGATGCACGCATGCAGGAGTATCAGCAGAGACTGTTGCAGAATCTTACATGTGCTTTTCCACAAAATACCAGTGGTGCACGTAGTGAATCTCACAGTTCCAACTTGCCAACCGTGGGACCGTCAAGTGTTCAGCACTCAAACCGTAACAGAACCACAGTATCTGCTGGTAACATCAATTTTGCGGAATCATTTCACCACTTTTTTAGCCCATCCTTTGCAAGGCCACAGGAGACAAGAAGTCTGACACATAGTCAACGCCTAGAGACGATGGTACAGGAGTATCTCCAAGTAAACATTGAAGCCACGACTGTGTCACTGGACCCTTGCTCTTTTTGGGCTTCCAATCTGGATAAATGGCCGGAGCTAGCCACTTACGCCTTGGAGATCTTGTCATGCCCCGCAGCCAGCGTTCTGTCTGAACGTGTGTTCAGCGCTGCTGGTGGTGTGCTGACAGATAAGCGCACGCGGCTCTCCACTGATAATGTAGACAGACTCACGTTCATAAAGATGAACAAATCATGGATCCGAAACGACTTTTCTACCCCTGTGTCATCCTGGGGAGAGTAAAAGCTTGATGATTGGTTAAAATCACCCTACCAACCGTTTTAAGCTTTCAAATTACTAATCATGTTTATCTGTATCTTGGCTGGAAAATAATTTGGGCTTTGTAGCAGTGTGCAGCACTGATTCTATTAGGCCATCTATAATAAGCTCCACCAGATTTAAAATTACTAATCTTGTTTATCTGTATCTTGACTGGAAAATAATTTGGGCTTTGTAGCAGTGTGCAGCACTGATCCTATTAGGCCATCTATACTAAAGCTTCACCAGATTTAAAATTAATAATAATTTTTAGCTGCATCTAGCCCGGAAAATAATTTTGGGGCTCCGAGATGCGCAAGACACATAAGTGCCTTCTTGCTGCACTACCTGCAGCATGACCCTCATATTGTCAGAATTCGAAGTAATCATGACTACTGGGTTGCCACACTCTTAGATCCCCCAAACTTTTCGATCAACCTTTTAATTTTAATAAAGACCAAAAAAATGGTCATTTTTGAAATTATAAGCATTAGCAGGTTGTTAGAAACTGAAATCAAACAGTTTTCAACTCAAAACTTTATTCTAGGTGATGTTACATTTTCACATAGGACCCCTTGTTCGAAAGGAGCTTCTGAACTCTCTCGTCCATTGAATTTGTCAGGTTTTGGATGGTTTCTGCTTCAATTGTTTTGCATGAGGACAGAATACCCTCCCAGAGCTGTTGCTTAGATGTGAACTGCCTCCCGCCATCATAGACACTCCTTTTAATGATGCTCCAAAGGTTCTGAATGGGGTAGAGGTCAGGGGAGCATGGGGGTCACACCATAAGTTTGTCCCCTTTTATGCCCATATCAGCCAGAGATGCAGATGTTTTATGTGCAACATAAGATGGTGCATTATCATGCAGAAAAATGATCTTGCTGTGAAATACACGGTTCTTCTTCTTGAACCATGGCAGGAAGTGCTGTTTGAGAAAATCCACATACATTATGGAGTTCATCTTTAGCGCCTTCAGGGATCCTAAAGGGGCCGACAATCTCTCTCCCCATGATTCCAGCCCAAAACATTACTCCACCTCCTCCTTGTTGGCGCTGTAGCCGTGTTTGCGTGGGGTGTCCATCAACCAGCCATCCTCCACTCCATCCATCTGGACCATCGAGTGCTGCACGGCACTCATCCGTGAACAAAACAGTTTTGAAATCAGTCTTCATGTAATGTTTGGCCCACTGGAGCCGTTTCTGCTTTTGTGAAGTGGATAGAGGAGGTCGACAGGATGGCGTATGCACAGCTGCAAACCTCTGAAGGACCCTGCATCTTGTTGTTCGGGGGATGTTGGAGGCACCAGCAGCTTCAAAAACTTGTCTGCTGCTATGACAAGTCTTTTTTGCCGCTGCTCTTTCAACCTGACGCAATTGCCTGTAGGAAAGAGTCCTCAATTTGCCCTTATCAGAACGCACACGTGTGTACTGTGAATCAGCTACATACTTCTTGATTGCCAAGACACTTCATCCTGATCATCGCACAATGTTGATTGTAGTCATACCTTGACCTAAACACTCCACAATTTGTTGCTTCTCAGCAGCCGACACATCCTTTTTCTTTCCCATTTTGGCAGAAAATGTAGGCTGCTTAATAATGTGAGACAGCCTTCTTAAGTAGTCTTGCCTTTCATTGGACACACCTGCCAAACTAATTAGCACAGGTGTCTGCAATTGCTTACAGTGATATAAAGAGCCCTGACACACATCACCATCAATGAGTTTAACTGACAAACAAACAAATTCTTCCCTTATCACTCCTAAACACTTTTTGCATAATAATTTGGAACACAGTGTACATGTGCTTTTCCACAAAACACCAGTGGTTCACGTAGTGAATCTTACAGTTCTAACTTGCCAACCGTGGTCTGTATGGAGTTGTTCAATAAAGGGCCCAAAATTAAGATAACATAGATGGGAGAGGTCTCTATGAATAGGAATTCCTAAGTATTTGATACCCTGTGAGGGCCAGGCAAAGGGAAAGTTGGACTGGATGGAATCCTATATGGATTTGGGGAGGGAGACATCGAGGGCCTCAGACTTCGCTGCATTGATTTTAAAATTTGACCATGTAACAAAGTGATCTATTTCAGCCATAACAGCATGGATGGATATATGTGATTGAGTGATATATACTAGGACATCATCAGCAAATAGAGAGCACTTGTACTCGGTGCCTCCCACCTCAATCCACCTAATATTGGGGTTATGGCGAATTGATGAGAGCAGGTGCTCCGTCACTAGGATGTATACGAGAGGGGACAGAGAACATCCCTGCCTTGTCCCATTGGTGATTGTGAAAGGTGATGAAAATGTTCTGACGCGCCCCCTGGGCCTTGGGACACCCGGAGCCGGACCCTTTTTGGTGGATGCTGGTGGTTGTAGTCTCCGTGGCGGCAACCCGGTTCCGTGGCTCAGGGCGGTCAAACCAGTGGCGGAACTATTTATGTGGTTTTGATGTTTAAATGTCCGACTACGCCACACGTGGATTGCGGTCAGAGTGAACCGCCGCTGCAGGGCAGACCGCTGAGGCTGGTGTTGTGGGTGCAGCAGAGCGTAGCATAACTCCCCACGGGAGGAGTATAGCCTCAGGGCAATGTATGCGGAGGATGGGGTTGATGGTGCAGGACTGCAGCAGTAATGACACGGAGTCAGTGATGCAGTCCAGGGCCTTTACTCACAGTTCTTATTATCCAGACCACGTCTGCAGGTAACGGCTGCCCACGTCGTACTGTGCTCACCAGGTGAGGGGCTCAGACAACTCCCAGATAACTTTGGAGTGCTTCACAGGACCCCCTTTGTGTGTCCTTTGTCTGGCCTTTCTTACCAACCCTTCGGTCCGGCTGCCTCGGGTCTCCTCTTGGTAAACTTGGCGCCAGTTTCCCTGACCTTATGTGGTGCCTTCCTAGCGGGTGTAGCGAGGGGCTGCGCCACATAAAATGTCACAGCCTCCTGTTTCTAGCTGAGGGTCGTTTCCTGCCTCCACTAGTTTCGGGGACCGGTCTCCCCCTTTGGCCTGACCCCTCCACGCAGGTGGATTCGGGCGTGCGGTGGCGACTCGCCCGTCCGCACCCCTGAGATCCCTTCGTTCCTCGTTCCTGGAGCCTTCTCCGCTCCTCTTCCTTCCTTCTCCCTCTTCCAGGCCTGGGCCTCTGTTACTAGGCCCGCCTCCGGAGCAGAGCTCATGCAGAGCCCCTGCTCCCTGCCACTTCTGCTCAGACTTCTCTGCACTGAACTAAGATGGTGCCCACCTTTTATACTCCCTTCTCAATGCACCCAGGAACTGCTTCCTCTCTGCTCCTGCACTACAGGGTTCCCCTTCCTCAGTGTTCCCTCCCCCCACTCCAGCCAGGGACAGGGACTGTCGTGCCCATCTCAGGGGCATATTGGTCGCCCTGCCCCACGGCAATGTGGTGTAATGCATGTAGGTGTCGGGTCCTGATCCACACTACATCCTTAACTGAGAGTGAGATATCACACCTCTGGGTGAGGTGCAATACCTCTGTAGCAACCGAGCCCTCAGGGTGCTACAGTTCCATTTATCTTCAGCCTAGGTGACGTATTGCGATACAGGGCCGTGATTTTGGCTATAAAAGGGTCCCCTAGACCCCTACCCCAAGCTTTTTAAGAGAATCATATATGGCGTGCCAGGAGACTCTATGGAATGCTTTCTCAGCATCCAACGAGAGTATCTAATTACAAATTTTTAACTGCATCTAGCCCAGGAAATACTTTGTGCCTAGTAGCAGGGTCTGCTAGTCAGCGGATTATCCCGGCTGTTAAGCAAGCTACACCACCTGTAGTTTGGACACTTCATTTTTTCAAAGGAAATGCTTCGGGACCACGGGATACTCAGTGAAGAGCATCAGGAGGCACCCCAAGGCATAGGGGCTGGGACTGGCAGTAGGATGCCTTGCGGTGGACAGCCGAGCTCGATCCTTATAAAAGCTTTTTAACTGCAGCAGCTTTAGTGGACGCTACTGGAGCTGGAATTACGCGGCTGCTGGCATGAGACTTGCCCTCCAATAGATCCTTGTAAATGGATTTAAAGTGTATTTATTCAAATTAGAGAGACAATTTAAATTAAAAAGCTTAGAGCTGCCTCCACCACAGGGGGGCTCGCTCGACCCACCAGCGGACAGGCACCAGTATTGGGAGAGGGGGGCTGGCCGTCAGGGTTCACCGCGGCTCTGGCACAAACCCGGCGACACGGAGGTGGCACGGGCAGGAGCGGACTGAACGTGTCGGCTTCTCACTTTTTGGATTTTAGAAGGGCATGACATGCCTATATCTGTGTCTCCCCCTCCTTTTACTCCTCCACCTCTTTTCTTTTCGCATGACTATATGTACTTGTCACTTTTCCATGTGTTAGTTGTGTCTTCTGAGCAGTTTGTCAGCTTTTGGACACCTTTGAAGGTGTTTTCTATGTGTTTCTATGTGTTTTTGTTTGCCTGCCATTGGTTTTAACGGTGTTCGAAGGTGTTCGACGAACAGTTCGACGAACAGTTCGGCGAACACACGGGTGTTCGACGAACCGAACCGAACTCGAACACTACGGGGGTGGCTCAACACTACTGCCAACTCCAAGGATTGCAGGAATCCAGTCTGTACACATTGACTCCTCCTCATACTCCAGTTCCTCTGAATCAGCGCTGCAGGAGCCGTCATGGTCTACCTCCACATCGACCCGTGAACGGTTACCTGTTATGATGACCGATACCGATATGAGCACAGCCGTGGCCAAACGTCAACAGGCCGTATTAAAATTAATTTATTTGGGGAATCGAAGCCACACAGCGCAGGAGCTCTGGAATGCCATCAAGCAGCAGAGCGACGTGTGGTTTGTGCCAGCGAATCTCCAGCCAGGCATGGTAGTGTGTGACAATGGCCGAAATCTGGTGGCAGCTCTGGGCCTAGGCAACCTCACTCACATCCCATGTCTGGCACATGTGCTCAACTTGGTCGTGCAGAGTTTTTTGAGGGACTATCCGGATCTTGATGCACTGCTTCACAAGGTCCGCATAGAGTGCACTCACTTGCGGCGTTCCAGCAACGCAAGATCACGCATTGCAGCTCTGCAGCGCCGATTACGTCTTCCGGAACATCGCCTCATATGTGACCTACCCACCAGGTGGAATTCAACGTTACATATGTTGGAGAGGTTGTGTGAGCAGCAGGCAGCAGTAATGGAGTACCAGCTGCAGCAGGCGCAAACAAGTCGCAGTGCGCGCCGTTCACACTTCACCACCACTGAGTGGGCCTCTATGAAGGACATTTGCCACGTTTTGCGTGCCTTCGATTATTCCACGCGGATAGCGAGTGCAGATGATGCACTAGTCAGCATGACTATCCCCCTTATCTGCCTGCTTGAAAAAACACTGCAAGCACTAAGGGACGAGGTTTTGGAAGAGGTGGAGGATGAGTAGTCACAAATGCCATCTGCTTCTCTACAGTCTGCGCAGTGTGGTTCCTCACAAAGGCCTATGTCAGGGGACACTTTGTGAGGAGGATGAGGAGGAGTCAATGGATGAGGAAGACATCTGTCCAGAGGAGGGAGGTACACAATGCTCTAGTAGTCAGTATCTAGAGCGAGGGTGGGGTGATGCAGAGCAGGCAGAGATCACGCCTCAAGCAGGGGACAGCGTTTCTTGGCCAGTTGGCAGTCTGCAGCACATGGTTGATTTCATGCTGCAGTGCCTGAGAAACGACCACCGCATCCCCCACATTCTCAACACGGCTGATTATTGGGTGTCCACCCTCCTAGATCCTCGCTACAGGGACAACTTACAAAGCCTCATAACACCGTTGAACCGGGAGCGTAAAATGCGGGAGTACCAAGACGCACTGGTGCATTCCATCATGTTCTCCATTCCAACCGAGAGCAGTGCTGCTAGTGCTTTACAAAGCAGCTCAGTGCGTCGAGGCAGTGGAGGAAGCTCTGCACAAAGAGGGAGCAGAAGCAGCGCCTCAGCACAAGGCAAGACCAGTATGGCTGAAATGTGGCAAAGTTTTGTGTCCCCGCCGCCACAAATGTCTACACCATCACAGACGGCTCCAGTCAGCAGGAGGCAACGTTTCCGTCAGATGGTGACAGACTACATGTCCTGCCCTCTTAGTGTACTCCCAGACGGCTCTTCTCCCTTCAAGTTTTGGGTCTGTAAGCTGGATACATGGCCAGAGCTTAGTCAGTATGCATTTGAGGTGCTAGCTTGCCCTGCTGCTAGTGTATTATCGGAACGCGTCTTTAGTGCCGCAGGTGGTGTACTAACAGACCGTCGCATGCGACTATCCTCCGATAAAGTTGACCGGCTTACTTTTCTCAAAATGAACAAGGCCTGGATCTCTCATGAATTTGTCAGTCCTCTTCCAGAATAAATAATTGTTGGCAAAAGTATCCAGGTCTCCTGTTCTGTTCTTGTTTCTACCACCTGAACTGTAATCCCTGAGCTCCAACACCGCCAGTTGGCGCTCGGAAGTGAAGTCTGCACAGTCAACACTTGCTGCCGTGTCATTGGGGTTCAGTAACGTCAGCTGTTCCCCGGCTGTGCGGACGGCAATTTCTCCTGCTCTGTCCACATTCTCACTACTACAGATTTTAAAGTTGCTCCAATTACACCTCTGGCTCCTCTGTTTTCAGTATTATCCCTGAGCTCCAACACCGCCAGTTGGCGCTCGGAAGTGCCGTCTGCACAGTCAACACTTGCTGCCATGTTATTGGGGTTCAGTAACGTCAGCTGTTCCCCTGCTGTGCGGATGGCAATTTCTCCTGCCCTGTCCACATTCTCACTACTACAGATTTTAAAGTTGCTCCAATTACACCTCTGGCTCCTCTGTTTTCAGTATTATCCCTGAGCTCCAACACCGCCAGTTGGCGCTCGGAAGTGCCGTCTGCACAGTCAACACTTGCTGCCGTGTTATTGGGGTTCAGTAACGTCAGCTGTTCCCCTGCTGTGCGGACGGCAATTTCTCCTGCTCTGTCCACATTCTCACTACTACAGATTTTAAAGTTGCTCCAATTACACCTCTGGCTCCTCTATTTTCAGTATTATCCCTGAGCTCCAACACCGCCAGTTGGCGCTCAGAAGTGCCTTCTGCACAGTCAACACTTGCTGCCGTGTTATTGGGGTTCAGTAACGTCAGCTGTTCCCCTGCTGTGCGGACGGAAATTTCTCCTGCTCTGTCCACATTCTCACTACTACAGATTTTAAAGTTGCTCCAATTACACCTCTGGCTCCTCTGTTTTCAGTATTATCCCTGGGCTCCAACACCGCCAGTTGGCGCTTGGAAGTGCCGTCTGCACAGTCAACACTTGCTGCCGTGTTATTGGGGTTCAGTAACGTCAGCTGTTCCCCTGCGGTGCGGATGGCAATTTCTCCTGCTCTGTCCACATTCTCACTACTACAGATTTTAAAGTTGCTCCAATTACACCTCTGGCTCCTCTGTTTTCAGTATTATCCCTGAGCTCCAACACCATCAGTTGGCGCTCGGAAGTGCCGTCTGCACAGTCAACACTTGCTGCCGTGTTATTGGGGTTCAGTAACGTCAGCTGTTCCCCTGCTGTGCGGACGGCAATTTCTCCTGCTCTGTCCACATTCTCACTACAACAGATTTTAAAGTTGCTCCAATTACACCTCTGGCTCCTCTGTTTTCAGTATTATCCCTGAGCTCCAACACCGCCAGTTGGCGCTCAGAAGTGCCGTCTGCAAAGTCAACACTTGCTGCCGTGTTATTGGGGTTCAGTAATGTCAGCTGTTCCCCTGCTGTGTGGACGGCAATTTCTCCTGCTCTGTCCACATTCTCACTACTACAGATTTTAAAGTTGCTCCAATTACACCTCTGGTTCCTCTGTTTTCAGTATTTACCCTGGGCTCCAATACCACTAGTTGCTGCTCAGAAGTGCCGTTTGCACAATCAACGCTTGCTCCAGTGTTATTGGGGTTCAGTAACGTCAGCTGTTCCCCAGCTGTGTGTCCGGCAAATTCTCCTGCTTTGTCCACATCCACTGTACTACTGATTTAAAACTTGCTCCAATTACACCTCTGGCTCCTCTGTTTTTAGTATTTACCCTGGGCTCCAATACCGCTAGTTGCTGCTCAGAAGTGCCGTCTGCACAGTCAACGCTTGCTCCAGTGTTATTGGGGTTCAGTAACGTCAGCTGTTCCCCAGCTGTGTGTCCGGCAAATGCTCCTGCTTTGTCCACATCCACTGTACTACTGATTTAAAACTTGCTCCAATTACACCTCTGGCTCCTCTGTTTTTAGTATTTACCCTGGGCTCCAATACCACTAGTTGCTGCTCAGAAGTGCCGTCTGCACAGTCAACGCTTGCTCCAGTGTTATTGCGGATCAGTAACGTCAGCTGTTCCCCAGCTGTGTGTCCGGCAAATTCTCCTGCTTTGTCCACATCCACTGTACTACTGATTTAAAACTTGCTCCAATTACACCTCTGGCTCCTCTGTTTTTAGTATTTACCCTGGGCTTAAATACCGCTAGTTGCTGCTCAGAAGTGCCGTCTGCACAGTCAACGCTTGCTCCAGTGTTATTGGGGTTCAGTAACATCAGCTGTTCCCCAGCTGTGTGTTCGGCAAATTCTCCTGCTCTGTCGACATTCACACTACTACAGATTTTAAAGTTGCTCCAATTACGCCTCTGGCTCCACTCTGTTTTCAGTATTTACCCTGGGTTCCACCACCGCCAGCTGTTTCCTAGCAGTGTCTTTGGCACGGGTACTCCCTCCTGCCCAGCCTGGTTCCTGCATGCCAGCTGTTTCCGGGTAGTGTCAACGTCACTTTGCCTCCAATGCGTTGTCCTGTCGTGTTGCGGTCGGGTTAGCCGACTCTATGGTGCCTGCAGTTTAGGTGACTCCTATGTGGGCTGCGGTATCTGGCAATGAAGGCTGGTTCCATAGTGCCAATAGGACAAGCACCCCCTGTAGGACTGCGGGTTTTGGTAACTGCGGCCGGCTCGCGGCCTTGAAACTTTTTTTTACATGGGTACCTTCTGCTACCCATCCGGGTTCCAGTACCGTCAGCTGGTTCTCGGCAGTGCCTTTGGATTAGGTGCCTCCTTCTCGGTATCCAAGTTCCACCAACGTCTGCTGGTCCTTGGTAGTGCTTTCTGGCACAGGTACCTCCTGCTTAGTAACCGAGTTCCAGTACCGTCAGCTGGTCTTCGGCAGTTCCATTGGCTCTTGTACCTTCTGCTATCCATCCGGGTTCCAGTACCGTCAGCTGGTCCTCGGTAGTTCCATTTGCTCTTGTACCTTCTACTACCCATCCGGGTTCCAGTACCGTCAGCTGGTTCTCGGCAGTGTCTTTGGCACGGGTACTCCCTCCTGCCCAGCCTGGTTCCAGCACGCCAGCTGTTTCCGGGTAGTGTCAACGTCACTTTGCCTCCAATGCATTGTCCTGTCGTGTTGCGGTCGGGTTAGCCAACTCTATGGTGCCTGCAGTTTAGGTGACTCCTATGTGGGCTGCGGGATCTGGCAATGAAGGCTGGTTCCATAGTGCCAATAGGACAAGCACCCCCTGTAGGACTGTGGGTTTTCATAACTGCGGCCGGCTCGCGGCCTTGAAACTTTTTTTTACATGGGTACCTTCTGCTACCCATCCGGGTTCCAGCACCGTCAGCTGGTTCTCGGCAGTGCCTTTGGATTAGGTGCCTCCTTCTCGGTATCCAAGTTCCACCAACGTCTGCTGGTCCTTGGTAGTGCTTTCTGGCACAGGTACCTCCTGCTTAGTAACCGAGTTCCAGTACCATCAGCTGGTCTTCGGCAATTCCATTGGCTCTTGTACCTTCTGCTACCCATCCGGGTTCCAGTACCGTCAGCTGGTCCTCGGTAGTTCAATTTGCTCTTGTACCTTCTACTACCCATCCGGGTTCCAGTACCGTCAGCTGGTTCTCGGCAGTGTCTTTGGCATGGGTACTCCCTCCTGCCCAGCCTGGTTCCAGCACGCCAGCTGCTTCCGGGTAGTATCAGCGTCACTTTGCCTCCAATGCGTTGTCCTGTCGTGTTGCGGTCGGGTTAGCCGACTCTATGGTGCCTGCAGTTTAGGTGACTCCTATGTGGGCTGCGGGATCTGGCAATGAAGACTGGTTCCATAGTGCCAATAGGACAAGCACCCTCTGTAGGACTGTGGGCTTTGGTAACTGCGGCCGGCTCGCGGCCTTGAAACTTTTTTTTACATGGGTACCTTCTGCTACCCATCTGGGTTCCAGTACCGTTAGCTGGTTCTCGGCAGTGCCTTTGGATTAGGTGCCTCCTTCTCGGTATCCAAGTTCCACCAACGTCTGCTGGTCCTTCGTAGTGCTTTCTGGCACAGGTACCTCCTGCTTAGTAACCGAGTTCCAGTACCATCAGCTGGTCCTCGGTAGTTCCATTTGCTCTTGTACCTTCTGCTACCCATCCGGGTTCCAGTACCGTCAGCTGGTCCTCGGTAGTTCCTCAGCCTTCTTGTACCTTCTGCTACATTTCCAAGTTCAAGCTTTTTGAAATGGTTCTTGGTAATCACTCTGGATCTCCCTGACGAGGACCCTGAAGATGAGGACCCTGAAGACCACCCCGAAGAAGACGAACACCCTGAAGACCACCCCGAAGAAGACGAGGACCCTGAAGACCACCCCGAAGAAGACGAGGACCCCGAAGATGAGGACCCAGAAGACCAACCCGAAGAAGACGAGGACCCCGAAGACGAAGACCCCTGAAGACGACGACCCTGAAGACCACCCCGAAGAAGACCAAGAAGATGACCCTGAAGAAGTTGACCAAGAGGACACAGAAGAGAAGACAAGCACCAAGATACAGAAGAACAAGAGACAGAAAACCAAGAAGCAGAAATACAAGAAGCTGCAGAACAAAAAGCGGAAGAACATTAAGCATAAGACTAAAAATCAGAGCAAAAGATAATATCTAAATTATAAGCAGAAGATGACTAAGCAGTGTATGGGGGTGAGTCCGTTCCTCCTCGTGGTGCCCCTGGAAAAGACCTGCTGCTGCTGGCCAAACTGAACGCGGACAAATCCTGTTGTAAATCTTTTGTGACGGGCAGAACGAAAGGTGTTAATGTCCAACCTTTTATAGATAACAACTACAGGAATGCCTGTCACAAATAAGAATATGATGAAGAAGAAGAATATGAAGAAGATGAAGAAGTAGAATATGAAGAATGTAAAAAAAAAGAATAATACGAAGAAGGTGAAGAAGAAGAAGATGAAGAAGGTGAAGAAGAAGTGGATGAAAAAGATGCTGAGGATGCTGAAGGAGAAAGTGTGGGAGAAGTAAAAAAGAAGGTGAAGAGCATGGAAGTAGTGAAACATAAATATCTGACAAAATATAAAAATTCTTAACATAGTCAATATTTCCTTAATTCAGAACGTCTTAAAAAAAATATTAATTCCTGCTATTCCATTTGATTGGGCTAAACCTCTATGCCTTTATTTTCTCCCCCACCTCCCCCAATACATTCTACATTATTCTTAGTTGTTTTCCTTCATGTAGAATTAACCTACAAGGAAAGAAAGGGTTTATTTTCATTCCGATATTTCTGTCCCTTTGACTTGCATTGGTTTCCGGTATCGGAATCGGCGATATCCGATACTTTTTCGGTATTGGTCCGATCCAATCCGATCCGATATTTCCCGATATCGGAAGGTATCGCTCAACACTAATTATGATATATGTTGTGCCAGATGACAAATTCAACTTTCCTACTTTAAGCAAGCAAACATTTTGTTTAGCTGCATGATGTACTTATGTAAAATAATATTAATCTATATCATGGATAGACTGTTTACTATGCATACAATTATTTAGCTGTATTTTATGTACCTAAAAGATATGTGTTTTTCTGATCTTGCAATAAAAGTGAAAGATTTCTGATCTTATGGTTTATGAAGAGCAGAATATCTGAATTTTGGCAACATAATTATTTGGAAAGAACCTTCAGTAGTAATGTCAGAAGGAAATGTTAGTGATTATTATTGTGTTTGCAGTAAGTTATTCTATCTTCATCATTGAGCTTTAAGAACAGACGGTGACTAACCTTAAGCCCTATGACTGTATTGTCTATGATCGGACTGCTTTCTGGCAAACAAAGTTAAAAAAAAGTTTTTTGTAAGATCCAGAACTTTGAAACTGAGCTGCCGGCTTGAGAAAGGATGTTGCCGATATCAGTGACGTTGCAGTGTTAGCAAGCTTGATAATAGAGGATTAGTTTGCTACCCAGACATTTGGCTCTTGTTTTTACACTCGTTTTTTTTGAGACGTGCTTCTTTTATACTTATCAAAGGAAATATGACCAATGGAACGAGGAGCAGTTCTCACCATTGTCTCTTGTCTGTAATTAAATAAAGCAATGCAGAGTTTGAGGAATGCAGAGAAGGTAATTGGGCTATAGCGATATTGGCGTTGTCTGCATTAGACTGGCGTCAGTTTGAAGAACCAGTGACATTTGTTAATCATTGCAAAGTTGTATGTTTCAGTCTTCAGAGACTAGTTGTATTTCACTTTGTTTGTTATTCTCTTGAAATGAATAAAAATAGGAAAGCGTACAATGTCGAAGGGAATCTGATATTTTTATAGACTGTCAGTGCAACAAAAGTTGTCTCTGTGCTTGGAATTAAACTGTGCGAGACGGTGGTATTGAAATGCCTGTTTTTTTACTCGGCAAAGATTAGAAGTACATGACAAATTTAGATGGAGCAAGAAAAGACACACACCAGGCTAAAATGGCAAATGTGTTGAGTTTAATAGGGCATCACATATCATTATCAAACAATTCACAATGAATTTACTGTCTAGCTGACACACAAAGGATCCACCAGGAAATGTAGCTATCAGGGTCTAGTGGTCTCGTAGAAATTCTCGGACTTTACGTGTTATACAACCAGCACCCAATTTACATCTCATGGTCATATGACATTTCAATTTCCACCAATCAAGTAGGCCTTGCTTAAGTCATGGCTAATGTCTTAAAATACAGGATGCCTAGCTACCAGATGCAGGTCGAACCCTTGGTCCCATCACTTGGTGAAGCAGCTGCATCTCTCAAACATTTATGGCATATCCTTAGAAGGCATAACTGAGTGGAGTAAGTAAATTAAACATCTAGAGTCAATTTGGAATATCTAAAGATAGAATGGGTCAATTCTTTAGTTTAGTTGGATCAGTTATTTCCATGTTTATTCCAAACATTTGAGTATGCACATAGACTACTTACTACTGCTCTACAAATTGTTTTGCACAAGTTTAGGCGCTTCAGTCCCATTTATAGCCATTCATAGAAAAAAAATGTGTAATAAATTTCCAAAATGCTTTAACATGATAATTGCAAAACCAAAGAAATTAGCCGAAACACATGTTGGTATTAGTGCAATGTGTAGGTGCTCATTCCCACTGTGGTCATTTATCAGACAAAACCTAGGATAAAAAACAAAACGAGCAAATACCCAGCAGTAAGTTAATAAGTAAATATTAATTATACATGTAAATAACATAGGGTACTTAGTTGGCACTATTTTGATCAAAAGAGCATAAAAGCCATCCCACTGTGATAAGGTGTGTAGCCAAATTCGGATGGACCCTAACTCTTGTATGTGTCAGCAGACCTTAAAATAGACAAGGGCAAAGCAGGCATCAGACCTGACTGTTTTGCACATGCCTGTGGAAAGCTACACACGTGGTCAAAATTGTTGGTACCCCTCGTTTAATGAAAGAAAAACCCACAATGACCACAGAAATAACTTGAATCTGACAAAAGTAATAATAAATTAAAAATCTATGAAAATGAACAAATGAAAGTCAGACATTGCTTTTCAACCCGGCATCCACAGAATTTAAAAAAAAAATAAACTTATGAAATAGGCCTGGACAGAAATGATGGTACTCTAAACTTAATATTTTGTTGAACAACCTTTTGAGGCAATCACTGCAATCAAACGATTCCTGTAACTGTCAATGAGACTTCTGCACCTCTCGACAGGTATTTTGACCCACTCCTCATGAGCAAACTGCTCCAGTTATCTCGTGTTTGAAGGTTGCCTTTTCCAGACAGCATGTTTCAGCTCCTTCCAAAGATGCTCAGTAGGATTTACGTCAGGGCTCATAGAAGGCCACTTCAGAATTGTCCAATGTTTTCCTCTTAGCCATTCTTGGGTGTTTTTAGCTGTGTGTTTTGGGTCATTATCCTGTTGCAAGACCCATGACCTACGACTGAGACCAAGCTTTCTGACACTGGGCAGCACATTTCTCTCTAGAATCCCTTGATAGTCTTGAGATTTAATTTTACCCTGCATAGATTCAAGACACCCTGTGCCAGATGCAGCAAGGCAGCCCCAGAACATAACAGAGCCTCCTCCATGTTTCACAGTAGGGACAGTGTTCTTTTCTTGATATGCTTAATTTTTGCGTCTGTGAACATAGAGCTGATGTGCCTTGCCAAAAACTTCAATTTTTGTCTCATCTGTTCATAGGACATTCTTCCAGAAGCTTTGTGGCTTGTCAACATATAGTTTGGCAAATTCCAGTCTGGCTTTTTTATGATTTTTTTTCAACAATGGTGTTCTCCTTGGTCGTCTCCCATGAAGTCCACTTTGGATCAAACAATGATAGATGGTGCAATCTGACACTGATGTTCCTTGAGCTTGAAGTTCACCTTTAATCTCTTTAGAAGTTTTCCTGGGTTCTTTTGTTACCATTAATATTATCCGTCTCTTTGATTTGTCATCAATTTTCCTCCTGTGGCCACGCTTGTCTATAATTTTCTTTCTAATCTCCTGAGACAACTCTTTCATTTGCTTCCTCTGGTCCATGTTGACTGTTGTACACACCATGTCACCAAATAGCACAGTGAGTATCTGTAGCCCTATATATAGTCCCACTGACTGATTACAAGATTGTAGACACCTCTGATGCTAATTAGTGGACACAACTTGATTTAACATGTCCCTTTTGTCACATTATTTTCAAGGGTAGCATCAATTCTGTCCAGGCCTATTTCATGAGGTTTTTTTTTTTTTAAATTCTGTGGAAGCAGGGTTGACAAGCAATGTCTGACTTTCATTTGTTCATTCTCATAGATCTTTAATTTATTATTACTTTTGTCAAATTCAAGTTATTTCTGTGATCATTGTGGGTTTTTCTTTCATTAAACGAGGGGTACCAACAATTTTGACCACGTGTGTATATAAACAAAATGAACAGCCCAAAAAGGGGGAGCTGCGCCCCAGTAAGTACAAAGTACATAAAACGAAAGAAAAATCAAGCAAATGAGCCAGAAAACATGTTGGTTTAAGTGCAATGTGTAGGTGCACATTTACACTGTTTCCATTTAACAGGGATAACCTAAGATAAAAGCAAAATGATAAATGCACCAAAAATGTGCAGACATTTCCATTAGTCTGCATACTCACCCATGTTTGATAGTTCAAAGTTTGTTCAATATTCTATCAAGCAGTAGTAGGTTTAGAGGTGCTGGAGAGGTGTAGCTAGTGTCTCCTGCACTTTGGTCACCATGCTCTTTTGCTCCCAGGTTCTTTCTGGGTCTAGTCAATTCTCCGTACCTCTCCTATTATTCAGAAAACTATGATTCCTTTGTACATGGTGCTATAGCAGAAGATGGAGTCCCTCAAGTTTAAAGGCCCCATCTATGCTATATAAGTCTGACAGTTATTTTAGGTAAAAAAACAGCAAGCTGAAATGTTCCTTCTTGGATCAATAACGTGTCCTTGCTAAGAAGATAACGTGTACTCCCTGGCCAGATATTTCATCTTGTAGCAATAATGTGTTCTTGCAAGAAGATAAAATGGCCTTGCTAACCAGATAAGTCTAATTAAATATTTTAAAGCATACAGAAACTAGCTTTTTTCGCTTGTTCAGCTAAACTGTATAATTGAACCATATATGGCAAATCCGTTTCCTGCCTTCAGGGTGTATATTAGCCCTGTGTTTTGTAATAAAGGTTAGAGTATGTTTAGACACAAACATCCTGTCCTGTGTCTTCTTCTCTCCGATATCGTAATCCAAAGGATAGAAGACCAAGAATGCAGTGATGACAATGGCATAACCAGCAAATGTTAGAAGTCCTTCATTAAACTATGGTCCACTCCTCAAGCAACAGTAAAGGCTGTAAATAGGGGTCACACCATTCATCTCATTTTTTAAAGAGGACCTGTCACCCGCTCAAAAAAGGACAGTTTTTGCACTTATCTTATTTATGCTGCTTCCAAGTATGTCACTTCTTGTTCATTTTAAATTTACCGTGAGGTTCCAGAGATATGGGCCTTTTTATTAGTTAGGTGCTAATTTTTATGGTCTTTAACAAGAGGGAGTGGCTCACAGGGTAATAATGCAGAGCATACCCCCGCAGAATTCTTTAAGCAATGTCCCCTTTGTAAAGACCATAAAATTTAGCACTGAAATAAAGGTTTGTCTCTCTAGAACTGTACGGCAAACAAATAGGAGAGTAGCAGGCAGGAGTGGAGAGTAGCAAGGGCCCCGGGCAGTTTAGAAGGCGTGCCCCCCCCCACGCACACACACACACCTGATGTATCACGTGACATGTAACATGATCCCCTGTGATAGATCATGTGATAGTTCACGTGAAATTAATTTGGCACAAAAATAATTATAATAATAATTTTTAGGCTGTGTGCCCACTATGCAATGCCGCTGCAGAAACGCTTAAAAAACGCTTGGTAGAAGGTCTGCCATTGTCCCCAATGATAATCCGCATGTGCTGTGCACATGCTGCGGAAATTTCCGCTGCGGATTAGAGATTGACAGCTGCATTTAACATGTTAACAGTCGCGGGTGGATCGCGATCCCACCCGCGGCTGTTGCGGGCACATGTCAGCTGTAATAATCAGCTGACATGTGCCCGATTCAGTGTGGGCTCACTGCCGGAGCCCACGCTGAACAGGGGGTGACAGCCTAGTGCGTACTAATATGTCACTTACCCCGCCCATCGGTGACCACCCGTAGTGGTTGGCGCTCATAGCACAGGACCATTTCTGCTACATAGAGGTGATCTGCTCATCACCTCTATGTAGCAGAGGCGATCAGACAAGTGCTGCTTCTAGTCTCCTATGGAGACTATAGAAGCAAGCAAAAAGTGAAAAAAAAATGTTTTTAAAAATATTTAAAAAATTTAAAAAATCTAAAAGTTTAAATCACCCCCCTTTCGCCCCATTCATAATAAAATTATTAAAAAAAAACACATACACATATTTGGTATCGCCGCTTTCAGAATTGCCCGATCTATCAATATAAAAAAAGAATTAATCCGATCAGTAAACGGCGTAACAAGAAAAAAATTCTAAACGCCAGAATTACGTTTTTTGGTCCCCGCAACATTGCAATGAAATACAATAACGGGCGATCAAAACATCGGATCTACCAAAATGGTATCAATAAGAACTTCAGCTCGGTGCACAAAAAATAAAACCTCACCTGGCCCCACATTCCGAAAAATGGAGATGCTATAGCTCTTGGAAAATGGGGCCATTTTTTTTTTTTTAGCAAACTTTGGAACTTTTTTTCACCACTTAAATAAAAAAGAACCTATACATGTTTGGTGTTTACAAACTCGTAATGACCCAGAGAATAATAATGGCAGGGAAGTTTTAGGATTCAGTTAACGTGGTAAAAAAATAAGAAAAAAACATCTGTGGCATTGCACTTTTTTTGCAATTTCACCGCACTTGGAATTTTTTTTCCCGTTTTCCCGTACACGATATGGTAAAACCAGTAATGTCGTTCAAAAGTACAACTCGTCCCGCAAAAAAATAAGCCCTCACACAACCATATTGACCAAAAAATAAAAACGCTATGGCTCTGGGAACAAGAGGAGCAAAAGACGAAAATGCAAAAACGGAAAATCCAAGGGTTGAGAAAGGGGTTAAGCAGATCTACAATAAGCCATTTATGTTCACATGCTTATATATATTCTTGGGGCAAAAGTTAATATGTCTGGACTATGGGATCTAAAGTTTATGTCTTTGAAATGAAAAGAATACATTGGTTGTTATTATTTTAAAAGAAACGCCAGTACCGACAATGTCTGAGCCCTGCCTCCGTCTGAAGTGATTCATTTACACTGCACTTGTAAATGGTAAGCATTTTTGATCTGGCACAAAATTAATTATGTCTCAGAAAATTGTAAACTAGCCATTATTTTGCTCTTTCAACATTTCTCATGTGCCAGAATGTTAGTAGGATTATATTGTAAGGTGTGTGTATTGGCACCAAGAGGCCCTGAGTCAACTTTTATACTTTTATTATGTTTAAAAGTAAAATATACTGTTCAGATGTCATTAAAATATAATTATCACATGTAAAAAAATATATATATTTTAAATTAGTTTTTTTCAAAATTTAAATTCAGAACTTTTATGGGTTTTTCAGATTTGTTTTGGTTGTTTATGTTAAATATATATGCTAGAAAGACCGACAGGGTATTATTATTACTTATTATGTTTATTTATATAGCACCATCATATTCTGCAGCACTTTACAAATACCATCAGCACAGTCCCCATTGGAGCTCCCAGCATAGAATGTCTTTGGAGTGTGGAAGGAAACCGGAGTACCCAGAGAAAACCCATGCAAATAAGGGGAGAACATACAAACTCCTTAAAGATGTTGTCCTTGGTGGGATTTGTACCCAGGACCCCAACGCTGCAAAACACCAGAGCTAATCATCTGCTGCATTGTAAAGGGAATAGTAACGGAATCTTGGTGTTCTGCTGAACTCATGGAAAGCCACTCTTCTTTACAAGTGAAGTCAGATTGTAAAATTCATTGCCAACACATGCAGTGATAAGTGTCCGTACATTAGAATCAATAAGGGGCAGATGTGCAATACCTGGCCATGGCCACTATACTGCTAATGGAGCTGTTTATCTCTGCAACTGAGCACATCCAGGTGCCCCCAGCACTGGGAACAGCTGATCTCCGAGGGTGTTGGATTTTGCATCCTCACCAATCAGATAATGATGACCTATCCCAAGGATAGGCCATCAATATAAAAGTCTCCAAGAACGCCTTTACTGAATCTAGCCCAAAATATTTTAAAAATACACAAAAATGTATTTATGTAATTAGACTAGGACTGGCCCACAGGAGAACAGGAGAATCCTCAGGTGGGCCCCTGTGCAAGAGTAGCCCACCATCCTCTTACATAAGCAGTACTTGGCACAATACACTTAATTTACCATATACAGTCAAAGGTAGCATTTTATTAATTTAACAATCAACCCAGCTTATTGCTATTTCATTTTGTGAATGAGGATAAAGTCATATTTGCATGTAGCTGAAAAGAGGAGCCCTGGAGTTGATGTTACTGGTGGGTCTTTGGCACCCCAGTCCGACACTGGATGTAATTTAAAACTGCATCAAGTACAGGAGATATATGTCTTGATATAATTGATTATAAAAATACCAAGCCTAGAAAGTTTTTCGTAATCAGTAGACATTTTTGCAAGATTGACCTTTAGCAGTACTTGTTATCCACGTTCCTCTTATTTTTCCCACAAAAATAAAAAAAATGGGAAATTTGGAAGTGGAACATATGAAGGCACATTACCATAGACTACATCAGTGTCTCACATCTGCCAGCATATTCTGGCACATTTTATGATACCATCAAATACAGTACATGGAGGTCTAGTTCATTTTTAGATTTTTTTTTTTCCAAAATAAAATAGTTTCAATAAACCTAATTAAATGGTGTAATTTTACTGCCGGGATATAGCAAATGTCTATCTACTGAGTTCAAACATTCAGCTTGCAATAAAATGTGTAGTTTGTGCTCATTACTAAGACATGAGACAGAGCAGTTTATTTGTAAGTAACATTAGCAGGAAGTGTGAATGTTTGTCGATAACCCAGACTAATTATGTGACTTCCTAGCTCTAGTAAAAAACAGTTGGGTCACATTTTTCTGTGTATCTTCTGGATTACTAAAAACATTTGATTTGGCCTGAAATTAAAGAGCACGCTTCTCGCATATTTTTAACCAACCCCATAACAGACTTTGAATTTGCACACGATTTACAGGAAGCCATTACTGATGGAATTCTTGCAGTATTCGTCCAAAACTCACACATTTTAATGCTGCTGGTCTACCTAAGGGGGTAGAGGGTGCAAAGGTTTAATTCATAGGGTAGCACCATTGCTTTCCTTTGGTTTGTATAGAAAAAAAAAATAGGAAACACATTTCCTTTTTTTCTATATTTACCCAGCTGCTGCTGTCACCTCAATTTGGGAGCTCTGCTTAAAGTAACATGCACGAGCGTATACCAATGTTTGGTTACTAAACTGTAGAAGGATATAAAGTACAGATATGAAATGATAGCTCCATACAGTTGTGCACAATACCATGTAACGGGTGAAGCAGAGGACAGCATTAAATAACATTAGAGAGGCTATTTAGAGAGCAAACATATTTTAAGACCGGCCAAATTAAACTTGCTCAATTATATTTAATGTAATATTGGACCATGAATGGGATGTGTAATTAGCCATGATTGGCTCAAGCGGAAAACACAGATTTAAAAATATATCAATGTGGAACTCCTAGCTTGCCTCTGGAATATAACTAGTGATTTATGGAAGTGTGAGCTAGTTCCATGGTTCTAATTCGACATTTCCACACATTGACATTACATGGTTTGGCCTTGGAGAATACAACCCTAGACCATGGATTTCCCCATACAGCTATCTTTCTATTCCTATGCAACATTCCTATTCCTGACAAAAGGTATGAAGCCTGAAACGTTGCTGATCTTCATTTTACATCAAGCTATTATAGCTCAATTAAGGCAGGGTGAAGATGGATATGAGTAAAAAATAAATGAAAAACTGTTTGAAACATACTTTGTGTCCTTCGGTGTTCTGTTCCTCCAAGTGTCTACATAATACAGTGTATGCTGCACCAGTGAACAAGGTGATTGTATTAGTTTGCTACTGCCAATAAACTTTCACACATCTCGTGCTTGTCTACTGTGTTTTATACCTATATTGTACTGCTGATGCCAGTGCTGGTGTAAAGCAGGTGACCAGATGTAACGCATAGAGGAGCACAAGGCGGAAACAGACAACAAAACTATTTATTGCTTCCGGTATGGTGGGAATCTGTGGAACTGGGGAAGCAGTTTAACAATAGAAAATAGCACAAACAAGTGGATTATACAATACAAAATATACCACAAGTCACACAGTTCAATCGGAATAATCGGAGACGTCTCTTAAAAGATTATACTCTTCGTTAGGAGTGGAACACCCTTTCCTGGGAGAGCTGATATTGTCTCGCCCCCGGTGGGGCCTTGCTGTCTTGGGCAGTATATATGTATATCACGGTGGCTGGCCCAGGGCGGACAGTGCGCCAAAAAGGGGGTTTAGTAATATGAAAATAAAAGTTTGTGACGCCACCTGTGGATTCTGGTAAGAAGTTACCAGCGCTGCGACAGTCCACTGAGGCTGATGTTAGGGGCTGCTTTGATGGGACGGCTCCCCACAGGTGGAGCAGGCCTCAGGGCAGTGTAGGATGAATGGAGGTGGGTGCACTGGGCGTTGTGGTGCGGTGAGGAAAGTTGGCACCAGTAAAGAAACAGACAGAGGCACTTCATGCAGTCGTCCAGGGCTTTACTTACAGTTCTTTAAGGCAATTCACAAGTGCGCTTACAGGTGATAGCCTCCCTCGGTGTGCTGCATTCACCGGGCAGGGGTTCAGTCCTCCTTCAGGCAGCTTAGGGGTGCCTGGCAGAACCCCACTTTCAGATGTGCCTAACTTGACCTTCTTCACACTTGGTCCCTCTCACCGTTGCCCTACGCTGCCCACTCTCAGTCCCGCTCGGGTATGCTGAAGTCCTTCCTGTACATCGGATCCGGGACCAACCTGACCCCCTGGGGTTTCGAATGCGGCAAGCACGATCCTTCCTGTCTCATGGCAGGAGCGGGGCGTACGGGTGCCGTCCTGCATGCGCCGTACCCCCTGGGATCCTGTTGTAGAATGGAGCCTACTCCCTGCTCCCCTCCGGGGCCTCTATCCTGGGCCCTAACTTGTGGAGCAGAGCTCTGACTGAGCCTCAGCTCCCGGACTGTACTGAACTGAATACTCTCCTAGACGTAATATGGCTTCCTATTAAATACTTACTGTATATGTGCTCCGTGTAACTGTTTCCTCCACCCACACCCACTATTGGTTCTCCCTACCTTTGGGTTCCCCCCTACTCCAGCCAGGGCCAGGGCTCAGCAGAAAACTACATTGCGTCTTGCCCCTCCACTGGCCAAGAGCAGTGTGGTGATGGATGTAGGTGGTTGGGGTTCTGTGCAGCACTCCCATCTTACCTGAGAGAAGGGAGACACCACACCTCGGGGTGAGGTGCAGTATCTCTGTGGCGACTGAACCCTCAGGGGTGCCACACTATGCTAGCTCTTCTTAAAACAATGGCCCCAGAAGGGGTCACAGGGTATTCCCACTTGGACACAAGTCCTAACAAAATCTATCAAGGAAGGCAGAGCCTCTTTGGCCCCAGCTGACCCCCACCCCACCTGCTGTCCTTGCCCAGGCCGACCCCTGTACTGTATGTTGGTGTGGGAAGTGACTGCCCATCTCACTCATGTCTCCCTTCTATCAACGCAGGCGTTCTTCCCCGATCGAAGTCTCCTCTTGGATCTTTGGTGCTTAACTGACGGCAGGTGTGTCCTTGGCCTAGAGGGGAGAGGGCTGGGCTCCCTCTCCCGGCTGCCGTCGTCGGGCCTCTGTACTTTGACTGGGGCAGATCGGGGATTCAGATCTTGACCGGCGCAGTCTGAGCTGTGGGCCTTGACTGGCGTAGATCTGGTTCTCGGGTTTTGACCAGCATAGTCGGATCTTCGGATCTCACTGGGCATCATCCAGGCTCTGTCTGACAGTGGCCAACATGCTGCTGGAACACGCTGTCTGCTGAAGCCTGTCACACAGGCTTCAGCGTCGTCTCGGGCCCACATCGGCATCGCTCCTTCCTTGGAGCCAAATCAATCTGCGATTTGGCAAGCAGGACCTTTATATCCGGGAACTTCATCATCCAAGGCACCTGACCGGGTCCCACACTTGAAGTTGTTCCCCCTGCAACTCTTCTGGTGCCGGTTGGTTCCACATGGTCCCATCTAGCTGGTAGGTGGCAGCCTTTCCACACTATTGACACATCACGCAGGGGCTCTTCAGGGGTACCATTGCTTCCGCTTACACTGGCGCTGCACAACCAGACATCTCACTTAACTCATCATATTCTATTTGGTGTGGCAACTGCCACTGCTCATAAACAGCCACAAATCTTAAAAGATGTCCATTGTGTTCTATAGCTATATTGTACTGTTGCTACTGGGGCTGACAGTTTTGGCCTTTCACAGCCAATTCTCACCTTGCCTTTCCCATCATATTCTGCACTGTGCGATTGCTGCAGCTTCTACTGCCAATAGACAACCACAGCAGCCCACATCTTCAGCTTGTCCATTGTGTTGTATACTTATACTGTGCTGCTGCTACTGTCAACCTTACCCAATCATAAATGAATCTCAAACTTCTCCCAAAAAAGGGTTTATTTTGGGGTTCTTTAATAAAAAGCCATTGCTTCTTTTCTTTCCATAAAGCAAACGTATAGCTGCTGCCAAAAAAGGGATCATTTAGGTTTGCAAAAAAGATTTAATTGTTTCATTTAGAAAACAAGAAACCTGTTGCTACTCACCGAACATGAATCATTTTTAGTCCATCGCTTGTCAAAAAGCAATGTTTTTTTCCAAGTACACCACTTGTGTATAAACAGCGGCCTGGTCACCATCTACCCCTAAAAAGGGATAATTTTTACATTTTAAAAAGTCTGTCACTGCAGTGTTTTATTAAACAGGCAACTGATTAGCACTAGATACCATCCATTTACTCATACCCATACGTGTTTTGGTCACTTGCACATTACTAAGACTGTATTGTTTATGTTAAACAATTTGAAAGGGTTCAATAAAGTTCTAGGAGACCTCACTTTGCTGTACACATCTTTTCAATTGCAGGCAAATTCAAATGTCAAAAGATCCTCTCATCTCTAGTGAAAACCAAACACAGCACACTAGTGCAAACACCTCATACCAACTATCAAGCTTAGAGGCAGAAAGGTAATCATGTGGGGTTGCTTTTCAGACCACAAAGTCATGTGTTTTATTCTATTAAATCTTTGCTCATTCTGGGTGGTTCCTAATCAGTGACTGACAGCTATCTCTGTATGTACGCTAATACAAAGTGTAACGCCGGCGCCTCTGCCTTTTGCTTCCCTCCCCTGACAGAAGCGCCGACTCTCTCACCGCCGCAGCTCCCTGGCCAGAGTGTCCCTCTCTTCCTTCCTCCTCTCACACTGATGCTGCCTGGGGTGCACAGATTCCCAGGCACTGTGCTTAGGGCACGTGATCCTCTTAAAGGGGCCACGTGCACCATCCTAAAGTGTCCCAATGGCCAGAGGACACTGACTATGTAAGGCACCTCCTCCACCATGGAGGTGCCTGTGCAACATTGTAGTTGTTTCCTAACACTCTTATTAGTTCTCAGGTCCCAGTTCTTGTATTTCCATATACCTAACTGCTTGTCTATCAGCCGTGCCAGCCTGCCTGTCCATCAGCCATGCTAGCTGGTGCCTGCTCCCTGTCCCTTGGGGGTCAGATGCCATCCACCCGAGGTCAGTCCCGGAGTAGCACATGGTCCACCTTCCTCGTCCCTCCTCGGATTTCGGAGTCGTCAAGCCGCCATACAGGTCAGACTTGGTGAAGCCCCTCAGGGCTCTCCTCGGACCACGGCACAGTGTTTCCACCACCCAGCTTGTTACAGTTTGCACAGGCCATGGATTCCGTTGGCTCTCAGGCTTTCTCTATATCTGATCTATACCAGGATGTCTCTGGCCAAAAGACCCAATAGGACACAATACTGTCCTTTCTGCAGAATGTGAACACCCACCTGGACGCTCTGACAACTACGCCTGCATCTGCATCTACCCAGGCTGCGGCAACGGCCTTGGCAGTCAGCCAGTTATGCACCCAGCTTTGGACCTCCTCTGTCTGCTCCTCCAGGGTATGGCGGGGACCCTGCTCTGTGCCATTGATTTATTAACCAGTGCACGTTACACTTTGAGCTCTTAGCCCATTAGTTCTGCTCAGATCAGGCCAAAGTGGCCTTCATCATGTCTCATCTCACTGGTGAAGCTGTGGCATGGCTCAATCCCCTATGGGAGTGAGAAGATCCCATGGTGTCAATACTCCAGTCCTTCCTAGGGGCCTGCCGTAAGGTCTTTGATGAGCCTGGCAGCGCTTCTTCCACTACTTATTCTCTGCTCCGGTTATGCCAGAGTAACCTCACAGTGGGCCAAAATGCAGTTTGTTTTCGTGCCGTGAAAAAGTGTCCGCCATCTTGAAGTGGCCCGATCCAGACGGTCTTAAAGCCATCCAGCTGTTTCTTGGATTCGCAGAATTACTACCGTTAGTTCATATCCCACTTCTCTTCTCGGATTGCTCCTCTCTCTGCCCTGACCCGCAAGTGGACCAACCCAAAGATATGGATGCCAGAAGCTGAAAATGCTTTTATATCTTTAAAGCAACCCTTCTCCTGTGCTCCTGTGCTTCATCACCCAGACAATAATAAGCAGTTCTTTCTGGAGGTGGATGCTTCGTCATCAAGGGATGAAGCCATTCTTACCCAGAAGTCCTCATCTGGTCACATGGTGACTTGCAGTTTCTTTTCTAAAATCTTTTCTGCTCCAGAACGCAATTACTCTATAGCGATCGTAAACTGTTTGCTATAAAAATGGCACTGGAGGAGTTGCCTTTCTTGTTGGAGGGGATTATACATCCGGTGGTTATCTACATGGATTACAAGAATCTTGCGTATTTAAAGTCTGCACAATGACTTAACCCTCGATAGGCTCAGTGGTAGTTGTTCTTCGTACACTACGACTTTGCTCTCTATTTCCGGCCAGCAGAGAAGAACATCAAGGCAGACGCACTCTCCAGATCCTTCCTGTCTTCCAATCAGGAGGAGGAGCCTCAACATATTATTGAGCCTTCCAAAATTATTATGCTTCCCCTTTGAATTTGTCTCGTATTTCATCCGGTAAGAAACATGTGGCTGAGTCAGATAGGAAGCGAGTTCTTCTCTGTGGTCACTCGTCTAAACTGGCTGATCATCATCTCGGACATAAATATACGCTTCTACTCATTTCCCAACACTATTGCTGTCCAACCCTGCACAAAGATGTCACGGAATTCGTCTCTGCCTGCCCTTCATGTGCCCAAAACAAGTCTCCCAAACAGCTTCCAGCTGGTCGGTTACTTCCCTTTTCCCCCTGCCATCGGCTCCATACTGCCATGGATTTTATCACAGATCTGCCTGTGTCTGCCGGGTGTACTATCATCTTGGTGGTTGTTGATTATTTCTTCAAGATGGTTCACTTCACCTCGGTCTTCCATCTGCACCAGTGCTCGCAAAAAAGTTTATCCAGCATATTTTTGCCTCCATGGTCTACCGTTCCACATTGTCTCTGATAGAGGCTTCTAGTTTGCTTCACAGTTCTGGAGGGCAAACTGAAAGCTACTGAATGTTTTCTTGGATTTCTCATTGGCTTACCATCCTCAGTCCAATGACCAAGTGGAGCAGGTCAATCAGATCCTGACTAATTTCCTTCGGCCCTTCATCAATGCTCACCACAGCGACTGGGCCGAACTCCTGCCTTGGGCTGAATTCTCTTAAAATAACAATGTCAGATAATCTTTGGCCAAATCTCTGTACTTTGTGGTCTTCGGTCAACATCCTCATATCCCGTTCTCTGTGTCGACCACTTCCGATATTCCTGCAGCTGATTCCCTCGTCAAGGGGTTTTTTGAAGTCTGGAGGAACACCAAGTCTTCCTTATTAAAGTTCTACCAGCGAATGAAAAGACAAGCAGACAAGAGACATCTGGATTCGCCTCTGTTCAGTCCTGGTGATAACTTCTGGCTATCACCTAAGTAATTCCGTCTCAAGGTACTGTCGTATGAACTGGGTCCTTACTTCATCGGTCCCTTTGAGGTGTTGAAACAAATTAATCCAGTAGCCTACAAGCTCAAATTCCCGGCCTCCTTATGAATACCCAATTCCTTTCATATGTCTCTCCTGAAACCTGTCATCCACAGTCCATTCTTTAAAAAAATTGTACCACTCCCGCTCCAGTCTGCACTGAAGATGTTTTCGAGGTAGAGAACATTCTGGCCACCAAGAGGGAGGAAAAAACTTTTTTCTTGTGGATTGGAACAGGTGTGGTCCTGAGCAGAAGTCCTGGGAGCCCAGGGAGAACATCTATGCCCCTCTGCTCCTGGAGAGATTTCTTGCATGCTTGAAAATGGGGGCATAAAGAGGGGGTACTGTAATGCCGACACCTCTGCCTTCTACCTCCCTTCCTCGGCAGAGGGACCGACTCTCTCCCCGGCCAGAGTGTCCCACTCCGCCTTCCTCCTCTCACACTGACACTGCCCAGGGAAGACACATGGCATGCAGATCCCTGGACACTGTGCTTAGGGCACACGAGTTCTCCCCACCCCTTAAAGGGGCTGTGCACCATCCTAAAGTGTCCCTGACCAATTACCAGAGGACATTGACTATTTAAGGCATCTCCTCCAACATGGAGGTGCCTGTGCAACATTTTACTTTGTTTAATATCACTCTTGTTAGTTCTCAGGTCCCAGTGCTTGTATTTTCATATACCTACATGTCTATCAGCTGTGCCCACCTGCCTTCCTGTCCAACGGCCTTGCCAGTCAGTGCCTGCTTCCTGTCCCTTGGGAGTCAGCAGCCATCCACTCGAGGACAGTCCCGGAGTAGCACCTGGTCCACCTTCCTCATCCCTCCTCGGATCTTGGAGTCGTACATCCGAGATCGGACTTGGTGAGGCCCCTAGTTACGCCCCTCTGGGCTCCCCTTGGACCATGGCACAGTGGTTCCACCACCCAGCCCGTTACACAAAGGAAGCTGTTAATCACTGAGTAGAACAGCCCAGTTGACTGAAAATCTCCCAGAATAAATAGAGACTTAAATAAATAAAATGCCTTTAAACTAATGCCTTTAAACTAAATATTTTTCTTATAAAACTTTCTATCAACCTGCTCAACTCCTCCTGCTCTATAGCTCACAGAAAACGATTGCTTCAAGTTATTGCTGCTAAAGGTATTGATTCATGGTGTGTGCTATACTTTTCACACACTGCTTCAGCATTTTGAGTTTTTCTAAAAGCACATCTACTTTGATTGGACAGTTGAATGCCGCAACTTTTCTGCCCCAAAAATACAGCAGAAAAAACGCAGTCTTTACGCTAAATGTGAGCATGGCCTAAAGCAAATGTCTTTTCAAACAGTCATTTTTTTAGATTTAGGTTTAGGTAGATGGATAGCAGAGTAACTCTGTCCAGCCCTGACATCCATTCCTTTAAATAATTTGCAGTACTAACAATTACTAGTTACCACAATCTCAGTGATGGTAATGTTGATGAGGAGAAAGCAGTGGTGTGAAGGTCTCCCTCATCCCCACCCTTGTTTAATATACTTACAGTATAAATTCTAAAAAGTAAACCTTGCCATACTCTTCCACAACACATAGCATTAAATTTAGCATTATATAATGGACCGCACAGAAGACATACTGTATGTTTTACCATTGAGTTAGAATTAGACTCTGTTTTCTTAGTGCATATTCTGGAAGCAGCTCATCTGTTATTATAATACCGGGGTCATTAAGTAATCGGAGACGGTTAGGTGTAATCGTAAATATGAAAGGAATGAGTTTATGTCAGCCTTCAATTATGTTCTAAGGGGGAGATGGTTCCCCAGATGACAGAACTCTCTTGAAAATAACACCAAACTGCATTAACTACTTAAACAGCCTTCATTGTAGTTTACATTATAGCCTAGTTTGTTACTAAATTTTAGTCATTAGACCAAAGACCACAGGATAGTCTAAAGTGCTAGACAGTGAGACATAAACATTAATATCCAATATGGATGTGGGTGGTCACTCAAAGAAATGCATGACGTCAAGCTTCAAGACTTTCCACTATATGCACTGGTCATTGCATATTATTTATTTCAATTTACATATTTGCATTGTATTACTGTAAAAGTTCGAAAATGTCTAAATCAGAGACAAATGTTCACAAGTCTCTTTCTGATATACTGTATTTGCTAATTTAATTTTACGATAGTAATGTTTTTTTAAACTATAGGTAGTTGGGGGTTAGGAGAAATATGAGTAGTGTTGGGCAAACTCGAACAGTAAAGTTCGGCGTCCGTACCGAACACTTACTGTTCGGTCCCGGACCCCTAACACGGTCTTCCTGTGGATGTGCGTGTTACTGTTCGGGTTCGGGTGTTTTCTGCGCTGTTTTCTCCGCTGTATTCAGTGCAGAAAACACAGGCTCTGATCGCGGTAATTGCAGGTGTCAGCATGATGCCACAGCGCTCTGATCGCGGTAATGCAATTACCGAGATCAGTTCCTATGTTTCCTGCCCTGTCACGCAAATGACAGCACAGGAAACCAGGTAAATTCGGGTCCCCCATTCCAATGAATGGGGTCCGTGTTCGAATTCGGGGTTCGGGTTCTGTTACCCAAACCCGAACTTTAAAAAAAACAGCCGAAAATACACTGTTCTCATTTGAAACCTGCTGTCCAGGCAGTTATGTGAATATTACTTTGACCCATCCTTGTAGCAGACCAAGTACAGTTCTTTGTGACAATCCCATCCTCTATTAGCAGTGGCCACTTTCAGTAAGATACTGTAACACACTTTGCTACATGGCAAAAATTGTTCAGGATTGGTTTGAGGAAAATGACAAAGAGGTCAAGGTATTGACTTGGCCTAAAATTAGAATATTATTAGAATATTATCTAGTGTTATCTTTTTCATCAAAACAATGCACATTTCAACCAGATAGATCCCAATCTACTACCTGTGTCCATTGTGTGGATACTCCACTATAAATGTGGTACCACTGCTTTTTACAACCTTCTATGGAAATATTAATAAGTTTTAAAGGCTAGCTAAATTGTGATTTTTGTGTACAATAGCCATCTTTAACCCCATACCGACATCCACCATACATGTACAGCACAAGTCAGTGCTGACCTTGCCTCATACTCGGAAGGTGATGGCTGTGTTACAGCCAGGACCTGTCTCTAACAATCGTGGGTAGTGCAAAGTGCTGCCCTTGATTGTTAACCTGTGAAATGCTGCAGTCAAACTCTGACAGCTTCATTTAACATGCACCAGCATGGGGGCTCATCATTCAATGTGACTGTTGGCTTGCCTGTGATGTGATGTGATCGCGAGTTGCCAATGAGTTACTATGACAGCCGGGGGTCTATTGAAGATCTGTGTGCTTGTCGTTACAGGGCTCCCTTGAAACCCAGCCTGTGGCTGGGCTTCAACAGGGATCATGATTTTCACTTTATATATAGCAATACTGTGGCATTGCTCTATTTATTTATTTATTTTTCTCACTTACATAGCACCATTAATTCCACAGCACTTTACAGACATTATCAGCACTGTCCCCATTGGGGCTCACAATCTAAATTCATCAGTATGTCTTTGGAGTGTGGGAGGAAACCCATGCAACCATGGGGAGAACATACAAACTCCTTGTAGATGTTATCCTTGGTGGGATTTGAACCCAGGACCCCAGCGTTGCAAGGCTGCAGTTCTAACTTCTGAGCCACCATGCTGGCCATAGACAATTGTAGCTTCAAGTTTCCTAAGGGGACTAACAAGTACAGTGAAAAGTAAAAATAAAATGTGTAAAAAAATATGAAAAAAAATAAAATAAAATCACCCCCACTTTCCACATTAAAAAAAAATATAGTAAAAAAGTAAAAAAAATACACATATGTGGTATCGCCACGTTCATGAAAGTCTAATCTATCAAAATATAAAAGCAATTAACCCAATCGGTAAACACCATAAATGGAAAAAATTCAAGAATGCCAACATTACTTTTTTTGGTTGTTGCAATACTACAAAAAATGTTGTAACAAGAGATCAAAATGTCATATCTATCTGAAAATGGTATCAATTAAAATGTTTCCTCGCCCCTCAAAAAATAAGCTGTAACACAGTTCCATCAACCTAAAAAAGTAAACAATATGGATATCAGAAAATGGCTACACAACCTAAAAAAAATATTTTTTTTTCAAACTTCTAATTTTTTTTTCCACCACTAAAATAATAAAAAACTTACCATGTTTGATATAGTCATAATCACACTTATGAGCAGAATCTTATTGCAAGGTCATTTTTACCACAAAGGGTACACCATAAAAACAATTAACAAAAAACAATGTCAGAATTTCATTTTTTTCACAATTACTCCCTCACTTCGATTTTTTTTCCTGTTTTCCAGTACATTATGTGATAAAAATAAATGGTGTCTTTCAAAATTGCAACTTGTCCCACAAAAACAAGCCCTCATACATCCATATGGACAGAAAGATAGAAAAGTGCATTGAGCTGTAGGTTGGATTGCTGCTAAAGGGAAAAAAAAAAACTCTTTAAATCTTCTTCCTTAGCGAGTGTGAACGAGCTGAGTGTGACCGGAGCAGAAGTAAGTGTGTGACTCATTCAGTGAAGAGGTATTTGAGAATCCTGCAGTTGAGTTGCTGAATTGTGAACTGCTGAGTGCTTTTCTACCTGTTTAATTTTATTTGGGCTTTTTAAAACCTATTTTCTCTCTACAGTTTTACAGTCTCTTATTTTACTATCTGTGTGTTTAAGTGTTAACTACATTGCACTTAAATCCTGAGATGTAGCTATACTCACAAAGGGTTAATTAATGGTGAGGGGTCGTAATTAAGGGTTTATAAGTGGCAGCTGGTTGGGGCTTCAAGTCCTTTAGAAGTGCATTGACCTTTAGGTTGGATTGCTGCTAAAGGGAAAAAAAAAACTCTTTAAATCTTCTTCCTTAGTAAGTGTGAACGAGCTGAGTGTGACCGGATCGTAAGTGCAAACGGAAGTAAGTGTGTGACTTGTGATTCAGTGACTTTGGATTCAGGGAATTTGGAAGGGAGGAATTTGGACTGAATTGCTGTCTGTATTTTATTAATTCTTTATATTTCTTTTTACCTAACATTTCTGTCTAGTGCAATCCCCATTAGGAAATGAGCTGCATTATTGTCAATGCTATCCAGTGTACATCTTGCCACTTGTATGCAATCCTTGAACAGCCGGTCATGGTTGCATACTGCTGTGTGAGATGTGAGCACATTGTGCATTTGGAAGCCCAGGTACTGGATTTAAATGAGCAGCTGGCAACACTGAGATCCACAGACAATATGAAAAGGAGTCTGCTGCTCACTGAGCAGATGCTCACTGGGGTAGATGTGGGGGAGAATGGTAGTATGGAGCTGAAGGACAGTGAGGAAGCTAGCAGTTGGACAGTTAGAAGGCGGGGTAGAGGGAAGAGTGCCAGGAAGGCTAGATCTGGCACACCCCAATAAGTTTGCAAAGTTGGCAGATGAGGGGGGTGTCAGTACAGGGGTAGCACTGCTGCAGCAAGGCATGTACTATGAAAGCCGGAGGAGTGTCAGCTCCAGTAAGGGGGGAAATAGCAGAGCAGACAGGCCAGGCAGGTGCTGGTAGTGGGGGACTCAATTATTAGGGGAACAGATAAGGCTATCTGTCACAGAGACTGGGAGGGGCTGGTGAGGACCCAGCGGTCATGGTGCACATTGGCCCAAATGACAAAGTTAAAGGTAGGTGGAAGATGATTTCAGGGAATTAGGCTGCAAGCTTAAAGCAAGGACCTCCAAGGTGGTATTCTCTGAAATACTGCCTGTACCACGTGCCATGACAGAGAGGCAATGGGAGATTAGGGAGATAAATAAGTGGCTCAGGAATTTGTGGAGGAAGGAGGGGTTTGGGTTCCTGGAGAACTGGGCCGACTTCTCAGTTGGCTACAGGTTCTACACTAGTGACGGGCTGCACCTCAATGGGGAGGGTGCAGCTGTGCTGGGGGAGAAAATGGCTAGAAGGTTGGAGGAGTGTTTAAACTAGGCATTGGGGAGAGGGTATTCATTTTATAGGTGGGGAAGATAGTGTAGATAGTGACCTGGGCACAAATAAAGAAATTGGGGGTGGGGTTAGAACAGTCAATATAGTAAGAAGGAACAGAGGTAAAGAGAGATACATAAAATGCATGTACACTAATGCCAGAAGCCTCACCAACACAATGGAGGAATTAGAATTAATTTTGTTGGAAAATAATTATGACATGGCTGGGATATCTGAAACATGGCTGGATGAGAGCCATGACTGGGCAGTTAATTTACATGGCTATAGTCTGTTCAGAAATGACCGTACAAACAAACGAGGGGGGTGTGTGTTTATATGTAAAATCATCCTTAAAACCCATCTTGCGTGAGAATATATGTGAATCTATTGAAAATGTAGAGTCCCTGTGGGTGGAGATAAGGGGAGGTGGAAAAATAATAAATTACTGATAGGGGTTTGTTATAAGTCTCCAAAAATAATGGAAGCAGCGGAGAATATCCTCATAGAGCAAATAGATGAAGCAGCGACTCAAGGAGAAGTCATTATTATGGGGGATTTCAACTACCCTGAAATACATTGGGGAACAGAAACCTGTAGTTCCAGCAAAGGTAATAGGTTTTTGACAACTATGAGAGACAATTACCTTTCACAACTGGTTCAGGACCCAACAAGAAGGGGGGCACTGCTAGACCTAATATTAACCAACAGGCCAGACTGCATATCAAATATACGAGTTGGGGGTCACTTGGGTAATAGTGATCACAAAATACTAAGTTTTCATGTATCCTTTATTAAGATGTGTAGTAGAGGGGTTACAAGGACACTAAACTTCAAGAAGGCAAATTTCCAACGGTTCAGAGATGATCTTAGTGCAATAAACTGGGACGATATGCTGAGACATCAAACTACACAAAGCAAATGGGAGACATTTATTAGTATCCTGAATAGCACCTGTGCACAATATATACCATATGGGAATAAACATGCTAGAAATAGGAGGAAACCACTATGACTAAATAGAGTTGTAAGGGGCGCAATAAGTGACAAAAAGAAAGCATTTAGAGAACTAAAGCAAGTAGGTAGTGATGAGGCATTCAATAAATACAGAAAATTAAATAAATTCTGTAAAAACCAAATCAAGGCAGCAAAGATTGAGACAGAGAGACTCATTGACAGAGAAATTAAAAATAATCCCAAAATATTCTTTACATAAATTTTAAGAATCTAAAAAATGATAGTGTTGGCCCCCTTTAAAATAGTCTGGGTGAAATGGTGGATGAGGATGAGGAAAAAGCCAATATGCTAAATGATTTTTTTTCAACAGTATTTACACAAGAAAATTGCATGACAGGTCTGTACCACAGGACTGACGTATAGCAAATGTGGTGCCAATATTCAAAAAGGGGACGAAAACTGAAGTTGGAAATTTTAGGCCAGTAAGCTTAACCTCTACTGTGGGTAAAATCCTGGAGGGTTTTCTAAGAGATGCTATACTAGAGTATCTGAAGAAGAATAACCTCATGACCCAATATCAACATGGGGAAAAGTGCTTAGCTTTAGATGACTCTAGATAAATGCACAAACACGTCCTTAAGCTCCATAGAGGAAAATGTACTGCTCTTGCTAAACCTTCACAAGGAATAATGAATATCGCCAGCACCTCCCTCTAGAACACACCAGGTATTTATACACCCAGGCTCGGGAGTTAATTAGCAGAGGGAGGTAGCTGCTGGGTCCTAGAGACAGCCTCTAAGAAGATGTCTGCAATGCCAAACGTACAGATCTCCTGCAACCAACTGCAGGGTGACTGTCTGTCACTGCTGACACACCTGTGACAGTACTCCCCCTCTATGAGTGGCCTTCACCTCTGATGCTGAAACCCACATCCTTTCCTCTAGACCATAACCTTTCCAGTGCACCAAGTATTGTAGAGAACGACGTTGGAGACGATAATCTATAATTCTCGAAATCTGGAACTCCAGATTACCATCAACCATTACTGGAGACAGTGGTAGAGGCGAGGACTCAAGAGGTTCCACATACTTTTTGAGTAAGGACCTATGGAACAAGTTGTGGAACTTTAGGGCCTGAGGAAGTTCAAGACGAAATGCTGCTGGGTTAATGACGGCGGTTATTTTATAGGGACCAATAAACCTAGGTCCCAGCTTCCAAAAAGGAACTTTCAATCTTATATTCCTGGTAGACAACCACACAAAGTCATTCACATTCAGGTCCGGACCTGGCAAGCCTTTTCTGTCAGCCACACGTTTATACCTGTCTCCCATGATCTTTAAATTTCTCAGATCACCCTGCCATACCGAGGAGAGCGACGAAGCAAACCTTTCCTCCTCAGGAACTCCTGAAGCTCCTCCCCCACTAAAGGTGCCAAACTGTGGGTGATAACCATATGCACCGAACAACGGTGACCTGCCAGTGGATTCTTGACGATGATTATTAATGGCAAATTCTGCCAGCAGTAGGTAGGATGCCCAATCCTCATGATTTTCGAAAACAAAAGACCTGAGGTAGGTCTCCAAATACTGAATGACATTCGACTGAGGGTGGAAGGCCGAGGAAAAGGACAGCTGCACCTCCAGTCGAAAACAAAATGCTTTCTAGAACTTGGAAACAAACTGGTTCCCCAGATCTGACACCACATTGGAGGGAACCCCGTGAAGCTTCTCAATTTCATTTATGAACACCTTGTCAAGTGTCTTGGCATTTTGAAGTGTAGGCAATGCAACCATTTTACTGAACCACCGCTTTGGTTGCAGAAACTGGTAGGTCAGTAATAAAATCCATTGACAAGTGTGTCCATGGCCTACTAGGGATAGGTAGCAGAAGAAGAGTCCAGACGAGCGGGTACGCAAAACCTTAGAATGCGTGAAAATACTACAAGCAGATACGTGTTCAATCACATCCCGATGCAACCCCAGCCACCAAAAACAATGAGAGAGGAGGTACGCGGGTGCCTTACCACCTGAAAGACCAGCAAGCACAGAGTTATGATGTCCCTTAATTACTTTGTGGTGCAGATCAGATGGTACAAATAACTTTCCTTAATGGCAGGAGGCAGGGGCTTCCCCTGAGCCTCCAAAACCTCACCCTCCAGTTCAGGAAACAGTGCCGAAATGACTAACCCTTTCTGTAATATCAGGGCAGGTGGTCACCACCACCAGGGAAGCTCCGGGACAAAGCATCAGCCTTGACATTTTTGACCCCTGGACGAAAAGTAACAACAAAATTGAGCCTAGTAAAAAACAGGCACCATCTGGCTAGCCTAGGGTTGAGACGTTTAGCTGACTGGCGGTATGATAGGTTCTTATGGTCAGTAATAACAGTAATAGGATGGACAGCCCCCTCCAACCAATGTCGCCATTCTTCGAACGCCAATTTGATCACCAAAAGTTCCCTATTACCCACATCATAATTTTTCTCAGCCGAAGACAAATTTTTAGAAAAGAAGGCACACAAACCCTGAGACAACACAGCCCCAATCCCGACATCCAACACATCAACCTCCACAATAAATGGTTGGGAAACATCGGGTTGACTGAGCATAGGTGCAGTGGCAAAATGATTTTTTAAGAAAGAAAAAGCTTGGAGGAAAGCATCCAACCATTTGGAAAAATCAGACACCTTCTTAGTCATGTCAGTAAGGGGTTTCACAATAACAGAGTAATTTTGGGTCAATTTCCAGTAGAAATTAGTAAAGCCCAGAAAACGTTGTAGAGCCTTCAGGTTCTTGGGACGTTCCCAAACAAGGACTGTACGGATCTTCTCCGGATCCATCCGAAAACCTGAAGATGACAACAAGTACCAGAAAAAGGGCACCTCCTGAACAGTGAAAACACATTTTTCCAGTTTGGCATAAAGTTTGTTATCCCTTAATATCTGGAGCACCTGCTTAACATGCCCCCAATGTGTCTCAAAATCAGGTGAATAAACCAAAATATCGTCCAGATAGACCACCACAAACCTCCCCACCAAATGATGGAAAATATCATTTATGAAATGCTGGAATACCGCAGATGCATTGGTCAAACCAAAAAGCATAACCAGACTCTTGAAATGTCCTTCCGGGGTATTGAACGCTGTTTTCCATTCGTCCCCCTCTCTGATTCTAACCACATTGTAGGCTCTACTTAAATTCTACTTGGAGAATACCTTAGCTCCTACAACCTGGCTGAACAAATCAGGAATCTGAGGAAGAGGATATGGATCACGGATGGTTATTTGATTTAATTCCCGGAAATCTAAACAGGGATGTAGAACGCCATCTTTTTTTCACAAAAAAGAACCCTGCCACCACTGACAAAGATTAGGGTCTGATATGTCCCTTCTCCAGACTTTCCGCAATGAAATCCTTCATGGCTTGTCTCTCACAGCCATAAAGGTTATACCGTCTGGACTTCGGTAGTTTAGCTCCGGGGGTCAGGTTAATAGGACAGTCATAAGCATGATGAGGAGGCAAATCCTGACACCCCCGCTCAGAAAAAACATCCTCAAAACCAGACAGAAAAGCAGGTAATATTTGCGTAGAGACAGTAGAAAGGGAAATATTTTAACAGTTCTCCTGGCAGTAATCTCCCCATTCAATAATCTCCCTGGCTTGCCAATCCACCAACGGATTATATTTAACAAGCCAAGGAATACCCAAAACAATAGGTGTGGGAAGATTGTCCAGGACATAGCAAGTGATTATTTCACAATGAACTGACTCCACCGTCAGTTTTACATTATGTACAATCTGAGTTAATGCTTTCTGTGCAAGTGGCGCTGAATCGATGTACCTATGTAAATAGGTTCAGCTAAAGCACAGCAAGTAAGACCATGAATTTTCACAAACTCAGGGTCAACCATGCTGACTCCCGCTCCACTGTCAACAAACACAGAAATTTTCTCTTTCTGACAGGACAAAGTGGGAACTGCAGGTTGGTAACAAATAAACTCCTTGTTTATGCAACTCCAGACTACCAAGAGTTAATTGAGTCTCCTTTTATTTAGGAATTGAAGGACAGGTTCCAATAAAATGTCCCTTTTTCCCACAAAAAAAACATACGCCTTTTTTCCTGCGAATCTCTGGAGAATGTATGATGTAGAGACATCCCCTAACTACATGGGTTCTTCCACCTCCCCAAGTACTGGTTCACCCCCAGACCGCTCCCCACCCCCAGACCACTCCCCTGGCAGAGGTGCACAACCCCAACAAGAAAGCCCCAGAGAAGGTGGTCTCACCAGTTTATTTCGTAGGCGTCTATCAAGACGTATTGCCAATGACATGGCATCTTCCAAGGACTGAGGGGTTTCATATATTGCCAAGGCATCTTTCAACCTTTCAGTAAGCCCCTCACAAAATTGACTTCTAAGGGCTGAGTCATTCCATTTGGAATCCATTGCCAATCTACGGAATTTTGAACTGTACGTCTCCACTGACCGATTCCTCTGCTGAAGGCAACGTAGCCTAGACTCAGCCAAGGCGACTCAGTCAGGGTCATCATAGATGAGGGCAAGTGCCCCGAAAAACTGAGTCCTGTGGTAAGGAAAAAGCCCACAACTGAGGATTTCCCTGAAATAGAGAGATCACAATACCAACCCGTTGCTCCTCATTTCCGGAGGAGTAAGGGCGAGGTTTAAAATACAATTTGCACGCCTCCTTAAATACAAAAAATTTGTCCCTACCTCCTGAAAACCTGTCCCGGAGGGTAACCTTGGGTTCAGGCTGGACAGGACTACCTGCAGAGACCCCCACATTGGCAACCTGTAACCACTGCTGCTGCTGCTGAACCTCACAGCGGAGGTCGTTCACCTCCAGAGACAGACGGAGGAACTGCACTGCGAACTCCGCAACTGAACTCATACCAACGAAGAAAGGAAAAAAAAAAGTCCACGCCCAAAAACACGCAGAGAAAAAAACAAACAAAGTGTCAGGTTTTTTTTTCTTTCCAAAATGTGCTCGGCCGGCGATAATGTCACGCAAGGTGTGGGAAAGACTTAGTGCAACACAAAGGGAAAAGGGAAAGGAGCCCAGACTCTAGGGAAAGGGGGAAAAGTGGAGACCTCCTAGGTTGATCTATCGTCACCCTGTCTCCCCTAACATCCCTGTATTGGCTCTTAACCAATCGCCGCACGCGTACCTCGCCCTGTCTTTCCCTGGCATTTGGCTAAAGCTAGGGAAGGGAGGAGATGAGCACTAGTCTATATCCACTAAACACTATAGACAACAAGGAAGGACAAACAGGGGAAAACTGCTTAGCTTTAGATGACTCTAGATAAATACACAAACACGTCCTTAATCTCCACAGAGGAAAAGGTACTGCTCTTGCTAAGCCTTCACAAGGAATAATGAATATCGCTGGCATCTCCCTCTAGAACACACCAGGTATTTATACACCCAGGCCAGGGAATTAATTAGCCAGAGGGAGGTAGCCACTGGGTCCTAGAGACAGCCTCTAAGAAGATGTCTGTAATGCCAAATGTACAGATCTCCTGCAACCAACTGCAGGGCGACTGTCTGTCACTGCTGACACACCCGTTACACAACCCATCCAACCAACAATCCAATAGAAAATTTATGTAAAGAACTAAAGCTCAGAGTTCATGGAAGGAAGAATACACTAGAATCACAACTGAACAATTCATGGGACTAGTTTCTCCATACAAAAGGTGTCTTGAAGCTGTCATCACCAACAAAGGCTTTTGCACGAAGTATTAAATAAATTTAAGTAAGCGTGTTCAATACTTTTTCTCTGTGTTACTTCTCATTATTACACATAACTTAACTTATGGACATATGTGGTTTGATTTCTTTGCCTTTGTGGATTGGATGGGTTGTTACCGACATCTGGTGAGAATTACATGTCAATAGCAGCTTTAGAAATATATTTACTTAGAAAATTGGTGACGAGTTCAATACTTATTTCATCTGCTGTATATATAAGGAAGGCTGTCAATCATGGACCGCCCACTTAACTGAAAGGCCATTTAAATTAATAAAATTATGTCATGCTAAATATTTTCCAGCATAAAATATATAATATTAAAGAATAAGATACATAGGTGTAGTACCAATCAGTTTCCTGAATTTTTTTCATAAAAGATCTTGCAGTAATGGGTGGATATGTAAAACGGGCCCAGGGTGGCTGGGTATCAGCATTTGGTTGGGCTGGGTATCATTGCATGGGCATTTGTTCCCACTCGGGAAATAAGGCACCAAACAGTAACAGAAAACTTTACTCAGACGTTCCATAGGACAGTTCAGTCCTTCAACTAAAGAGCAAGAATTCAATAATATTTACAGTTAATTTCAATATGGCATTTACGGATATGAGAAGACATCTTCCACCTTGTCCAGTAGGTTTTGTCCCAAGTTTTTTGTAGTTAGAGTTTTTTGATCTCAATAGTCTCTAGAATTTTGTATCCATCTGCCTCAAATGTCACCTATTATTAAACATGTGCCTAATGGTTTGGGTTCACACCTTATAGAGGCACCTAACATACCCTAAAGTCTATGTGTGGCTTATCGGTTGAGCCGTTAAAATGCTAGAAAATTATTCCTTGCCCCTGTCTTTGGTTGTATTTCAGATCACTATGTGGCCATTTTTGCAGGCAGTCTTGATTTCACAGCTGCACTATAAGCTTTTCTCCTATGGTCAGCAGGGAATGCTTTGCTTTCGACTATATCATTGGTTACAGATTGACTACAGTTTTGCCTGTAAAATTTTTCCAGATGGACAGCAATTTCTACAAATTCTTTCTTAATTTTTTTTTTCTTTTTATTACGGATGGACACCAATTATTGATTTTGTCTAACATAAATAAAGAAATTACATTGTTTCCCAAACCAACCAATAATGGATGCGGGCTTTAGAGCAATCAAATCTGCACTGTGATTGCCTGGGACGGGCTTCAAGGCTTTTTTTTTACAGAATGTATTTCATCATCTTCTATTCGTCCTGCATACATAATAATGGAATTCTCCCAATTGTAGATTGCATATTAAATAACTTCTCAATCATTAATTCGATATGAATCCAATTTGTGTCTAAAGTCACAGTTTGTCATAATTTATGTGCCCTTTGAAATGAACTTGGAGGGGGTGTTTAGACAGATAAGTTTAGACTTGCATGAATTACATTCCTGTGGTGAGCCAAAAATAGAAAGCTCTGAGCCCCTTTAAAGAATAAAGAAGACGTGCTTTTCTTTAGTATTATTTTGATTTTTTTTTTTTTTTAATCTTGAAAGCTCAAGATTTTTGGCTTCAAGGGGTGCTAGCTTGTTACCTTAGAGACTCTTTCTTTTTGAAGCAGTGGTAGAGGGCATACCTTTACTGCTTACCTTGGCAACAATGAATTGCTTAGTGCTATTCCCATGAATGTAAGCCTTTCAAAGCATTGAGCAGTTGCCCACAGGTAAAAAACATTCTTTAATGAAAAGATCCCGAATATACACTGCACCGATAAAAATCGAGACTGAAAAACAAAAGTGTATTATGCAACTGGACGGCTATGTAAAATTAGATTTTAAAGAAGAACAAGCCTTTAATGGAATTGATCCTATGTCTGCCTGAAATTTCCTGTTTCGTTTTTTTTATCTACCCTGCAGCCAGCTTCACTTGATTGGCTGGCTTTCAGTAGCTTGCAAATACTGTACAAAACAAGTGCTCATTCCACCAAATATGGAAGGAAATATTTTTTCACTTTGTGTAATATAATCCATATCCTTTGGCATTTTTTATATTTGATTTAAAATTCTTTATTACTCAGAAGTCATTTAATTAAATGTTATTGTATATAACGTAAATAGATATGTCAATACCTTAAAATTAAAGTTTCCAAAAAATTAAGATAGCACAAGTTATCAATATTTTATTGGTGCAGCTTGGCTTTTGGCACCCCCACAGATCAACTGAGTATTTTTGCAGTGATGCTCCAGAGAGCCCCCTTCACCCAATCACTATGTCGTGCAATCTACCCAGTTCGCTGTTATATAAATTTGTGTTTGAGGATAATGTCACATTTGCATGTAGTGGAAATATGGGGACTGGAGTTGGATACTGGTGGGCCCTTGGCACCCCAGTCCGACACTGGATAGACACTTGCCCAGTGGCTGTGTTTCTTTATTCTACTTTTGAAAACATGGTTGTTGACTTTCCCCAATAACAGATTTACCTCTAGGCAGCAATGGACATCAGCTTAAAGGAAATCTGTCACCAGGTTTTTGCTACCCTATCTGAGAGCAATATGATGTAGGGGCAGAGAACCTGATTCCAGTGATGTATCACTTACTGGGTTGCTTGCTCTTACTTATGAAAACAGTGGGCAACCAAAGCATGGTGATTTTACTATATACCATTAATTAGAAAAATTGCATACAATTGTCACCCTAAAGAACCTGACTTTCCCAGCAAAAGTCAGATCTGAACTTCTAGTTTGCGAGATGCCAGCATACGTGTCACAACCCTCCAGTGCCCTACTCACTATGAAAATGCAAGATCTTCTGCTTTTAGTTAAAACAGTGCTACCTTGAAATGTACACAACAATTACTGATCAGTAACAGCTATAGTGATGTTACCCATGAATAACAGCTGTGTTCTTAAAGTAGTAGCGCTGTTATGCTTAAAGGGAATCTTTCAGAAGGTTTTTGCTACCTCATCAAAGAGCAACACGATGTAGGCAAAGAGAAGCTGAATCCAACCATGTATCAATTAGTTTACTGGGTGCAGCCATTCTGACACAATCAGAGTTTTTAGATTAAGCAATGCAGCAGAGCTGAGAAAGCTAGCCCTGCCCACACCAGGCTCTGTATGCACATTGTCTGTAGACAGTGAACTGCTAATCACATGAGTGGGCGGAGTCAGACTAGCAAGCATGTGCTGCTGTAGCTGCTGTAGTCTGGACAATAATAATCATCAGGTAATAAAACCTCCAGTGTTTAGTAAACAACAGCATGCAGCCTGACTTGTTACACATCATTGAAAGTTGTGTTTTATCACCTACCTCATGCTGTCATCAGATTACATAGCAAAAACCTGCTGAAAGATTCCCATTAAAAGTGCACGATCTCTTATATTCTCCTAAATAATTCTATGTACTATAACACTGGTAAACTGTGATTTTTGTGCCAACGATGTCTGAACGGTTTTATATTATGATGCTGATTAAGAATATGACTTTTGTTTAGTCAGATTGGGTCTAGTTTCTGCTATATTTATTAGTTAATTAATTACAGTAGAATTTTGGCTTCAAAAAGTCACTTTTCTACCATTGTAAGCCTACAAAGTGTAATTCAAAATAATTATATGGGATATTTCATTACCCACTGTTAAAGAAGAGTCAAAAGACAGTCCAAAAGACCAAAAACTATTGCATTTGTTATCACACACAAGTTGCATTAGGGGAATTGAAAGGAAAAAGAAAAAAAAACAGCTCACCTCCATGAACCAGCTGGGTGTCTCCGGGATCCGTGATCAGCGCTGCTGCTTGCGCTCAGTAGACAGGTAATAGGAAAGACGATGATCCAGCTCCACAGACTCCAATAATAAAAACAAATGTCTTTTATTTAGAATTTTTTAAAAATATCCAGATAGCGATAATGTTACTCCAGCTGGTGGAAGAGCAATGATAGAAGGGAAAACACAGGGGCACCAAGGAGGGGTGCACTACCAGACGCGTTTCGAGCGAAGACCGCTCTTAAACTTGTTATTCATACCAAGTTTAAGAGCGGTCTTCGCTCGAAACGCGTCTGGTTGCGCACCCCTCCTTGGTGCTCCTGTGTTTTCCCTTCTATTATTGTTCTTCCACCAGCTGGAGTCACATTATCGCTATCTGGATATCTTTAAAAAATTCTAAATAAAAGACATTTGTTTTTATTATTGGAGTCTGTGGAGCTGGATCATCATCTTTCCTATTACCTGCATTAGGGGAATGCATTCTTTTCATGGATGAATTATCTCAAAAACTTGAACCAATTCAGCAAAAGTAATGGGATTTTTGAATTCAGCACCCACAAAATACTTTAAATCCATTCAAAAAAACTTGGCATCTGACATTTTTTTTTGTAGACCTGTGTAATTATACAGCCAGGATGCGAACTATCATCCTCTACTTTAGAACCATGTCACAGGATTTGTCTAACCATCATCAGTAACTATGATAGGTGTTTCTGAAAACCCCGCCTTTTGGATGACTTTTGAAATTCTATGCAATTTTATCATACAGGATTTACTGACTGAAATGGTAATCCCATTAAAAGCACATAAAAACATATGTTCTATTGGAACCACTGAATCCAGCATTCCTGAAACTTCATTGTTTTGATCACTATTCACACCTCTCTATCTATTCCATGGCTACTATATCTTTCCCTGCAGTGTATATTCGCAAATTATTAATATTTACTATTTCCACTTTGTACATGTTTTCCTCTTTGATTATCTGACCTGTCGCACACATTCATCTTACCCTTTTGTTTATGATAATCTATCGGTATCAAACGATTGCATCGCAGCAGGCTGATGGTAACCAGTATGTGTATACACCAGCAACCATGACAGTCAGTCTGACTCACATTCGACTCCTTGCATTCCACGTGTACTTCCGTGTTGTCTGTGGCTCTTACAGGAGTAGCCTCACTGGAATCTTAGAGGCTGTATTGGAGTGAGGATATGTTGACATAGAATTTTCTATGTGGATTTCGAAGCGCATCCACTACAAAATTCTCATCAAAAATTATTTTAAATACGTCGTTAATGTGGATTTGGATCCGAATCAAACTCAACGTCAAAACACTCAAGAGTAAACATGCACTAAGTTTGATAAGACGATATACTGAATAGGTCTGTATAAAACAGGATCCACACTCCTTTATTTATTATACTCACAAAAAGAACAGGGTAAAAACAGCATATCAATATAATTATGCCCAATTGGTTTCACCTAAGTGGGTAATTTCAATGGCTCCAGTCTCACATTTTTAACATATTTTCACAAATCTTTCCAGGTGATATCAAGTTGATCTGTATTTTCATATACACTCTTAAATTGTATTATTATTATTATTTATTATTAAAGCGCCATTTATTGGCGCTTTACATGTCAAAAAGGGGGTATGCATAGCAAAAACAATTACAATAATCTTGAACAATACAAGTCAGCGACTGGTACAGGAGAAGCGAGGACCCTGCCCGTGAGGGCTCACAATCTACAAGAGATAGGTGAGGAGACAGTAGGTGAGAGTAGAGCTGGTGGTACAGCGGTATGGTGGAGCAAGGGTTACTGCAGGTTGTACGCTTGTCGGAAGAGCTGGGTCTTCAGGTGCCTTTTGAAAGTTTCCACGGTAGGCGAGAGCCTGATATGTTGGGGTAGAGAATTCCAGCAAAGGGGGGATGCACGGGACAAATCTTGTATGCGATTGTGGGAAAAATAGATAAAAGGGGAGTAGAGAAGGAGAACTTGTGAGGATCAGAGGTTGCGTGCAGTAAGTACCGGGAGACTAGGTCACAGATGTACGGAGGAAACAGGTTGTGGATGGCTTTGTATGCCATGGTTAGGGTCTTGAACTTGAGTCTCTGGGCAATGGGGAGCCAGTGCAGGGATTGGAAGAGGGAGAGGCAGGGGAATAGCGGAGGAACAGGTGGATTAGTCAGGCAGCAGAGTTTAGGATAGATTGGAGGGGTGCGAGAGTGTTGGAAGGGAGGCCACGGAGCAGGAGGTTGCAATAGTCGAGGCAGGAGATGATGAGGGCGTGCACTAGTGTTTTTGCAGATTCATGGTTGAGGAATGTGCGGATCCGGGAGATATTTTTGAGTTGAAGTCGGCCGGAAGTGGAATGGGCTTTGATATGTAATTTGAAGGAGAGATTGTACAATAGTTGTAGTATTATATATATATACATAATATATTATATATTATAGTATTATAACAATAGCAACATTGCCAAATAGTGTTCATTATAAAATTCTAAAATTATCTTCTTGGAAAACTTCCCACGGGCTTGCTCACATGTAGGACTTCTGATATGCTTATGCAGTCCAGATTTCATAGGCGAAAATAATGCAGTAAACCCATATGGTGCGTTCACTTCATTAAATATTATCATTGGTTAGTTGGTTAGGCTAAAGCATGACCTTCAAAAATGATATCAGCAATATCATGGTACATAAAACATCTGAAACTCAGTAACCACACAAAGAGTCAAAAATTACCCAAATAATGTGTATAATGTATCATTTATCAATATTCTATGTGTAACAAGCAAGCAATTCACAAATATGCAACATATTATCTTGCATCCCCTGTAACCAGCAGTCTCGTACTTCCCACAGCCAGAGACGTATAAATGAGAAAAGAAAATGCTTTAACCTGGGCTGACAGAACCTGGGAGAGGAGGAGACATTGTGGTCATCATCACATTAAAGTGGGATGAAAATGCAGTTTTTTTCTAGATTGCAGTGAATCACAAAGCAATTATAATGTAAAATGAGAACATACCGTAATATGATAAAATCTGAATTCTTACAAACAGAACTGTTGCAAAAAGGGGAAGATTGCTAACTTCAAGTGGGCCCCTCGGAAGAAGCAATGGCGAAACGGCATCATTGGGGGTCTGCACACCTATAGCCTTGACAGCTGATTGTAAGTGTCACCTATTTACTGTATATTTTTGTGGGATTTCCTCGATGCATTGCCATACTCAAGAATCACAGCTCATTACATATATGCACTCTATCCAGAATACCTGATGGTTGCATTGTATTGTAATGAGAATCATTGCTTTTGTTAATATCCTCTCACTGATGGTTTTTGTCAGGTCATTTAGTATATTGCACTTTGCACTTTATTTGGTCCTTATAAGACAACTCCATAGTGATTCTGCTTATTTCTTATGCATTATATCATCTGTTCTCCCCTTACAGTGATTTTATTATTACGAGTTGTATAGCTGTTATTCATAGAGTCAGCTCACAATTTTGGTATCCAAATCTGCAATTGTGTCACTTCTAAATATTTAAGCTGGTAGCTTCTTGCACTTGCGCTGTCAGTTGTCCATAGTTGCGCGGGTGTTCTATGGTTCCCTTTTATATACATGTTTTTAATTAATTTTCAATAAAGATTATAATTTTATATACATTTCCCTCTCTCTGCTTGCTGTTCTTGGCTATTGATCATGACCTAGAGCAGTGTTGATCTATTTCTATTGAACAGTGGTTTAGCTACTTATCTTTTGGACATTAGTATTTAACTAATTAAAAATCTATAGCAAACACTGTGCTGAACATCATGAAATGACATCAGTTGTCTATATGAAGCTTCCTGATGAACTGGATGGGGAAACACATCGAGGCAGCTACTCAAGACATTACCTGATAAGTACCAGTCTCCCTATACCTGGCCTGTCTTAATACATGAATATGGGTTAATTCTGGTCCCATGATACTTACTTGTTTGACTATTTGTTATGTTAGGGACGTCTAGGGCCTTTTAGGGACAGCTACCAATGAGCGGGGGCCCCATTATCGTACTCTAGGGTACCCACCTTTGCGGGTAGGCAATATCAGTTAGGTACAACATTAAGGCATTGAAGTGAGTGTATCTGTTTTCAGCATTATCAGAATCATATATTGGTCTAATTGTCCATAATAAGCCAACAAGCTGTGTGGATTTGTTATGTATTTTTAATAATGTGTGTTTTTTTCTATATGTGTCATTAATTCAGTTTTTTATGCATACCTATTAAATTTACAACATTTTATAGGGGAGTTTAGATCTCAGTTTACTTATAGACTGGTGTGAGGCCTCACGCATTATATCTATGATTATTGCATATGACTATAATATGCATTCAAATATTTAGATTTAGCTCATGAATAGTATATTAAACTAAATGATGTCCTTACTTACCCCTTTATTTACCCTTTAAAAATAGTTGTTGGCAATGCCGTTATGTGGTCATAGCGAAACTTCCAGTTTACTGTTCATGAAGTTTTACAAAGCACAGAAACCCTTTCTAATCTTAAAGTCTATTCAGCCAATGCCAAGAGACAGATAAGGACTGTATGATATCATATATGATATCATAGAGAATACCAATGAGAACTAAAAAAGACCAACTAATAAACATATACCTAGTAGAAATCATTATATACCATTGTACATTTTACTCCAGAAAACTGATGTATAAAAGTCAGAAAGTTTACCAACTTTTCGTGGTTGGACACCAGATCTACTACTTTTCTGAAAAGTGCTCATAGGGAGGAGCAGGAACTAATGTGACTCCAAAGATACACTATCAAATTGTGGCGCCCCTGCTGCGCATTGGTGCCACAGAACCCAGAAGGGTGCATAGATGGATTTCTCCGTAAGAGGCCCGCACTACATGCAAACACCTCCACCTTCCACCTCATACCAGCAGAGGGAGCCCTGATAGGGAGATATAAAGGGAAGGTGGAGTCAGGCAGCTCAGAATAGTTTCAGTTTAGAGTGCGCTCAGGATGTAGCAGCACGCAGGCTGCTGTGTGAGGCAAGCTAGGCCTCCAGCAGCACTGACGCCTAGTGAGGGCCCCGAGCGTGGCCGAAGGCGAGAGGAAGGAAGGAGTGATTAAGGGGGCAGAGGAGCATAACAAGCTCACCCCTATATATATACCGGACACCGGGTCCGAGCCTACAGGGACCCTTTACACCCAGTAGGGACAACCAGAACCCCTGGAGAACTACTGGTACCAGGAACACCAAGCTGAACTCATATACAGGACTAGGAATCACGAAGGCCCCAGCGTCCCGGGAGAGTGATTGCCAAAAGAAAGTCCTACTACCAAGTCAGCGGGTGAAGGAGAGATCTAGCATAGAAGCCAGGCCTAGCTCCAGGCAGGTCAGGAGCTTACACAGAGGCAGACACGGATCAGGAAGCCTTATACCCGCTCCCTGGGGAGAAGTCCAAAAGTGCGCCCTTCACCTAGAGTACCCTGGACCGTATCTATCAGCTGTACCAGTAAAGGTAACGAAGCAGAACCCCCTGTCTCTGTCCATTACTACAGCCGCGCCATTATATCTCTACCTGCACAACAATGCCCAGTGCACCCACCATCTATCTATCTACACTGCCCTGAGGCCTGCTCCACCTGTGGGGAGCCGTTCCATTTCAAGCTGCCCTATCATCTGCCTCAGAGGACTGTTGCAGCGCTGGTGATCCTCACCAGACACAACAGGTGGCGTCACGAATAATCCCGAAAACCCCATATAAAATATTCCCCCATTTTCACTGACCGCCCTGGGTCACGGACCGGGCCAGCCACCGTGATATCCCCTGGCAACCAGAGGCCCGGCTGCCGAGTACCCCATGGCCCTGGGGGCGCGTCAATATATACCAGAAAGTGGCATAAATTATAGCAGAAATACATTTTTGCTCATGACCGTACATTTTCTGACTCTGTTGAATGGGCAGCCTAAAAGATGTGCACACATCTTAACAAAATTGTCATATCCTACTTAGTGGGGGGTTTTATTCATAGCATATAAAATGATAGTCTTCATGAATTTCCACCAAAAGTATATATACATTTCTACATATTTATTGTTTTTTTAACATTTGCAAGCAAATACGGAAATAAGTTAATAGGTGGTAAGTTAAAAGGCAGAAAAAACAGCTATAAGTAAATCTAGTGGTCTAGGTGTTTCCAAACTGACAAAATATTTCCTGGAAGATACTGTAGGCTAAAGAGTATGAGAAAAGAAAGTCTTTGAACCACCAAAAAAAGTTATAGGCTGTACTTAAATAGCCATGCATTTTACTAGAACCGCACTATCCCTGGTGGTATGGTGTTAATCCTTAAATTGAAACATAAACAACATCTAGGAACTCGAAAGAAAGCAGAGCTAAATCTCACACTTTATTGTAGACATCATCATGAAAACTATATAAAATGTATAGATTATAGCAAAAGAAATGAATACATGAAAAACTCCACTTACACTCAAATAACATTAGCGTAAACTACATAAGAAGAAGGAAAATATGATAGGGAACAACAGTAAGGCTATGTGCCCACGATGCAGAAATGAAGCAGAAAATTTCTGCAGCATTTCTGTATCTCCCTGGCAGAAAAAACGCATGCAGATTGTGCATGTGTTTTTCCTGCAGAATACATGCGGATTCACATGCGTATCCACATGCGTTAACGCATGTGTTTCCGCATGCGGACTGACAAGCACTTTCCAGGCGATAGCATCACTTGGAAAGTGCTTGACAACTAGGTCACACTGTATAAATCCATGTAAACAGCATGGATTTATACAGTGTGACCATAAAAATAAAAAGATAAAGCTATACTTACTGATCCCCCGCCGCGTGTGCTGTCGCGCTCGTCCTGGCTTCTTCCGGGTTGCCGGCATCTCGCGAGACAGCCTGCGACGTCATCTCAGGTCCTGGAAGGAGAAGCGCTGCAGGGGCCGCCGGAGAGGTGAATATAAACTTTATTTTTTATTTTATTCTTTTTTTTACAGGTACAATGGTACCCAGGTCTGGATGAGAGTCTCCTCTCCTCCAGACTTGGGTACCATACGCACATTGAAACGCATATTATCCGCTTGTACAAATGTACAGACACGGATTCTATGCGTTTCAATGCAAGTCAATGGCGGCGCATCCGCTGCGCTTCCGCAAAATTAATGAACATGCTGCGGATTTATGAGCGCTGCAGAAACGCTGCGGAAAAATCCGCAGCATGTGAATTGACATTGCGGAATGCCATTGGGGACCATGGGGTGCGGATTTGATGCGTTTCGGCTGTGGAAATTCCGCAGTGGAAACGCATGAAAAACGCATCGTGTGCATGCAGCCTAACAGTTTTTGAGGCTTATTCATGGCACCATATTATAGCTTGGTTTTGTATAGATCTTTCAACTCTACATTTATTTGCCTGTGATTTTAAAAGGAGGCATCCAGAATTTTTTTTATGCAATGCTCTATCTATATCCATCCAGCAGGAAATATTTTTTGACGGAGTATGTGTGGCACCCCAGGGGTCTGGTTTTCCACAGTAACAGCAATGTTATGTCTGAGAGCAGGTGGGAGGTCTCTTGGTCAGGGATCCTATGCATGCCACACCTCCTGCCCAGTCCTGGGAGGGGAAGAACTTCCCCTAGATAAACCTAGGGCTGAGGCAGGGTGAGTGAGTAGAGAAGAAGCAGAGAAAAGAAGCAAATATAGGAAGAAACAACAGGAGCTCTGTGGGAGCAGTGTTACAAGGAGTCAGGGGCTGGCAGCTGCAGAGCTCGCCCTGACTGAGAAGTTATCACCGGACCCGGAGTCCGAGGCTGTGGGGACTAACTCCTATCCAGCAGCAGAAACCGACCGGCAGGGGATTGCAGGTCCTCTGGCCCAGAAACCCGAAGGCCCCGAGTCACCGGCCATACGGGTGAGCACCACACGGTACACTCAGGGACGTGGGCTACTTATACCCGCCTCTAGCAAGGTAGCCAGAAGAGTATCGTTAGTTTGGGAGGCCTACAACTCCGCCTGGCCAGGGGAGATCCCATCTGCTCAAGGACTGACCAGGCCCCAATCGCTAGCCAGTACTCCGGGAGGGTCTATCTTTGTCACCAGTAAAGACCCTGAACTACACAGTACCGTCTCCGAGTGGTTCCTGCTACCCCCATCATCCACGTCGGCTGCCCTGAGGCCATACCCCTCCCGTTGGGGGTTATACTATCATGCTGCACAATCCTACCACCGGCCTCAGCGGTGTGCCCTGCAGCAGCAGCTCCCTGGCTGCACACAACGGGTAGCGTAGTCGTCCAACATCTACCGCTAAAACAGCGCCACTTAGTCTGACTCCCTGGGCACGGACCGGATCACCGCCACGAGACTACAACCCTCAACAGATCCGGCTCCGGGTAAGCTCCCGCGTGCGCAACGCAGCGCGACACAGGCCCAGGGGCGCGTCAACTTTTGGCGTAGTCGGCAGGATCTCGTGCCCGCAACCACCGGGTACTGCGTGCCTGAAAAAAACTGTGAAAACTTACCCGTGGTGAAGATTCCCGCCATCCGGCGCCATCTTCCGCTTTCTTCCCGCCATCGGTGGAGTTTTCCCGCCATCCGGCGCCATCTTCGGCCTTCTTCCCGCCATCCGTGGAGTTTTCCCGCCATTGGACGCCATCTTGAGGACGCCGCGCGGGAAGAAGAGGGGCGTGGACTCTGAAAACGCGCGAGAACTGAAGCCCCGCCTCACGTCCGGACGTTGCGTAAGGTCCTGGAAGGAGCCCAGCAGACGCCGACGTCACAGGAGCGCGACGGAAGGTCCTCAACCCTGACGATCCACTGCGGAGCCGCGGCCTACGGAAGAGGATCATCGCAAGGTAGGCCACGGTCCACTAGGGGGGAGAAGGATGTCGGATACGGAGGAGAGCTTCACCGCTCCAACCCCCGCCAGCGCCACCGCTGTTGCGGTCATGCCTTTCACCATGCCCTATATCCCGGGGGGCAGCCTGGCTACCCCAGTACTCAGGGGAGTCACATACCCTGCAGGACTTTAGAGAAAAACTGGATAGCCTCTTCCAGGTGTACCCCCTCACAGAAGAGCAAAAAGTAAGCATCCTGGTGGCCCAATTAACCGGGGCAGCCCAAAGGGAGGTAAAGTCCTGGCCACCTGGGGGGAGGACTGTCGCAGGGATACTAACCCGGCTGAGGGACACCTTTGATACCCGCACCTCAGCCGAGATCAAGCTTAGATTCTACGGGTGCAAACAGTGGGCACATGAGAGTATAAGGGACTATGCCCTGAACCTACAAGAGGCCCTGAGAGCCATTAAGCAGACCGACCCTGACGGCGTGGGAGACGAAGACAGGCTGTTAACTGAACAATTTATAGAGGGTTTATATTGCAATGCCCACCGAACCCAGTTGCGGGCAATGGCCTTACAGGACCCTCATCTGGGATTTGCACAGTTCAAGGACAGAGCCATCCGGGTGCTCCGAGAACCGGCACCAGGTGGCGTTGTGACCCACAGACGCCCCACTACCACCTACCACCAGGAGGCGGCGCCCTTGTCGGCAGGGCCTGTGGGAGCTGATGCGCAGGCTTTGAACAATGACTCGGCTCTAGACCTGCACCATCAGGTCCAAGAGCTAGCTAAAAGCGTTGCTGCGCTAACCCGAACTGTGCAGTCTTTACAGGTTTCCACTCCAAGGAAGACCCAGCGACCGATACAACGAGGACGGACGACCCATCTGCCGCCGCTGTAATCAACCCGGACATATGGCAAGGTACTGTCCTTTAAACTGGCACAACCTAGGGTAGAGGGCCAACCCCTAGGAAAAAGATCATCAGGCCCATCAAACTGGCGCGACAAATATGTGGGAGGACGTCCAGTCTTGCCTGTGGTACTGGATGGCATTCCTATGAGTGCCCTACTGGACACCGGGTCACAGGTCACCACCATCCCGTACGTGCTCTTCAAGCAGTACTGGAATGACTCGGATATTACCCGCTACCCTGACGACGACTTGAGTATCATCGCCAGCAATGGTCAGCCCGTGCCACAGATCGGATTTAAAGAGGTGACCATTAAAATTGGTAGAGTTGAACTGGCAGCACAGGGACTGATCATTGTAGACATTGACAAACACGAGAGTCACCCAAAGATAACTCTAGGAACTAATGTAATTGAAAATTGTCTTGCAGAGGTGATTTTCCTTTTACAGCAGGTTGCCAAGAACGCCAGCTCCGGCGAGCAGCGAGTGCTCCAAAAAGAGATCCGGGCACTGATGCGACGGCAACAGGTGGAACTCTCCGGCGGTGAGATTGGTAGCGTGAGAATGTGTGACCCTTTCCCTATTGCCATGCCCCCAAAAAGTGAAATGATGATTTGGTGCCGGGCAGCTATTGGTCTGAGAGGTAGAGATTACCAGGCAATGGTAGAACCAGTTTACTCAGACAGTAGGCCCACCATCTTGACAGCACGGGGGGTGGTTAATGTACGCCATGGGAGGGTGCCCGTTCGCATAATCAATATCGGGAAGAGGGAAGTGTACCTGCCCCGGTATGCCACGCTAGCCAAATTATATACCATTAACCAAAATGCTATACAATCTGTGGAACCCTTGCCTCCATCTCACCCGGAGGAAGGTAACGGCTCTAAGAAAACAATGGAGGACTGGTGTCAGCAACTACATTTGGGTACTGACTCCACTCCCTCACATCAGAAACAGGGAGTCTATCGGGTGGTTCAAGAGTACGAGAGAGTGTTTAGTAAACACCCGTTAGACTTCGGGCGAGTCAAGGGGGTAGAACACCACATCCCCACGGGAGACCATCCTCCCATAAAAGAGAGGTATCGACCCGTACCCCCTGCACACTACCAACACGCCAAGGGGATGCTTAGAGACATGAAGGAGGCTGGGGTGATCAGGGATAGCTGGAGCCCCTGGGCAGCTCCACTAGTCTTAGTCAAAAAGAAAGACAACACCATGAGGATGTGTGTAGATTACCGGAAAATCAACCGTATCACACACAAGGATGCGTACCCCTTACCAAGGATAGAGGAGTCTTTGGCTGCTTTAAGATCTGCTAACTTCTTCTCTACCTTGGATCTCACTAGTGGGTACTGGCAGGTTCCTGTAGCAGAGGCGGACCGGGAGAAGACCGCATTCACCACCCCGATGGGACTTAGCGAGTTTACCTGCATGCCGTTCGGACTCTGCAACGCACCAGGAACCTTCCAACGATTAATGGAGTGCTGTCTGGGCCATAGAAACTTCGAGACGGTCCTGTTGTACCTGGACGATGTCATCGTATATTCTAAGACTTATGAGGACCACCTGAAACACCTGGCGGAAGTGTTCGAAGCTCTGGCAAGCTACGGCCTAAAGGTGAAACCCTCCAAGTGTCACCTCCTGAAACCAAAGGTGCAGTACCTGGGACACGTGGTGAGCGCTGACGGAGTGGCTCCCGACCCTGATAAGATCACCGCAATTAAGGAATGGCCAAGTCCCTCCAGTGTAAAGGAAGTGCGGCAGTTCCTCGGGTTGGTAGGCTACTACCGCAGGTTCATCCCCGGTTTCACCAAAAAGGCAGCTCCTATGCAGGACCTCCTGATAGGCCAGTCCCGGAAGGGCAAGAACCAGAAGCCGCCCTTCAGATGGGAGAAGTTGGAAGAGGAGTCCTTCCGCCAGCTGAAGATGGCCCTCACGGGAGATGAAATCCTGGCATACCCGGATTACAGCCAGCCCTTTATCCTCTACACCGACGCAAGTAACATCGGGATAGGAGCCGTGCTGTCCCAGATCCAGCAGGGGAAAGAACGAGTAATCGCTTACGCCAGCCGAAAACTGCGACCCACCGAGAGAAACCCTGAGAATTACAGCTCATTTAAGCTAGAGTTCCTGGCAGTGGTGTGGGCAGTCACCGAACGCTTTAAGCACTACCTCGCTTCTTCCCGGTTCGTCGTGTACACGGATAACAACCCGTTGACACACCTGGACACAGCAAGACTCGGTGCCCTAGAGCAGAGATGGATGGCCCGTCTGTCCAACTACGAGTTCACAATCAAATACCGGGCAGGACGCTCCAATACCAACGCGGACGCCCTGTCCAGGATGCCAAACCTACCGGACGTAGGAGAAGATCCAGAGGGACTCGAAGAAGTCGAACTCCCTGCGTTCCACCGGCATGGGACTATCCAGTATTCCCACCGGGTAAGGAGTAAGCAAGCCGCTACGTTTAACCCCTTGCCTCACTACAACTGGGAGGAAACGCAAGACAGTGACCCTGCCGTCCGACTGGTGAAGGAGATGCTGACTCGGCCAGAGGCTCGCCTTGACCCAGACGCTCCGGAGGAAGCCAAGCAACTGTGGGCTGAGAAGAGTCGACTGTTCCTTTATAAGGGGAAGTTGTGCCGCAGAATGGTTAACTCCCGGACGCATGAACTAATCTGGCAAGTAGTGGTGCCACGAAGAGACGCAGCCATGGTGATGGAGGCATACCACGACGGGGCTGGACACTTCGGATGGAAGAAGCTGGAGTTCCTGCTGCGCGAGCGGTTCCACTGGGTAGGCATGAGGGGAACCATCGAGAGGTGGTGCAGAGACTGTGGCCCGTGCAACCTAAGAAGGAAGGACCGTGCCAGCCAGAAGACTCCCCTGCAGTCCATCGTCACCCGGCAGCCGTTGGAACTGGTAGCCTTGGATCATGTAAAACTGACCCCAAGCAGAAGTGGCTACGTCTACGCACTAACCATTGTGGATCACTACTCCCGGTTCTTGGTTGTCGTCCCCGTCAAGGACTTAACAGCTCGAACAGCAGCGAGAGCCTTCCAGCAGCATTTCTGCCGTCCACACGGGTACCCGGACCAAGTGTTGACAGACCAGGGACCTGCCTTTGAAGCGGAGGTCTTTCAAGAATTCTGCACTCTGTATGGCTGCCGGAAGATAAGGACGACACCCTATCATCCGCAAACTAATGGACTTTGTGAGAAAATGAACCAGGTGGTAATGGATCTTCTGAAAACGTTGCCCCTGGAAGAACGCAGTCTGTGGCCTGAGAAGCTGCTCGATCTGGTGGACCTATACAACCACATCCCGGTAGGTTCCACCAACTGTACCCCGGCTTACCTAATGAGGGCGAGACCTGGTAAGTTACCTGTTGACCTGGAAATGGGAGTCCTGACACCTGAGGACACTTCACCAGAAGCAGACTGGGACACAGAGAGGCAGCAGCAGTACCGGAGAGTACAGGAGAGCGTGGAGCGAGGTCTCTGTCAGGCTAGGGAAAGACAAGAGAAAACTTACAACCAGTATGCTCCCGCTGTTCCCCTGGTACCCGGAGAGCAGGTCTTGAAGAGAAAAAGACGGCTCCACAAGTTGGACGACCAGTGGGAGAAGGACCCGTACACCGTACTGCCCTCAAGCCACGACAACCCAAAGGTCTGTACCATCAGTAAAGACGGAGGGGAAACCACAACCATTGTATCCCGGGATCACCTGAAGAAGTGTCCCGAACAGCTACGGAACCCTGAAGAGGAACAAGAAGACCCTCGACCCGTAGAGGAAAGGGAAGACATGGTTAATACTGTGCTCGGAGACTTCCCTCGGTCTTGGACTCAAGCCAATGGTGCAGTTGTGGTACCCGTACTCACCTTCCTCCAACCAGCATCCCAAGCACCTACGGAACAACAGGTAGAGCTGGAAGAACAGCCGGTCCAGGAGGCAGAAGACCCCACACCAGCAGACCAGGAGGATCAACCCTCTGCTTGCAGTGAGCCTGCCATATCCCTAGTGAGCCAAAGGGCCCGTAGACCGCTGCCCAGTTTACCCTTAACAGCTCCTACACACTGTAGTTCAGGGCCAGACAGTCAGCTCCGTAGGTCCACTAGGGCCACTAGGGGCCAGTTACCCGCACGTTGGAGGATTTGAAGTGTATAAATTGTTTTATTTGTGGTTACCTGTTTATTGTTGCTTGTGTATAATTATGTGTTTCTAGTTATTTTTAGGAGTCCTTGGTGGATTTACCGGGAATCCTTTGTACATAGTTGGAGCGTAACCCAGGACGGACTAAAGACTGTTAAGGACTCGGGGCAGGACAGACCCCTACCTGGTTACGTCTCCCTGTTTTGGTGAAATGGACACCTTGCTTTCTTCAAAGACTGCACCCGGTTACGGACATGCCGTGACCACCTTTATGTGTTTCTTTATTGTTATTGTTATATCTTGTTATGTTTTTCTAAAATATGTTTAGTCCCGGAGTACTAAATTTCACTAGGGGGGAATGTGGCACCCCAGGGGTCTGGTTTTCCACAGTAACAGCAATGTTATGTCTGAGAGCAGGTGGGAGGTCTCTTGGTCAGGGATCCTATGCATGCCACACCTCCTGCCCAGTCCTGGGAGGGGAAGAACTTCCCCTAGATAAACCTAGGGCTGAGGCAGGGTGAGTGAGTAGAGAAGAAGCAGAGAAAAGAAGCAAATATAGGAAGAAACAACAGGAGCTCTGTGGGAGCAGTGTTACAAGGAGTCAGGGGCTGGCAGCTGCAGAGCTCGCCCTGACTGAGAAGTTATCACCGGACCCGGAGTCCGAGGCTGTGGGGACTAACTCCTATCCAGCAGCAGAAACCGACCGGCAGGGGATTGCAGGTCCTCTGGCCCAGAAACCCGAAGGCCCCGAGTCACCGGCCATACGGGTGAGCACCACACGGTACACTCAGGGACGTGGGCTACTTATACCCGCCTCTAGCAAGGTAGCCAGAAGAGTATCGTTAGTTTGGGAGGCCTACAACTCCGCCTGGCCAGGGGAGATCCCATCTGCTCAAGGACTGACCAGGCCCCAATCGCTAGCCAGTACTCCGGGAGGGTCTATCTTTGTCACCAGTAAAGACCCTGAACTACACAGTACCGTCTCCGAGTGGTTCCTGCTACCCCCATCATCCACGTCGGCTGCCCTGAGGCCATACCCCTCCCGTTGGGGGTTATACTATCACGCTGCACAATCCTACCACCGGCCTCAGCGGTCTGCCCTGCAGCAGCAGCTCCCTGGCTGCACTCAACGGGTGGCGTAGTCGTCCAACATCTACCGCTAAAACAGCGCCACTTAGTCTGACTCCCTGGGCACGGACCGTATCACCGCCACGAGACTACAACCCTCAACAGATCCGGCTCCGGGTAAGCTCCCGCGTGCGCAACGCAGCGCGACACAGGCCCAGGGGCGCGTCATATGTACATAAGTGCATGGTGGCAGTATGGCTCTATGTACATGTGACACCCCAGGGGTCTGGTTGTCACAGTGATAGAGATATTACGTCTGAGAGCAGGTGGGAGGTCCTTTGGTCAGGGATCCTGTGCATGCCACACCTCCTGCCCAGCCTTGGGAGGGGAAGAACTTCCCCTGTATAAACCCGGGGCTGAGGCAGGGTTAGTGAGTCCAGGAAGAGTAGAGACAAGAGCAGCATAGGAAGCAGCAGAGTCACAAGGAGTCAGGGGCTGGCAGCTAAAGAGCTCGCCCTGACTAAGAAGATTCTTTACCGGACCCGGAGTCCGAGGCTGTGGGGACTAACTTCTACCCAGCAGCAGAATCCGTCAGGCAGGGGATTTCAGGTCCCCTGGCCCAGAAGCCCGAAGGCCCGGTCACACGCGTGGGACCAGCACCGCCATCGTGGAGCGGAAGCCATTAGAAGGCCCCGAGTCACCGGCCATACGGGTGAGCACCACACGGTACACTCAGGGACGTGGGCTACTTACATCAGCTTCTAGCAAGGTAGCCAGAAGAGTACAGTCAGTTTGGGAGGCCTACAACTACGCCTGGCCAGGGGAGATCCCATCTGCTCAAGGACTGACCAGGCCCCGTTCGCTAGCAAGTACTCCGGGAGGGTCTATCGTTGTTACCAGTAAAGACCCTGAACGCTACCATACCGTCTCTGAGTGGTTCCTGCTACCCCCATCATCCACGTCGGCTGCCCTGAGGCCATACCCCTCCCGTTGGGGGTTATACTATCACGCTGCACCATCCTTCCACCGGCCTCAGCGGTCTGCCCTGCAGCAGCAGCCCCCTGGCTGCATTCAACGGGTGGCGTAGTCATCAACCATTTTCTACCGCTAACAGACTGCCGTCCAGTTTGACTCCCTGGGCACGGACCGGGTCACCGCCACGAGACTACAACCCTAAACAGATCCGGCTCCGGGTAAGCTCCCGCGTGCGCAACGCAGCGCGACACAGGCCCAGGGGCGCGTCAACTTTGGCGTAGTCGGCAGGATCACGTGCCCGCAACCACCGGGTACTGCGTGCCTGAAAAGCAAAGACTGTTCAAACTTACCAGTGGTGAAGATTCCCGCCATCGGTGAAGTTTCCCGCCATCCGGCGCCATCTTCAGCCTTCTTCCCGCCATCCGTGGAGTTTTCCCGCCATTGGACGCCATCTTGAGGACGCCGCGCGGGAAGAAGAGGGGCGTGGACTCCGAAAGCGCGCGAGAACTGAAGCCCCGCCTCACGTCCGGACGTTGCGTAAGGTCCTGGAAGGAGCCCAGCAGACGCCGACGTCACAGGAGCGCGACGGAAGGTCCTCAACCCTGACGATCCACTGCGGAGCCGCGGCCTACGGAACAGGATCATCGCAAGGTAGGCCACGGTCCACTAGGGGGGAGGAAGATGTCGGATACGGAGGAGAGCTCCACTGCCTCAACCCCCGCCAGCGCTACCGCTGTTGCAGTTATGCCCTTCACCATGCCCTATATCCCGGGAGCAGCTTGGCTACCCCAGTACTCAGGGGAGTCACATACCCTGCATGACTTTAGAGAAAAGCTGGATAGCCTCTTCCAGGTGTACCCCCTCACAGAAGAGCAAAAAGTGAGCATCCTGGTGGCCCAACTAACTGGGGCAGCCAAAAGGGAAGTAAAATCCTGGCCACCTGGGAGGAAGACTGTCGCAGGGATACTAACCCGGCTGAAGGACACCTTTGATACCCGCACCTCAGCCGAGATTAAACTTAGATTCTACGGGTGCAAGCAGCGAGCGCATGAGAGTATAAGGGACTATGCACTCAACCTACAAGAGGCCCTGAGGGCCATTAAGCAGACCGACCCTAATGGAGTGGGAAACGAGGACAGGCTGTTGACCGAACAATTTATAGAGGGTTTATATTGCAATGCCCACCGCACCCAGTTGCGGGCAATGGCCTTACAGGACCCTCATCTAGAATTTGCACAGTTCAAGGACAGAGCCATCCGGGTGCTCCGAGAACCGGCACCAGGTGGCGTTGTGACCCACAGACGCCCCACTACCACTTACTACCAGGAGGCGGCGCCCTTGTCAGCAGGGCCTGTGGGAGCTGATGCGCAGGCTTTGGACAATGACCCGGCTCCAGACCTACACCATCAGGTCCAAGAGCTAGCTAAAAGCGTTGCTGCGCTAACCCGAACTGTGCAGTCTTTACAGGTTTCCACTCCAGGGAAGATCCAGCTGGCATCCGGACCGGAGGACATCCCGTGGCGTCGACCAAGGAGGACCCCACCGGCCAGAGGAAGACCCAGTGACCGATACAGCGAGGACGGACGACCCATCTGCCGCCGCTGCAATCAACCCGGACATATGGAAAGGTACTGTTCTTTAAACGGGCACAACCTGGGGTAGAGGGCCAACCCCCAGGAAAAAGATCACCAGGCCCATCGAACTGGCGCGACAGATATGTGGGAGGACGTCCAGTCTTGCCTGTGGTACTGGATGGCATTCCCATGAGTGCCCTACTGGACACCGGGTCACAGGTCACCACCATCCCGTACGTGCTCTTCAAGCAGTACTGGAATGACTCGGATATTACCCGCTACCCTGACGACGACTTGAGTATCATCGCCAGCAATGGTCAGCCCGTGCCACAGATCGGATTTAAAGAGGTGACCATCAAAATTGGTAGAGTCGAACTGGCCGCACAGGGACTGATCATTGTAGATATTGACAAACATGAGAGTCACCCAAAAATAACTCTAGGAACTAATGTAATTGAAAATTGTCTTGCAGAGGTGATTTTCCTTTTACAGCAGGTTGCCAAGAATGCCAGCTCCGGCGAGCAGCGGGTGCTCCAGAAAGAGATCCGGGCACTGATGCAACGGCAACAAGTGGAACTCTCCGGCGGTGAGATTGGTAGCGTAAGAATGTGTGACCCTTTTCCTATTGCCATGCCCCCAAAAAGTGAAATGATGATTTGGTGCCGGGCAGCTATTGGTCTGAGAGGTAGAGATTACCAGGCAATGGTAGAACCAGTTTACTCAGACAGTAGGCCCACCATTTTGACAGCACGGGGGGTGGTCAATGTACGCCATGGGAGGGTGCCCGTTCGCATAATAAATATCGGGGAGAGGGAAGTGTACCTGCCCCGGTATGCCACGCTAGCCAAATTATATACCACTAATCAAAATTCTATACAATCTGTGGAACCCTTGCCTCCATCTCACCCGGAGGAAGGTAACGGCTCTAAGAAAGACATGGAGGACTGGTGTCAGCAACTACATCTGGGTACTGACTCCACTCCCTCACACCAGAAACAAGGAGTCTATCGGGTGGTTCAAGAGTATGAGAGAGTGTTTAGTAAACACCCGTTAGACTTCGGGCGAGTCAAGGGGGTAGAACACCGCATCCCCACGGGAGATCATCCTCCCATAAAAGAGAGGTATCGACCCGTACCCCCTGCACATTACCAACACGCCAAGGGGATGCTTAGAGACATGAAGGAGGCTGGGGTAATCCGGGATAGCTGTAGCCCCTGGGCAGCCCCACTAGTTTTAGTCAAAAAGAAAGACAACACCATGAGGATGTGTGTAGATTACCGGAAAATCAACCGTATCACACACAAGGATGCGTACCCCTTACCAAGGATAGAGGAGTCATTGGCTGCTTTAAGATCTGCTAACTTCTTCTCTACCTTGGATCTCACTAGCGGGTACTGGCAGGTTCCTGTAGCAGAGGCGGACCGGGAGAAGACCGCATTCACCACCCCGATGGGACTTAGCGAGTTCACCTGCATGCCGTTCGGACTCTGCAACGCCCCAGGAACCTTCCAACGATTAATGGAGTGCTGTCTGGGCCACAGAAACTTCGAGACGGTCCTGTTGTACCTGGACGATGTCATCGTATACTCCAAAACTTATGAGGACCACCTGAAACACCTGGCGGAGGTGTTCGAAGCTCTGGCGAGTTACGGCCTAAAGGTGAAACCCTCCAAGTGTCACCTCCTGAAACCAAAGGTGCAGTACCTGGGACACGTGGTGAGCACTGACGGAGTGGCTCCTGACCCCGATAAGATCACCGCAATTAAGGGATGGCCAAGCCCCTCCAGCGTAAAAGAAGTGCGGCAGTTCCTAGGGTTGGTAGGCTACTACCGAAGGTTTATTCCCGGTTTCACCAAAAAGGCAGCACCTATGCAGGACCTCCTGATAGGCCAGTCCCGGAAGGCCAAGAACCAGAAGCCGCCCTTCAAATGGGAAAAGCTAGAAGAAGAGTCCTTCCGCCAGCTGAAGATGGCCCTCACGGGGGATGAAATCTTGGCGTACCCGGACTATAGCCAGCCCTTCATCCTCTACACCGACGCCAGTAACATCGGGCTAGGAGCCGTACTGTCCCAGATTCAGCAGGGGAGAGAACGAGTAATCTCCTATGCCAGCCGAAAACTGCGACCCACCGAAAGGAACCCCGAAAATTACAGCTCATTTAAGCTAGAGTTCCTGGCCGTGGTATGGGCAGTCACCGAGCGCTTTAGGCATTACCTCGCTTCTTCCCGGTTCACCGTATACACGGATAACAACCCGCTGACACACCTGGACACGGCAAGACTCGGTGCCCTGGAGCAGAGGTGGATGGCCCGTCTGTCCAACTACGAGTTCACAATTAAATACCGGGCAGGGCGCTCCAATACCAACGCGGACGCCCTGTCCAGGATGCCCAACCTGCCGGACGGAGGAGAAGATCCGGAGGGACTGGAAGAAGTTGAACTCCCTGCGTTCCACCGTCATGGGACTATCCAGTATTCCCACCGGGTAAGGAGTAAGCAGGCTGCTACGTTGAACCCCTTACCTCACTACAACTGGGCGGAAACGCAAGACAGCGACCCTGCCGTCCGACTGGTGAAGGAGATGCTGACTCGCCCGGAGGCTAGCCTGGAATCAGACGCTCCAGAGGAAGCCAAACAACTATGGGCAGAGAAGAGTCGACTGTTCCTTTACAAGGGGAAGTTGTGCCGCAGAATGGTTAACTCCAGGACGCATGAACTACTCTGGCAAGTAGTGGTGCCACGAAGAGACGCAGCCATGGTGATGGAGGCATACCACGACGGAGCTGGACACTTCGGGTGGAAAAAGCTGGAGTTCCTGCTGCGCGAGCGGTTCCACTGGGTAGGCATGAGGGGAACCATCGAGAAGTGGTGCAGAGACTGTGGCCCGTGCAATCTGAGAAGGAAGGACCGGGCCAGCCAGAAGACTCCCCTGCAGTCCATCGTCACCCGGCAACCGTTGGAACTGGTAGCCTTGGATCATGTAAAACTGACCCCCAGCAGAAGTGGCTACGTCTACGCGTTAACCATCGTGGATCATTACTCCCGGTTTCTGGTTGTCGTCCCCGTCAAGGACTTAACGGCTCGAACAGCAGCTAGAGCCTTCCAGCAGCACTTTTGCCGTCCACACGGGTACCCGGACCAAGTGCTGACGGACCAGGGACCTGCCTTTGAAGCGGAGGTCTTCCAGGAATTCTGCAATCTGTATGGCTGCCGGAAGATAAGGACGACACCCTACCATCCGCAAACTAATGGACTTTGTGAGAAAATGAACCAGGTGGTAATGGATCTTCTAAAAACGTTGCCCCTGGAAGAACGCAGTCTGTGGCCTGAGAAGTTGCCCGATCTGGTGGACCTATACAACCACATCCCGGTAGGTTCCACCAACTGTACCCCGGCTTACCTAATGAGGGCAAGACCTGGTAAGTTACCTGTTGACCTGGAAATGGGAGTCCTGACGCCCGAGGACACTTCACCAGAAACGGACTGGGACACAGAGAGGCAGCAGCAGTACCGGAAAGTACAGGAGAGCGTGGAGCGAAGTCTCTGTCAGGCTAGGGAAAGACAAGAGAAGACTTACAACCAGTATGCTCCCGCTGTTCCCCTGGTACCCGGAGAGCAGGTCTTGAAGAGGAAGAGACGGCTCCACAAGTTGGACGACCAGTGGGAGAAGGACCCGTACACCGTACTGCCCTCAAGCCACGAGAACCCGAAGGTCTGTACCATCAGTAAAGACGGAGGGGAAACCACAGCCATTGTATCCCGGGACCACCTGAAGAAGTGCCCCGAACAACTGAGGAACCCTGAGGAGGAACAGGAAGACCATCGACCCGTGGAAGAAAGGGAAGATATGGTTAGTACCGTGCTCGGGGACTTCCCTCGGTCTTGGACTCAAGTCAATGGTGCAGTTGTGGTACCCGTACTCACCTTCCTCCAACCATCATCCCAAGAACCTACGGAGCAACGGGTAGAGCTGGAAGAGCAGCCGGTCCAGGAGGCAGAAGACTCCACCCAAGCGGAACAGGAGAATCCACCCTCTGCTTATAGTGAGCCTGCCGTACCCCTAGTGAGACAAAGAGCCGGTAGACAGCTGCCCAGTTTACCCTTGACAGCTCCTACACCCTGTAGTTCAGGGCCAGACAGTCAGCTCCGTAGGTCCACTAGGGCCACTAGAGGCCAGTTACCCGCACGTTGGAGGATCTAAATGTTTAAGTTGTTTTACAATGTTTACCTGTTTATTGTTGCTTGTGTGTAATTTTGTGTTTCTAGTTGTTTTTAGGAGTCTTCGGTGGATTTACCGGGAATCCTTTGTATATAGTTGGAGCGTAACACAGGATGGACTAGAGACTGTTAAGGACTTGGGGTAGGACAGACCCCTACCTGGTTACGTCTCCCTGTGTTGGTGAAATGGACACCTTTGCTTTTCTTCAAAGACTGCACCCGGTTGCGGACATCCGTGACCATCTTATTGTGTTTCCTTATTGTATTTTATTGTTCTTTGATATACCTTGTTATATTTTTCTAAAAGTGTTTAGTCCCGGAGTACTAAATTTCACTAGGGGGGAGTGTGACACCCCAGGGGTCTGGTTGTCACAGTGATAGAGATATTACGTCTGAGAGCAGGTGGGAGGTCCTTTGGTCAGGGATCCTGTGCATGCCACACCTCCTGCCCAGCCTTGGGAGGGGAAGAACTTCCCCTGTATAAACCCGGGGCTGAGGCAGGGTTAGTGAGTCCAGGAAGAGTAGAGACAAGAGCAGCATAGGAAGCAGCAGAGTCACAAGGAGTCAGGGGCTGGCAGCTAAAGAGCTCGCCCTGACTAAGAAGATTCTTTACCGGACCCGGAGTCCGAGGCTGTGGGGACTAACTTCTACCCAGCAGCAGAATCCGTCAGGCAGGGGATTTCAGGTCCCCTGGCCCAGAAGCCCGAAGGCCCGGTCACACGCGTGGGACCAGCACCGCCATCGTGGAGCGGAAGCCATTAGAAGGCCCCGAGTCACCGGCCATACGGGTGAGCACCACACGGTACACTCAGGGACGTGGGCTACTTACATCAGCTTCTAGCAAGGTAGCCAGAAGAGTACAGTCAGTTTGGGAGGCCTACAACTACGCCTGGCCAGGGGAGATCCCATCTGCTCAAGGACTGACCAGGCCCCGTTCGCTAGCAAGTACTCCGGGAGGGTCTATCGTTGTTACCAGTAAAGACCCTGAACGCTACCATACCGTCTCTGAGTGGTTCCTGCTACCCCCATCATCCACGTCGGCTGCCCTGAGGCCATACCCCTCCCGTTGGGGGTTATACTATCACGCTGCACCATCCTTCCACCGGCCTCAGCGGTCTGCCCTGCAGCAGCAGCCCCCTGGCTGCATTCAACGGGTGGCGTAGTCATCAACCATTTTCTACCGCTAACAGACTGCCGTCCAGTTTGACTCCCTGGGCACGGACCGGGTCACCGCCACGAGACTACAACCCTAAACAGATCCGGCTCCGGGTAAGCTCCCGCGTGCGCAACGCAGCGCGACACAGGCCCAGGGGCGCGTCATACACTCTCCAAGCACTGTAAGACTACACTGCCACACAGATACCATAACAGTGTGTGAGATGCCATTAAACACCCTGCTAGACACCATGATGGAAACCCAATGGATCTTATTATAGCTAATAGGCTCCACATTGCGCCATTGATGTCCAGAAATTTAGGGATCTGGAAAGGAGCGTAAGAGGTACAATTATCTGGAGGTTACACAATTCAGGTGACTTGGTGGTCTAAAGGAAGAGCTATACATGCACGAACACGTCTCTCTCAAATTGGTAACTCTAAAGTCCAATGTCTCTAAGGGTTTTTTCTGGATCTTTATCTTGCAGTTTTTGCCCTGTCCCAGTAATTGACAGTACATTAATTTATGCTCTGTCTGGTATTTTATTGGCTCGAGCTCCGCTGGACTTCTCTTTCCCATTTTTGATCGTTATATGTGAATTATTAATGCGTAAGAGGTTTTGTTAGGGTTGAGTTGCTGTTTTTCTATTTTACTTTATCCCTAAAATATGTCATTTCTTCCAGTAAATATAACATTTCTGTATGTAGCTATTAAGTTTGTCAGGCTAAGGAAGTACACAGGCATACATTATACGTCTGTACCCTGTAAGCAATGCATTCTTTAGGCTGAAACCTACATTACAGCACAGTGCAGGAATGTTTACAGAGCTGGGTTATGCAAGTTGAGGAATTAAAAATGAATTAACAAAAAGGTGGAAATAAATCTATCTACAAAATAACAGAGCAGAAAACTTTCACTGGAAAGAAATCTCTTATGTCTTCCCATGGGTGAATATTAACAAGTTCATCAACATAGTTTTTATGAATCCCGTAGTGTTCAGGACTAACCTGATGTCACCAGATGTCCAGATGTCACTATCTGGCATTATACAGGCAGGAAAACCAAGAGTATTTAAAATGCCCAGACAAATAGACAACCGTTTGGTGGGCTTGTTGGAAATAAATTGACATTTATGTGGGGTTTTGGGTAATTGCCAAAGAAAACAGTGCAATGTTCTTACCCCTTAACAAGACTATGGACTTCTTTTTTGTGCACCATTTACCCCAGATGATTGGTATAACCTGGGAAATGTTAGGAAAATGATGGTTTTGCCAGAGAAATTAAGTCTGTTAGTGATTTTCATGTTTGTATCATGCTAACAATCTATCATATCGCACTTATGTTGTTTGTGTAGCTCGCCCATAAATTAGGCTGTAATTGAAGCAGCCAAGCTTTGCAATTAGAATAGGCCACCGTGGCGTGAATCAAAAGTTCATCTGGTGCATATTACTTTTGTACATTATATTTCCACTAATCTAAAGAGGATCTGCAATGTGAATACAAACATAAAAAGTTCTCAAGTCTCGAGAAACTCTTTGGTATCAGGTCCTACCTAGTAATCTTAGACCTGCAGCATCCACATTATTTGCCTGACTGGCTTGCTGCAGTGGCTGATGAACCACTTGACCTGGAAGTCTGCCCAGGAGATCCTCTGTCTAGTACCTCTGACTGCTGTCACCCATGTTTCCAATTCCCAGCCTCCAACCTCAAGCTCAATTAAACACTGAAGGACTCCTGTGCTTTTCTGTCTGCAGAGGCATAACGTTGTATGCATGACCCCATTACAAATGTAGTACTGGAGAAACACCTTCCAGCTGAAGACCACAACTCATTTGCCTTGAAGGGGGCCTTGTGACAGTGGATCACTATGAAATTACAAGGGAAAGATTGATGGGTGCAGAGTAGTATTTGACGTCCACAAAGTCACTTTTGTACATTCCCACTAGAAAATATTGAATTATCTTAAACGGAACCTGTCAGGTCCCCCATTCCCTCCAACCCAGCAACATTCACATATGTATTACTAAATTCTGCCTAACCATGCTTTAATACCCTTAGTCACTAAATCCATGTTAAAAAAAGTATTTATAAGGTACATTTTTCTTATGCTAATTAGGCCTTTGACTAGTCGATGGGGCCTTGGTTTTCCCAGACTAGTCAACCCTCTTTGCATTTAATCACACCTCTGTTGGCGTGATAACATGATTTTGCAAGAGCCAGCTTCATCGCCAGCTTCCTGCAAATCTCGCTCATGCACGTGGCTCGATTGTGCATCTGAAGCCTGGTGTACGCTTGTCGGCTTCAAAAGATGAATTGTGAATGACTGGAAGTGCGAAAATGCCTGATGATGAGGCCCTAGTAGTCTCAAAAGCTTGTTACTTGTTATCATCCTTTCAGTTAGCCATTAAAAGGTATCAACCACTGAGGACTTTCAAATTGTAATATTTTTCTATCTACTGGCTAACACTGTATAACGATATATTTTTCCTGTAGCATACATGTCCCAGGCAGGGTTGGACTTGCCCTGCAGAGAACCAGAGGGCCCTGGCTTCTCCTTCAGGAGCGTTCATAGTGCAAGCCTTGCAGCTGCTATGGGGCTCTTGAGCGGGAAAGAAAGGTGGGCCCTCAGAATCAAATCCACTGGTGGGCCCAATGTTCTTCAGTCTGACACTGGTCCCAGGCAACCCCTTTTGATGTAATTTAGTGACTATTAGCCACATCTCTGTTAACTCTTTTATCTCCGGGCGATTTTCTGTTTTTCTTTTCTGTTTTTTCCTCCTCTTCTTCCAAGAGCCATAAATTCATTTTTCCATCAATATAACCGTTTAAGGGATTGTTTTTTGTGGGACGAGTTGTACATTTGAATCAAACCACTGATTTTATCATATAGTGCACTGGAAAAAGGGAAAAAAATTCCAAGTGCGGTGAAATTGCAAATGGTTTTGGTGTTTTTATTTACCATGTTCGCTATAAGCTGACCTGGCAATATGATTCTTCAGGTCAGTATGAGTATTCAGATACCAAACATGTATAGATTCTTTTTTATTTAAGTGGTGAAAAAAAATTCCGAAATTTGTATGAAAAAAAAGTTTTTGCGTTTGTCCCATTTTCCGAGACCCGTAGTGTTTCCATTTTTCAAGATCATGGGCTGTGTGAGGGCTCATTTTTTTGTGGATTGATCAGACTTTTTTATTGGTATAATTTTGTGGTACATACAATGTTTTGATCGCATCTTATTGCAGTTTATTGCAATGTTGAGGCAACCCAAAACCATGATTCTGGCATTTTGATTTTTTTACGCCATTTACAGATCAGATTAATTGACAGTTCTGAATGCAGCGATACTAAATATGTGTATTTTTTATGTTTTTTTAATTGATTTATTTTTAATGTGGCAAAAGGGGGGTGAGTTGAACTTTTTAAAAAAAAATATATATTTTTTAAAACGTTTCTTTATTTTTTTCAATAGTCCCCTTAGGAGGCTTGAAGCTTCAATCTTCAGATCGCCTGTGCTATACATAGCAGTGCTACATCACTGCTATGTATAGCAAAAATCATTCTATGAATGCAGGATACGAGCTGGCGTTCACAGGAGGATCCTGTTGACAGACATGGGGGTCTTCAGCAGAGCCCCGACTGTCATGACAACCCATCGGTGCCACGCGATCACGTGACGGGACTTGTGGTGTGCTTCAGGCCAGCTCAGGTTAAATGCTGCTGTCAGTGACATTTAAATGGTTAACAGCCATGGGTGGATTTTGCATCCAACTACGGCTGTTAGAGGCACTTGATGGTTGATTAAAACAACCATCAAGTGCAGGGAAATATGTGACGCACCCCCTGGGCCAGTGCTGTTTGGGGGATACCCGGAGCCGGATCAGATGGGGGTTGTAGTCTCCGAGTGGCGGTGACCCGGTCCGTGCCCAGGGTGTCAAGCTCAGTGTGTGGCAGTCCTACAGATGTTGCTGGATGTTCTTTAGTGTCGACTACGCCACCCGTTGATTTGCGGTCAATACGGCCGCCGCTGCAGCAGGGTCCGCTGAGGCTGGTGGTGTGTGTGCAGCTTCTGATAGTATAACCCCCAACGGGAGGGGTATAGCCTCAGGGGGTCAGTTGTAGAGGGTGGTGGTTGTGGTGGTGCAGTGAGGATGGTATTAAGACTCAGAGTCGGGCTGTGCAGTTCAGGGTTTTTACTTACTGCTGTTGTTCTGGTCACTCCGGCCTTGAGTGACCGCCCGAGCCGTGTTGCGTCCACCAGGTCCTGGACTCGGCCAACCCCCAGGTAATTCTGGAGCGTGATCCTGAGCTCCCTTTCTGACGTTCCTTTTCTCTGGCCTTCCCCACCAGGGATCCACCTATGTCCGGCTCCCTCGGGTCTCTTGGTGGGTACACCTCTTCTGGGTTCCCTGACCCTATACTTGGTCTGCCTTCCTGGTGGATTTAGTGGGGGGTCGTGGCAGATCCTGCCCACAACCTCCGGTCTCTGGCTGAGGATTAGTGCCCTCCACCAGCTTGGGATCCGTTACCCTTGTGCCAACCCTTCACCCTGTTGCTTGTATTTGGGCTCTTGGGGTTCCCTCTTCTTCCCCTCTGGGTCCTTCTGACTCCTCTCTCTCTTCTTTCAGGACTGCTTGACCCTCTACAACAGACTGACTAGTAGCTGTCTGCCTGTCTGACCCTGATCTAAGATGGTTCCCACCTTATATACTCCCTCTATGTGTGAGCTCAGGTGACCAGCACCCAATGAGCTCCTAGCATTACCCAGACTGCTCCCCCTATCTGCCCCTACACTACTGGGATGTTCCAACCCCCTCCCACTCCAGCCAGGGACAGACACTATCGTACCTGCACATATTTTGGTGGGAGTACCGTCGATCTGTCCCCCGGAAATGGGATGTATGTAGTGCATGCAGCCTACTGAGCTCAGTTCCACACTCCATCCTTACCCGGGAGTGGAATATCACACCTCTGGCTTGAGGTGCAATACCCCTGTAGCAGCCGAATCCTCAGGGTGCTACATTCCCCCCTGGTAAATCACAGCACGTCCTCGGGCTGTAAGAGAATAAACATCCATAAACATACAATTTTTTCATAAAACATAAACATATAAAACATCATATATTATCAGCATAAACTTTTCATAAATAACATTCTTGTTCTTCCGGCCACGGTGCAACTTGTGACCGGGTAAAGTGCGACAGTCTCTTCAAGAAAAACAACAGTTTCCTATAAAACCGGTAGGGGGCGCCTTAGGAAGCGCAACTATATACAAGGGGATATGGCCGCTCTCAGTCCTCGGCCAGGTATAGGGAAGGAATGACCGCTCTCAGTCCTCGGTCAGTGGGATTAAGGGACACCCAGGTTAACAGTTTACACTTGTCCCAACGGGGACATATTTAAAGCAGCAACAGTTCACTGTACCCCGACAGGTAACTATTTACAGTCTCTTTACCGTACTTTAACGACGGCGTCCTCCTGCTCCTTCTTTGTCTTCAGACCCGTCCGGGTCCTCTTGCTCCTCCTCACACCGCAGCTCCTCCTCCGTCAGGCGATGCACATGGAGGGCGTAGGGTCCTTTGGCACACTTGTGCCGGGTGAACGTGACCTCGTCCCCTACGTACAGGTCACGACCTCTGTGTCCCTCCGGCAGATGGCTTTCTACGTCTCTGCGGGTTACAAAGACGTCGCCAGGGGTATGATGGTCTCTTATGAAGCCCCACCCATGCTGCAGGTTGAATTTAATCACAGTCCCGGTGGTACGGGGACCATGAGCTGCACGGGGGTTCCTCCTGGTCCGACTCTTCTGCCCTGCGCTCTGTTCCTGCAGCCGCTGCTCACGGATCCGCCTCTCTTTCCGCTCTTGCTCAAAGGCTGCCAACTGCTGGCGGCAGCACTCCACTCGCTCTGCTGCAGCTGCCCGCGTTTCTTGAGTGAACCCCATGAGGTCTCCTCCGGTGGGGTCCCACTCGAATTGTGCTTCTTCTAGCGGGAGCGGGGTTCTCCTGACGGGCTTCGGAGCCGGAATCAGGGGCTCGCACAGGGGCCTTGCTCTTTGGAGTTCCAGTTGGTAGTACTCCTGGGGCCATACAAAGGGCTGCCCATCCGGGCACGTGTGCTGGGCAAATAGATCTTCGCCCAGGTGCGGCACTCGAGATGTTGAGGGCGCGTTGATGGTAGAAGCGGCGCCCGGATTGACCAGGCCTTGCGACCAGACCTGGGGTACCCTGAACGTAAAGGGCACCGTGAAGACGGCGGCGCCCGGGGGTACTTGGCCCTGCGACCAGGCCGGTGGCTCCGCGGAGGTAGGGGGCGCTGTTGGAATTGCGGCGCCCGGAGGTACTAGACCTTGCGACCAGGCCGATGGTATTTCCTGTTTCGCCGCGCTCAGGGTCGAGGCGTGTGACGTCACAGGGGTCGCGGCCGCGGCTTCTGCTTGAGGCCTTGTCTGGAGCGGTGACGATGCAGCCACGGGCACGGCAGGGGGAACTTCGGGCTCTGCGACGGGGAGCTGGGGCAGGCACGCGGTTTCTCGGCTCGGGTTAGTGACGTCCCCTTTACCTGCCTCCGTCCGTTCAGCTCCCTTCTCGGCGCCGTCTCCGGCCTTCACTCCTCCTGCACCATCCTCAGAGGCGGTCTGTCTCCTCGTCTCGGGTGGCGTGCTCCGCTGACGGGTTCCGGTCTGCTGGGCCATCTCACGGCTCCACTCCGCCAGCGTGTCTTGCTGCACCTGGGCCATCCTCCGTGCGAGGCCCTCCAGCGCGGTCTGTGCACACTCCCGGTCTCGGGGGAGCTGTGCTAGGATCTCCACTAAGCCTAGTGGGGTTGTTGCTTGCAGCAGGCTCCTGACCACTGGGTCGGTGCTGCCTGACTCTCCCTCCATCTCCGGGTACGCTTTCTCTGGACTCCTCTCCAGACTTCTTGTCTCCGGGTGCGCTCTCTCCAGACTCCTCCAGGCTGCACCCATCTTCGCTCTCTCGTTCCGTCTCCGCCCACATTGAGGGTGGTCCCGGGGCAACTTTGTGATTGTCAGTTCCAGGGGCAGTTCTCTCACGCTGATGGACACTTCCAGCATCACAGTCTCTTTTGGTGGGCGCGGTTTCCGCTTTTGGCGTCATTCTTCGACCTGGCCCACGATGGGAGGTGGCCTTTTGCCACCCTCTGGCACGCCCATAATGGCGTCCGCTCTTCCAAGGCGTGAAATCTTTGGAAATGGCGGGAATCGTCTCCCAGTGGCGGGAAACTCCATGGATGGCGGGAAAAAGCTGCAAATGGCGGACAACCGTCGGGAAACGACCTGTGATGGGGTCCGTTGGCGGGGACCCTCCGGAACCGGCGGGAGACTTCTTTTTGAGGTAACGGTGAACTTTTCTTCAGGCACGCAGTACCCGGTTGTTGCGGGCACGTTATCCTGCCGACTACGCCAAAGTTGACGCACCCCCTGGGCCAGTGTTGTTTGGGGGATACCCGGAGCCGGATCAGATGGGGGTTGTAGTCTCCGAGTGGCGGTGACCCGGTCCGTGCCCAGGGTGTCAAGCTCAGTGTGTGGCAGTCCTACAGATGTTGCTGGATGTTCTTTAGTGTCGACTACGCCACCCGTTGATTTGCGGTCAATACGGCCGCCGCTGCAGCAGGGTCCGCTGAGGCTGGTGGTGTGTGTGCAGCTTCTGATAGTATAACCCCCAACGGGAGGGGTATAGCCTCAGGGGGTCAGTTGTAGAGGGTGGTGGTTGTGGTGGTGCAGTGAGGATGGTATTAAGACTCAGAGTCGGGCTGTGCAGTTCAGGGTTTTTACTTACTGCTGTTGTTCTGGTCACTCCGGCCTTGAGTGACCGCCCGAGCCGTGCTGCGTCCACCAGGTCCTGGACTCGGCCAACCCCCAGGTAATTCTGGAGCGTGATCCTGAGCTCCCTTTCTGACGTTCCTTTTCTCTGGCCTTCCCCACCAGGGATCCACCTATGTCCGGCTCCCTCGGGTCTCTTGGTGGGTACACCTCTTCTGGGTTCCCTGACCCTATACTTGGTCTGCCTTCCTGGTGGATTTAGTGGGGGGTCGTGGCAGATCCTGCCCACAACCTCCGGTCTCTGGCTGAGGATTAGTGCCCTCCACCAGCTTGGGATCCGGTACCCTTGTGCCAACCCTTCACCCTGTTGCTTGTATTTGGGCTCTTAGGGTTCCCTCTTCTTCCCCTCTGGGTCCTTCTGACTCCTCTCTCTCTTCTTTCAGGACTGCTTGACCCTCTACAACAGACTGACTAGTAGCTGTCTGCCTGTCTGACCCTGATCTAAGATGGTTCCCACCTTATATACTCCCTCTATGTGTGAGCTCAGGTGACCAGCACCCAATGAGCTCCTAGCATTACCCAGACTGCTCCCCCTATCTGCCCCTACACTACTGGGATGTTCCAACCCCCTCCCACTCCAGCCAGGGACAGACACTATCGTACCTGCACATATTTTGGTGGGAGTACCGTCGATCTGTCCCCCGGAAATGGGATGTATGTAGTGCATGCAGCCTACTGAGCTCAGTTCCACACTCCATCTTTACCCGGGAGTGGAATATCACACCTCTGGCTTGAGGTGCAATACCCCTGTAGCAGCCGAATCCTCAGGGTGCTACATTTGCGGGCTCAGCGCTGAAGGCCACATCAAAGGCAGGGACACGGCTGATAACGTAAATATAAGTTATCGGTCGTGAAGGGGTTAATGATCCACTTATCCTTCTGGTATTAAAAATATCTTCAGTGACTGAAATGTTGTGGGACTGAACTAGTCATTGAAAGGACATATTGATATAGTAACACTGTATACTATACTCACATTAAATGCATGTGTAGTACAAATTTTAGAAGTAAATATGGAGTTACGATTTTTCACACGCTTGTCTGTAGATGCTCTCACTCAGTGTGTGTAGTATGGTTGTGCAGCACATGTCAGTGCATGTGCATTACAAATTTTGGGAGGAAAAAAAAACATTCTTCAGAACACTACAAACGGCAGAAAAAAACACATGTTTTTGCAGACTTTAATTTATGGACAGTTTGCAATCCAACTGGAGAGTGATAATTTTAATATGGAATTTAATTCCCATTTTAAAGGTTACCCTGAAACAAGATTTACAACCTTAACCACACTAATGTTTCATTTTTCTTAAGAATTTCTGAGTTCTTGTTGATTTAATACTTAGATAATCTTATTTAGTATGGGTATGTTTAAAAACAACTAGGTAAATCTCTTCGGTGTCAATGAGCTATGCTTGACCATATGACATGCTGCCTGATTCACAGCAAAACAAAGTAGGGGAAAAAAATCCTAACAAATCACTTCACAGAAATCAGAAATACAGCCAAGCATTTTCTAGATGCATTAATCCAAACTCAGGGAAGCACAACCTATGGTCCTGGAGCCATGTGTGATATGTGATGCCATTTTATGGGATCTCTAACCATCTAGTCACAGACATTTTTGTCTAGCTCTGGTGGCTGCACAAACTTAGTTTCCATGTCAGAGAGAAGATGAGTGGTGTGGCAAGTACAAGTGAACTGTGTGGCCTACTGATGGTGCACTATGTGGCCCTCACAGGGTTCATTTATATATCTGGAGAATAGAAGTCTTTTGAGCCCTGCACTCCAGTAAGAAATAGATGAAGTGGAGGATTGGTAATTAAAGATAAAGGAATCATTTGAAATTCAAAATTTCCAGATTTTCCAAATTTTCCACAAGAATTCTATTTGTGTTCAATAAATTCGTCACAAATCACAATACTGCAAATGACGAGCCCACTGAGCCGTGAGGTACTCGGTGCCGGGCCGGTCGTTGCTTGTGGAGATGTTACAGTGGCGGTGACCCGGTCCGTGACCCAGGGCGGTCATTCAAAAGGGGAATATTTACCGGGGATTTATAGTTTTTATATATAAAGTTCGTGATGCCACCTGTGGTATGCGGCTATATGGAGCCGCCGCTGCAACAGGTCCTCTGGAGCTGGTGTTTAAGGCAGCAGAGTTGGTTTGGCTCTCCACAGGTAGAGCTTAGCTCCAGGGCAGCGTAGAGATGTTGTAGATGTTATAGGTGATGCTGGGCGTTGTAGTGCAGGGGTGATGGCGCAGATAATAATCACAGAGACAGTGGGGTGCAGTCTTCAGGGTCTTTACTCACGGTTGTTGCAATCCAAGTTACAGGTACCGGTGTAACTTCCCTCGTCGTGCTGCGTTTACTCAGGGAGGGGTTCAGCCAACCCTCAGATATCTCTGGAGTACTTAGCGGGACCCCCTTCTGTGTGTTCTCTCTCTCTCTGGCCATCTTCCTACACCTCACACCTAGTGTCCCAATCCGATACCCGCGGGCCTTGTCGGGCGACGTTTGCTCCGTCCCCTGGGTCCTCTATTGCTACCTTCTTGGTGAGACTGATGTGGACTCTTGGCTGCAGGACTTGAAATACTCCAGCCTCCGGTTTCTAGTTGAGACATAACGTACTCTGCTAGTTGACGGACCAGTCCCCTTTGTGCGGCCTGACCCCTCCACCTCCTGGTTGATTCGGGCATACGGGTGGCCTCCAGCACTGCCTGTACCCCTGGGGTCCCTTCCTCGCTCCTGGAGCCTTCTCTCCTGCTCCTCTCTCCTTCAGTCCTGGGCCTTTTCTCAGGCCCTCCTCCTGAGCAGAGCTCCTACAGAGCTCCTGCTCCCAACTCCTCCTCTGAATGAACTCACTGAACTCCACTCTCCTTTCAAGATGGTGCCCTCTTTTATATCACTCCCTTTCCTGTGCTCCCCTGATCTATGTCCTCCACCCACACCCACTACATGGTTCCACCCTCCAGCTAGGGACCAGGGACTATGCTCTCCCTTAGGAGCAATCTCGCCCTGCCCCCACTGGAGTGGAATGTGTTGAATGCAGGTGTTAGGGTCCCGGGCAGTACTCCTTCCTTACCTGAGAGTGAGATACCACACCTCTGGGTGAGATGCAGTACCTCTGTGGCGATCGAACCCTTAGGGGCACCACACAAAGCCTCTGGTAGCCCAGAAACTATGTGTGTAACACTCTGAGGTCTCTTAGGACTGTATTGAACTGGTTTTGAGAATTTATTTCAATGCAGGATGCACATTTTCTCTGGCACAGACTTGGATTCATGATTTGGTTTTACTAGCAAAATTAGCACTGAAGAATTTAATACACCCCTCATTGTTTGGAGTGTGTGAAGAATAACAACAAAGGTTGTTATTACAGTGCTGCTACTGAAGTATATCATAGATCAATAAATTCACAGTCACACTGAGAAACTGCACAGGTACAACATATTCTTAAACATCACTGGAATCTTTGGATTGGTATTCACATACTGAGACTACCACTCCCATTCAATCTGCTACAACATTGAAGTAGTATACCACAATCAGGTTAGATCTTTTTCTATTGATATGTGGATTGAACTATGCACTTTCACCTCACATCCCCACATTGTATAAGCATAAAATGGCTCTTCTTAGTCTACTCCCATCTTTTATATTGGCTGTAATAGCCCCCCTGATTGGCTGCACTAGATAAAGTGATGTGATAGCTACATTATGGGTTATGTTTGTTTAATGGCCAGTGTGAACATGTTTCTACACATTGCATGTATACCAACTTATACTCCATTTCTTTCTGCTTAGCTTTATGTGACATGCAGAAGTAGTGCTTTTGCAGAGTGTGACATGCAGAAGTAGTGCTGGTGCTTTAAAAGCATCCAGCAATTAGAGGGGTTAACGCAGTCACAGGAGAAGGGGAGTATTTTAGAAGAGCCCCAGGGGGATTGTGGGGAAGTTGTTTACTGTCTGGCTGGAGCCGAAGAGAAAGGTGGTGTGTGTCTTCTGTATCTCACAGAAGCGCCCTGCAAGTGAAAAGGATTCAAGTCAGGAGTGAAGTTAAACACAGGTCAGGTAGAGTTCCTGAACTAGCAGTGCAGAGTATTGTCAGGCATAAAGATAAGGACTGGAAGAAATGGTATCACAGGAATCATCTCCCTCAGCAACCCCACCCCCTCCTCCATCTCACTGTGCTGTAAAGGATACTGTGTTCATTAATATGCTTTTGCATTAGAATTGTGCTGTCCTGTACTGCTGGGAAGACTGTGAACTGCTGTGCTGCTAAGGAAACTGTACTGTTTGTCACTGGAGCCTGTTGCTCATAAGACTTAACTTGCACTGGCTGTGCACCTTCTTATTAAATGCTACTTTTCTACTGTTTATGAGGACTCTTGTCAAGTATGTCTGGTCAGCAAGTGAAACAACCTACGTGTCTGTGCCTGAGGGTCAATTCTCCTGTGTGCCTAAGAGAAGCTGCTGCACATGTAACCTGTCTCGCCCCAATCTGAACCTAGCGGCGTGCGTGTAACATTTAGGTTTTTGCACTCAGTGCACACAAGGGTGTGGCCTCCCTTTCTTTGAGCTGAGCATTATATTTATATAGTTTCCTATTGCTGGGTGTTCACAGTTGAGCCCCAGTCCTGCTCAGCCCTTATTAACATTGAGGTCATTTCTGACACATGGTAAGGTTTTAATATTAGAGGTTAGGACCATCCCTACTGAGTACAACTTGGCGCTGGTGGGATCTCTTGTAAGCTTTTTTTGATCAAAAACAGTTATTACTAAGTACCCTATGTTATTTATATGCACTATTGAGTTTCAGTTACTTACAACAGGGTATATGTTCATTTTGTTTCTATTTTAGGTTTTGTCTGTTTAATGACCAGTGTGAACATGCTTTTTACTTACAGCAGGGTATATGTTCATTTTGTTTCTATTTTAGGTTTTATCTGTTTAATGACCAGTGTGAACATGCTCCTACACATTGCATGTATACCAACTTATACTCCAGTTCTTTTCTTTTGGTTTTGATTATGGGGAAGCCCGCCCAGCTGCGCCTGATGTCATTCGCCTGCTCCTTGATTCTTCAGGAGTGTATGAAATGAAGGCTGGCATTTCATTTTTTTGTGGTCCTTGCAAATCGAAATGCAGTGTTTTAATTTGTGGGGACCTGCGAATTTCAGAAAATTTGACTCAATGTCGATCCTCTGTGAATCGATCCGCTCATCTTTATTGGTATTGCATGTGTGCAATTATGTTCATTGTAGTTTTACGGGAGAAGTAGAAGTGAAACACTGGTCTGTTTGAGAAATCCACATAAAATAAAATGGAGGGAGATGCATAAATGTCTGAGACACTATTACCAATTTGAGAAGGTTTTCCCATGAAGAAAGCACATTTTAATTAATAAGTCTTGAAATAATAATAAGTTCCATAATTGGATGTGTTAAAAAAAATTCTGAACTGAGATAATCCTATAAATGTACTCCTTCATGTACTGTGTAATGACTGTGCCGGACCGTGCAGAAACATAGTCTGAACATACCACAACTCATGGGCAGGGGAGACATGATGTCCTGTCTGTATACTCTCTCTTGCTTCCTCCCCTGGCCAGGAGATGTGGTATTTGACTACAAAGTTCCTGCACGGTCAGACACAGACATTACATAGTACACAGCAGGGGCACATTTATAAGATTATCTCAGCACAGGAACATTTTTATTTAGCACATCCAATTATGGAACTTATTTTTATTACAAGATCTATTGATAGAAAGTACTTTGCTTGTGGGAAAAACCCTTTAAGTTTTATTGTGGCCCTTGGTATTGGTTCAGTCTGTGTGCCCTAGAAACAACGAAGCTGTGCATCCCTGCCTAGTGCATGTAAAAATTACCAGAAATAATTATAATAGATTGGGGAAGATAAAACTAAGAATCCTTATTGACAGTTTGCTTTCAAACTAAAACTATTATAATAGTTAAAACTTCATATCTTGCTTTGATAGATTTAAACAATGTATATCTATATATTTTTAATAACTTTGTGTTTTGCATTAGCCTTATATATCTTATCCATAAAGGCAACAAGACAGGGCGCTGAATTAGTTTAAAAACTCTTGAAGACATTGAGAGCAGATTTAAGCTAGGTTGATGGAACTTAGCAGAATCCATGATTTAAGGCCTTTGTTCTGCAAACTTACATATCCTTTATTGGGAATGTACTATACCATTCCCCTTTTCCTAGGGGTACAATAAAAATTTCTGTCTTGGTACCTGAGACTAGACAAGACTTGTACACTGGCAGATACGGCTGTGTATTTTCTTGTTTCTCCCTCAAATTAGCTCTCCCAGGAAAGGGGTTTTCATGACACTACCATTCTTCAATTGCATCATCTCGTATAGGGAGATCCTGTCAATGAGGAGGAAACTTATAAGAAAATCACATTTTCCCTAATAATAAATTACCAAGTCCTGACAGCCTTATAGCCAAATATTACATGATGCTTACAAGATATATTGCCCCTCTTCTTATATCCCTTTTTAATATTGTATACTCACAAGGGGTCCTCGTGAAGGACATTAATGATTCCTTCAGGGTTGTTTTCCTCAAACCTACTAAGGATTCACCTGACATAGGCGGTTATATTTTGAAGGTAAGGCTGGGGACCATAGCCAGAGATAAGACTAGTCTGGCTCCACTCCCAGCTGACTCTTCCCAGCGCTGCTAGAAGAGATTGACAGATCTCTCCCTATGTACTCACAGACTTGTAAATCACCTGCAGCAGCATTGGGAGAAGCGGGATCTCCGAAGTATATTTTCTCTGAAATGCCAGAGCCTTTCAGACAGTAACATACCTGGCTGCAGTCAGGCTGCCTGGTCGTGATTGATGCTCTCCATGGTTTGGGCCATATGAATCTTCTGATAGGTTCCCTTTAACAATAAGAGCTTGCTCTCAATCCCAAATAATTTTTAAAGAGAAACTCAGAAAGGAAGTATATTATCTTAACTCCTATTAAACTTAGCCCTTGATACCCTTTAATGACACCCCCAAAATTGACAAATTATCTGAGGCATCAAGTTTGTATTCAACTAAATACAAAATATGGCCTATGCCGACAATCTGCTCTTCTTTGTTATACAACTTTAATGAACTTTCGCAGTCATTTTGAGTGTAGCAGCAGAGAAAATTAATTACTGTATTTGAACTTCAATATTAATGTAGAAGAATCAGAGGTGTTACTGCTAACAGATCTCACCCACTCTATATGGTCACCATAAATTTACATTCACTAAATTGCTCTTGGAAGAACTCACAACATAGGGTAACTTCACCTTACCCTTTATAGACTGAGTAAATTTACCTGTCCTGATCTTTCATTTGGCAGACTAGAAGGCCCAGGATAGGACTGTACATCCTACCACATGTTAAATTTAACAACTGAATACATTTTCTGGATAATAACCATTTGAATTTAGCAGCAAATATCCATATCCTAAAAGATTTTTCCAAACACACATCTCCAAACACCCCTGTTGTTCTCTGAGTAGAGATGAGCAAATATGTTCGGCGAACAATCGCAATTTTAAAATTTGGCACGAATATGGCACATTCAGATTCGTGTTCGGCTTACCGAGATTTTGTGCAAAAATCGGCAAAAGTCGGCCCCGAACACGAACATGGCCCCGAACATCCCTGGTTTTCGCACTGTCATCTGCGTGATAGCGCGGGAATCAGGGGTTGTGACCAGTGGTAAGATCGTTACTGCCGGTCACAGCGCTGCAGAGATCATGCTGTCAGCTGTCAGCGTGATCCTCGCAGCTGTGACAGTGTCCCGCTGTAATATCGCTACCGCCAGTCACAGCGCTGCAGAGATAATGCTGTCAGCTGTCAGCATGAACCCCACAGCTGTGACAGTGACTCGTGGTAGAAATCTCACGCAGGTCACAGGCGCTGGCTGATGGGACTACTAGCCCCATCATCCGGTGCCTCCTGCCACTGTACACAAGCGCATCTGATGGGAGAAGTAATCTCTCATCCGCGCGCTTGCACAGTAAAAGTGAAAGTAAAACAAAAGTTAAAATAAATATTTTAATAAAAATGATAAACACATCATACTCACCTAACTCTTACCTGCACCTTAACCCCAATGTTCTTGTCCCCTGTAAAAAATAAAAAATAAAAAAACACAATATACTCACTTTACAGCTAATCCCCGAAACCCATGCTCACCTGCAATAAAGGTAAATAATAAACCAACCTCATCCTCACCTGTGCCATAGTCCACATACCGAGTATCCCACGATGATCTCAGTGATAGCACGGTCACATCCGAAGATGTGACCGTCCTATCCGGCAGCCGGCGATACACTGACAGGAGCTATGACTCCCGCACTGTATCACGAGAAGCTGCCGGCTGAGGTCACTAGCGTTCAAACAGCTCATGATCAGCTGAGAGCTTCGGGACCTGACTTACGCCATTAATGCTGTGTGGGAATTTTCCCACACAGCACTAATGCCGTAAGTGAGATTACTGGAGCTCTCAGATGATCATCAGCTGTTTGAACTCAAGTGACCTTAGCCCAAGCAGCAGCACAGCACTATACACTGACAGGAGAGATTACACTCCTGTCAGTGTATACTGCTGTCTTCTACAGCAGTCACATCAGTGATAGTTGATGTCCCTGCTATGGAAGTGTGGCACCCCAGGGGTCTTGTTTCCACAGTAACAGCAATGTTATGTCTGAGAGCAGGTGGGAGGTCTCTTGGTCAGGAATCCTATGCATGCCACACCTCCTGCCCAGTCCTGGGAGGGGAAGAACTTCCCCTATATAAACCTGGGGCTGAGGCAGGGTTAGTGAGTAGAGAAGAAGTAGAGACAGAGAAGCAGATATAGGAAAAGAACATCAGGAGCTCTGTGGGAGCAGTTCTACAAGGAGTCAGGGGCTGGCAGCTGCAGAGCTCGCCCTGACTGAGAAGTCATCACCGGACCCGGAGTCCGAGGCTGTGGGGACTAACTCCTATCCAGCAGCAGAAACCGACCGGCAGGGGATTGCAGGTCCTCTGGCCCAGAAACCCGAAGGCACGGTCACACGCGTGGGACCAGCACTGCCGTCGTGGAGCGGAAGCTACTAGAAGGCCCCGAGTCACCGGCCATACGGGTGAGCACCACACGGTACACTCAGGGACGTGGGCTACTTATACCCGCCTCTAGCAAGGTAGCCAGAAGAGTATCGTTAGTTTGGGAGGCCTACAACTCCGCCTGGCCAGGGGAGATCCCATCTGCTCAAGGACTGACCAGGCCCCAATCGCTAGCCAGTACTCCGGGAGGGTCTATCTTTGTCACCAGTAAAGACCCTGAACTACACCGTACCGTCTCCGAGTGGTTCCTGCTACCCCCATCATCCACGTCGGCTGCCCTGAGGCCATACCCCTCCCGTTGGGGGTTATACTATCACGCTGCACAATTCTACCACCGGCCTCAGCGGTCTGCCCTGCAGCAGCAGCTCCTTAGCTGTACTCAACGGGTGGCGTAGTCGTCCAACATCTACCGCTAATACAGCGCCACTTAGTCTGACTCCCTGGGCACGGACCGGGTCACCGCCACGAGACTACAACCCTCAACAGATCCGGCTCCGGGTAAGCTCCCGCGTGTGCAACGCTGCGCGACACAGGCCCAGGGGCGCGTCAGAAGTGACCCGGATCACCGTGGAACAATCTTGATTACGTCATGACAGTGGATAGGTGAGGGATATGGTTGTTTTTTATTTATGTTTTTTTACAGAAGATGGAGGAATTTGGGGACTGGGTGAGTAATAAATACATTATTAAAACCGTGTGAAATTTTATTTAATTAAAAGACTTTATTGTGGCCTTGTCTTTATTAAAAAAGCGTTGTAAACCTTTACTATGCGGTTAGTAATGGAGGCGTCTTATAGACGCCTCTCTATTACTAAGCTGGGCTTCATTTCAGCTGCCAATACCCACGGAGCTTCCCAGGCTACTAACATCAGTCCCCAGCTGAATACCTAGCCTTTACTAGGTATTAAAATGGGGGACCCCCAAAAAAATGACTTGGGGTCCCCCTATTTTAATAGCTAGCAAAGGCTAGGCAGACAGCTGGGGGCTAATATTAATAGCCCCGGAAGGGTGCCATGAATATTGCCCCCCTCCCAGGCTAGAAACACCAGCCGTCAGCCGCCCCAGAAATGGCACATCCATAGGATGTGCCAATTCTGGCACTTAGCCTCACTCTTCCCACTGACCTGTAGCGGTGGCAGTGGGGTAGTAGGGCTGGGGTTGATGTCAGCTTATAATGCCAGCTGACATCAAGCCCAGGTTAGTAATGGGGAGGCGTCTATAAGACGCCCCCATTACTAACCCCATAGTGAAAGTGAAAAAAAACACCAACACCCAGAATAAAATCTTTTAATTGAAATAAACACACAATACTTTAATATTCTAAATTAAACTCTACTTACCATATCGCCCAATCCAGCTGAAGCCAATGTCTTCTGCAATAAAAGTAAAATAATTAACCAACCTCATCCTTACCTTTCTATGGGGTTCCCATGATGGCTCCAGCTCTGCTACATTGAGATGGCAGACTGGATCGTAGCAGTACGCTGCCATCCAGCTTGCCAAGCCGCAGAGACACTCAGAATCCTTGCGCTCCTCAGTGTCTTGCTGTGACCGACATCCAGATGAATTTGGCTCACCTTATGCACGTCACTGACAGCGTGAGAGAATTCTCCTGCGCATGCGGTCCGGGTAAATGACGTCACCGCATGAGCAGGAGAATTCTCCCACGCTGTCAGTGCATGAGGTGAGCCGAGTTCATATGACATGAACTCGGCTCATCTGGATACCGTCGCAGCGAGACACTGAGGAGCGCAAGCATGCCTGCGTTCAGCAGTGTCTCTGAAGGATGACAAGCTGGATGGCAGCGTTCTGCTATGATCCAGCCTGTCATCTCAATGCCATCCCAGCGTGGGAGAATTTTCCTGGTCACGCGGTGACGTCATTCTCCCACGTAGTGATGAGCGAGCATGCTCGCTACTGCTCGGTGCTCGCCCGAGCATCTCACTGCTCGAGATGCTCAGCGCTCGCCAAGTATTTTCGGGGTTGCTCGGCGGGAGCTCGAGTCCCCTTCCTGCATGTTTGGCGCTCTTTAGAGCCTGCCTGCCTGCCACTCATTGTAATGCCGCAGCCATGGTGGTTGTGGCATTACAGTGATTGGATGGCCGCACAGCGTCATCAGGTCTATATCAGACCCGGCGCCGCTGTGCTCGTCACAGTCACTCCAGAATCAGGCAGAGTAGGGAGAGACGCTGCTGCATCAGGGAGAAATTTACTTGTGTATTAGGTAGTGTAGGGAGAAAAACCGTACATGACACATATCCATCTTAACAAACAGTCCTTTTTAGGACTAACTAATCCATCTGCAGAAATATCAGGCAGGCAGTGTATATAGGCAGGCAGGCAGTGTACATAGCAGACTGCAGTGCATATAGCACACGAGGCTCCATTCCAATTCTGCCTTCTGCTGCTGTTATATATTTCTATACAAAGGCCAAGGTCTCAGGGGCCAGGAATACTTTTTTTTGGATCTTAATCCTCATTATTTGCTTAAAAAGCAATCCAGAGGACACAGTTTTTCTGCACCGTTTGCTTGTTGGCACTGCAGAATACAGCCAGGTCCTTTTCATATTACAGCGCTAGAAATCCACCTATTTAAAACGGTGTTTTCTCCGTCACACGGCTCACATATACGTTTTCAGAAAATACTGCCATTTTTGGCCCCCATTCCAATTTTTCTTCACTGTGTCAGCGACATTTTTGACACCGGTTTGCTGTTCAAACTACTTACCTAAAGGCCAGGTATTTAAAACCCTGTTTTCTCCATCACACGGATCACATATACGTTGTCAGAAAATACTGCCATTTCTGGCCTCCATTAAAAATTTCCTTCAGTGTGTCAGTGAAGCAATTCACACCAATTTGCTGTTCAAACTACTTACCTACAGGCCAGGTATTTAAAACTCTGTTTTCTCCGTCACAAGGATCACATATAAGTTCGCTCAAAACTCAGTCATTTATAGTGAGCGTGGAAGATACTGTCCTCCATTTAAAATGGGCAAGGCATGTGGCAAGGGACAGGGAACTGGATGTGATGGTGATGGTGCATGCAGAGGCCAAGGACAAGGCCGTGGGCAAGCTGAAATTGTGCCACAACAAACACCCACATCTTCTCGCCTGACCTTCCTGTCCCTATTCCTAGGGGACCGCAGCACACCACTATTGAACCCAGAGCAGTGTCAAAATGTTGTTGGTTGGATAGCGAATAATGCTTCCAGTCACTTAGCCACCACCACCAGCACCCTGTCTTCCACACGGTCAAGTCTCAGTAGCAATGAGTCTGGACCGCATATTACTCACCCTGATCCTCCTTTCTCCTGCCATGCCGAGTGCCCAGAGACAACTGGTCCCACACTTGGACACTCTGAAGAGCTGTTCACTTTTCCATTTATAGATTCTGGTCTCTCGCCTTGTCCACTTGAAGCGGGGCAAGAGGAGATCGCATGTAGCGATGCCCAAATATTTGAGCAGCCATGGTCACACGAAGGGGACGGTGGGAAAGTGTCACAAGAGGTGGACGATGATGAGACACAATTGCCAGAAAGTCAGGAGGAGGACCAGGGTGCGGAAGTGGAAGACGAGTGTGGTGGCTGCAGACAGAAGGCAGGCATCCGTTCCCCGTAACACCAGCACGAAGGAAGTTGCCAGTACAACTGTTAGGTCTTCCCGAGTCTGGTTGTTTTTTAAAGACTGCCGATAACCCCAAAAAGGCCATTTGCACCACCTGCCAGGCCAGAATCAGCAGGGGTGTCAAAACGACCAGCCTGACCACCACAAGCATGATTAGGCACATGGCAGCAAAGCACCCGACTTTGTGGACCGAACCCCTGGGTCCAGGAACAGTTTCTGCAGGTGGCACCATTGCTTCTTCCGCTGTTGTGCATGCAAGCCAATCCCCTGTCCATCATGCATGCGAAGATGTCTCCTGCCCTGCACCTGTCGTTGCGCACTCTCAAGTAGCAGCATCAGGAAGCACATCCATGTCCTTGTCCCAGCCCAGTGTTCAGTTGTCCAAACCCCAGTCCTTGGAATGCAAGCGCAAATATGCAGCCAATGCCACACAGGCCACACTACTAAATTCTCACATTTCACGACTGCTTGCGCTCAAAATGTTGCCTTTTAGGCTTGTGGAAACAGAAGCATTCCGCAACCTGATGGCGACGGCCATCCCTCGGTATTTGGTCCCCAGCCGCCACTATTTCTCCCGGTTTGCCGTCTCCGCATTACACAAGCACGTGTACCAAAACATTAGGCGTTCCCTCAACAATGCAGTTACAGGGAAAGTCTACCTAACCACGGATACGTGGACAAGGGCTTGTGGGCTGGGACGGTACATCTTGCTGACAGCACACTGGGTTAACATAGTGGAAGCCGGGACCCAGTCGGACCTTGGGACGGAACACGTCCTCCCGACGCCAAGGATTGCAGGCCCTAGGTCAATCAGGGTTGCCCCCACAGCCTACAGTTCCTGCACCTCATCCTCCTCAGCCTCCTCCTCCTCTTCAGCCTCCATCTCCGAAATGACCACATCAGTCACAAGCAGGAAGCACTGCAGCACTGCCTCGGCCAAGCGGCAACAGGCTGTGCTGAAGCTAATATGCTTAGGTGACAAACCACAAATTGCTGAAGAGTTGTGGACAGCTCTGAAAGAGCAGGCAGATCTGTGGCTCACACCACTGAACCTACAGCCAGGCATGGTTGTGTGTGACAATGACCGGAACCTGGTGGCGGCTCTGAGGCAAGGCGAGCTCACACAAGTACCATGCCTGGCCCATGTGCTTAACCTCGTGGTTCAGCGGTTTTTCTAATCCTACCCGGAGCTGCCGGATCTGCTTGTTAAAGTACGCCGCCTGTGTGCACATTTTGGAAAGTGAGCTACAGCTTCCGTTGCCCTTGCCGTGTTTCAGCAGCGTTTGCAGCTTCCGGCTCACAGACTGGTGTGTGATGTCCCCACGCATTGGAACTCTACACTGCAGATGTTGGGAAGGATTTGTGAGCAGAAGAGGGCAGTTGTTGAGTACCAGCATCAACAAGGCCATCGGCATTCAGTTCAGACTCCACACATAAGACCTCAGGAGTGGACATGGATGTCAGACATATGTATCATCCTCTAAAACTTTGAGGACTCCACCAAGATGGTGAGCGGTGATGACGCCATAATTAGCATCACCATCCCACTTCTCTGTCTTCTGAAATGCTCTCTACTCACAATCAAAGAGGATGCATTGCAGGCGGAGCATGATGAGATGGAGCAAGGAACCATACAGGGTGATTATACACAACCAAGCCTCATCTCATCCCAACGTGGATTGGATGACAATGAGGAAGAGGAGGAGGAGGAAGGACAGGAGCTAGTTTCATGCACTACAGATGGTACTACCTGCACAGCTGTCATACCGTCTGTTCAGTGTGGATGTCCAGAGGACAGAGAGGAGGAGGAGGAGAGCATGGTCAGTCATCCTCTTGGTGAGGACACGGAAGTCTTGCCTGTTAGTAGTCTGGCACGCATGGCTGAGTTTATGTTACGCTGCCTTTCCCAAGACATTCGCGTTCTCAAAATTTTGTGTGACATTCATTACTGGTTGTTGACACTTCTAGACCCATGCTACAAGGAGAACTTTATACCTCTTATTCCTGAGGCTGACAGGTCTACAAAAAATGGGGCTCTACTAGAAGGCCCTTGTTGCGGAACTATTAAAAAAATTCCCATCTGAAAATGCTGGCGGCAGAGGGCACACTTCGTTGGACAACCAAGGAGTACAGGCGAGAGAGACACAACTTCAATCCAGCAGAGGCAGGGGAACACCGCTTAAGTTCTGGGAGAGTTTTCTAAGACTCTCCCATCGCACAGGCCCTGAGGCGCGGGGTACTCTCACAAGGAGTGCAAAGTTTGGGAAGATGCTGAGGGAGTACTTTGCCGACCATACCAACGTCCTCCGTGATTTCTCTGTGCCTTATAATTATTGGGTATCCAAGCTGGATACGTGGAATGAACTGGCCTTGGAGGTCCTGGCCTGCCCTGCTGCCAGCATTTTATCAGAGCGGGTGCCGCTGGTGGAATTATAACTGATAAGCGTATCTGCCTGTCAACTGAAAATGCTGACAGGATGACTCTTATAAAAATGAACAAGGGCTGGATTGGGCCAGACTTCTCAACACCACCAAATGATAGCAGCGTAACTTAAACTCAAATCCAGATTCTTTTCTTGGGAGATGTATTCCTGTGCACCTTTTCACACCCACACATAGGTATATCCTTACTGATTTTGGCTATTTGCTCTTGTCCTCCTCATTCTCCTCATCCTCCACCACCATGTCACCAGGGTGACCGTGGTCCGTGATGCAACACCCACATCATTTTTTTAAAGGGTGTTTATGATGCCCGTAAAAAAAAAATTTTATACAGTATGTTCATGTATACCCCCCAGGGGTAAATGTTTGTCAGCCCATACACTTAGTGCATGGGCATTACAAGTATAGGAGGCCCGCTCCTTTCTAATGGGAACATTTTTTATGAGGCCCTCCTCTACGTCTCTTCCATGGGGCATTGTAGTGCCTCCAAATTTTTGGCAGCCGTTGCATTCACTGCATAGGCCAACACTATAGGAGACTCTCTCCTTTCTAATGGGAATTTGTCGCTACTGTGGCCCTGTTCTATGTGTCTTTAATTTCTTAGTGGGGTTTTTGCTAAATTTGGTCAGCCGTTGTACTCACTGCATACCCTATAACTTTATAGCAGACCCTCACCTTTCTAATGGGAACATGTCGTACTTGTTACTGTGGCCCTGCTCTATGTGTCTTTAAATTCTTAGTGGGGTTTTCCCTTAATTTGGTCAGCCGTTGGACTCACTGCATGCCCTATAACTCTATAGCAGACTCTCTCCTTTCTAATGGGAATTTGTCGTTACTGTGGCCCTGCTCTATGTGTCTTTAATTTCTTAGTGGGGTTTTTCCTAAATTTGGTCAGCCGTTGTACTCACTGCATACCTTATAACTGTATAGCAGACTCTCTCCTTTCTAATGGGAACATGTCGTACTCATTACTGTGGCCCTGCTCTATGTGTCTTTCAGAGTCCCTCCATCATCAATGAAACAGGATGTGTCTGATGATGTGTCACACACCACATTGCCAGATAAGGTTGTAAAATGACATTTCCTGTTGAAAGCATTTGCCTTAAAAAATAACGCAAAAAAAAACAAAACAGTAGGATCTTTCTTTAGTATAAAAACAGAGTCGCCAATGTAACCTCAATGTAATCACATTGTTCAGCTCATGCACCTCCTCCTCCATCTCCGAAATGACCACATCAGTCACAAGCTGAAAGCACTGCAGCACTGCCTTGGCCAAGCGGCAACAGGCTGTGCTGAAGATAACATGCTTAATACTTAGGTGACGAACCGCCCAGAGCTGCAGAGTTGTAAAAGGTGTAACACAGCAGCTTGATCTGTGGCTCTCACCACTGAATATACAGCCAGGCATGGTCGTGTGTGACAATGGGCGGAACCTGTTGACGGAGAAATGACAGCCGGAGTAGATACGGTTTCCCTCTATGCCAGTCCTTTCACCGAGCTAAAGAATATGGCTGTGGTGAAATACAACTCCCACTGAGAAGCTGTTTCAGATTGAAAAACATTGGGCCCACAAGAGGATTTGATTCTGAGGGCTCACCTTTCTTCCCCGCTCAAGAGCCCCATAGCAGCTGCAAAGTTAGCACTATCATGAACTCTCCTGATGTAGAAGCCAGGGCACACCAGAGGATTCTCTGGTGGGACCGTCCAACCCTGCCGAGAAGCAGTCCTGGCTAAGAAAAGTGTGTATGAAGGTTCCCGGACACTCTATGGCTGCTTTTTTACTGAGGTGGAAACCCATGCAAACTTGGGGAGAACATACAAAATCCTTGCAGATGTTGTCCTTGCTGATTTGAACCCAGGATCCCAGCGCTGCAAGGCTTCAGTGTTAACCACTGATCCAAAGTACTGCCGTTCACCCTCTAATATCTAACAGGCTGGAGAAACTTGCACTTACTGCCACTATATCTTCAGCTCCTTTGTGAGAAACTAATGTATTTGGGCAGCCACTCAGTCTACCAAATATAATTCCTGAGAAGGAAATTGTGGATGGCTTCGCTATTGGTACTGGGGGCAGTGCTAATACCATGGCGTCGTACCATAGTTTACTGGAAATATTCCAGGCTGGTAGGAGGCAAGCAGATTCCCACAGAAAAGTATGAGCAGTAATGTTCAGGGACCCGCGCTTGTAGAAGGCGGAGACAACACCGGAAGAAATAGTGGCGGATGAGGACCGAGTATGGACACGAGGCATGAGGTTGTGAAAAGCTTCCGCCTCCACGAGCCTAAAAGGCCACATTTCAAGTGAAAGCAGCTTTAGAGGACTTCCTGGGAGAAATCACTGCTGGAGCTGATATGGTTTCCCAAGTCTTTTCACCAAGCTAAAGAATATGGCTGTGGTGAAATACAACTCAGCAAAAAAAGCTGTGGACTGGCTCCGTACCGTCCCTGGCCACATTCACCTGTCCACGTGTTTGTGGTTAGGCGGTCCTTCCCAGTAAGTGCACTGGGGAGGGCACGGTAATGTTGTGGGACCCGTGCTTGTGGAAGGCGGAGGCGACACCGGGAGAAACAGTGGCGGCTGGGGACCGAGTATGGACACCCGGCTGCCACCGGCATGAGGTTATGAATAGAGATGAGCGTTGTTCTACTCGAACTGTTCGCCAATCTCAAATTCGAGCTGTTTTGGGCAGTGTTCGAGCCGTTCAGCGAACACGAACAATTTGAGAAAAATTCGGCTGTTCGAGGTTATGTTCGATAACTGTTCGTGCACCAAAATCATAACTGGATTTTTTCTCAGTAATGATGAAAATTAATGTTAATACGCAGTTTGAGTGTACAGCGGGGTGGGGGGAGGGGCAGGGGATGGATCTCTGCAGGAACAATGAAGATCTCCATTTTTTTTCTCTTTCCCGCATTTGCAGTGGGGAGGTGCAATCTGTCAGCCTATCAGCAGCGCACACACGGAGCGAAGTGCTTTTTTTCACACAAGCAAGGGCATGTGTCATTGGCAGTGTATGTCACATGTCCTTGCCCTATAAGACCAAGCCATTTTCCCCGTCGCCACCATTTTCTCACTGCTGCAGCTGCGTGTTAGACGGCACCGCTGTTGCTGTGTGCGCTATACCTTGTTAATTTCAAGCCAATTTTCGCACAAATATACAGATAGCTTGGGAGTAGGGAATAGTTGTGATTGCAGTCCTTTTAAGGACTAGGTTACAGCATTTCCTACGACTTTTATCAGGGAGGTCTGTGCTCTTAAATAGATAGGTTGTGGGAGTAAAGACTAATTGTAATTGGAGTCCTTTTCAGGACTAGGTTACATGAGTTCCTATCAGTTTTTGCCAGGCAGGTCTGTGCCAGTGCTGTGCAAGTTTTTTTCACAGCATTTGGCTGAATCTAGCAAAGCTAATCCTTTTTGGCCTATTGCAGAGTGTGTTAGTCAGTGGAGTAGCCTATCTGTGTTGCAAGATATAACACCTGTGTATAGAATACCAATTTTTTTACTGCACCTAGTGAAGTAAAATCTTTTGGGCATAGCATCATTCTATTAGTCCATCTATACTGACCTCCATCAGGTTGCAAACTGAATATAATTTTTTTCTGCATCTAGCTCTGAAAAAATATTTGGGCTTCTAGCAGTGTGTGGGACTTGGTCTATTAGTCCATCTATACTGACCTCCATCAGGTTGCAAATTAAAAATAATTTTTTTCTTCATTTAGCTCTGAAAAAATATTTGGGCTTCTAGCAGTGTGTGGGACTTGTTCTATTAGTCCTTCTATACTGACCTCCAGCAGGTTGCAAATTGAATATAATTTTTTTCTGCATCTAGCTCTGAAAAAATAGTTGGGCTTCTAGCGGTGTGTGGGACTTGGTCTATTAGTCCATCTATACTGACCTCCATCAGGTTGCAAATTAAAAATAATTTTTTTCTGCATCTAGCTCTGAAAAAATATTTGGGCTTCTAGCAGTGTGTGGGACTTGGTCTATTAGTCCAACTATACTGACCTCCATCAGGTTGCAAATTAAAAATAATTTTTTTCTGCATCTAGCTCTGAAAAAATATTTGGGCTTCTAGCAGTGTGTGGGACTTGGTCTATTAGTCCATCTATACTGACCTCCATCAGGTTGCAAATTAAAAATAATTTTTTTCTGCATCTAGCTCTGAAAAAATATTTGGGCTTCTAGCGGTGTGTGGGACTTGGTCTATTAGTCCATCTATACTGACCTCCATCAGGTTGCAAATTAAAAATAATTTTTTTCTGCATCTAGCTCTGAAAAAATATTTGGGCTTCTAGCAGTGTGTGGGACTTGGTCTATTAGTCCATCTATACTGACCTCCATCAGGTTGCAAATTAAAAATAATTTTTTTCTGCATCTAGCTCTGAAAAAATATTTGGGCTTCTAGCGGTGTGTGGGACTTGGTCTATTAGTCCATCTATACTGACCTCCATCAGGTTGCAAATTAAAAATAATTTTTTTCTGCATCTAGCTCTGAAAAAATATTTGGGCTTCTAGCAGTGTGTGGGACTTGGTCTATTAGTCCATCTATACTGACCTCCATCAGGTTGCAAATTAAAAATAATTTTTTTCTTCATTTAGCTCTGAAAAAATATTTGGGCTTCTAGCAGTGTGTGGGACTTGTTCTATTAGTCCTTCTATACTGACCTCCAGCAGGTTGCAAATTGAATATAATTTTTTTCTGCATCTAGCTCTGAAAAAATAGTTGGGCTTCTAGCGGTGTGTGGGACTTGGTCTATTAGTCCATCTATACTGACCTCCATCAGGTTGCAAATTAAAAATAATTTTTTTCTGCATCTAGCTCTGAAAAAATATTTGGGCTTCTAGCAGTGTGTGGGACTTGGTCTATTAGTCCATCTATACTGACCTCCATCAGGTTGCAAATTAAAAATAATTTTTATCTGCATCTACAGTACCTCTGAAAAAATATTTGTGCTTCTAGCAGTGTGTGGGACTATTTGTATTAGTCCATCTATACTGACCTCCATCAGGTTGCAAATTCAAAATAATTTTTTTCTGCATCTAACCCAGCCAATAGTTTTGGCCTAATACCACAGTTTGGCCACTCAGCTCTGCTCGGTTACCATCCATTGTTTTTTTGTGCAAACAACTCCAGAGTTGTGAATTAGTTAACCACCAAAATGAGTGGAAAAAGGCCTGCTGCTGGTGGAAAGGGGAATAGGCGTGTTGGGAAGGGGAAAAAAGGTTGTGTCCGTGGGGTAGGTGTTAAAGCAACAGTAACATCTGCAGAAGAAAGACCATTTTCCAGCCAAACTAAAATGTCTACTTCTTTTAGCGGACAATGTGATAAGATCCCTTTCTTACGGCCACGCCAATCGCTACAAATTCCAGATGAGGCACAAAAACAGCAGGTGCTTCAACGGATATCAAGTGCTCCTTTAAGTGGGCTCTCCTCCACATCAACTTCAGCATCACAAATACTCCAGTCCTCAAAGGTGTCACCCAAATCGCACTTGCTTCCTCACAGCTCCCAAATCTCCAGCTGCCCGTCTGAGTATGAGGTAGAACAGATGGTTGAGTCTGCAGAGCTGTTTACTCATACTATAGCCTGGGAATCAGAGGTCGACTCCAGCGCTTCTGTGAATCCAGACGAGGAAATGATCTGCACTGATGCCCAGAATCTTTATGAGTCGGATCCAGGACCAGACGCAGAAGGTTCTGACCATAATGTAGACCCTCATTCCCAAACTGTAACTCCTGTTGGTGGAGACAATGAGGAAGACGATGATAAGACTCAAATACCTGATTGGAGCGACAACTTTAGTTTTTTGTCAGGGCAGGAACAGGTTGGCTCTGAGGACGACGGGTGTGATAACGCACAGGGTGATGATGATGAGGTCGGAGATCCCACTTACTGTCAACCCACAGTCAGCCAAGAGATGAGGTCAGCAGAGGAGGTGGAGGAAGATGCTAGTGACGACGAGGTCAGGTTGCGCCTTCCTGGACAGAGACGTAGTACTGGAAGCACGTCAACAACTGCATCCTCAAACACAACTCTGCCTCTCACCACAAGTCGTGGTGGCTCTTCAGGTCGCATGGGTGCTAAGCCTTGCATAGCCTGGGCATTTTTTTAGATCGATAAAGATGACCCAACTCGTGTTATCTGTAACATTTGTCAGCAAAAGCTAAGTAGAGGCCAAAAAATACATAGTTTGAGTACTTCATGCATGAACCGGCACATGGACATGAAGCATAAGTTGCAGTGGGAAGCTCAGTGTGCTACAATGCGGCCTAGCCGGCCGGGCCAATCACCGTCTGCCATATCTTGTGCATCTGCGGCCTCTTCATCCTCTGTGACTGGGGGGACAGCAGTCACACCTGTTTTGGGGCGCAGACCTGCCACCTCTTTACCCGCAACAGCCAGCGTGATTGGCAGGTCATCATTTTCTTTGGAGGTGGTAACACCAGCTGGTGTTGAGCGCTGTCCGACATCGATAGCACCACCTTTGGATCAAGGCAACCTAATATGTCCGCCTGCATCTTCCTCACAGACCGGCAGTTTGCCGGGGACACCCTTATCAACCCCGTCTAAGCACAATAGCCAGCCCTCGGTCCCTCAGATGTGGACAAGTAAAAGACCATTTCCTCCTAGCCA